>NC_140942.1:65881871-66574371 GCF_014529385.1 Adiantum capillus-veneris | reverse complement strand
GTGACAAGATTTGGTTATAGCATCACTAGCACATTGTCTTAGGGTTATGGGAGCCCTCTCACCATCCACCCTCTTACAATGGTAGCCAAACAATAGCCAATGAATCACAAGCAACAAAACAACAACCTTCAATGAAACAAGTCACCTTATGAAGCTGAATGAGTTTGCCAAGCCAAATTGGAGGAGAAGCGTGAGCCTTTGGACATGAATTGCACCCAAAACTACCAATTCATTGATGTTGGGGTAGATACAACAATGGTAGGAATAATATCTTCTACTCGCACTCACTCAAACTAGCTCAAGCTTTTCTATGCACCAAGGTGATGGTGTATAGAAAGCTTACTCTCTCTTTACAACCAAGATAGAACTGGCGTGTAGTACGCTCAATCTAGTGTGCAATGGTATAGTGATGTCTTTTACAAGGAGGAATGGGTTCTATATATAGGTTTTAGAAGCCTTGATTAGGATTAAGCCTAATCAATTTTATTAGGAAAGATCAAGGATTATGAATTTTTATGAATTTCAAATGAGAATGGGGTCTCTCTTTTCTCTTGAATCACATGGGTGTGGGCTCAAGTAAGAGAATTATTGATGTGGTGAAAGGAGAGAAACTTCCATGGGAGTGAGTGAATTTGTTTTACTTGTGCGGTTGCCTACTCCGTATGTTGATAGTGTGGGTGCATTTTTACAAGAGAAGTTAGTTGTTAGTGGTAATAATCACTAGAATTGTTAGTGATACATTTACAATGGGTAGGATGAGTTGATTTGATGAAGGAAGAGGGGTGAATTAAAAGAGAATCATTGAGATGGTGAAGCTTTGAAGAAGCTTGAACTCACCCTTGTGTAGATTGTGGAAAAAATGACCGCTGGTCTTCTTCTTCTTCTTCGCTTCTTTACGCCGCCGCCACGGTTGACCACCATGATGAAAAGAGGATTTGTTGATGAAAAATCCTCAATTTGAAGAAGTTATCATGGTTAGATGCTGAATTTTAGATATTTTTAGGAGAGGTAAATGAAATTGTAACATAGAAGCAATAGAGAGAGACATGGAGAGGGTGTATGTATGTAGAGGTTCATAAAAGAACTATAGGGATGAGAGAGAAGGGTAATGGTGAAGAGGGTGGGATAAGCCATGGAAATTGCAGGTTTGAGTGAAGGAAGGAGAGGGAGGGATGTGTAAGAGTGAGTAGGTGTGTGGAAGGGTGAGAGAAGACTAAGGGCTACTTGTGAGAAAAGTGGGCAGACTGGGGTCCACTCAAAAAATCATAGCTCACCGCTGGTAGCTCCAAAAATCATGAAAAATTTTGAGGTGATTATTCAGAGCGTGGGCTACATTTTCTCGTTTGACCACCGCTCCAAATTCGGAGTGGAGATAGGTGCCAAAATTCTCACCAAAAAGCCTGTTTTTATGCCTGCAAAAGTCTTTTAGTGGCCCCCTCCTTTGTTGAATTTGTACAATGCATCCAAGAGTGAGCCCCTCCTTTGTCATATTATAATACAAAGCATCCAAGTTGCGCTTGACCCATGCATGGAGGAGGATTATTGGTGAATAAAGAAATATATACATGGTGGGACTAGTGTATAGACTATTCATGGACTTTAGCTCAATGAGCACATGGTGTTAGAATAATGAGTAAAAATAATAATAAAAATATGGAGGAGTTATGGATATGGAAAGATATTGGAATCATATGATATGGTCCCTCCTTGAATTATTTTGGGTGAAAGAGAAAAAGGTATGCAAGTAAATAATATAATAAACGTAACCAATGAGTAGAAATCAATTTTTTGTTTTCACGATGGTGAGGATGAAAATGTGGGAGTGATTTGTATAAAGGAAAAATATGAGGTTAGAGTATGTACATATTGGCAAAAAATATAATTATGGTGTAAGAGGATGAAAGAAGGTGTACATAGGTTTAATAAAACACACACCTAAGTAGAAATATTTAAATAAAATACCAAAATAATTATAAAAAATCCCTATATTTAGGCCGTATATACAATGAAATATTTACACACAAAGAGGCCATAATATACTTTTATTTTTTTATTTTTTTTATTTTTTTGGCTCAACTAGCCCACTGACTAGCTAGCTGAGGGTTTTTAAGAAGATATGGGAAAAGCCCCCTAACTCACACACGCCTATGTACAGTGAAATGGTAGGGATAGCCATAGCGTTTGGGTGAATTTGGTAGGGTGGAGTAACTTACTATGGCAATTATGGAGAGCCGAAAAACAGCTATCATTAGCCCTCCCCCAAGATGATGGTATATTCATGTACCATCATAGAGCATCTTTTCCAAAGAGAGTGCTTCAGAGTCCTTGACGAGATCTTCATTGTTTGGCCCCTCAGAATTTTGGCTGGAGTTACACTCATGCTTCATGTAACAATACTTACATGAGACAGCGGCTTTTGGACAGATCTTTGGTAGATCCTTTGGTAGAAGGCGACTCAAATAGGGCTTCAAGCGATACCCGTTTACCTTCCTGGAGTGCTCTTTACCATTCAAGTCCATAAGCTGATAGTAACTAGAATTTAAATCCTTCTTGACTATGTATGGCCCTTGCCATCTAGTTTCAAACTTGGCATCAAAACGATTTTCAAGTCGATTGTCATACCTTAGCACAAGCTCTCCTTCCTTGATGCCTTTGTCCTTCAGTTTCTTGTCGTGCGTTTCTTTCGCTTGTGTGGCTTTCCTCTTGTAGCACTCGTATGCTGCTTCTCTTTTCCACTCAAGCTCCACTAACGTAAGAAGTCAATCCATCCATACCTCTTGATCATCTTGTGCTGATTTGCCATGAAGTCGCATTGTTGGAATGTTTAGCTCAATTGGCTGCAAAGCCTCTTGACCATAGACCAAGTGAAATGGTGTGAACTCCGTGGCTTCCCTATATGTGGTTCGATATGCCCACAAGGCACCATCCAAGAAGTCATCCCATAATTTTGTCTTGTTTTGCACCATCTTTCTAATGATTCCTGCAATGACACCATTAGCCTTCTCCACCAAACCATTTGATTGTGGGTAGTATGGTGTGCTATGACGATGTAGAATGTGAAGCTCTTCACAAACTTCTGTGAGCAAGCCCTTCCTAAACCCTGGACCATTATCAGAAACAATCTCCAAAGGTGTGCCAAATCTGCAACAAATGTGATTGTACACAAACTTGCTAATTGTCCTCTCATTCACTCTTGCCACACTTTGAGCTTCCACCCACCTAGTCATATAGTCTACAGCCACTAGAATGTAGAGTTTACCATTTTTTGTCCTAGGCAGAGGACCCATAGCATCAATGCCCCACTTTTCAAAGGGTCCATTTGCAAGCACTATTTGCCTCGGGCCATGCACCAACCTTCTATTTCCATTTATCTGACAATTGTGACAGCTTTTACACCAATGTTGAACATCCACATGCAAGCTTGGACAAACATACCCCGCAAGCAAAATCTTCTTCACAGTTGATTCTTGGGCAAAATGACCACCACATGCCTCTTCATGCAAACCTTTTAGAATGGCTAGAATTTCCTCGATAGTTGGTACTCTTCTGCACACTTGATCCTTCCCTCTTTGATAGAGGGAGCCTTCTAGGAAGAGATAGAAACTTGCCTTCTTCATGAGTCTCCTCTTCTGAGCCTTCGTGAAGTCTTGTGGAAACTCACCCTCCAAAATGTAGCCAATAATGGGAGCCAATGACTCCAATCCCTGGTATCTTGGTTGCTTGACAACTGCCGCCACCATGATGACCTGCACTTCTTTCTTTACACATGCAATGGCTTGTTGTGCAAGTAAATCAGTATCTTCATTTTGTTTCCTAGGAATATGATATAATTGCACCTCCTCAAATTGATTAAATAGCCTACGGATGGTATGAACTTTTGTCCTTAAGCTTTCATTCTTGCATGCCCAAATGCCTAAAATCTGTTTAACAATGAGAAGTGCATCTAACTTTACCATGAGACGTTTTATCCCTTGGCCAATGCACATCTTCAAACCATGAAGTAGTGTATCGTATTCTGCTTCATTGTTGCTAGTTGAACCTGGTAGATTGACCTTCTCTTTCATGACCACCTCTCCACTTGGGTTGAGCAACACTAGCCCTCCCCCTGCTTTCCCTGTGGCTCGTCAAAAAGCTCCATCAAAGAACAAGGTAAAAGCATTGGGAATACTTTTTTGTGGTGGCAATGGTAGGGTCTTTACTTGAGGCACCTTAATTTCCTTCTCATGTACCCTATAAGTGAGGATCCCTGCCAATTGTGCACGCACGCTATCTTTTACCTTGAAAGAGTATTGGAACTCTTGCAACTCCATAATCCACTTTCAGATCCTAGTACTAAGATTCATTTGAGATGACACCCAAGGGAACAAATTCTCTGCGGTGAGGATTACAAAAGGTTTTGGGAGCAAGTAGGATCTAAACTTCCTTATCGCAAACATGAGACAAAGCATCATGAGTTCTGCTTCTGTGTAGTCTCTCTCCAAAGCATTCATGACCCTACTAGCAAAGTAGATGGGTCGCATCCTTGTACTGTGGGGATCTTGTTGTAGCAACACAGCACCAATTGTTTCCCTTCCAACACTAGAGCTAACAAAGAATGTGTACTCCCAACAAGGAGGCATGAGTGTTGGTAGCTCTGACAAAATGACTTTAATGTTACAAAAATACTCTTCAAGCTCATCAGACCATGCAAATTCTACTTGTTGTGTCAACTTTTGCAAAGGATGAAGCAACTCCAAGGCTAAGTGAATGAAGCGTGACATATACTTCACCTTCTGAATGAAAGAGATGACCTCCTTAAGACTCTTCGGTGATGGGAGCTCAATAAGAGCCTTTGCCTTTGAAGGATCCACCTCAATGCCTTTATAGGAAACCTTGTGACCGAGCAAGATCACTTCATCCTCACCTATGTGGCACTTGTCGGGGTTGAGTTGACCTCCCATGTCGTAGAGCTTCTTTAAACCTTCTTCTACCCTTTGTAGATGCAAAGATTTTGAGCTATAAATGCAAAAATCATCAATGAAAACCCTAATTGACTTTCCAAAGAATGCTTGAAACACCATGTTCATGAAACGTTGGAATGTTGCAGGAGCATTTGTCAGACCAAATGGCATGACTCTAAAAGCATAACAACCCCAAGGAGTGATAAAGGTTGTTTTCAATTGATCTTCCAATGCGATACCTATTTGAAAGTAGCCTGAGTAGCCATCACACACAGTGTACTTCTCATGACCAGCTACCTCATTTAGTATCTCATTCTGAAATGGGAGGGGAAAGTGATCTCTTTTTGTTGCCTCATTGAGGGGACGGTAATCCACACACACCCTCCACTTGCCATTTTTCTTAGGAGTGACAACAACAGGAGAGACCCACTCTGAATTCTCCACTGGATAAATGAAACCTGCTGCTAGAAGCTTTCTTACCTCCTTGAGTAGAGCCTGCTCCTTTATAACTCCTAGCCTTCGTAGCTTCTGATCTTTAGGTGTGGACTCAGGCTTTAACTCAATCTTGTGTTGAACAACATCTACCCCACGCACGTCGGTGTAGTCTTTAGCAAAAAGCCTAGGAAACTTCCTTAGCACACATTTGAACTCCTCTCTTTCATCCTTTGTAAGTGTTGTTGATAGCATACCTTCCAGCATCCCTTCATCTTGAACACCTTCGTTCTCTTGAGGACCTACCTCCTCCAAGCCTTGACAAGAGGTCTCTTGGTTGGTTGGCTTAAACCTTACCCCCATGACTTCGATGGAAGACTCCTCTTCAATAATGCTGCCGCTACTTTCTTCTTCTGAAGTGTTATCGGTACAACCTTCTTCCGTCTCACTTTGAGATGATTCTTCATGGAGCTCCTCTTGGCGTTGCTCCTTCATGTCAAAGACAACCTTCTTATGATTGTCGTTCCTACAAATTAGCTTTCCACTCTCCCAATCCTGCAAAGCTCGCATTTTCATTAGCCATGGTCTCCCTAGGAGAAATGGGTAACCATTTCCTTTGGTAGACATGACATAGAAATCTACTGCCTTCTTAATGCCAAAGGCCTCCACAAAAACATTTTTACAAATGCCTACGCACCTAGCCTTGCTATTGTTTACCATCTTGACCTTAATTTCAGGTGTCTCATGGATGTGCATGCCTAGTTTTTGCATGAGTCCCTCTGTCATGATGCAAATTTGTGCACCCCCATCCACTAGACCTTTCCTAACCAATCTCCCTTTTATGTAACAATCTAGCACAGGTGTAATGTCCTCATTCATTTCAGCTTGTGCAATTTTTACAACAGGCACACTCTCTTTTACCTTTCTCCTAGTGCTAACTGCCCTTGTTAAATCCCTCCTAACTTGTGGACATAATGCAAGAAATTGAGGCCATGAGATATCAGGACCCTTAACTCTCATGTCTTCCAACAGGTTGTATGGATCCATTCCATGTCCAAGAGGAAAGTCTTGGAGGTTGATACGACGTCGAGTCCTCTTAGCTCCCTTGGTCTCCTTTGCCTTCTTTTCTCGTCCATGGTCACTTTGTGATGTAACTCCTTCTTTCTCCTTACCTTTCCCTCGGCCACGCTTAATGCCATTTGCTTCCATGTCAACCTCTCTTGAATTTGTCACCTCTACCACATGCACGTTTGGGTCTGGCAAAGGTGGAACTCCTTCCACTCCGTGTGGAGGTGGTCTTGCTCCATTTGGCCTTTGTATAAACCGTGGTTGCTGACTAGCTCCTTCACCTACATTCATCACTGGGTAATTCAAGTTAGGTCTCCCTGGCTCCCCATGGGGCCAAGGACAATTATACATCCCATGTCCAGACTCACCGCAATTCCAACATTGCAAGACTCTCCTAGGTCGTGGGTCTCGCTCTTCAGACTTCTTTGCTTGTCCCTTTGGACCTACGGCTTGTGCAAGGTGAATTGACAAGCTGCTTAAAGATTCATTTAACTTCTCAATCACTTCCGCCGTTACCTCAAGAAGCTCCTTAGATGTTGATGCTTGTGACTTACCTTTGGGTCTTATACCTTCTATTGGAACCTCCCCCCTTAAGCACTTGAGTTTCCTATATTTCTCAGCAGCCCTAGTTTCAGCTGCATCAAAGGTAGCAGGTGCACCCGCCTCAACTTTTACCTTAAGGTCAGGAAAGAGTCCGGCTATGAACCTCTCCTTCTTTAGAAATTCTGCACCATCACCAGGGTTAGCAACATTTCGTATCCATAGAGCCCAAAGACGTAGGAACTCTTGCTTGTACAAGTAGTAGTCATCTAAGTCTTTTTGCTTAT
The DNA here is from genome assembly GCF_014529385.1 of Adiantum capillus-veneris. Classification (NCBI taxonomy): domain Eukaryota; kingdom Viridiplantae; phylum Streptophyta; class Polypodiopsida; order Polypodiales; family Pteridaceae; genus Adiantum; species Adiantum capillus-veneris. Next base: position 66,567,104 of record NC_140942.1, on the reverse strand, counting down.
GAGAAACAATGTCTTGCCATAATTTCTGAGTGTTTTGGGGATCAAAGAAGTATTTCTTGAAACGATTCAAAACTTCCGTGTAATTCCCTTTAACTTCCTCAGGCAAAGAGTCAAACCAAGTGCTAGCATCTTTCCTAAGGACCACCTCAAACATTTCTACACGTTCTTGATTAGTTACTATCCTCTTGATACGGCAAGACATCTTGAAATTCGCTAGAAATAATTCTGCATCCTCTCCAGGCTCTCCAAAGAAAAGAGGATATCCAGACATTTGGCGTTGGCTCTCCATTGAATTGATTTCAAAGTGACGCGTTTTTGTTTTTTCTTTCTTTAAAAGATTTACACAATAATATTTTCTAAATTGCAATCTATTCTACAACAAAATAAAAATATTCACATCAAATGACCTATGATAATCAATAAGAGGTAGAATGACAGGGTTTGGTGACGCGAGAATTTATCCTACTCTTTGGGCACCAAACATGAATACCATACGTTGTTGAAAATGGATTTTTCTACTAATTGCAATGTTTACTCTAATGTGTGGAGTGAAATGAAAGGGAAAAACCTGTATTCCTGGGCCATTATCCATGGTCTATGCATGACCTAATTCTTAAAACAAAACAAAAATATAGACGTCCAAACTAAGGTCGTACCTAATGAGAGGCAAAATAAAAGGATTTAGTGATGCGTTTATCTCTACCAACCTAAGAGGACCTAAAATTCTATGAATTACTCGCTGAAATTGCAACTTAGTACTAACAATTATGTGTACCTTTTGCCTCGCAATGGGAATGAAGGGATCATAAAAATTCTCCTGATTCATGCAAGCTACTTGATTATGCTAAAGGTTGAGCCTTCACAAAACATACACAAGCCTGTCCTCAGTGGGGGCACCAAAATTGAGGCGGTCCGGGGCGGGCAACAAGAAGAGCAACCTCTAGACACCCTTCAAGGCTCCCGTGCTGCTCAATGGGGCTGGGGCACAACACAACACAAACCAAAACAACAAACCCACAACCAAATCCCAACTACACAAGGGGCACCACCTAGTTTAAGAGCGAACTAGGACGCAAAAGAGGAGAATCGTTAGAGCAACTCACAAACAAGCAAGGAATTTACACTAACCCTAACACCAATGGAACACTCTCACACACTAAAACACGAGAGAGAGAGAGAGAGAGAGAGAGAGAGAGAGAGAGAGAGAGAGAGAGAGAGATGGTGTACAACTTAGCTTCAACTTTATATTTTGCACAAAAAGGAACTTAGAGCTTGCAGAATCAAGTGACAAGATTTGGTTATAGCATCACTAGCACATTGTCTTAGGGTTATGGGAGCCCTCTCACCATCCACCCTCTTACAATGGTAGCCAAACAATAGCCAATGAATCACAAGCAACAAAACAACAACCTTCAATGAAACAAGTCACCTTATGAAGCTGAATGAGTTTGCCAAGCCAAATTGGAGGAGAAGCGTGAGCCTTTGGACATGAATTGCACCCAAAACTACCAATTCATTGATATTGGGGTAGATACAACAATGGTAGGAATAATATCTTCTACTCGCACTCACTCAAACTAGCTCAAGCTTTTCTATGCACCAAGGTGATGGTGTATAAAAAGCTTACTCTCTCTTTACAACCAAGATAGAACTGGCGTGTAGTACGCTCAATCTAGTGTGCAATGGTATAGTGATGTCTTTTACAAGGAGGAATGGGTTCTATTTATAGGTTTTAGAAGCCTTGATTAGGATTAAGCCTAATCAATTTTATTAGGAAAGATCAAGGATTATGAATTTTTATGAATTTCAAATGAGAATGGGGTCTCTCTTTTCTCTTGAGTCACATGGATGTGGGCTCAAGTAAGAGAATTATTGATGTGGTGAAAGGAGAGAAACTTCCATGGGAGTGAGTGAATTTGTTTTACTTGTGCGGTTGCCTACTCCATATGTTGATAGTGTGGGTGCATTTTTACAAGAGAAGTTAGTTGTTAGTGGTAATAATCACTAGAATTGTTAGTGATACATTTACAATGGGTAGGATGAGTTGATTTGATGAAGGAAGAGGGGTGAATTAAAAGAGAATCATTGAGATGGTGAAGCTTTGAAGAAGCTTGAACTCACCCTTGTGTAGATTGTGGAAAAAATGACCGCTGGTCTTCTTCTTCTTCTTCGCTTCTTTACGCCGCCGCCACGGTTGACCACCACGATGAAAAGAGGATTTGTTGATGAAAAATCCTCAATTTGCAGAAGTTATCATGGTTAAGATGCTGAATTTTAGATATTTTTAGGAGAGGTAAATGAAATTGTAACATAGAAGCAATAGAGAGAGACATGGAGAGGGTGTATTTATGTAGAGGTTCATAAAAGAACTATAGGGATGAAAGAGAAGGGTAATGGTGAAGAGGGTGGGAGAAGCCATGGAAATTGCAGGTTTGAGTGAGGGAAGGAGAGTGAGGGATGTGTAAGAGTGAGTAGGTGTGTGGAAGGGTGAGAGAAGACTAAGGGCTACTTGTGAGAAAAGTGGGCAGACTGGGGTCCACTCAAAAAATCATAGCTCACCGCTGGTAGCTCCAAAAATCATGAAAAATTTTGAGGTGATTATTCAGAGCGTGGGCTACATTTTCTCGTTTGACCACCGCTCCAAATTCGGAGTGGAGATAGGTGCCAAAATTCTCACCAAAAAGCCTGTTTTTATGCCTGCAAAAGTCTTTTAGTGGCCCCCTCCTTTGTTGAATTTGTACAATGCATCCAAGAGTGAGCCCCTCCTTTGTCATATTATAATACAAAGCATCCAAGTTGCGCTTGACCCATGCATGGAGGAGGATTATTGGTGAATAAAGAAATATATACATGGTGGGACTAGTGTATGGACTATTCATGGACTTTAGCTCAATGAGCACATGGTGTTAGAATAATGAGTAAAAATAATAATAAAAATATGGAGGAGTTATGGATATGGAAAGATATTGGAATCATATGATATGGTCCCTCCTTGAATTATTTTGGGTGAAAGAGAAAAAGGTATGCAAGTAAATAATATAATAAACGTAACCAATGAGTAGAAATCAATTTTTTGTTTTCACTATGGTGAGGGTGAAAATGTGGGAGTGATTTGTATAAAGGAAAAATATGAGGTTAGAGTATGTACATATTGGCAAAAAATATAATTATGGTGTAAGAGGATGAAAGAAGGTGTACATAGGTTTAATAAAACACACACCTAAGTAGAAATATTTAAATAAAATACCAAAATAATTATAAAAAATCCCTATATTTAGGCCGTATATACAATGAAATATTTACACACAAAGAGGCCATAATATACTTTTATTTTTTTATTTTTTTTATTTCTTTGGCTCAACTAGCCCACTGACTAGCTAGCTGAGGGTTTTTAAGAAGATATGGGAAAAGCCCCCTAACTCACACACGCCTATGTACAGTGAAATGGTAGGGATAGCCATAGCGTTTGGGTGAATTTGGTAGGGTGGAGTAACTTACTATGGCAATTATGGATAGCCAAAAAACGGCTATCACCATGAAGATAGTACCATGTCCAAAATTATCACCAAGGTATTGTGGGCCTTTCATAGTACTAAGGAGAGTTGGAGATATGGATTACAAACTCTATTATCAGATACAAGTGGCATACATCCATCATTCCACATTAGCAGACTCAAAAAGAAGTTGGGTCAATCTAATAATCTTATTCAAGATTATCACATAGTGGACATCATAGATACTCAATCTCTTCCACGTGAGCTAGAGAAAATACTTGACACTAGAGAGAAAAGAACTAGAAATACAATTTATAAAGAGTGTTTATTCAAGTGGAATGATTGTGTTGAAGACAGTTCAAAATGGGAGCAAGAAAGCAGTCTTCGAAAAAAGATTCCTCAACTTTAGGACTACTTGTTAATGGTAAAGGATTGTGATATATCCTATAGATGGGCAAGGACATGCATGCCCACACTCAACTAAGAGGCATGGCGAGATGAACAACTTCTTATAGATTAAACAATCCATGCAAGTTGTGGCATTCATCCGAGGATCATGAGAAGATATTCAAGGTGTGTGTTTGTATGCATGTGTGTGTGTGTGTGTGTGTGTGTGTGTGTGTGTGTGTGTGTGTGTGTGTGTGTGTGTGTGTGTGTGTGTGTGTGTGTGTGTGTGTGTGTGTGTGTGTGTGTGTGTGTGAGTGAGAGAGAGAGAGAGAGAGAGAGAGAGAGTGAGTGTATTGCTAGCTAAAGCCAAATCTTGTGAGAGTTTCATCTCCAGTACACTAAGAGCTTCATCATCATTACATCTTGTTACTATAGCTTCATCTCTAAGCAAAGATCTTAGCACCAGTTTGTTGAACAACCAACATTTTTATCTTTCTAGGGCCCCCCTTCTCAATTTTCAGAATTGCACCTATTAAGTTTCTTACTCTATCAATAGCAAAGGACACATCAATATCTTCCAATGATGAAAAGAAGCTCTTTGGATGAGGAATCTAATCCCTCTAGTATGAATCAACTTCAATAGGTAGCAAGGGCCTTTTGGGATTATCATCACATAGGAGGATGAAAATGGGTCTTCTAGAAGACCACTAAAAGAGTTCACCTGAGATATTGAAATCTAAGTAGCTAATAGCATCAGGGATCTTGGTTGATGTGAGGTAATACCACAACTATGAAATTCATGGATCTAGAATCTTGTATCGAGACCCGAGGGGGAGTCGCTCAATGCAACTATAGGGGGAGTTTCCCATCATGTTAGGGGCAATAGGGTTGCAGAGGTAGTCGGCGACGAGGAAGCGGGCATGGAAAGGGAAGTTGCTAGCCTAGTACTTGGAGTGGTCAACCTCGATGGAGCCCAACAATGAGCAATCAAACCTTGAGTAGTAGGAGATGTGAGCCTTGTTCCACTTGGATAGTCGTAGCCCCTGCCACGTATTTGAGCAGGATGATTGAGAGGAAGACGGATTTATAAAACACCTTGGACTTTCTCTTTGTGTGATAAGACATGCCTTCTTTCATGCATTTGCATGATGTAATGTGGTAGTGGTCATATTGCTCCCTTGGCGTGCTCCCAAGAAGCACCAAGGTGCTTGCAAAGAGCACCATGAAGGAGCAGCTTGCGTGTTGCTCCCTCGACGTGCTTCTTGAGAGCACCAAGGAGCTTTATGGTGAGTGCTCCCAAGGAGTACCCTAAAGGATTAGTCCCCGTGTTGCTCATCCCCGAGAGCACCAAGGAGTTCCAATGGGCTAGAGCCAAGCATAAGTTTAAGAAGATTTGGATTTTCCAATGTTGTTGCAATCCTCTCCTCTAGCACATGTGATCCTAGAGAAAATTTGATATCCACCTTGAATCGAGGGGGGAGGCACCTCAATAGTTGAACCCTTATGAAAAAGACAAGCAACGAGGTCATGCTACAATGATGTACCGTTCACGTGAATACAGCCAAGACATGGCAACAATGACGTTAAGTTGCTCTAGAGAGTAGGGATGTTTAGGATCTTACATGGTCAAGTACTTGGAGAGAATCGATGAGCTCGACTGTCAAGTTCTCGGCATCACTCCTAGTTGTACATTTCTTGCGTTGGTGCTTGATAGGTTTTACACTCATCATTACCAAAACTATGATAGGCTCCAAGGTGCTTGCAAGAAGCACCATGAAGGAGCAGTGCACCTGCTGCTCCCTCAACATGCTTGCTTTGATTAGCGGACGCTCAAAGTGGAGGACTTAAAAGTCCAATTTTTGTGCCACCTCACGGGCGTCATATTCAGTCTCGAGACCTCTAACACGCAACCTCTACCCACCATCCATGCTACCATGAGTGTTTGCCTCCACGTGCTTGGCCTATCCGAAATCAGATGGGAAGTCCTTCAAGCCTTAACTAAGCATGTGAACGCTAATATCATCCCCTATTTCCGCTTGCATGGCACCATTACTGTGCCCAACAACCTCATGCTAAACTGGTTCTTAGAAGCCAGCTTGCTCATCCAGTGGAGTGATGAAATTTATGCATGTAGAGCCCTATCCCACACTCGCTCAACCCTCAGCTGGAGACCATCCATGGTGTCCCCATCAATGTGGAGCATCATGAGGCCAACATCACCAACAACAACCCACTCACACAAAAAATGATTGCAACTTATTGCATGGAGCTAGCTTCGAGGGCACCTTCGTAGGCTTTCCCATGTGGATAGCATTAGAGTGTCTATTGTAGACTCCTGGTTGCTCAATTCTCTGAGCTCATGCTCAAGATGGCTAACAGTGGCCTGATAGGAAACCTTGCCTTTGGCCCTAGCATTGCCTTGGATTTTGGCCTCAAAGGAGATGCCATCTCCATGGCCTCCTACTTGTCCGAGCTTTTGCACTTGGCTAACCCCTTCACTGCTCTCATATAGAGCACTAAGTAGCACAACAAAGATGATAATTTAATAGGTCTCATCCAGGTGATTACGAGGCATGAATATCAAGTCATCCGCATACGCCTACCCAATAATTTCCGGTCTTGATGGTAGCCATAGCCCATGAAGGCAACCGGAGGAAGCCAAATGATCTAGATGCAAAAGAAAAGGGTTTGTGGAAATGGAAAACAACAATGCACTAAGAGAGCAACCTTGCTTCATATTTACATGGAGCATCCAAGAGGCCAAGAATCCCCAAGGAAGCAAAATGAGCATACGACCAGTGTAGAATATTGACTAACTTTGCCTCACAAAGCATCCAAGGGGCTAAGACTCAATCAACTCACCATCAAGAATACCTGAGGAAGTGCTATTAGCATATAAGAAGTGTACAACATTGACTAACCTTGCCTCATGGAGCATGGAACAGGCCAAGACTTAGTCAACTCACCATAAAAAATCCTTGAGGAAGTGATGTGAGAATATAAGAGGTGTGCAATATTGGCTAACTTTGGATCAAATCCAAGACACCACACTGTATCCACAATGAATTCCCACTGTACACAATATCAAAGGCCTTTTCAATGTCAACTTGCATGACAAGTACATCTTGCTAGGTGTATGTTTCATATTCATTTCCAAACATGACATTCTCCATTCTGCTTCTATCATGTTGCATTCAACGTGTATAGCAATTCCCAAGACCTCCAACGACCAAGAGAAAGTAAGGCCAAATGCAATTCAGCTTCAATGTTTTATTGATTTTTTGTGCATCGTGAGGGGAGAGGATTGGATGCACCCAAAGACAAGAGATCTTGTTGGGCATAATGAGATTTAGTTGAAACTAGAGAAGAAGCAACAAATATATGCTTAAAGTACAAAACCATGCAGGCATTAAGAAGCTCATGTTTTGAGGTTGTTCACGAGCCCGTAGTTAGCATAGCTCGTTTGATGGCTTGGGAGGCTTGAGAATGATGCATGTGCTTTTTTTTTTTCGAAGCACACCCTTTGTCCACAAATGCTCGCTGACAAGCCCAAGTTTTCCATTTAACTAGTTGATTATTATCAGTATGCTACAAAGACATAGGGGCCTTGCATAACTCTATCAATTCACATTCAGACAGTGGTCATGTGTCAACCATATATTGGAGCTTTTGACACACATATTTTGCATCCTCACGTAAACATTGCATTAAGTGTTGACCATAATCTTGAATTATATATTGTACGCGCATGCCAAAATGATACCATGCAATATCAATATCAAGATGCATTTGTTCAAGCAGTAGCGGAATAACATCATGAATCATATCGCAAAATGTATGATGTGTGAGATAAGCATTATTGATATGTAATAAACACTTTCAAGAGAGAGGTCGATCTTTTAAGCATTGCCCAAAGTGCATGGGTGATAGAATATGGTCATTATCTGATAGCATCAAGGTATGATCAATCCACATCTCACATACAAATTCATCATATTGCTTCATGTTGAGAACATACCACCGATCTAATCGTGCACTATACAAGGATTGAGCCTCGAGGGGTGCTATGTAATCATGTTAATGTAGAAAATGAGTTCGAAACAATTTTGGATGAATTCATAAAATAAGGGGTCATTTTATTCATTCAGACATGTTAAAAAAGGAAATTTTTTAATACTCATGAACACACATTATATAGGGGGTACTGAACGGTGAACCCCCCCGAGGATTGAGCATTATGCTGAAAAGTGTATCCCAACACATCTAGATGCAAGACACTCTACAAATCACTCATCCGCATACACACAATAAGACGATCCCAAGCCCGCGGATTTTTGCAGCCAACATGTGTGTCCTATGGTGTTATTAGACATAGACAACGCATTGTTGAATTCACCACAAAGGAAGGAATAGATGTCCATGAATAGGAAGCCCATAGGAAGATATATCATGTTGCAATGTAGCCCATTGTCCAGAGGATCATCGGCCTGCTCATTTATCATACATTGCACAACCATCCAAAGGCCTCTTTGATCATTATGCACAAGAGCTGGCTACATTTCATGCCACACCATCATCAAAACTTCAAGTAACCAGTCAGACAAGCATACCCTATCCAATATCTGGCAAAATAGGAGCTTTGTCTGGCAAAATCATCCTGACTATGATCTTGCAAAATAACTTGGAAGGTTACAACAAATGGACTTTTATGGTATTTTTAGGGGTCACCCAAGGAGAGGGATCACCCAAATCCACATCCTTTTCTTTAATTTTGGACTCATTCAAAAGCACAAGCTGCCCTTTTCTAGGAGTGTGCTAGAGGTTGAAGTTTTTTCTTTACCTTTGTCCACAGGAAAATTGGCAGGTGAGGCAACAACCACAGTAGGAAATAATCTTGAGGTAGACACCTCCTTTTTATGGGAGATGTCAACCGCGAAACAATTGAAGGGGGAGGTTGCAAATTAGGTTTGCGGAATTTAGATTGCATGTGTCCAAATTTCCCACATCTAAAGCATGAATTTTCAAAGCTTCCCCATTTAATCTTGAAGGGACATTTTCCAAACAAAGTGTTCCTTGAGTCGATAGTAATGCCTTTGTGTGTGGGAAGATCTATGTCCTAGAGGATGCAAAAACAATTAGCGTATTGACATCAAGCATTGGTGGATCACTGTGCCCTTGGTTGACCCTTATAGTGGTGGTTTTTATAATGTTTATTGGCTTATAGGACCACGCTTGATGATTATTTTTCGGGTGTAGCTTTTTGAATTGATTAAAGACTTGTATGAGTCTTATTATATGCAAAGGAGTTTTATTCTATTTTGTGTAGAACTTGTATTCTATTTTGTGCATGTAATAGAATAATAGAGTTAAATTTGTTGAAGAATTAAGAAGGGGAGGACAAGAGGGAGGACAACACATACACATACTCTATCTTATAAAAAGTTATTTTGGATCAAACATGTGTTGTAATCTTATACACATACATGCATACACACACACACACACACACACAAACATGCACGCATAAGCATTGGACCTATCTTAATTGCAATCAAACAAGCTAGCTCAAACTTTTTAATGGAGTCCTTAATATCTTCATCTACATGACTATAAAGTTTTGGAAACTCTACCATCATAGCCATCAAATCTATCATTGAAGGTAACTTGAAGATGATCCTCAATGGCAAGCACTAAAACACTATCGAGAAAAAAAAAATGGGGCACCTCTATAGCAATGTCTCCAAATAGCACTCAAAACATAAGATCAACGCCACAAACCATATAAAGTGAACTCCCGCAAAACCATAACTCAAAGGCAAGTGATCCCTTGGGAATTTACAAGCACACACCCACCCAAAAGATCACCACTGAAGCTAGGAAGCACCTGCCCTAGCATGGAACTATAGCACATGCAAACCAATAAACTTGAGGAAAAGAGCGTCTCACGTCACCTACTAATTCTTCAAAACCAAAAGTTTAAAGTATTCATACTTCAAAACTTACCTTACACCATATTGCTTGTTGTGGGCTACCATATCATGTACCCTATCCAAAACATGTTGATCTCTCAAACCACAACTATGTATAAAATTGACGCAAAAATTTGCAAAAATATAGCTCGAGTAAATAATCATGATTATTTACATCTACTTCAAAACTTGAAAATTTTGCAAATTTGAGTATACCACAAGGTCAAGCATATCAAGGAGACCCCACAAATCAATTTTGGTGAAATTTGGATCACAAAATTGACACTTAAGCCAGATTCTTGAAATCAGAGTCTGTGGACACAAAATAGTTAATAAACTTGATCAGATTTTGTCCAAACTTGTTGAAACTTGTCCAAGGACTTTAACAGGTTGTATACATGCCAAACCAAGCCAGAAAGTGTAAAATATTGATAAAAGTAAATAATTGAAATTATTTATTATTGCTACTCAGGGATATCAGTTTTGACTTTTGAACTTGTAAAGCGTTAGACCAGCATAATACAAAGCCACCGTGCAATTTTGGGTTCAATTCGATCCAAATTGGTACATGTTCACTCAGTTCCAGGTTGCAGATTAATCCTTTGATTTTTGCTAAAGTCAAATCTGAAAGTCACTTGCTGACTTCCATAGCTCAATTTGAAGTGATACACATAGACCAATCACAACAGTTAGCAAAAAATCTATTGTCTTTATAAAATAATAGCTAACTTGATCAAATTTGTACAGGAATTAGGTTGCAGACAAGGAATCGGAAATTCAGCAGAGGTTGCAATCAAGTCAAGTGGAAATTGACAACAAGTCAATCCAAAAGTAAGTACTCTGTCCAGGGCTTCACCAGTCTTTATGAACCTTAGATCTGGTCATGTACTAGGGAAGCAAGGCATACTCGGAGAAACCTCCAGTAGAGTATCCACCGAAGAAAGTGTGAATCAAGGCAATTCCTTGCACACAACCCTTGAAGAAGTCTCAGACACTTTTTCAGATTCAACATCTGAAATGTCTTCTTACTCGACTCACTCGGAAACCGGAATGACAATGCGCTAGAAGCATATACTCTCTTTTTATAAGACTAACCGCCATGAAGCTCAGGTTTACCGGGACCCTAACAAGGAGCATGCTATTCGAATCGATTACCATGGTATTGAGTTTGAAGAAGAGATTAGGGCAAACAAACAAGGAAAAATGTGCATGGACAAAAACAAAACTCAGTATGTACAAGTCAAAAACCTTGATGTGATAGACAAATAGGGGTTAGAAGTAAACACCATAATCCCAGATATGTCAGCAAAAGAAGAACCACCAACTTCAGAATTTGAGGGATACGATCAAGTAGATTTGAAGCCTTTGAAACGGCTTAGTACGGATAATCCTGGGATCGGAGTCTATTGTTGGGCGGATAGAAACGTAAAAGATCTCGTGTGGACTTTGAATGCCAAATCAGGACAACTAACGGCCATGAAGATCATGTATATCTTCAAGATCAAAGATAAGGGATCAATAGACCTACCAACTTACCTGTTTTGGGATAACAACTTTGTTATGATGACTCCTGAGGAGGTAAAACAAACCAAATACCAAGGGTATTCCATAAGGGATTGGATATTGGGACAAGGACCAGAAACAATTCCAAGAGATGAACACCATGAGAGATCATCTGAGAGTAATGTTAAGAAACCAGAAACCACCTCATCACGTAGAATACACTAAGGACAGTCCAGGGCTACATGAGTCTCTATTTCCAACAGACTGGTTTGAAAGACTCGGAACAAAAACAACTGCGAGGAGACCGGGAGTTGAACCAAACAGAAGCGTCAGAGCAGCTGATTTTCAGAAATGGATCAGAAAATACAGTGGATTAGGGGATCCATACGACCACTTAGAAAGCTTTAAGCAAGTGCTAAGAGCAAAACGTATATTCAATTTCCATACTCAATTCGAGGGGTTTGGAATGACATTAGAAGGAAAATCATTGACATGGTTCCAAAACATTCCACCAAGGTCAATCATGGAATTGAACACATTAGCTCAAGGATTTGTAGCTGCTTGTTCCAAAACGGGGATCAAACATAATACGTAGCACAAATCTAAAGCTTCAAACAGAAACATGGTGAGTCTGTTAAGGATTGTGCAACTCAAATGAAACAATACATTGCCATAGCCCAGGGCTAGAGATACCTGTAGAAGAACGACTCGTATCTTTGTTTCTAGAGGGACTACTAAACAAAGAACTTCATGTTATACTCTATAGTAAAAAGCATACAACCCTAGAAGAGTGTGTGTCAGATGCTATTGACTTAGGAGACAATTGTGATATTTTTAACTAAGAATATGTCCCTAAGTATAACCAAAGCGAGAAAAAAGCATCCACAAAACCAACACAAGTAGGAACGGCTGTTGCAACACCACTTTCAGCCATAGAAGGTATGCTCAAAAGGATGAACAACATGATGAACAATATGCAAAAAGCACCTATGAGGGGACCACAACAAGGGTTACCTTAACACAGACAACCAATTAGGCCACAAAATGGTATGAAATTGAGGGTAAATGGACCAACCATGAGACCCACGAGTGCTACTTCAGACCAAAGTATGATGGGAATGTTCAGTACCTGCCTATGAGGCCACAAGGAAAACCCATGTACAGATATCATCCTAATATGGCCCAAGCTCAAAGACCACCAGTGGGTATGGAAAGAACTCAACCTGTGTTGGGTCAACAATCTCCGTACCCAGGACATAATGCAGTGCCTGTAAAGTACATGCACTCTGAAGGAGTCATAGATGAACAAGCATTAGTGCCTGTTACACCCTATGGAGAGCCTAGTCCATCTACAGTAATGGTAGAAGGAGTTTGGTATAGTTCACATCCACCACCAATGAAAGAAACCGTGACTTATGCTCCACTAGAGCTCGCACCAATGTATTATGTAGCTAATCAAGGTGTCAGACCTCCCATGGTCAGACCCATGATTAAGCCAAGAACGGGAAACTAACACACTATGGTGCAGATGATCATTGCAAGAATCAGTGTCCAAAGCCTGACAAAAACCTCAAACCAGTTGAATCCTATTGCATACAATGTTGCAAAAAGGGAGGACACTTTCTGGAAGATTGTCTTAAAAATCCTTTAAGCAAGGGTAAAACAGTAGTAAACGTAGTCCAAGTGATACATAGTAGCTCATCAGAGAGTGAACCGATTGTTCCAATCAAGGTAATCACTAGAGGCCAGGCCAAGAAAAAGAAACACAACTCCTAAGTTGATGATTCGGAAAATACAAAAGTTTCCTCTCAAAGGATCAAAAGAAGTAGAAGCAAAAGATATGAGATGAGAACACACAAACAAAGGGTTGATCTTGAGGAGAAAAAAAGCTATTCCACGAAAAGTTAAAAGAAACTGGAAGTGAAATCAAGGAAACCACCGTGAAATCTGGAGGATCCATTCTGGTTTTTGATAAAAATTTTGAATCTATTATCACAGTCTTGGAAGCCTACCAAGCAGGACTTAAAGCAGGCGAAAACATGAAAAACAAATGGAAAAACTATCCTTCTCCACACATGGAAGCAACTAAGCTGGAAGCTTATCAAAATTTGGTAAGAATCACACAAGAAATGCTAGAAAAACAAAAACCCAAGCTTGAAAGTATCGCAAAACCTAAGGAGCTTGTGGTAAGAGACACTAAAGAAAACCCCGATGTGGTGGCATAACCCCACCTTGAAACAAAAGAACCAGAACTTATAGTGCCAGATAGTGAAGATTCCTTAGACGGAATTCCATTCGTAGAGGAAGACTGGCCAGGACACTTATGAAACAAAGTTAGAGAGATCAATGATGGGAGCCTAACTCTAAAGTCAGCTCTTATAGAGGAATTTTGGTTGGATAACCTACCTACTGATATGAACATGGATGTACAATCCTTGTATGGGTATTGCAGATCTGAAGCTTGAAAACATTACCTTCTTAATTGGGGGATAACAAAGATGAATCCATACTGTGTAAGACCACTCAAGTAAACAGAGTTGAACAGACCCTAGAAGTAGACAACATTCATTCAATCATGTCTACACCCATCCAATGCACTCTTACCTTGGGAGAGGTGTTAAAACTCAGACCATACTTATGGAATGATCTACAAAAAACCCTAGAGAAGGTGGGGATAACGGGGCTAATCTCAAAAAAATTGGGAAATTAAAAAAAACAAAATGGACAACAAAGAGATTCGACCTGTTCCCATGAACAAAGTCGGAGAATATTACGAAGGGAAAGAAGGAAACACCACCCTTCTAGTGAAATATAATGACATTGAAACCATGGCAATACTTGATAGTGGAGCAGACATAGCCATAGCTCAAATGAAATTTCAATTGGGTGACGAACACATTGAGAGACCATTAGGACTGCTTGAAAAGGTGACAGTCAATTCCTGTGGAATTGAATATCAACACACTTTTGCCATAGTAGACTTTGGGAAAAAACTCAATTATGAAATCATATTGAGAAGACCTTTCATGCGACATGTACAACTTATCCAAGATTGGGAAAACAATTTTGTGTACTTGAAGCAAGTGAGATCTATGACAAGAGTAAATCTAAAAGATCACACTTATAGAGATGTTTTGAAAACACCCATATAAGAGTTTGATTCAATCTCTTCGGCTCAAACTAAGCTTCCATCCTGGTTAAACAAAGACACTCCTATTTGTATGTGTGGAGCTTTAGAAAAGGGGAGTTTAAAAAGAGAAGAATGTATTCTAGAAAGGGATTGCACAAACGAAGCCTATGTACCTGAACCCCTTTCCAGAGCATTTGTTTGAGCAATTCGAGTGCACTCAAATTTTAACGACAATGGATGTATGTGTGAATACATCTATGCCTACGCAATTTTGCAATGAGAATGGCTACGACATAATTCCCATCCAAATGATTTCGACCCTCAACATTGAAGACGAAGATGAGGAACCCAAGGACTTAGTGAAAGCTCAACAAGTCTTTTCAGACCTCTACTACGATGCAACTGATGAGTTAGATGAACACATAGCTACCTCAGAAGATTCCAAGTCAGAAAAAGAACATGTGAGGGCTAAGCTACTATTGAAAGGAGGAGAGGAAAAGTTTTTTGACTTTCCCAACTAGAAATCAAGAAGACAAAAATGGTATAGACGAAAAAGAGACACCAGAAACATGAAAAAACGACCTATGCCATCAGTCTCTAGTGGAACACAATTCCTGATGCAGATAGATGCAAATGATTGTGCAAGCACAAAATCACTGGCAGATTTCCTTCAAACAAAAATTTAGAAGTTAAAACATCCAGAAAAACAAGGAAGGATACTCAAGCAAACCCACAGGATAAGAAACCACTCATGACCCGAGTTGAGCGGAAAAAGAAATATTAAGAGTTAAAAAAATCTCTAAAGGAGATATATACGATCAAAATGGAAACCACAAAAGAAGATGGTAAGGATGTAGTGACTGTTCCATCCCATTATAAAAGTATACTCTCCAAGATCGAAATGGAAACCACAAAAGAAGATGTTCAGGATGTAATGAGTGTTCCATCCCATTACAAAAAGTATACTCTCCAAGATCAAAAAATCATATCCAAACAACCTATTAGAGAACTACAAAAACAGGGCGAGTCCCACGAAGGGCCTGAAAATGCTAAAAAGATAGACCTGACTGAACCAGGAGAAGAGACTAGACCTGCGTACATTGCAAATGACCTAACAGAGAAAGAACAAGAGCTCTTGCTGAGCTTGTAAAAGAATACCGAGATATCTTTGCTTGGTCTTACAAGGATCTCAAGGGTGTTGATCCGGAAATCTGTCAACATACCATACCCATGAGAGACGATGCGAAACCAAGTAGACAAAGGCCATACACGTATAATAAAACATTTGCCTGGAAGATAAAAGAAGAGATTGAAAAATTAAAGGAAGCCGAATTCATTTACAAAATTGAACACACAAATTAGGTGTCTCCAATTGTGGTAGTACCCAAGAAGAATGGAAAATAACAAGTATGTGTTAATATAAAAAAAGTGAATGCAGCTACCATTAGAGACAACTTTCCTCTTCCATTCACTAAGCATGTTTTAGAACGCGTTGCAGGAAAAGAAGCTTACAGCTTATTAGATGGCTTTTCGGGTTACAATCAACTTTTATTTTTGATGTTTAGATACAATTGAGCTTGGGCCAACACCAATGGGACAAATAGCTCACTTAATATGGATGAAATATGTCAGATACAATTACAAATTTGAGCAGAGGTTTCGCTCACAGGAGAAACTTACACAACCAAAACAACAAAAAAATAGTAAGTAGTTTGGAAAAATGGACAGTTCTATTGCGTCTAGAACGGCCCAAAATCCCAGTCTACAATATCAAAGTGCTCAAATCTGACCTCGGATGAGCAGTTTATGGCCAAAACAGGCTCCAAAGAGAGCAAAAACTCAGTTGTGGTTGTTCCTCCTCTTCTCTACACAATTTTCCTGGTTTTTTCTCAGGTTTTTCAGTGTCCACACTTCACTTTATCCCTTGGGTACCTTTGGCCTTTTGATTGACCTCAAACGGACCCCTGAACATGCCGAAAAATGGCGACGTAGTGCGTTTTTGTTACCCTTCTACATCCATCCGCACACATGGTACTCAACTTTTTCCAATAATGCATCCTGAAATCACGTGAAGTGGCCCCAAAATATAGTTCTCATGATAACCTTTCTGCATAATCATCACAAGAAAACATTCCCGTTGTGTCCTCACTTATCCGCGTGCAAGTCTTGAACCCATTTGACCTCCTGTCGCCATTGGATGCCACTTGACGCACTTGCTTACCTCATGTCTTCGGCCCGCTGATAGATTCCTAGAGAAGTTTTATGCTCTACCAACTCCTCATTATTATATAAAAACACACTAATACTGGTGACAATGAAAATCGATGTACTACGTACACGCTGTCCTACCTGTACACATGTGGGTCCCACGTAACCACCTGGCTCTAGAAAATGGGCAATTCTTTATTTGATGCACTATGCATGTGTATGTACATATGCACAATCAATTCTTCCAAAAAAACCCTAACATAATTTTCCCATCCCCTAGCCTGCTAGATCATTCATGATCAGCAACAGGAAAAAGAGATACATAAGACTCGCCTCGTCTCCTCATCCCTCACATACATTACTTATTCTGCAGACAGCTCATCTTGCTCCATCATCATTAATCTAGCATGATATTTAAGACGGAATCCATTTACCCTTGACTTATGTAGAATCCCATCCAGGTTAGCCAGGCTATATGTACCATTCAAAAAACATTCCACTACCTTGAAAGGGCCTTCCCACTTAATTTGAAACTTCTTTTGGAATGTCTTGTCTAGGTTACTTTTTTAGCGCAAAACTAAGTCATGTTTTTTGATACCCTTACTTTTGACCTTTTCATTTATCTTTTCTAAAGCGTTATCTTGCATTTGCCCATATTGTTCCAATGCGCTCATCCTATGCAACTGAACCTCTTGTAATTGTAAGAGCCTCTTTTTGAATGCATCACTAGACTGCCCAAGCAACTTTTCTAACATCTTGATCGCAGGAAACTCTACGTCCATAGGCAATCGTGCTTCCTTTCCATTTACCAAATGAAATGGAGTGGCAATTCCAAACCCCAATTCTTTCCTTGGTGCTCTGTCACTTCGAAAGAATTTGTATCAACTCATCATTGAATCTTTCATTTAAGCCATTACATTGTGGATAATAAGGAGTGGTATGCTGGTGCCTAATCTTCATCTTGGCACATAAAAAGTCTAACAATTTAGCTTTAAATCCTAGCCCCTTATCTGATAGTAGCTCCAGTGGCACCCCAAATTTGCAACATATTTCATCGTACAAATAATTTTGCCACATCCTTTGTAGTGATTTGTTTTACTGCTATAGCCTCTGCCCATCTAGAGAGATAGTCCACTAGAGTCAAAATATAGCTTTTTCCCCTACCTCTGATGATAGGTAACAGGCCTATTGTATCAATCCCCCACTTTTCAAACACATCAAATTCCATAATGGTTTTTTGTAACTCTGGCTTCAACACTCTCTTCCCAAATGCTTGTCACCTCCCCCCTTGATAGCACTCCTACGCATGTAGGTAAAACCGATAATACAGTGATTAATAACTCACATTTCCGAAGTGATAATCGAAACCTAAATTCATGTTTCATCAAGATTTATCAAGCTTTTCAATTGGTTAAGTGGGTTTACCCATGGGGTAAATCTATATAGTGGTTCTCCAAGGAGCCTGGAGTCAAAATATTTGATTGTGTGATGGGTAGCAAACTGTTTTTTGACCATATCTCTTAGCTCGTGCATGTTTTTCATATGACACCAAAGAGAGAAAATTTTATAAATGAAGTGTTTTATCCTAGTGTAAAGGGTTCGGGCTGATTCATAATGGTTTGTGATTTATGACCAAAACAATGTTCCTACTATCTCTATGACCTGAAACAAAAAACGCTTTTTATACACACGTGATCATAAACGCATCATGTGCATAAATCAATGTGTTAAACATGATGAAATAATCATGGGACAACTTTTTTGAATGTACTTGGTTAATCCATACATGCACTTGTATGCAAAAAAAACAATCACTAAGAGGGTGACTAGCAAAAAAAACGACATAGAGAGAGAGAGAGATGATGACTATGGAGTTTGGAGTTTCTCACCGTGCTTTTAGACTCCATTTTTGGCTTTCAAAAAGGCTTCTTTCTTTGTCGCACAAGAGTGGTGATGAGTGCTACGTAGAGGTATCCGCCACAAAAGTTTTCGAAGAGCGCGTACACCGTGAAACGAAAGAGAAGATAATAAGCAGGTAGAGAAAGCGTATCCTTCTTCTTCTTCTTCTTCTCAAGAGAGAGAAGAGCTTATGGAGACGGTGATGAAGAGCTTGCACCACTCCATATAATAGATAGGTAATTTTGACGTCAAGGCAAGAGAGCTTCTGCCTCTGAGAGTGTATCTATGTGTATTCAAGGTAAAGGGAGGAGGTCTTTATATAGGCTCTCAAGGCCAAAATCACAAACCAAGAATAGAGTGAGCAAGGAGAGACAAGTTGGTGCACGTTCGCCGCTTTTTTTTTTTAATTAAAATAATAATAAATTATTATTATTTTTTTTTTTTTATTCTTCTTGCCGACACGGATTTTGATCCGCGATTTAGAGACTCTAAGAAGAAGCATGGCTTCTAAGAAAAGATTTATAAACTAACTTCTCCTCTCTTTTCTAAAAAGACTCTTTCTTTCCTGAAAACAAGCCTTTGCTTTTTGACGGTCAACTCTCCCACTTACCATTCAATTTTTTTACAACAAATTGATCATCCGAGTAGTATCTAACCAACTAATGGAAACCGTAGCTAGACTATGCCACACCGTAATATCTCGACATAATTATGACTTTCCAATACTATCAATCAAGCATCTTAAGTCAAAATTTGGCGAAATAGATATTGAAAGTTATTTTTCTTACTTTTAGAAGAGACCCAAAAATTGGGGATCTTACAACTTGGTACCTAACCCTTAAATACTAAATGGGTTATGGGCGGGTTACCCAGCTTTGTAAATGATGTCGTCTTTTACTTAATAGCGAGGTGGCTCCCTCCTGATAGGTCTGCAATAATGCGCTCTTAAGTGCTCTCTCTCTCTCTCTCTCTTTTCCCTCTCTTTCTCTCTCTATACATGGAGGCATTGTTACACCATCCCCCTCTTGAAGCCGGGTCCGCCATATGGCTAAGAAGGAAGGTGTCCACTTTCTTCAAATCCTATATAAAAAAGGTGAGCTTTACATGCTTACTTAGCATTGGTGGTGTGTGTATTTGGGATAAGTGTCTGTACATTAGGATTGTGAGCATTTTACCTGCAAAGGGTAGTGTTAAGTGTCTGATATATGGAAAATGGCAAGGATAAGCAGACTATTGTGGAGTTGGCTGCTCCAACTCAATCTCAGGTGACTTTTGACATTGAAATGGAATGATGTCCAAATTGTTTGATGGTTGTGAGTATTCCTCATGCATATGCCGATAGAGGCACTTGAATAGCTTCTTCTCCTGAACTTTATCTGATGAGAGCTTGTAAAGCACAAGGGGCTTCATATGTTTTTCCCCCCCTTGTAAATGATTTCATCTTTGAATATATGATAAGCTTGACCTTTCTTATTATTTATTTTTGAAAGCAATCTAATTGGGTGACATATATAACATGTGGGATACACATGCATCACCTACATACGGTACCAATGCTAACTAAATATTGTGTTGTTTCCATGGGTGCAGGTGAGGTTTAACTTCTCAACTATGGTTTTCATAGTTCCTTGGCTTGAACATGCGGACAATTATATCTTCTGGCTCTTGATTTCAGCACTTGTGTATAAAGGCTGTTATGTACTATGAATGGGAATTATACCACCTTTTCATTGACATAGTTTCTAGTGTCTTTTGTAATTTGAAATGATTTTTGGTGTATATGTTATATTGTTATTGGAACACGCACACACCTAATACCAAGACTAGTAGTGATACTATTCAAAGACCTAGTTACTATATTTTAATCCCTCCATGTTTGTCATATATAATTTTACCTTGGACTGATCCTTGAGGGATGGGGTTTTCTTCACACGGCCCTTATAGGTTCGCCTGGTCGGTTGAAGGCTAAAGAGGCTACCAGTTCTTACCTTTGGTGGTATATTTATCCAAATAAATTTTTATGGACTTTGAAACATTTAGCACTATCTCAAGGGATATAGCTCCCTACGGTGCCTCTTTCTAAAGCATCGCTTCAGGTACTTAGATGCATTCATGACCCTATGGCATCTTATTTGATAGTAGAGGCTTCAATGGATCTCAAGGGATATAGCTCCCTACGGTGCCTCTTTCTAAAGCATCGCTTCAGGTACTTAGATGCATTCATGACCCTATGGCATCTTATTTGATAGTAGAGGCTTCAATGGATCTAACCAACTCTTTGGTTCAAACCATGTCGTTTGATAAATGTGTCCATACCCTTGCCCAACTTGTCAACAACTCTAAGGAAGGGGTGGCAGAGTTATCTAAATTCATTGAAAACATTCTCTCCTTGACACTTGCCCACAAAGGGGAGTTAGCCAAGTTCTCTTCTGATGACTTCAGGAACAGGTTACTTTAAACAAACTACACATATGAGGATTCCTTTGGGATCAAGAGAAAAATCATAAAATATGTCCTTGAATGACCATACTTTTTTCAAATTGGTTGTCAAAGCCTTAAAACTTCTGCAGGAGTAATGTCTTCCTTGAAGACAATATCAAATATTGTGTTGATAAGATTGATATCACCCTCTTCAAGGACATTTTGACTTGGCATATCTTTCCTAATGCTTCTAGTAAGCATTATGTATAAGTGAGTGACAAAGAGAGAACCATTCATTGCAGCATGTGTGAGTGAGTGTGTGTGTGTGTGTGTCTATGAGAGAGAGAGAGAGGGTGAGAGGGCTCTGACATCGGCACTAGATAGAGAGGGGATAGAGAATAAGCATTACTTTTATAATCAGCAATCGACAAATCGACAATGGACAAAATCCACAATCGAGAATCAAAAATAAAAAATCGATATCAACATCTATGAAATTGAGAATTGACAAAATTGAGGGTTGGCGCAATTTGGAAAATTCAATCCGACAAATCCAAGGCAGAAGACGTGCAAGCCCAAGGTAGGATCAGACCTCAACAAAAGGTTCTCGACTTTTTTTGAAAGTTTTTACGCTAGATTTCTTTGAGCTTGGTTAGTGCTTTTTAGCCTTTGGGTTGACTTGGAATTCAAAGGTGAATCTCAAAATTTGTAAGTGAGATTACACTAAATCTAGGTTTTGTTGAGTGTTTAAAGACAAATTAGAATCTTTGAGGCAAACCTCAAAATTTTGTAAGGGGGGTTACACTAAATCCAATTGAGGCATAGTGTTTTCTCCCAAAAATTTAGAAAACTTGCATACGAGAAATTTTAGGGGCAGCTTGATTATATTTGAAGGGTTTTACAGTTAATTTCTCTATACATACTACTTTGTAGGTTTTCTCACCTTCAAATCTATAATTTAGAGATAGATTTCGAAATTTACAAGTGCGTTACATAAATTGAGTATTTTTCAAGCATTTGACTATACCATACCTTTTCCAAACATTTTAGAGGAAAATTTAGTGTATTTGAAGTTTTTGCACTAAACTTCTCAGCACTTTATAGATTCTCTAATCATTAATTTATTTTCTCTAACCTTTGTAGTTTCTTTTTTTTTTAAAATACTCTTAAGAGATTGATTTTAATTAACTCAAAAAGAATACATGTAGACCTTGGCATGTCCTTTACACAGGGGTCTCCAACCAGTACAACGTATGCACACTATGACCCAAAATATACCCGAACATTTTTGCAAGTACACTATTTTTCTATCAAGGACCTACCTTCTTCTTCTTGGCAAGCCGCTTCCTCTTGCTTGATAAAATCCATTCACAATTAGAGAGAAATCTCAAAGTTTTTAGATGGTATTATACTAAACTTAAGTTTTTTCCTCCAATCGTTGTGAGTGTCCTAACATTCATACTAAATCTTACGAGTGTGTGGCCCTTCGATTTAATAGGATATGGCAATTCAAGTATTCTCAAAGCTAGTGGATACAAAAGCTATCAGATGTATGGTGCTCATCAGTGAGCTTCAAGCATAAGGTGGAGAATATTGACATGAGGAAGAGGAGATTCACCCTGACTTTGAGGAGAATGGTCTTAGAAGGAGTACCTCAAGGAGAATCATGACCCGCCAACCTCGTTTGGGAGCAAAAGTTGTCCTTAACAAAAATATGGCGTCTTCTTCACCATTCAATTATAGAAAACATAAACCTTGTACTTACACAATTACATCAAGTGTGCCTTGTTGCTATTAAGAGGGGATTAAACAAGCAAGTCCTTTTAGTAATATTAAAACTAGCATAGCTATGTTTGATTGAGGTAGTTTTGAACTTCTTGAAATCCGTGATGCGCTCTTCCAGCAAGTTACTTTGTCAATTTCTTCAAAGATTCAAGCCACCAAAGAACAAGGAACTGCAAGAAGTTGCACTTGATGACAAACTGGCAGCGGTTTGATATTCAAGGAAGCGCAAAAGCATAGGCCATCTGGCCGACACAACAAGTCGATTCAAAAAAATGAGGTATGCATATTTTTTACACTTTCCTTGCCTGATTAGTTCTAATTATGCAGTTGTCATTTGTTATGCTAGAGCAAGGTTCACGTGTCCTTCGAGATGGTGTTTTGATCGTTGAGCAAGGCTCAATAGCTGAATATAAACAACTACATTCAGTACAACACTCAGGAGTTGGCCCTTGAGATTTTTTTATCATGCATGGGATGTGCATATCTATAAGGGCAATGTCAAAAGAAAGGCTTCCTTTTTCATGCTTATGGTATAATACCTACCCACAATCTGGAGTACGCTATGAGCATATCAATTTGGGGGACCTTTACCAATGTATGGCATGACCATTCAATGGGTGTTTCTGTTTTGAATTTTCATATTGTCTAGGACATGGTTCCTAGGCAAAGTTTTCTAGAGCTTCCGCCATCGAACAAGACAAACCTACATGGTCAAGGACATCAGTAAGCAAGCCAAGCAGGTACGAGGTACATACCTTGCAAGTATTTTTTTGCTTTTCAATACAATGTGCAATTCAACAAGGTTGATTCTCTATGAATGCTTGACAAGGTTGACTTTCTTTTGCTATGACATCTGTCAGCTGGCAAGAGTATTTGTTATCTATGAGCACAAGAACTCCATGATTACTTATGTTACAAGGCTTCAATTTTGGCATGTGGCCAGGGGAACTTCCCAAGGTGTCTACAAGTTATTACATACCAAGAGTCCTTATATGGTACATACAATAACGCAGTCAAGCAGTAGATATGTCTATGAAACATATTTGAGCGAGTTTGTTACGTTTTAATTTCTAGACAACTGGCCATAAGTGGGTGACAAAGTTACAACTTTCAAGTTCTTATTTTTTAAATTTATATTAACCTTTATTTTGCAAAATATTTCTTTCTATGCAAAGCAAATTTTGATAGAATTTACAAGAAGCAAGGCTTCTAACCCATGTCCAGGTATTGCCATTGATTTGAGATCAAGCGAAAGGGCTAAGATCCATCTGTTTTAGAAGGGCTACAAGCCATCTACTTTCAAATGGCGAAGAGACTTTTGTTTGTAATCCATCAGTGATCGCTATTAAGATCGAATAATTCTATCCAATTGAGTACCCATCAATTCTAATGGACAAGCAAGAGTCTTGCCATTAGTAATTATTTGAGTGTTCCTTTAGCACATCATAATTTTAGTGTGAAAATCAAGTTGAGTTTTTGAAAGTTAAACTTGTAAAGGTTTATCTCTACCAAGGTGTACAATCGATGAATCAAACATTTTAGACATCACGACTCTCCATACAAAACCCACAACTATTGACTTTCAAGTCTACCAAAGATCTAATTGTGAACATGATTCCAACTTCAGTGGATATCTTGCTTTGTCTATAGCAAGGAGAGTGTCTATAGGAGCACAATTTTGGGGGAAGATCTAGCTTGCGATTACTAAATCACTCATTCAAGTGTTGATGGTCAATTCTTGGAACCTTCACACTTACACTTTCAAGGAAATATCCAATCATCTACCAAAGGGTCATTGTCGTATCGTTTGGAACTTGCCAAGGGTTTCAAATTGTCAAGGCAAGAGGAATAATCATCAGGTAATTGTCTCTGTCTATTCACTAATTTCTCCTTAGTGTTTGGTTGATAGGTTATGTCAGTACTGAGCCACTTCAAGCAAGGCTTTGATACTCCATGGTATGTTTCTAACTTCTTCTCAGTATGTAATTTTCTTGTTCCGTATATACTTTGATTAAGTGTTCCCAGAATGGGATGTATATGCTGCTTCCATTTTACACGACAGACACGCGACAAGGTCATGTTGGAGAAAAACACTTTGGAAAAGTAGTGTAGCGAGCAATTTTTGCACTTCGCAGTGATAGGCCTATATGGTACGGTTTTGTTTGGTACATGTTGTTAGTCACAAGGTGTGCAACATGGTCCACGAACTGATGGAGTTCTGTTTAGCTAGTGTGGAGTGAGGTTCATGAGGGTCCCTCTTGTTCATGTCAGTGAGTGTTTGCAGTTACCTCCACACACAAGTACATCTTGTACTTGCTGTATCTCATTTTTTTCCTAACATCATTTTATGAGACATATTCTATATGTGGAGAATATGATTTTCTGGGATTGACACTGGTGCGTGTTTCCTAATGATGTTTCACAACAGAGTCCCTAGGTGCTGGTCGCTGCTGGTCGCATCCATTTATTAGACCCTTTTGAGCACATAGTATCAAGAGTAATTTCAGCGGCCAAAAATTGTCGGTACTAAGTACAGACTTGTTGAGGTTACAAGTACTATAATCAACATTGACGGATGGTTGTTTACATATATAGCACGGCTATGTTTGGTTAATGAAAATGTTTCATTGTCGGTACCTCGATGTGATTGAGTTTTCACATTCATGGTCCAACTTTTGATGTAAATTTTTTACGTAGTAACCGTGGAAATCCTACTCATGGAAATGCGGGTCCAGATAGGTTTGTGTTGAATTCATGCACATTGGGTGTTATGGGCCCTAGTGTTTAACACATGCTTGTTTGAAACGGCATGAAAACTCATGGGAAACATAACTTAAGAAGCATATTGCACCATAGATGCACTGTTTCTATGAGATTTAGTGTGGATCTATGAACTATCATACAAGGTGCGCACTCGGTATGGGTGTTTTTTGATAGATTGATCAAATTGTGTATGCTTAGTCAACAAGGTCCACTCTTTAACCAAGTTGGTTCATTCCAATCTCTGTGTAGATTATATGGATTGCATCACAATTTTGTGACTAATTGAGAACCCATGTTTATCAATCATTTTGGAGGACTGTTTGTAAATGGGTGGGAAGAAAACAATAATACATACTACCACTCATCTAAATAAAAATGGGAAGTTGGTAAGTATTAACCTAGTGCTAAAGGATATGCTAAGAGCATACAATAGCGAGAAGCAACCCAACTGATAAAGATTACATTTTCACTTTGGAGTTTGTCGCATGTGGTGGCTGGGTTTAGTACCTACATGTTATTGTAAGATTTTCGACTTTGATCACGAGTTTTGATGAGGTTTCACTGAGAAAGGAGAGAAAGTCAAGGACTTGGTTGGTGGTGATGGCCTAAGCAAGCCTGTTACTTTCATGGAAAGTTAGGATGAGGTATTCTTGCATGTTTCAGTACTTTTAGAAACTCTAAAACATGATTGAGAATTTAGACACATCCCAATTATAGTAACTCAATAAACGTACTCAAGTGAGCTATAAATTGAGTCTACCGACTATTGTATTCATCCAATTTTGGATACAAGCAGTTGCAAAGGGACAACAACTTGGAAAATCAAGATTTTTTTCTTGGTTTTGTTGAACCTCCTACTACACTATGTATCGGTGAAATGAATAGTTGTGGCCCAATTGAGGGATTCCACCATGGAAAACATTAGCGTTCTTAAGAAGATATCACCTTTTCTATCTTTGAGGACAAAAACGCTTCTCTAAGGGGGGAGTAATGTTAGACCAAGGGCTAGAGCCAAGGGCCAAGACGAACATGGGGACAAGGGGTGTTTTATTAGATTGCTAAGAGCCTAGATGGCATGGTTGAGTGGAGAGTTGCATGATCCAATACCCCATGGTCTCATAACCTCCTCCTTCTCATTTGACTCCATGATCCCTGATGGATAAGAGTCGTATGCATGGTGGGGTGGGGTCTGTAGCTTTCCTATTTGTATTACAATTGTAATAGCACTAGAGCATTCTCTTCCTGGTATTGATCTAGATACACACATCCCACTGGTGCCTGATCTTCACTTGGGAGTGTTGGTTGATGGCCCAACATTGGTCTTGGCCTCTCCACTCTAGCTTGCTGTGGATTTATTGGCCTTGATGCATATCTTGGTGGTGGCAGTGTTGGTCCTTTATTTTGATAATGAGGATTTAGTGGCATGTTAGGATCATATTGGGAGGTAGATTAATAAGGCATTGATTCCCTATTGTAGTAGCATTCTTCAGTGGTATGGTTTGTCCACCACTTCTGCTTAGGATATGGTTGTGGTAACATGGAACACTACCGTTTCGGGTGGTCTCCTCCACATGTCAAGCAAAGCCTCAATGGTGGTACTCTCTTATTCTGGATGCTTAACTTCTATCCCATTCTTCTCACAAGCTCATCTGCAAGGCTATTCAATATTCATGGGGAACTGCGGTAGTGGTGTCTTCTTCATTGTATATGATCCACTAGCTATCAAATGAGAATATATCAAGATAGTATCCACATATTGTGATACTTCCCCATAGATTTGGTAGTTGTCTACCAGATGGAAAGCTTCTTTTGTGACCTCGTCTAAAGTCATACAATTTTTCAAATGCAAATACTTCTCAAAGTGCCAGTTCTTAAATCCCTCAATGAACAACACTACTTGGTAGTCCCCCGGAGGTTTCTGACATGGTGGAAACCTTTCAATGTATTGCATTTATGACACCGTATTGTGCTTGATTCCTGTCATGGGAAACTACGCTATAAAATCTTGCAATAGCAGTTCTATGCTTCCAAAGTCTTCCTTTTTCAAAGGTTGGAACCAGGTAAGGGCTTTGCCTTCCAAGGTCAATTTAAAACCTACAAACTAATTGTGGAAAAATATTCTTGGCTCTTAATACACCTGCTTAAATGATGCAAAATGTGCACAAGGATCCTCAGAGCCATTGTGCTTTGATGCCATGCATTTTGCAACTTGTGATGGACGCATGGGAATCAACTCAACAACATATCTCATCACACACGGAGATCTTTAAAAAGCTTCCTCATAAGTAAGTGCTTCCATTCTAGGTGTAGCTCTCAATACGTCTCATGTAGTCACATCTGGTACTACTCGCTCAGTATGGTGTGGCATGCATGACCATGTAATGGTTGTAAAACCAACTATGATAGGCTCTGGTTCTCACAAGTGACTCCCTCTCATCACAAGATTTGTAACTCTTGATGCTCCTAATCCTGTCTTGTGGGTGCTCTATACATGGGATGGAATCTCTATGACTCTCTTTATAAACTTACCTCTTTCTCAATCGGATTTTTATGGGGCATCTGATTCAAATAAATAAAAAAATGGTTTTCCCGAACAAAAAATATTTTCCATGTCCCTCACATATCCATATGTATATATTCATATTATTATTCATTTCTATCGACCAAAATAAGTCATTTTTTTGAATTGATAAGCATACATGTATATCTGCTTGATATCAGTAATAAGGTCTACTAAACTCACATCTTCCTTGATGTAATAGGTTTTCTCTTCCTTAGTCATCAGCTTGCATAACCCCATTCTAGAATCATCCACAAGCACTCTCCAAGCTCTTTCATCGCTATGAATCTAGCTCTTGATTCATTCTCTAGAGAAGGTCTCTCGATTCCTTCATCAACTTTATCTTGGTCCCAATCATACCCATTGCATCTATGAGATCAAGAAAATTGGTCCTAAGATAGGAAACCCCTTTCTCATCAATGTATAAGTCTCCATTGTCAATAGTGTCTACATTCTCAAAACTCAGGGTTTCCTAAGTCTTCACAAACATAGCATCTATGATGGATATTCACATAAATTTTGGCTCCTTTACCATTAGTGTAATGGTAATATAATTGCATGGTCGATGGGATTTCTAGTTTCCTTGAGGTACCAACCCCATTTCCCTCACTATGATAGCTCATCTTTGGTGCTCTCTCAGCCATAAGGATAGTGAAATTCTATTCTGATGAAGTGTCAAATACTACCTCTTTGTGAACAGTCAATATATGTTTCGAAGTTAGCTTGATTGACACTCTCTTTAGTAGACCCACGACTCACTTCATCTCTCACCAGTTTATCGTTTAACCTCTACCAAGCTCTTGACCTCAAGGACATGAACAATATATGGGAATTTCAAACCTGACTTGTTACCTGGAATTATTTAGATCCTTTGATACCTCTACCTTGCTCCAAATCCCCTCATGGACCGATCTCCTTGCTTGTACAAGACTCAACACAAACTAAATCTCTGGTGGAGTTATGTCAAGCTAGCAAATGATGTGTACATAATTTCTTACAGAAAATATCACTTCATGCAAAGGAGATCTGTCCACTAGGGGATTACTTGTACATTTGAGTCTTGCCTGTACAAGACTCAACATAAACTAAAACATTGGTGGAGTTATGTCAAGCTAGCAAATGATGTGTACATGATTTGTTACAGACAACAACACTTCAATCACAATTTTCTTGGTCCAAAGGGCAACTATTGCAATACAAGGCTTACTTCAGAGTTTGGAACCAACATTTGTCAATAATGGTGCATCTGGGAAGAAAAAACACGTCTTTTTCATGCCTACTAACTTATGAACTAATTTTCATTTTGTCTCTCTGACAAGCATACCACACTCCCAAGAATGTAATTATGCATCAATCCCAATTTTTAAGCTTTCTTCAGGGTCTCTGGTGTTCACTTAACCCTCTTTCAGTCGTCTTTTTTACTACTATCTGGCCTAATCTAGTACATAGAAGACCAATTTCACTTTTGACTTGATAGGTGAGACCCCTGAATCAAGGTCTACCCATGGTCCCAAGTTTCCACTCCAACCAAGTTTGAGAAAAGAATCATCCTTTTTTCTTCAAACTGGCTTTTGGCACTTTTTTGCAACTTTTTCTAATACTCAAGTGTTGTGGCCTCGCTCAAGACTGTATTCCCCAAGTTTCACTCTGTTTGGTTGTTTGGTTTGAGTGTAATCCCAATTTTAGTAATTTTCTTTGTCTGGAAACTAATAATTGACCTCAGACTCACATTATGAGTCCAAACTTACTTTTTATTTGATAGCTTACTTTCTAGGGTTAAGAAGAACCCTTGTCACAATTTTACCCAGTTTTGGCTCGTGCAGCTAGGTGATGAAAAAAACAGGTTTTTTTCCTAGCCCCTATGTTATGGATTCCAATCTAGTTTTTGGAAATTGGAATGTGCTTAGCACTATCAAAAGACGTTGTCAACCTAGTTTTGTTAAATTTGATTATCTTTCTTGCATGATAAGATCCTATCAAAAGACGTTGTCCACCTAGTTTTGTTAAATTTGATTATCTTTCTTGCATGATAAGATCCTATTTGTCCCTTCAAGAGCTCAAATCTCAGATTTTCAACACAGCTTAGCATTCAAACACAAATGAACAAAAGTCTGCAAGAAAAACTCAAAAACTGAACTCTCAGAGGTGTCTGGAAAATAAAACACATTTTTTTGTTCAATGATAGCCCAATAAAACTTGTTTTTCCCTTTTTCTTTATCCGGAGCCACTTCCCCAATAGTTCAAACACACTGAATTTCACTTACCACTTGGTATTAAATCATGAATAACCCTACTGAGACTTGGTCTTTCAATGCTTTTTCATCCAAACCATGCTTCTCTTTGCACTCAATTTTAAGACAAGTGCTCAAATACACAAGTCAAATACTTTGGTCAAGTTAAACTGTGCCAAAATTTCCCAAATCAGCCTATTGGAAAAGAATTGCGTTTTTTCCACACTCAGACTGATGATGAACTTTTTGAACTTTTTGGCGAGGGATGTGCATTGATATATTCATGTATATGCAATCTATGCTATCAACCACAATTTGCATCAGTGTATCTCATTTTTCAAACTTTCATCACACTAAGCTTCAAACCACAATGGCTATTTTCTAATTGACTCACTCCAAATCCAAGATGATGAGGATACTTGTCACACTTTCCTATTTGTCTACTCCTATTTCCTATTTATCCAAGATGATGAGGATACTTGTCACACTTTCCTATTTGTCTACTCCTATGAAAAATGAAACCAACTTAAAAACAACCTCAAAATGCTCAAGCAAACAACTCCCTATATGAACTCCATTTTTTTATTTTTATTTTCTTGTGTTTCTTAGACTAGAGCGAGTTTAGTGGTTCTAACAACCATCTTAACTTTGCAACAAGCTTTCCTACCTAGTACTCACAATATTCTACTCTATCCCTTTATCACTTTTGCGGAAAGAAACTCACCTTGTGAATACACCAAGATCAAGGATACCTCAATCTCGACTCCTACTTTACCTTATCCAACTAAATATTCTATCTCAGGCAACTCTATCAGATTTGTATGTGACCACACTAGTCTACATTCTTGTTTCTTGGCAACGGTGCAAATGTCTTGAGACCAAATGGTCAACACCTGTCACACCTCGCAATGAGACGGATCCAAGACTAAAATGTAAATCATGGGAGCAAGTGACTCGTGCAGGCACGCCAATAGGTTGTTAGTCTCTTGTGTGGACATGATGAACTCTGATTTGACTGTCAGTGTTTGTGTGCACTCTATCTACGTAAAACCTGGGTTCTATCCCTCTAATCCCTTCACACATCCATATGAAAATTCACTAACAAACCAACTACAAATGACTCCAAACCTAATTGGAAACATCCTTACATGATTGAGAACACATCTAGATCATCTGACTCTAACATTCGATCACAGAAAAAAACACAAATTTTTCTAGCAATCTAATTGCATTCATCAAATCAAGTATTAGACGTGTCTACCAGGTACTCCTAAGTGTTGGGAATTTCATGTATTTGACGAAATCTCAATACAATGCTTCGGTGGTGAGATAAGTCACTTGGAAAATTGAGAAAATCGATGCTCGGATCTTGTAAAGCACTTGCAATGTAGATATTCACACATAGAGCTCAATGAGACTAATACAACAGTGCCCTTCGACTTTCAATGTGACAATTGTGTGGTGCAATGTAAAGATTCAAACTAGATGTAATAGGATATGGCAATTCAAGTATTCTCAAGTCTTGTGGATACAAAAGCTATCAGATGTATGGTGCTCATCAGTGAGTTTCAAGCGTAAGGTGGAGAATATTGACATGGGCTCTCCCCATACTGAGTTTCTAGCGAGGAAGAAGATGTCTGATGACAATTATCCTAGATGTGGTGAGCTTGAAATTGTTAGACATTTATTTTGGAATTTCCTTACATTTCACTCTTGGTGGTTATGCTTGTATAATGTATGTATGATGCAATGGAAAGTTAAGATCTCCAAGTACAATCTGCTTTTTGGAACAATTAAACTAATGCTGAAGGCTTGGACTTATGTATTGCTTCTCTCAGAGTTTGTATGTCTTTTCTGCAGAATGCTAGAAACTCAGATTTGTTTTATTCACACACTTTACAAAGTTTTACATTACCTTGGTCTAGGATAAGAGACAAGCTAATGGAAGATTGTGTAGCTCAACCTGCTCATTTGTAGGTCAAGATGATGGATTTCATCATCATGATGTAAAGATGTAACAAAATGAGAGAGAGAGAGAGAGAGAGAGAGAGAGAGAGAGAGAGAGTTACATGAACTGTTAGTGATAAAAATAAGGGGAGACCATGATCTATACCATGGGGATCCTGTACTGCAAGGCAGTAAGGACAAAAAGAATCATAATATGAAGTTGGGGATGCCTAAAGGCCCAAGTTCATATCCTTGGAAAGGCAATGTCATCACAAGACCATATTAATATATATATTCATATTATTATCCATTGTTGTCGATCAAAATTAAATTGATAAGCATACATGTATATCTGCTTGATATCAGTAAGGTCTACTAGACTCACATCTTCCTTGATGTAATAGTTCTTCCCTTCCTTAGTCATCAGCATGCATAACCCCATTCTAGAATCATCCACAAGAACTCTCTCAAGCTCTTTCATGGCTATGAATCTAGCTCTTGATTCATTCTCTAGAGAAGGTCTCTCTATTCCTTCATCAACTTTATCTTGGTCCCAATCATACCCATTGCATCTATGAGATCAAGATTATTGGTCCTAAGATAGGAAACACCTTTCTCATCAATGTATCAGTCTCCATTGTCAATAGCATCTACATTTCTCAAAACTCAAGGTTTCCTAAGTCTTCACAAACATAGCATCTATGATGGATATTCACATAAATTTTGGCTCCTTTACCATTAGTGTAATGGTGATATAACTGCATGGTGGATGGGATTTTTAGTTTCCTTGAGGTACTGAGAGGTGGAAGTGAAAAATAGACCCGGTGGCCTCTACACCAAGACTATGCACAATGGCCTCATCATGGGGGATACACAATAGGGGCACCACCTAGCAAGATATGCGGCTAGGACGCATACATATACACAATGAAGCATGCCATGGAAAACAATTTCAAGATCCACGCCCAAATGTGGAATGGGGTGGTCGGAGAATAAGGTGAGAGGAGTGGTGAATGAGTGAGTGGGCTTGCTACTCGTGCATGTTAGTAAGGAAGATAATGAGGTAGGGGAAACTTGCGAGTATGCTCACTTATCATACAAGAGGTGGCAAATCCGCACACCTCAAGATGGAAGTCACAAGATGATAGGAATATGAGAGGGAGAGAGAGTGTGTGTGTGTATGGTGGCAAATCCACACACCTTTACATAAGCAGAAAAAAAAAAGGCAAGGAAAAAGCATATACCATACTCACAATGAGATGTATCCAAAGCGACACAAAGTATGGCACCAAGATGGAGTGTGTTGATTGCTTGCAAAAGATGAATACAATAGGTAGTGTATGGCAGGAAAATGAGAAGGGAACAAGATCGTAGGAGGCATAATGGAGAGATGGGAGTTGATGGCGAGGAATATCATGAGTGTGTCCACCCTTCTTCTTCTTGAAATTGTGCCTTCAAACCTTAATTACAAGTGGTGTGGAGGTGTGGTGCTCATCTTTTGTGCATGGTGATGGTGATGATGATGGTGTTGTGATTATGTAATTAGGGTTCATGCTACAAGCATGTAGCACAAGAGTGTGTATGGATAGGTGTGTGTGTGTGTGTGTGTGTTTTAAGTGAGCTCTCATGGCCTCCTTATATAGGGAAGGAGGGGAGGATTTAGCAATATTTCTATTTGAGGTGAGTGTCCCACTTTGGTGACTAGGAAAATGGGGTGCATGTGACTGTGGCTCCCATCTTGTCTCCTCATTATTTAAAATACCAGAGTCAATAGAGAGAGAAGATGAGAGAATGTGGGTAGGATGTAGAGGATAGGAGATATTTACAATAGTCTAGCTTTGGCTAGACATAAGCTTATTAGGGAGAGAAGAGAGAGGTAAGAAATTTACAAGAGAGATTGTCAAAGGTGGATAGTTGTTGATGAGGATGGATCCTCCAAAAATGGTGATAGAATCACTCTAGACTTGCCAAGACCTCATTAAAAGAGCCTTGTCTCTTGTAATCATGTTTGAAAACTTGTAGAACCATAGCCATTCTAGAGGGAAGAAAATTCGGGATGGCCTGTGTCACCATTACACGAGAAAACTGGGGTCCACTACAAAAATCATATCTCCGTGTTCATAACTCCAAAAATTCTGAAAAAATTTGAGCTAAAAGTTGAGATCACGAGCTACATCTTTCATGTTGAACGCTCTTCAGATTCGGGGTTCTTCTTTACTTTAAAAATTCAGCCAAATAATATATTATTTGTGGCTGCAAAGGTCTTTTGGTGGTTCCCTTTGAGTGGACTTCTCTCTTGCCTTCAAGTGCAAGCTCCTTCATGTGTATGAAAACATGACCTAGAATTTTGAAAAGAGTGGCAATCATCTAGATGGAGGTATTATTGAAATTTGAAAGTGGGGTTGAGGTTTGAAAATGAAAACTAGTGAATAAAATATTTGGTAGGGTGGAATAATATACATACTTGAAAAAATATATTAGAAAATACTAAAATATATAATGTAATTTAGAATATATATATTTAATATTTAAGGTCAAAAGAGAGATCAACAAAGAAAGCTTACTTATTTATGCTACATCGTGATTGATTAGCATAAGTCTAATTTATTTAATAAAGGCTAAAACGTTTGTGAAAAAGGGAAGAAAAAATACAAAGTAACTTATATAATAGGAAATATTTTTGGTAAAAGAGAAAAAAAAATGGGGGGTTCCCATGCATGGAAAAGCTTCCCTCAGTACCAACCCCATTTCCCTCACTATGATAGTTCGTCTTTGGTGCTCTCTCAGCCATAAGGATAGTGAAGTCCTATTCTGATGAAGTGTCAGATACTACCTCTTTGTGAACAGTCAATAGATGTTCGAAGTTAGCTTGATTGACAATCTCTTTAGTAGACCCATGACTCACTTGATCTCTCACCAGTTTGTCGTTTGACTTGTACCAAGCTCTTGACCTCAAGGACATGAACAATATATGGGAATTGGAAACCTGACTTGTTACCTGGAATTATTTAGATCCTTTGAAACCTCTACCTTGCTCCAAATCCCCTCATGGACCGATCTCCTTGCTTGTACAAGACTCAACACAAACTAAATCTCTGGTGGAGTTATGTCAAGCTAGCAAATGATGTGTACATAATTTCTTACAGAAAATATCACTTCATGCAAAGGAGATCGGTCCACGAGGTGATTACTTGTACAATAATTTTCATTTTGTCTCTCTCACAATCATACCACACACTCCCAAGAATGTGATCATGCATCAATTCCAATTTTTAAGCTTTCTTCAGGGTTTCTGGTGTTCACTTAACCCTCTTTCAGTCGTCTTTCTGACTAGTATCTGGCCTAATCTAGTACATAGAAGCCCAATTTCACTTTTGACTTGATAGGTGAGACCCTTGCATCAAGGTCTACCCATGGTCCCAAGTTTCCACTCTAACCAAGTTTGAGAAAAGAATCGTCTTTTTTTCTTCAAACCGGCTTTAGCAGTTTTTTGCAACTTTTTCTCATACTCAAGTGTTGTGCCCTCTCTCAAGAGCGTATTCCCCAAGTTTCACTCTGTTTGGTTGTCTGGTTTGAGTTTAACCCCACTTTTAGTAATTTTCTTTGTCTGAAAGCTGATAACTGACCTCACACTCACATTATGAGTCCAAACTTACTTTTTATTTGATAGCTTACTTTCTAGGGTTAAGCAAAACCCTTGTCACAATTTTTACCCAGTTTTGGCTCCTGCAGCTAGGTGATGAAAAAAACACGTTTTTTCCCTATCCCCTATGTTATGGATTCCAATCTAGTTTTTGGAAATTGGAATGTGCTTAGCACTATCAAAAGATGTAAGTTCACCTAGTTTTGGTTAAATCCGATTATCTTTCTTGCATGATAAAATCCTATCTGTCCCTTCAAGAGCTCAAATCTTAGATTTTCAACACGACTTAGCATTCAAACACAAATGAACAAAATTCTACAAGAAAAACTCAAAAGCTGAACTCTCAGAGGTGATATGGAAAATAAAACACATTTTTTAATTCAATGATAGCCCAATAAAACTTGTTTTTCCCTTTTTCTTTATCCTAAGCCACTTCCCAGTAGTTCAAACACATTGAATTTCACTTACCACTTGGTATTAACTCATGAATAACCCTACTGAGACTTGGTCTTTCAATGCTTTTGCATCCAAACCATGCTTCTCTTTGCACTCAATTTTGAGACAAGTGCTCAATTACTTAATTGGCAACATCCTTACATGATCAAGAACACATCTAGATCATCTGACTCTAAAATTCGACCACAGAAAAAAACACAAACTTTTCTAGTAATCTAATTGCATTCATCAAATCAAGTATTAGACATGTCTACTAGGACTCCTAAGTGTTGGGAATTTCATCTATTCAACAGAATCTCAATACAACGCTTGGGTGGTGAGATAAGTCACTTGGAAAGTTGAGAAACTCGATGCTCGGACCTTGTAAAGCACTTGCAATGTAGATATCCACACATAGAGCTCGATGAGACTAATACAACGGTGCCCTTGGACATTCAATGCGACAATTGTGTAGTGCAATGTAAAGATTCAAACTAGATGTAATAGGATATGGTAATTCAAGTATTCTCAAAGCTAGTCGATACAAAAGATATTAGATGTATGGTGCTCATCAGTGAGTTTCAAGCGTAAGGTGGAGAATATTGACATGGTAGGGATTTCAAAATGACGTGATCACACTATAATTTCAGGTTAATAACAATAGAAATGCAAAATAACAAATATTTTGTTAATTGACATTCATCTGTTTTGACCTCCAGGGAGACTTGCAGACCGGCTCGTAGCCCGCTGGGCTAGTGAATCTTCCCGACGGTCATGCCGGGTAAAGCTATTTGCCCGCCGAGCCCGCCGTGGCTATATAAAGGTGACACCGGTGCTTGTCTTTTCACAAAAGAAGTACATTGAAAAGTCTTCACCAAACTTTCTGGCAGCTTTTCACATTCTCAAAGCAGTGTAGTAGTAATTTTTGAAACCCTTCCTTATTTTATTGATGTTTTTTATGAGTTTTTTGCGTTAAAACTTAAAGGCTTAAAATTTATTTTATCAAATCATCGTACGTGGATGCACTGGCACATGGTTGCAATTGCGGCTAGGTGTGTCATTGCAAAAGCGTACGATGATTATGTTTTATATTTCTCCCAGTCATTCATGCTTCGGCACATGGTTGCAATTGCGACTAGGTGTGTTGCTGCTAGAATGACAGGAGCATTTGTTTGAAAGAAGTAACCGTGTGTGAATGCACTGGCACATGGTTGCAATTGCGGCTAGGTGTGTCATTGCAAAAGAGTAGGGTGATTATGTTTCATGTTGCTACCAGTCATTCATGCTTCGGCACATGGTTGCAATTGCGACTAGGTGTGTTGCTGCTAGAATGACAGGAGCATCTGTTTGAAAGAAGTCACTGTGCGTGGATGCACTGGCACATGGTTGCAATTGCGGCTAGGTGTGTCATTGAAAAAACGCAATATGACTATGTTTTATGTTGCTTCCCGTCATTCATGCTTCGACACATGGTTGCAATTGCGACTAGGTGTGTTGCTGCTAGATTGACGGTAGCATCTAATGCATGAATGTGTGCTCAAATAATTTCATAATGCTTCATATGCTTGAATCTTAAAAGAAGACATCGTGCGTGGATGCATTGGCACATGGTTGCAATTGCGACTAGAGATCTATGGTCTATATTGCACTTTTTCTTTCACGTAGAAAAGATCCAAATGCAGTGGCACATAGTTATATTTCACAATGTGTTGTTTGCAATAATACCATTGCAGGCAAAATGGATCCTTCTACTACTTCAATGATAGAGTTCAAAAAGAAAATTAGACAATTGTTGATTACGATCGTCAGTGCACTAGATCCCGACGATATAGCGCAGATTGTTGTAGATGAGTCTAGATTGCAATCATTATACAGTGAGATTGCCCTCAAAATGTTGTTGTTATATCCAGACAAAAAAACTGAATCAATAAACTCATTACTGAGCACTTGGGTGGGAAATTTTCCCAAGGTGGCCTCTGATTTGAAAGAGGAATTCCCTCAAGAAGTAGACAAGGGTAAACTAGAGCATTGGAACACTAGATGGAGAGCTGAAAAGGAGAGGTCAAGGCGAGCATCCCGCAGTGGACTTCAGCTCAAGGACACCTCATATGACGGTTGAGGACATTCGCAGGAGTGCAATCACCGTCACACGGCAAGAGATGTCATTGGCACTAGAAGGTGGATCAATGGAAGTGCACCAAGTTAAGGAGGAGCTTCAAACTCAACTCAGGCAAGCATGACAAGCTACACAAGGCTCTCATGCAGAAGCAACCCTAAATAGAGACTTGCAAAGGGAGGTGAAGGTGCTATCTCGCCACGTAAAAGAGTTAGAGGCGACTATAAAAAAAACAAAATGCTGCCACATTGATTGAGCACCCAACATCTATTGAGGCCCTCCAGCTTCTGGTGAGCACGGTGGTCCTTGCCCCATATGTAGATCATTCTTTCATGAGTGGTGTGGTCACTTCAGCTTGCCATGCGGACATATGTACCATATATCATGCTTGATGCAAAGCATGATGAATAGCTTTCATTGTGCTATATGTGAGTGTGAGATATCCAAAAAGCTATATGCAATGTTCAAAATGTATGAAGACTATAATAAGCTTAAAGGTCAGCGTGAACAGGAGAATGAAGATATTCTCACAAATATTTCACTATCACTTGGATAGTTTTTGTAACATTTGAAAACATTTACTCGTTGTCTTGCGAGAATTTACTAGTGGATTGTGACTCAATGAATTCTGAACAGCTTCTGAACTTAAACAGAAGTCACTCAATGGATTCGATAATCTATTAATTAAA
This sequence comes from Adiantum capillus-veneris, assembly GCF_014529385.1. Taxonomy (NCBI): domain Eukaryota; kingdom Viridiplantae; phylum Streptophyta; class Polypodiopsida; order Polypodiales; family Pteridaceae; genus Adiantum; species Adiantum capillus-veneris. The sequence goes on along the minus strand of NC_140942.1, from coordinate 66,527,924 downwards.
CCACTGTCGCTTGCTGCGACGGGTCAAAGTTGGTTCAATTTCCAAATTCTCTTCAATCTCTTCTAAAGTACATGTAGTTTCTACTTCATGAGATTCCCCTTGCAGCTCACTGTCTTCGTCCACCTCATCATTGGTTACATCATAAGTCCAGCGCGGCATCTCCTCTTTGTAGTTCTCAGCTTGCACTCTTGCCAATAGCCGATGGTTGCAGTACATATACACCAATTTTTCAGCTCTTGAATTTAGAAGGCGGTTTCTGATGGTGGAATGTACATATTTATATGTACTCCAGTTTCTCTCAGAACTTGAATTGGATGCACATTGGGCTAGGATTCTAACAACTACGCGTTTAAGGGTGGGTGCACTACCACCATTCATCATCCACCACTTCCATGTTGGTTGCTCCGTGGCAAGTTTCTGCACAAATTCTGTACCAAACTTACCCTCTTTGAGTTTAAACTTCGTAAGATCAGTAGCAGTTGATGCATGCTCATCAGGATCAGCATAAAACCTGCCTATCACATCATAAAAGTATTCGAGCACCTCCTCATCAAGTTTGTCTATTTCCATTGCCCAATACTTTGGATCCAATAAGAAAGCTATGATGTGTAGTGGACTATGTGCTCCAACCCATCGACCATGCACATACTTTCTCAGAATTTCTCTCCTCTTTTGAGTGAATGGTGTCTTCCAAGGCTTCACAATTGGCACCTGGGGCTCCTCTGGATTTGCAAGGCTTTCTTGAATACTCCACCAAGCCATCCACACCTTACCTATGTTAGGCAAGGCAGAATCTAGTTGGCGTAATGCAAGCATAATTGGCATCATGACATTGTGCACATCCACCACATCATCCCAGAAGTGGCGATCAGCTAGTAGATCTCTGATCACCCCTATTTTGCTTTTTATCTTCTCCCTTTGACCGGCCTCCCATTCTGAAAAAGTGGCACAAATTACAAATGTCTCCATCACAGCATTCTTATTTTTTATTAGTGATTCTATCGTATAGTAGTTGGTGCAAAATCTAGTTTCACATGGCAGTTTTAACATAGTAGACATCCTCTGACGGTACATATCAAGAACCCTCAGTAGACATCCTCAGTATGCTATCTCTTCTTTCAAGTATTATTCAAACCAAACATTAGTGTTATAATCAATGTCACACACAAGCGTAGTAGTGAAGCCTGAAGGGAATAAACCTCAATCTACTCAAACATGAGCAAGAAAATACAACGGTGAATCAAATATGTGATCAGTCCATCCCCAAAGTAGAGATATCGACCCAAAGATTCACCTTCCTACCTCCTTTCATGAATCAGTCCAGTCCAAAAAAGAATTAATGACCCATGATTGGAGCTCTAATCGAAATAGCAAGCAAATACAGTGGTGAATCAAACATGTGATCAGTCCATCCCAAAAGTAGAGATATTGACCCAAAGATTCACCTTACTACCTCCTTTCATGAATCAGTCCAGTACAAAAAAGAACTAATGACCCATGATTGGATCTCTAATCGGAATAGCAAGCAAATATAGCGGTGAATCAAACATGTGATCGGTCCATCCCAAAAGTAGAGATATCGACCCAAAGATTCATCTTTCTACCTCCTTTCATGAACAGTCCAGTCCAAAAAAGAACTAATGACCCATGATTGGAGGTCTAATCGGAATAGCAAGCAAATACAGCGGTGAATCAAACATGTGATCATTCCATCCCAAAAGTAGAGATATCGACCTAAAGATTCACCTTTCTATCTCTTTTCAAGAATCAGTTCAGTCCAAAAAAGAACTAATGACCCATGATAGAAGTTCTAATCAATATAGCAATCAATTTAGCAAATATAACGGTGAACCAAACATGAGATCAGTCCATCGCAAATGTAGAGATACAGACCCAAAGATTCACCTTTCTACCTCCTTTTAAGAATCAGTTCAGTCCAAAAAAGAACTAATGATCCATGATCAGAGTTACATTAAGTTTTAATTTTTTTTAAAGACTATTCATTTTTTTACCTTTAGTTTTTCTTCTAAATTTTAAAGGATGACCAAATTTAGAGGAAGAGGTGATGTGATGTGATGTCTATAAAAGGGTTATATAGAGCCGCCAAATATGGAGGGGGTACACGACGGACCCGACCGGATTCTTGCTTGTCCCGCCGGGTTTCATATTAAACCCGGCGAGCTTGCCGGGATTATTGGTTGTCTCGCCGGTTCTACGTTTTCTACCGGTTTTCGTAGGTCATGACATTAGATATGTTATTAACATGAAAAAAATAGTGATAATAACAATAATAATTAACATTTAACAAAATGCGTCATCGCGTAATTAAAATCCCTGAACATGGACTCTCCCCATAGGTGAGTTTCTAGCCAGGAAGAAGATGTCTGATGACAATTGTCCTAGTTGTGGTCAGCTTGAAATTGTTAGACATTTGTTTTGAAATTTCCTTACATTTCACTCTTGGTGGTTATGCTTGTATAATGTATGTATGATGCAATGGAAAGTTAAGATCTCCAATAAGTACAATCTTCTTTTTGGAACAATTAAAACTAATGCTGAAGACTTGGACTTATGTATTGCTTCTCTCAGAGTTTGGATGTCTTTTCTGCGGAATGCCAGAAACTCAGATTTGTTTTATTCACACACTTTCCTAAGTTTTACCTTACCGTGGTCTATGATAAGAGACAAGCTAATGGAAGATTGTGTAGCTCAACCTGCTCATTTGTAGGTCAAGATGATGGATTTCATCATCGTGATGTAAAAATGTAACAAAAAGAGAGAGAGAGAGAGAGAGAGAGAGAGTCTCATGAACTTTTAGTGATAAAAATAAGGGGCGACCATGATCTATACCATGGGGATCCTGTCGTGCAAGGCAGTAAGGACAAAAAGAATCACAATATGAAGTTGGGGGTGGGGGGTGCCTAAAGGCCCAAGTTCATATCCTCGGAAAGGCAATGTCATCACAAGACCTGGAGAAGGGAATGGAGAGTGGGGGCATCAGAGGGGAGAATGGTCAAGGCGCCCCCACGGTGGGAGAAGCCATACACTTGTGCCGACTTGAGGAGGAGGTCCGCCAAGAGGGGGTGGTTTACCAGGTGGGCCTTCACGAAGAAACGCTGCGAGGTTTCGCCCACTTGGATGGGCAGATAGCCTCGCGGTGTCCCTCCACAGCGCTCTCGTCTCTGCAGCCCGCCATAGCCCGCTACATGAGTACGTGAGCGAAGCTTTCTGTAAGAACGCGAGGGCAGCATCACGCAAGAAAGAGCCATGTGAAGATTATGAATGTGGGCACGGCTGCAGAAAGAGAGAAGGCAGCATCACGCAGGAAAGAGCCATGTGAAGATTATGAATGTGGGCACGGCTGCAGAGAGAGAGAGAGAGAGAGAGAGAGAGAGAGAGGGAGAGGGAGAGAGAGAGAGAGAGAGAGAGAGAGAGATGTCGATGGTATGCTCACGATGACCTTATATTAGTTAGTGGACAGGAAGCAGCCATCCATTATTGCCAGGAAGCTTCCTTGTTGCAGATTCATTGCAGAACGATTTAATAAGAACACGCTTAGTTGGTACGCTCAAGGGACCAAAGGTACACCGTACGGAATGGTACACTCCGTGCTGCACGTCCCCACGGATTGCTGGAGCTTGCGTGCGGCAATGCGCCACATCGCTTTCTGAACCTCTGGACCTCTGGTTGCAACTTGCAACATTTCGAGGTTTAGTCTTCAGACTTTGAAATTTTGGTAGGTATTGAAAAACAAGTCTTCAATTGACTTTGCGAAACATTATGCGCGCTGTTGGAACTTCACAGCTTCATAATTTTTCAAGAGGAATCTTTGAAAAATCGAGCTGAGTACTTTTATGATTATTTTTTCTAGAATGTAGGCGTTACATATTTTCTCTTCTCCTCTTGCTCTCAGCTAACATTATTGAATCTTTTTCCTCTTTTCTCAACACTCACAAACGAAAGATTCCTTTTTTTTCAACACTCTCAAACGGGCGTGGATGATAGATTTCGAGCGCTAGTGTCTACGTGGCACTAGCAAGCACCCTTCAGAGTTTTTGATTAGAGGGACCGGAGGCTATTCAATTGTGCCATGTTGCACTAGGCGCTTGAAATTTATCCATATGGCTCACAAACTCCGACCTGACATATATCAACCTCGAAAGGCCCAACTGAGCCATGGCATCCAAGCTCTAGCTAAACAAGGGAGCCACCCTATCGAGCAGAATGTGAAATGCCATCCAACTCGAAGAGTCAGTCTAACAAGGGAGCCACCCTCTCAAGCATAACATAAAAAAAGCATGGGGATGCCACCACACCCGCAACATTAGAACGCAAATTCACAATAAAAAAAGAGATCTATGCACCACAAAAGCAATACAATCGTACCCTCAAACACACTATTGTCATATACTACTTCTCATTCAGCTCCACCAATTGTATCAACAAGACCTCAGTGTCGTGCCGCTCTGCTTCCATGATGGAAAAAAGAGCAAAGAAATGCAAGCTAAGCTTCTTTGAAGCCTACACATTTATGGAGTAGTGATCAGGGCTTGTTAACAGGTCAAGTTTAATGCTTAATGTATGCCAGGTGCGGCTTTAAGGGGCCATAACTTATGTTTTTATGATAAACGTGAGTATGTATGGGGTGTCTAAAAATGAAAGTAAATGGGGATAGAACTGTAGTGCTCAAGGTGCTCTACGAGCCTGTCTTTACGGTTCATCAATTCGAGCTACGGTGAGGAAGTTATGTTAGTTTGAAGTTTGAGCCGATTGCAGATCTATACCGGATTGGGCAATTAGAGATGAGGGATCAGCGAGAAAGTGAATTAATGGGCTTGAAGTGCTCCACTTGTGGAGCACGTTGATGTTTTCAGATTGGAAATTGGAGCTTTGTGTTGGGGTATAAAGCCCAATGTGGTCGCCCAGGTAAGTGGGCGGGCCGCCAGGTATGTACACATATTCTTTTGTAAAAACCTAATAAGAACTCACTATGCTCTACACATCACAGTAGAGCGAGTTCACCATATCGTCGTGCTCTTCTTCTCGCACTCTCTCTCGCGTCGCACTTCCGCTCGTACTCCTTCAACTGGTATCAGAGCTCAGATCGAGGCTCGGGGCAGCACTGCAGGAGGCTAGAGTCACCATCTCAGATTGGAGTGAAATTCGACAGGCGAAGACACGGCCCCAAATCTCGTGGGTGAGCTCGAAGGGCTCGGTGTTGTCAGAATTTCATTCTGAGGTCATCTCGGCCACCGTTCGGCTTCGACAAAGGTCTGCGCAGGCCATTTTCGACTACGTGGTCTCGACGGGTGCAGATCCGACTCTGCAAATTTGGGGTTTTCGGCCTACGACTGCAGGTGTTGAGGATATCGACACTCCCAGAGTGTTGATTTGTGGCTGTCTACACATCGAAGGACGGCTCACAGTTCTTGGAGGCGTGTCACATACGACACGGGCGCATCTACACACAGACTATAGGCGACATCCACTAGTTCATCAGGTAGCTTGTGTTTGCTGCTTGATATTCCAGATTTCATCCTGACATTGCAGGTACTTCCACATGGGATGTACTGTCAGAGATGATGTATGTCCATTGAGGGTTTGCTGGCTGTGAGTCACGCAGCAAACAACCGCCGCAGCGGTTACAACATACAGTGGGAAATTTGTGGATGTATGACTTTGTGGGAAGTCTATGTACTGTCAGATTTACTGCAGCCTTTGTTGAGGGTCGAGTGAGGTTTTATTGAGCTGGGGGATTCTCGAATGTTGAGATCCTTTCGGTGATACAGGTCTTGGAGCGATCCCTCGAGCACCCTTAGATAGGCAGCTAGGATGTATTGACTGTGAGTTAGACAGTTGGGATTGCATCTTTGCTTTACTGCCGTTGAGGCATTGTCATAGTCTATGCTTACAGGACAGTGACAGGACAATCAGAGACAGTACAGGTGCAGGACAGGTTTACCCGCAGCTTACAGTGTCAAAGAGACATTGTTTTTTGAGCTGTTTTTTGGTCTGTTTTTTGAGTACACCAGAGCCATTTTACAAAGGAGACTCTGCCGAAATTTATGCAGAATCTGAAGCTTTCTTGGTTCATTTGACAGGTTGATATTGGTTCAGAGGTCAGTTTACAGGGGAAACTCTGCTGAATTTTTCCCAGGAAAGTAAACCACTGTGAAGCGTAGCTATGGCTGGATCACAGGACACTGCTCTTTACAATATCAAGAAGCTGGATGGAACCAATTTCCCATTGTGGAAGAAGCAGATTTGGCACGTGTTGGTACAAAAGAAGCAGATAAAACCTATAAAGCTCAAGGGGATAAAACCAGAAGATATGGACGAAGATGAATGGAGCGAAATGGATGAATTGGCACTTTCTACCATTATGCTGACTTTGGCAGAAAGCGTTTACTTCAATGTAGCAAACGAGATGTCGGCTTATCAAGCATGGTTAAAGCTGAGTGATCTTTATGAGAAGCAGAGTGCAGCCTCACAGGTATACTGGCTTAAGAAGCTTGTTGACTTGAAAATGAAAGAAGGGACACCTATGTCCAATCATCTGAATGAATTCAACACAATCTATAGTCAGTTGTCAGCTCAAGGTGTCAAGTTTGATGAACCTGTTAGAGCTATGTTCCTGTTGATCACATTGCCGGAAAGTTGGGACACTTTTCGCACAGCTTTGAGTAATTCTGCACCTCCAGATGGTTTGAACATAGCAAGTGTAGAAGGAAGTCTGCTTACTGAAGAAACCAATAGAAATACAATGGACAAAGGCAAAGGAACAGCCTTAGTTGTCAGGGGAAGGACCAAAGAAAAGTACAAAGGCGGAAAGAGGAATCAGTCTCATAGCAAGTCCCGCAGTGCTAAAGGCAAGAGTGACATAGAATGCTACCATTGTGGCAAGAAGGGTCACATGAAAAGAGACTGCAGAGAATGGAAAGCAGAAAAAGGCAAAGAGAAAGCTGAAGACCATGGTGAGAAGAACAAGTCCTCAGTGAAGATTCAAGAAATAAATGTGACAAACACTGTTGCAAAGGATGACAGTCTAGTGTCAGGAGACATCTACTTCTTGAAGAATACAATGGACTCAGCTCTTCTTACAGCATCTGATGGAAATGCACTGAGTGACTGGATTATAGACTCAGGGGCATCACTTCATGTGTCTCCAAACAAGGAGTGGTTTACTTCTTATGTGACCACTAAAGATCATGTTCGGCTAGGCAATGGGCAGACATGTGAGATCTTAGGTGTTGGAGATGTTCAATTGAAGTTTCAGAATGGCTCTTCTTTCACGCTGAAGAATGTGAGACATGTTCCCGCAATTACAAAGAGCTTGATCAGCACAGGTTTACTTGATGATGCTGGCTACGTCACCACTTTTGGACAGAACATGTGGAAGATATCCAAGGGTTCTATGACAGTAGCACATGGAGTAAAGTCTGGAGGACTTTACATGATTTATGTATCAAATGTCTCTAAAAATGTAATCAATGTAACCGAGCAGCCGAACGTTTCTTTGTGGCATAGCCAGTTAGGACATATGTCCAAGAAGGGAATGGAAATCTTGTCTCGTTCTGGTTATTTGCCTGGCTTTTCATTTAATGATTTTGAATTCTGTGAACATTGTCTGTATGGTAAGCAAACACAGCAGCCACATAAGCATAGAAGCATTAGAAGAGATACACAGTTGGCACTTGTTCATAGTGATTTGTGTGGACCTATGCCTAACCTATCTCTAGGGGGAGCTTCTTACTTTATGACATTTATAGATGATTACTCGAGGAAAGTATGGGTTTACTTTCTCAAGCACAAGGATGAAGCGCTTAGTGTTTTCAAAACATTTGTGACACTTGTGGAAAATCAGAGTGGCAAGAAGCTTAAATGCTTACGCACTGACAATGGTGGAGAGTATGTTTCAAAGGCCTTTCAGGACTTTTGTGAGTCAAAAGGTATAAAACGTGAACTTACTGCTCCTTACAATCCTCCTCAAAATGGTGTTGCTGAGAGGATGAATAGGACCATACAAGCGAAGGTCAGAAGTATGTTGTCTAATGCACAGCTGCCAAATGGGTTTTGGGCTGAAGCTGTATCAACAGCTGTTCATCTTGTAAATAGATCTCCTAGCAAGGTTTTGCAGAAGGATTCAGTGCCAGAGATGGTATGGTCAGGCAAAATGCCCTCATACAGGCATCTCAGAGTCTTTGGTTGTGAGGCATATACTCACGTTCCAAAGGAATTTAGGAACAAACTTGAGCCAAAGAGTAGAAAGTGCATCTTTCTAGGCTATGGTAATTCTGGTGAGATGGGGTACAGACTTTGGGATCCCGAATCCAGAAAGGTTGTCTGCAGCAATGATGTTCACTTTAATGAATCCAAATATCATTCTAAACCAGAGAAGGTTGAGGAGATTAGAAGAGTTGTCTTCCAAGAAGATGGACCTGCACGTGCAAGACAAAATGTCAGGGCTCAAGAGGAGCAAGGACAGGATAGAGTGGAACCACAAGTTGTGGCTGAGCCCGAGCCACCTATTGTGCGTAGATCTGGACGTATCACACGACCTCCTGATAGGTTTGTTCCATCTATGAACTATGTCATGTTAACTGATTGCAATGAGCCTTCATGTTACAAGGAAGCAGTGCAAATGAAGGACTCCGGGAATTGGCAATTGGCCATGCATTCAGAGATGACAGATCTGCATAAAAACCAGACATGTAAGCTAGTTAAATTACCACAGAGCAAAAAGGCTCTACCCTGTAAATGGGTTTACAGGTATAAGATCACCGCTCATGATAGTCAGCCAAAGTACAAAGCAAGGCTTGTTGCCAAGGGCTTTAAGCAAGAACAAGGCATTGACTTTGATGAAGTCTTCTCTCCGGTGGTCAAGATGACTACATTGAGATGCTTTCTTGCATTGGTTGCCATATTAGATTTGGTGTTGCACCAAATGGATGTCAAGACAGCGTTCTTGCATGGTGATTTAGATGTGGAAATTTACATGCAGCAGCCAGAAGGGTTTGTTGAGAAAGGCAAGGAAGATTGGGTATGCCAGTTGTTAAAGAGTCTTTATGGCTTAAAACAATCACCGAGGGCATGGTAACCAAATCAACATTGCTTTGGTCGAGATGCATGTCAAATGTGGTTCCCTTACCAGAGAACATAAGATGTTTGATGAGATTTTAATTCAAAGGGTCGTCTTTTGGAGCGCATTACTTGCGAAAAATGACCAATATGGCTATGGCAAGGAAGCAGCAAGCACTTTTAAGCATATAGGAATTGAGGGAATCCCTCCAAATGCTCACCAGTGCTTGCACTTTGAGGCCTTGCGGTGGTCGCCCACATGAACCAAGGGAAGGCCGCCCATGAGCGAAATGGGATGGCTGCCCACTCAATTAGAAGGAATATTGAAATGTGAAAAGGGAATCTCTCTCTCTCTCTCTCTCTCTCTCTCTCTCTCTCTCTCTCTCTCTCTCTCTCTCTCTCTCTCTCTCTCTCTCTCTCTCTCTCTCTCTCTGGTAAGCGGAAGGATGCAAGCAAAAGGGAAAAGGATTTAAGTCTAGGCTCTCTCTCTCTCTCTCTCTCTCTCTCTCTCTCTCTCTCTCTCTCTCTCTCTCTCTCTCTCTCTCTCTCTCTCTCTCTCTCTCTCTCTCTCTCTCTTCGCTTATTGGAGTTCTCAAGAACAACATGAAGGAGGTGATAAGGACGATGAAGGTATAAAGCAAAGAGTGTGATGGCTTGAACTTGCATTGAGTAAGGAGATACCAACAGAGATGTGACGTGGGAGATGTGAAGCAGGACAAAACGCTCAACATCGAGATATCTCTTACTCTCTACCAAGTAGACTTTGGGCAAGGAAGTCTCGGCTTCTTTGCAGTTGACCTAAGCAGAGGAGAACCGATTTCTAAGTGCTAATGATAGCCATTCTAAGGAGATAAGCTTCAATGTGTAGCCAGGGAAGAATTTTACCTTCATGGGTGGATTCTGGGAGGATTAATCTCTCACCAACTCAGGAATTGTCAAGCAGTACCGTTAACGACAACTTTTGTAATCAAATTTTCCCTTTGGCTAACCATTACCAGCTTGAGGCGTTCAATGTGCCAATCTTAAGTCATTTAAGTGTTATTCAATCTATTTTCTTGGTGTAGTGCATCTGGACTGTTATTTACCCCACAGCGAGCATCCTAGTGCTAACTCGTCTCACCTCACAAACCCATTATCCCCAATATCTTTGGTGAACCCTATCGCGAAATTGAACCAGGGTGGAAAAATTTAGCAGAGGAAGATGACTATACCGCAAGAGGTGGCGATGCAGCAGATGATGCAGCAATTTACTGCCTACATGCAGCATCAATATATTGCACAACAACAATTTAATTTGCATGAGCGGATATGGAAAGCTCGACAAGTAGTAACAGAAAAATTGCAGCGGTTCGAAGGTCGAGATGTTTCAAAATATTGCAAAGTGTATGAGAAATCCATGGAGGATAATGGGATTGATGATCATGAAGAAGTTAAAGCTTTCCACTTGATTGTCGTGCAAGCTTAGGGCTCGAATTGGGGAGATACAGACTGCACAAGGACTAAACTGGCAGAATTTTAAAAAGGCGTTACAGGAGGAGTATTTCCTTGAAGATTCTCAAATGGTAACTAACCAGAGTTTTATGAAGTGGATCTAGCAGATAAACAAGGATTTATTTGCATGAGAGTTGCTACGATAATTTGAAAAGAAATTTGAGCCGCTATCTATAAGAGAGCAGTGGTCATTGAAACCTGAATGGGTAGAGTGATTTGTCCAAGATACTGACGCACAGCTTCAAAAGAGCTTGGTGTAGCTACTTGAGGATTCAACAAGTGAACTGGGTTTAACATTTGATTGAAAGCTGTTTTTTGAAGAAGTTAACATGATTGTAAAGCGGCGGATGAGGGTGGATAAGCTGATTGTGGTTGATCCCATGGAGACAACAGACGAAGAAATTAAGAAAACGCCAGTCTTTGGGAAGCAAAAATTAGAGGAGCCTGTTCTTGATGAGCTGATCAAAGGTATACAAGAATTAAATATAAATTTGAAAGCAAATTAAGCTTGAAGGGGTAGGCACCAAGGGGTTCCACTTCAGAGTCAGGCAATGACCTCCTCACAAGGATTGGGATGACCATTGCTTGTGGTGTGATAGTAAAGATCATGAACGAAAGACTGTGAAGATTTTGATGAAGCTTACAAGAAAAATGTGGTCTTTTGGAAAGACAAGAAGATTCATCTCAAAGCAGCAGGTGAGCCACTCCACCTGAATTTTGGGAGGGGTGGTATGAAGAAGTTAGCGAAGGAGATACAACATAATGTTTCTATGGTAGAAGCAACTACATATGGGTTGCAGGTATACAATAATGCAGATGATGAAGGTGCAAGAATTAAAGGTGATTTGTGGCCCAGTTAGTGAAGGAGATACAACATAATGTTGCTATGGTAGAAGAAACTACATATGGGTTGCAGGTATACAATAATGCAGATGATGAAGGTGCAAGAATTAAAGGTGATTTGTGGCCCTATGCTTTGAAGACTACAAAAGCACGCAAGGTGACTCATGGAAAATTGTGACACATTAGGGAAACTTCAGGACGCGCAAGAGGAGGAACTTGCTTGGCACGCCATGGCAGCCCAGTTTGGTAGTGGTCCCGACATTTTTCTCGTATCGAGCCTCTAACACTGCCACGTCAGCAAAAAGACCATCCCACCTAGCAAGACGGTGCCGTCGTTGCTTATGGGGAAGAGGGGGGTTCAATAAACGGGCATGAATTGTGGAAGAGATAACAAACGAAGAAAGATAATGCAGGGAAGAAAGGAGGCTTAGCGAGGGGGGTCGGAGCTCCGCAAGGAAAGGAGAGAAGGCAAAGAAGGGAAGCGGCGCTCTCTCTCTCTCTCTCTCTCTCTCTCTCTCTCTCTCTCTCTCTCTCTCTCTCTCTCTCTCTCTCTCTCTCTCTCTCTCTCTCTCTCTCTCTCGATTCCTTTCTCTAAGAGCTCGAGCTCTCGCCTTGTCACAAGGGCACATGAGGGAGAGAAAGAGCTAAGGGAATCTCTCTCTCTCTCTCTCTCTCTCTCTCTCTCTCTCTCTCTCTCTCTCTCTCTCTCTCTCTCTCTCTCTCTCTCTCTCTCTCTCTCTCTCTCTCTCTCTCTCTCCGGTAAGCAAAAGGATGCAAGAAAAAGGGAGAAGGATTTGAGTCTAGGCCCTCTCTCTCTCTCTCTCTCTCTCTCTCTCTCTCTCTCTCTCTCTCTCTCTCTCTCTCTCTCTCTCTCTCTCTCTCTCTCTCTCTCTCTCTCTCTCTCTCTCTCTCTCTCTCTCTCTCTCTCTCTCTGTGTGTGTGCTTATTGGAGTTCTCAAGAACAGAGTGAAGGAGGTGATAAAGACGATGAAGGTATGAAGCAAACAGTGTGATGGCTTGGCCTTGCATTGATTAAGGATACCAATAGGGATGTGAAGTGGGAGATGCAAAGCAGGACAAAAAGCTCAACATCGAGATATCTCTTACTCTCTACCAAGTAGACTTTGGGCGGAAGTCTCGGCTTCTCTGCAGTTGACCTAAGCAGAGGAGAACCGATTTCTAAGTGCCAATGATAGCCATTCTAAGGAGATAAGCTTCAATGTGTAGGTAGGGAAGAATTTTACCTTCGTGGGTGGATTTTGGGAGGATTAAGCTCTCACCAACTCAGGAATTGTCCAGCAGTACCGTTAAGGACAACTTTTGTAATCAAATTTCACCTTCGGTTAACCATTACTAGATTGAGGCTTTCAATGTGCCAATTTAAGGTCATTTAAGTGTTATTCCATCTATTTTCTTGGTGTATTGCATCTGAACGGTTATTTTTTCCACAGAACGCAGCCTGGTGTCGGAGTATGTGTGTTCGAAACTTGAGCCAGGTCAGCACCGGGCTGCTGGCTGTGGAAAAATTGAGTGAAAAATTATCACACCGCACAATACAGCAACAATTAATTACTCGGTAATACTGTTGATGCACAACACTTGCTTGAAAATTGGTAACACCGACGAAACTGACACGCAATCGAGAAGAAGTGTCGTTAACGACACCATTAAATAATGCTAATGACAATTAAGGAGCTTAACCTCCCATTACAGATCACTCCGGGCCGTTAACGGCTCCGCAATCCATCAAAAAGAGATAATTAGGCTAATTTGCCTGCTGACGAGAAAAATCCTATTGTGTCGATTCTATCTGTTGAATTTGCCTTCAATCAATGTCTATGCCAAAAGTAGTTCTTCTCCTATGACTTCTTACAAGCCTTGATGATATCTCCTTGCCTAAGTCGACGAGGAATAATATCCTTGGTGCTTTGGTTGCAAAGCCTTTGCCTGAGTTGGAGGTTGAGAGATCAAGAGAGGAAAAACCTTGCTTAGCTTACCCTCTTGCTTAGCTTCGATGGCAATCAAGGAAGCTTGCTTCGATGGAGAGATCAAGGAGATTGAGGAGGCCCTTGCTTGGATGGATATCGAGGAGCTTCCCTCGCTTGGATGGAGATCGAGGAGCTTCCCTTGTTTGGATGAAAATCGAGGAGCTTCCCTGGCCTTCCCCCTTCTCTCTTGGTTCGATGGAGAACAACCCGGAGAACTCCCTTGCCTTCCTCTCGTTACCTCTCTTCTTGCTCGTTTTTTCCTTTTCTCCCCTCCCCTTTTGCATGAAGTCCCTATAAATAGCGTGCCCCTCCCTTGCAGTAGAGCCCGGCGCTAATGACGTGGCATGGGAACCCCTACGATGATGTGGCAGCTGGCGGGGACGAGCAACACCAAATCCTCCGGGACTAGGACCAAAACGATGCGCGCTGGCCAGTTCTAGCTTTTTCTCTTCTTGCTCGACATCGCTCGATGCCCGTCATGGCCGGTGCGAGCCGTTCTTTCCCTGCGCCATCCCCTCGCTGTCTGTCCACGCCCTTTTCTTCCCCTTGCTTTTCTTTTTTCCCACATTCACACTCAATTTGCCCTTTACTTGGGTGGCCACCATGGGCGGGCGGCCTTTGGGTTTATTGGGCGGCCATTTTATTTAAAGTCATGGGCGGCCCTTTTATTTAAAGTCATGGGCGGACCTTAAAAGGGTACCCCATTTGGTATACATGCTAGCCAAGGCAAGGCCACGCATTGGGTGGCCACATTTAGCATACATGCCGACCGAGGTATTGCCAAGCACAACACCTTCCTCGAGTGGGCCTCGTCGAGCTAGGCATATCCCACGATGAGTACGCTCCATGAGCTCATCAAGTGCTTTCGTAATGGCACCGTGTTTAACATGCATATCGACCAAGTACAGGGTTCATTTTTAGCATTCCTTGAGTGATATTATCATCATGAATTTTGTTGCCATTTTCCATGACACAGCTTTCAAGATGGAAGTATAAGTGATTGCATCTGGTAAAAGACATTTCCTTTGCACTCGGGAAAAGCGGATGCCAAATTTATCCAGCTCAGTAGTACCCGCAACTGACACCGGACTCTGCCTGCCAAGCCGTAGACTTCTCAAACTGCATAGAACACATACAAACCCTGCTGAGGCTGTAAAAATCCCAGATGGCACTCCGACCGAGCGGACCGGCACGGAACCAGCACCCCGGTGAATCTTTAACTGCCCATATCTTGGCAACCATAACTCTGATTGCTGATCTAAAAAGACCGACATGCTCCACAAAGTGAGCACTTCAGGCCCGTGCATTCATTTCATTTTTGTCACCTCAGCTGCAGTTGCCCAATCCGGTACGGATCTGCATTAACTCAAACTTCAAAGTGCCATAACTTCTTCACCGTAGCTCCAATCGACGAGCCGTAAAGACAGGCCGGTAGAACACTTCAAGCACTACAGTTCTAGATCATAATCTCTCATCTGTGTTCACTGCAAGCATACTTATTTTTGGCATCATTGAGGCATCTGTTGGCCCTTCTAAGACGCATCTGGCATACATTAATCATTAGACTTGGCCTGTTAACAAGCCCTCATCACTGACCATTAATCAAGTAGGCTTCAAAGAAGCTTAGCTTGCATTTCTCTGCTCTTTTTCTCATCATGGCAGCGGAGCTGCACGACATTCACCCCCTCTGAACCTGCACAGCCTCCGCTCTGTGCCAATAGCACTTCAATCTGCATCTGCTACAGATACCTTAAGTTCTTTCCATCATCAGACTCACATTAGTGGTAAACATATGAAAAACAAAATAAGGCTTATACCCTATCATCAATGTTTTAGCTTAATCATTAGGTAGTTGTCCATCAAAAATCTCTGAACTATATCTGCCGTATCTTCAAAGCATTCAATCATGGATAACTTGCTTAGTGAACCCCGCCAGACTCAAGTGCTCCAGTTAATGATGCACACGGATTGACCATTAAGTACTCTCTTAAGGAACCCTGTCAAGCTCAAGTATGCCTTACTCTGTCTGCACACGGAATGTCCGTCAAGTCCTTTACTTTAAGTTCTGTTAGCACAACCAACTCAATAGATGTGAAGATACTTCATCAATTATCCAAAGAAGTCAGCTGGAAGCCAGCCATGTAAGCTTCATAACAAAAACTCTTTCGACTTAGCATAAATCTAGAGCATCATCAGACTCGTCGTCCGATGCATACATAACATTGTCTTCAGGAGGTTGATCTGTGTTGAAGTCTCCAATATTAATCTCACCATCTCGTTGCTTAAACAACTTAACTCTTTTCCCTGCAATAGGCACCTTGAGCTCAGTGCCATCAAGCTCGCATAACTTGTAGGTCTTATTATCATTAACATGAAGTACTACATATGGTCCAAACCATCGTTTAACCATTTTTCGCATAGCAGTGTACTGGTTTTCCAGGCTACTGTCATATACAAGGACCCAATCCCCATCTTTAATGGTACGAGGTCGTAGTCTGTGCTTATCATCAAACGATGCCTTGTTCTTCAACCTTGCTTCCTTAAGCATTACTTTAGCCTACTCAATATCTTCTTGACGTCTCTCAAGTTGGCGTATGCGCAATGCAAGCAAATCTTCTGTAGACATATCTTCTTCCCATGGCATTATGGTCCAAGAGATAACCGCTTCCTCTGTAGGCATAATGGGTTTTTGCCCGTACATTAGCTCAAATGGCATAAAACCTGTAACAGAACTATGTGTAGTTCAATCAGCCCATAAAGAAAATGGTAGGAGTTTAGGCCAATCACCAATATGTCCCTGGCATGCCTTTGCTAAAGCTTTAACAATAGGCGGATGCCCTCTTTCACTTTTACCATTACCCTCTGGATTGTATGCCGTAGTGAGAGACAATTTAATGCCCAAGCAAGCAAAGAAATCCCGAGCTTCATCTGCATCCAGCTCTCCTCTATCAGCAGTAAATCTACCAACACATCCATACCTGGAAATAACATCCTCAAGCAAGAACTTGCACACGGAACTGGTAGCTTTGGTACGCAAAGCTCTGCCTTCCACCTAATTAGTAAGATCCTCTCTTGCAAGAGCAATATACCGCATCTGCCAGACACCTACTGACATGGTAATCAGGTTCACCACCCACTTGTAGTGCATAGCCAGTGGATAGGTGGGATACAATCCATCTCAATGTCGCACATTAGAATATTGTTGGCATATTAGGAATGTCTCCACAAACTGAGCCACATCTTTATACATACCTTTCCACCAGTAACGATCCTTAATCTTGACAAAAGTTGCCCAGACCCCTCTGTGTCCAGCCCATAAACTTTCATGAAACTCTTTGATAACCCGCTGTTGAGTCGCTTTATCACAAGCAACCCGCTGTGGTACTCCTTTAGAGCGTTTTTGGATGCTTCCATAAATGGACATCCTTCAGAAAATATCCGTAAGCTTTCTTCCTTATCTTTTTGTACTCTTGATCCGTCCACCTTCATGCTTAGTAAGAATGCTAAGGTAGCGACCAATCAAAAGCCATTCTCCTTCATAGAACTCTTCAGAAAAATACCTCAAAAGTATGAGCAATATTGCCGCAATTTTCATGCAAATAAGAAGACGAATAGAACTTCAAGCCAACATCATCACTCGTGGTCAACATCTCTTCTTCATCTTCAAATCTAGCTCTCGATAACATATCTGCAACACGATTATCTCTACCTGCAATATGACAAAATTCAGGATTAAGAGATTTAATGTAGGCTATCCATCTCAGCATAGCAATATCCGGAGTAGAGCAATTTGCAATCATCCCTATCAGTGGCAAGCAATCTGTCTCTACCATGACTGAAGCTCCAATAAAGTATTCTTTATCAGACCTTAGAGCAGTAGCAACGCCCCAAAGTTCTCTCTTAACCTGTGGGTAGCCTCTTTGGCGAGCATTGAGCACTTTTGCTCCAAATCGAACCGCATACCTGTTACCTTCTTCATCATCTTGACCTATAGCCCAGCCAATACCTGTTGGGCTAGTGTCAACTGTTAAGATTACTGGCCTTTCGCATTTGTAGTCAACTTTCCTCAAGGTCGGAGCCTCAAGGAGCATCTTCTTTAATTTCCTCATAACTCGTGTGTGAACTTCTTCCCAAACAAATCTTTTACCTTTTCTCAATAGTTGATAAAGCACTTCTGCAACATGAGCAAAATGTGGCAGCCAAATAAGATACAATACACATGCACCCAGAAACCGACGAACTTCAGTAACCGAAGAGCACGTTTCCTTCATCTTTTGAATAGCTTCAACTTTAGCCGGACTTGGCCTTCTACCTTCTGGACTTCACATGTGCCCTACAATTAGAACCTCTTTGGCACCAAAAGTTGATTTTTGCCCTGAAAGTGTTAAGTTAACTTCTTCAAGCCTGGATAAGATAGCATCGTAGTCAGCAATATGTTGAGCAACAAAATGTCGGCACCCCCTCTGATCTTTTACTTCATCTTTTGAGCCTTCCTCACAGCCCTTAATCGGTAGATCATCAATGAAAGGCATAGTAACATGTGGGATAAAGTCCCTTAATACCTTATTCATGCCGTTCATCATATGAGCTACAGAATTAGTAGCACCCTGTGACAGAGTGCACATCCCTACCAATCCGAGAGGTGTACGCATCGTAGTAAGATCCCTACTCTCCAATGCTAACTGAAATTGATCATATCCAGAATAAAGATCACCCATAGAGTAAATTGACCTACCTGCAAAAGCCTCAGCAAATTCATCCATAATTGGGCCGGTACCCACATTGCGGATTGTTACCTTATTAACAGGCTGCATATCCTGTATGAACCTTAAAGTACCATTTTTTCTTTGGAACAGTGAACCATCGGTTAGAGTATGGCGCACATGATGGCTCCAAGATTCCCATTTGTATCTTCTCATTAATCAAATTGATAAGCTTTGGCAAGTGAGCTTTAGGAACTGGAATAGGACGTAAGCTCCATGGCATGTGAGGAACAGTGAATATAACCATAGGTGCAACAACACTTGGATTTACACACCCAATCTCACTTGGCTCAAAGGCAAAAGCTTTACCATGTTTTTTGAGCATACCTTGAAAGCACTTGATTTCCTCTTCATTGAGAAAACCATCTTCTCCCACCTTAATCTGCTGCAACGTCTCTTTAGTGAATTTGTGCCCAATGTTCTTAGGATTTCTAAGCATAGGCTGTCGAGAAGCTTCTTTAATTACTTCATCATTTCCCTCTAGTAGAGGTGTAGCCACAGGTCTCACTTTCTTTGCAATTGTCTTGTACTTCGTCTCTACCTGTGCTTCAACTTCTTTATCCAAGTCATCCTCAATATGCATAAGTGCCTCGTATATGTCCAGCTCTTCGTACATGTCCATTGAGTGCACTTTAACAAATTCAGTTCCACTTTCTAACCCGTTCTGCTTGATATCCTCAAGCTCTGACATAGTATCAACATAAGATATCTCTTCGAAGATTCCTGATATCACATCATCCGGTTCTAGCACATCACATCCCTGCAAGTCACTTTGAATGATTGAAACATATTGTTTGTCCCACTTAGTTAAATCATTAAATTTCCTGTAAGATACTGAACCCTCAGATGTCAACCCTAGAAATCCTGAAGAGAAGGTTTCTCTTTGCGAGAACTTCTCCTCACTTGCACCACCATAGTCCCGCTTTATAGTGGCACCCCAAGAAAATCCTGAGCAAATATTTTTTCTTTAAACTCCTTACGTGTCTTTGGCATTGGATGATCACGTAAACTTTCTTTGTTTCTAACATGATCAACACATACAGTTAGAAATTGAACCGCTTTCTTACCATCTCGGCTTCGAACCCTGGCATAGGCCAAGCCATCATCCAACACCTTAGTTTCCATCCGCACAGCCGTAATGTAGGGTTGTCCTAGAATCAACAGGTAGGAGGAATGCTCCTGTATAAAAAAGTTTTGCCCATCACAGACATCCCCAATAGTTACCTTAACATTTTCACATGCACCGTAAAGATCTCCAGGAAGCATGTTGGCAGCTCGAATTTGCCACCCGTGATCCACATCAATAGGCCACTTCCCCTTTTGGTGCAAATTCTTTGCCATGAGATTGATTTCTGAACCATGGTCTATGAGGGCTAAGACCGGCTCCTCAATGTCGCCAAGCTTTACCATTGTTTCTGTCGTGGCTCTTGCCCAATGAGTCCTCGAAAAGTGACTCTTGGGTATAACTTCTTCATCTTCACCGTCATTAAAATGCATGTTTCTGACCTCAGGTATAATCGGGCTGGGAACCACCACAGGCTTTGGCTCTTCTTCTTCAAGATCTGCTAAGTACTCTTCATAGTCTTCCAAAATTTCTTGAATGTGACGAACCACTTGGATTTTAACTGGATCTGACTCTTGATCACTCGGTACTTGCCGCTTTCTTTTTATAATGTCGATGATCTCTTCGTGGAACTCACGCTTAGCAATTCCAAGAATATCCCCCAAGGTGAGCTCCACTTTACTATTTAGGATACGTTCTTCAAAAACTTTCTTCAAATCTGTAGCTAGTTCAATATCAGACTTAAGTTTATATGAGGGCCCTTTAGGCTTACCTTGCTTCTTATCCTTCGAAGCCTCTTCCATAACCACCCCCGGAGCAGGTTTAGGAGCTGGCACTTCTTCTTTCTTATTACTGGATCTCGTCGACCTTTTTGACACCCCAGCCACCTCTTCATCTCTTTTCTGCTTTTCTTCCACCATAGCTTCATTGGCTTGAGCTTTAGCAATATAAGCATATACCGAAAGAGAATCCACTGGATCTGTCCACCCAGTGGTTTCTCGAATTGAATTCCCCACCTGTCGTAGCTTCCCGTATGTTACCTTTCCTGCTTCTGATGTCTTTAGAGCATATGGCCAAAACTGGCCCTTTGCACCTCGACCATCATCATCTTCCTTACCATAAACTTGCAGCCCATATGCAGTTACTTCCACAAGGGCAACATTATGCTGTATTTCCTCCACTATCTTCTTCATTCCGCCTCTGCCAAAGTTCAAGCGGAGCAGTTCCCCTGTTGCCCTGAGATGAATCTTCTTGTCTTTCGAGAAAACCACATCCTTCTTATAAGCTTCATCAAACTCATGACACTCTCTCACAAACCTGTGGTCTTCACTATCGCACCACATGCATCGATCCCAATTTTTACGCGGTGGCTACTGCTGCTTAGGTTCAGAAGTAGACTCCTTTGCAGCTAACCCTTCAAATTTAACAGTTTTAAAATTCAAATTTAGTTCTTGAATACCTTTAACGAGATCATCAAGAACAGGCCCCTCCACTTTGGGTAATGTAGAGGGCGGCTTCTCTTTAAGCTTTTCTTCATCATCATCCAGTACCTCGATAATGATTTGCTTATCAGCCCGCTTCTGTCGTTTTACGATCATGTTCACTACTTCAGATACTATTTTCCAATCTGATGTCAATCCCAATTCTCCCACCGGATCCTCCAATAACTGCACCAAATTCTTTTGTAGTCGCGGATCAGCAGCTTGAATAAACAATTCCACCTTTTGATCCTTCAAAGAACGTTGTTCTGCTGACGATAACTGATCAAACTTCTTTTCAAACTCTCGCAACAGTTCTCGTACAGATAAATTTTTACGCTTCTTCTGTACCCACTTCGTAAAACTTTGTCTGGTCACCCGTTGAGAATCCTCCAGAAAATATTCCTCTTGTAGCGCCTTCTTAAAATCCTGCCAGTTCGGCCCTTGAGCCCCTTGAATTTCTTTAATGTGGGCCCTAAGTTCTGGCACTGCAATCAGATGAAATCCTTCCACTGAATCCTGGTCTTCAATACCATTATCTTCCATAGACTGCTCATACAAATTGCAAAATTTTGAAATATCTCAACCTTCAAACCGTTGCAGCTTTTCCGTAACATTTTGACAAGCTTTACGAACCCGCTCCTGCAAATTATGTTGCTGCTGGGCAGCCTGTTGCTATTGCATAAATGCTGCATCATCTGCTGCATGGCTGCTTCTTGTGGTGTAGACATATGCTTCAACAATTTTCCCACCCCGGCTCGGTTTCGCGTTGGGTTCACCGGCTGTTGGAGGATATGTGTTCGAAACTTGAGCCAGGTCAGCACCGGGCTGCTGGCTGTGAAAAAATTGAGTGAAAAATTATCACACCGCACAATACAGCAGCAACTAATTACTCGGTAATACTGTTGACGCACAACACTTGCTTGAAAATTGGTAACACCGACGAAACTGACACACAATCAAGAAGAAGTTTCGTTAACGACACCATTAAATAATGCTAATGACAATTAAGAAGCTTAACCTCCCATTATAGATCACTCCGAGCCATTAACGGCTCCGCAATCCATCAAAAAGAGATAATTAGGCTAATTTGCCTGCCGATGAGAAAAATCCTATTGTGTCGATTCTATCTGTTGAATTTTCCTTCAATCAATGTCTATGCCAAAAGTAGTTCTTCTCCTATGACTTCTCCAAAAGTAGTTCTTCTCCTATGACTGCTTACAAGCCTTGATGATATTTCCTTGCCTAAGTCGATGAGGAATAATCTCCTTGGTGCCTTGGTTGCAAAGCCTTTGCCTGAGTTGGAGGTTGAGAGATCAAGAGAGGAAAAACCTTGCTTAGCTTACCCTCTTGCTGAGCTTCGATGGCAATCAAGGAAGCTTGCTTTGATGGAGAGATAAAGGAGATTGAGGAGGCCCTTGCTTGGATGGATATCGAGGAGCTTCCCTCGCTTGGATGGAGATCGAGGAGCTTCCCTTGTTTGGATGAATATTGAGGAGCTTCCCTTGCCTTCCCCGTTCTCTCTTGGTTCGATGGAGAACAACCCGGAGAACTCCCTTGCCTTCCTCTCGTTACCTCTCTTCTTGCTCGGTTTTTCCTTTTCTCCCCTCCCCTTTTGCATGAAGTCCCTATAAATAGCGTGCCCCTCCCTTGCAGTAGAGCCCGGCGCTAATGACGTGGCATGGGAACCCCTACGATGATGTGGCAGCTGGCGGGGACGAGCAACACCAAATCCTCCGGGACTAGGACCAAAACGATGCGCGCTGGCCAGTTCTAGCTTTTTCCCTTCTTGCTCGACATCGCTCGATGCCCGTCATGGCCGGTGCGAGCCGTTCTTTCCCTGCGCCATCCCCTCGCTGTCTGTCCACGCCCTTTTCTTCCCCTTGCTTTTCTTTTTTCCCACATTCACACTCAATTTGCCCTTTACTTGGGTGGCCACCATGGGCGGGCGGCCTTTGGGTTTATTGGGCGGCCATTTTATTTAAAGTCATGGGCGGCCCTTAAAAGGGTACCCCATTTGGTATACATGCTAGCCAAGGCAAGGCCAAGCATTGGACGGCCACATTTAGCATACATGCCGACCGAGGTATTGCCAAGCACAACACCTTCCTCGAGTGGGCCTCGTCGAGCTAGGCATATCCCACGATGAGTACGCTCCATGAGCTCATCAAGTGCTTTCGTAATGGCACCACGTTTAACATTCATATCGACCAAGTACAGGGTTCATTTTTAGCATTCCTTGAGTGATATTATCATCATGAATTTTGCTGCCATTTTCCATGACACAGCTTTCAAGATGGAAGTATAAGTGATTGCATCTGGTAAAAGACATTTCCTTTGCACTCGGGAAATGCTGATGCCAAATTTATCCAGCTCAGTAGTACCCGCAACTGACACCGGACTCTGCCTGCCAAGCCGTAGACTTCTCAAACTGCATAGAACACATACAAACCCTGCTGAGGCTGTAAAAATCCCAGATGGCACTCCGACCGAGCGGACCGGGTTGGCACGGAACCGGCCCCCGGTGAATCTTCAACTGCCCATATCTTGGCAACCGTAACTCCAATTCCTGATCTGAAAAGACCGACGTGCTCCACAAAGTGAGTACTTCAGGCCTGTGCATTCATTTCATTTTTGTCACCTCAGCTGCAGTTGCCCAATCCGGTACAGATTTGCATTAACTCAAACTTCAAAGTGCCATAACTTCTTCATCGTAGCTCCAATCGACGAGCCGTAAAGACAGGCCGATAGAGCACTTCAAGCACTACAGTTCTAGATCATAATCTCTCATCTGTGGTCACTACAAGCATACTTATTTTTGGCATAATTGAGGCATCTGTTGACCCTTCTAAAACGTATCTGGCATACATTAATCATTAGACTTGGCCTGTTAACAAGCCCTCATCACTGACCATTAATCAAGTAGGCTTCAAAGAAGCTTAGCTTGCATTTCTCTGCTCTTTTTCTCATCATGGCAGCGGAGCTTCACGACACTGGTGCTGACTTGATTGACCTCACAAACCCATTATCCCTAATATCTTTGGTAAACCCTATCACGAATTGAACCGGGTGGGAAAATTTAACAGAGGAAGAGGACCACACCGCAAGAGGTGGCGATGCAGCAAATGATGTAGCAATTTACTGCCTACATGGAACAACAATAGACTGCACAACAAAAATATAATTTGCATGAGCCGATACGAAAAGCTCGACAAGCAGTAATAACAGAAAAATTGCAACGGTTCGAAGGTCGAGATGTTTCAAAATATTGCAAAGTTTATGAGAAATCCATCAAGGATAATGGGATTGACGATCATGAATCAGTTGAAGCTTTCCACTTGATTGTCGTGGCAGAGCTTAGGGCTCCAATAGGGGAGATACAGACTGCACAAGGATCAAACTGGTAAAATTTTAAAAAGGCGTTACAGGAGGAGTATTTCCTTGAAGATTCTCAAAGGGTAACTAACCAAAGTTTTATGAATTGGATCTAGCAGATAAACAGGGATTTATTTGCATGAGAGTTGCTACAAGAATTTGAAAAGAAATTTGAGCAGCTATCTATAGGAGAGCAGCGGTCACTGAAACCTGAATGGGTAGAGTGATTTGTCTAAGGTGCTGACCCACGGCTTGAAAAGAGCTTGGTGCAGCTACTTGAGGATTCAACAAGTAAACCCGGTTTAACTTTTGATTGGAAGCTGGTTTTTGAAGTAGTTAACATGATTGTAAAGCGGCGGATGAGGGTGGATAAGCTGATTGTGGTTGATCCCATGGAGACAACGGATGAAGAAATTAAGGAAAAGCCAGCCTTTGCGAAGCAAAAATTCGAGGAGCCTATTCTTTGCGAGGGGATCAAAGGTATACAAGAATTAAATCTAAATTTGAAAGCAATTAAGCTTGAAGGGGTAGGCACCAAGGGTTCCACTCCAGAGTCAGCAACGACCTCCTCGCAAGGATTGGGATGACCATTGCTTGTGGTGTGATTGTAAAGATCATGAACGCAAAGACTGTGAAGATTTTGATGAAGCTTACAAGAAAGAATTGGTCTTTTGGAAGGAGAAGAAGATTTGTCTCAAAGCAACAGGTGCGCCGCTCCACTTGAATTTTGGGAGGGGTGGTATGAAGAAGTTAGCGAAGGAGATACAAGATAATGTTGCTATGGTAGAAGCAACTACATATGGGTTGCAGGTATACAATAATGCAGATGATGAAGGTGCAAGAACTAAAGGTGATTTGTGGCCCTATGCTTTGAAGACTACAAAAGCAGGCAAGGTGACTCATGGAAAATTGTGTCAATTTTGGAATTGCACTAGGAAAACTACAAGATGGGCAGATCCGTTAGATTCACTTTCAGTATATGCATTTATTGCCAGGTCTCAAGCTAATGAAGCCATAGTATAAGAGAAGCACAAAAGAGATGAGGATATTGCAGGAACATAAAAAATACCAACAAAATCTAACAATAAGCAAGATGAAGGGCTTGTTCCCAAACCTACTCCAAGAGTGGTAATGAAAGAGGCGTCAAAAGATAAAAAGCAAGGTAAACCCAAGGGACCTTCCTATAAGTTGAAATAGGACATTGACTTTGCTACAGATCTAAAGAAGGTTTTCGAAGAGCGCATTCTCAATAGAAAAGTGAAGATCATGTTGGGTGACATCTTGGGAATTTTGAAGTGTGAGTTCCATGAGGAGATTATTGACATTATCAAGAGGAAACGTCAGATACCAAGTGAGTAGGAACCTGATGCGATTAAAATCCAAATGATCCATCACATTGAGACAATTTTGGATGCTTATAAGAGGCATTTGAAGATAAAAAGTCAAAGGCTGTGGTGGTTTCAAATCCAATCATATCTAAGTGAAGGCATGTTAATTTTAATGATGATGGACATGAGGAAGTTGTGCCTAGGAGCCACTTTTCTAGGACTCATTGGGCCAAAGCAACGACAAAAGCCATTGTGAAGCTTGGGGACATTGAAGAGCCAGTTTTAGCACTTATGGACCATGGGTCATAAATCAATCTTATGGAAAAGAGCTTGCACAAGAAAGGAAAATGGCCTATTGATGTTGATCACGGTTGGCGGATTCCAACTGCCAATATTGTTCCAGGGGATCTTTATGGTGCATGTGAAAATGTTAAGGTAACAGCTGGGGATGTTTGTGATACAGGAGCATTCATCCTATCCACTCATACTGGGACAACCCTAGATTACTGTTGTGTGCATGGAAACAAAGGTGTTGGATTATGGCGGCCTATGCAAATATCCAAAGCAGAGATAGTAAAACGGTTGTTCAATTTTTTACTGTGTGATAGAGCAAGCCAGAAACAAAGATAGCCTACGTGATCATCCAGTGCCAAAGATATGCAAAGAGTTCAAAGAACACAGGTTTTCACAGGATTTTCTTGGGGTGCCACTATAAGGTGGGACTATGGTGGTACGGAAGTGGGAAATCTCTCACAAAGAGAGACTTTCTCTTCAAGGGTTTTGGGATTAACATCTGAGGGTTCCGTGTCATATAGGAAGTTTAAGGAGCTACCTAGATAGGAAAAACAATATGTGTCAGGTATTCAAAGTGAGTTGCAGGGGTATGATGTGCTTGAACCAGATGATTTGATTTGAGGAATCTTTGAAGAGGCATCATTGTGGATACTATGTTAGAGCTAGAAGAGATCATGCAATACAGGTTACAAAGTGAAATTGACATTGTAAAATTTCATTCAATGAACATGTATGAAGAATTGGATTTATAAGAAGCACTTACACAAATAAAGGAGGATTTGGGGGAAGCTTCAACAAGTCCAGATAGAGACGAAATGTAAATCTGTTGCAAAGAAGGTGAGGCCGATGGCTACACCTGTGCCAGAAGGGAGTGATGGAGTAATGGAGAAGGCTTCTCACCAACCTATACTGAGAGACCCAAAACACATTGGCTATAAGTTTACTGAAGAGACATTGAAGCAACTGAAAATTGGAGAGGAGGATTTCCTTACTGAAGAGGAAATCAAATGCTTTTGAGAGGTGCTTGGAAATGATGGTAAAGCTTTTGATTTTGAGCCTGAGGAGATTGGGTGTGCAGACCCAAATGTTGTTTCTCCTATGGTCATATTTATTGTTCCTCATATGCCATGGAGTTTATGCCCTATTCCGGTATCCAGATCTCACTTGCCAAAGCTCATTGATTTTTTAAATGAGAAGATAAGGATGGGCATTTTGGAACCATCATGTGCACCATACTCTAATCCGTGGTTTACCGTTCCAAAGAAGAATGGTACCCTAAGGCTCATTCAGGATATGCAACTAGTCAACAAAGTAACAATCCACAATCTGGGTAGAGGTCCAATAGTGTACGAGTTTGTTGAAGCCTTTGCAAGAATATCCATCCACTCTATGGGTGATCTTTACTAAGGATATGATCAATTTTAGCTTGCTTTGGAGAGCAGGGATCTTACTACAATGCGTACACCTCTAGGTTTAGTAAGGATGTGCACTCTAGCACAGGGTGCTACTAACTCTATAGCTCATATGATGAATGGTATGAATAAGGTGCTTAAGGATTTTATTCTTCATGTTACTATGCCTTTCATCGATGATGTACCGATCAAGGGATGTGAAGAAGGGCTCAAAGATGAGGTAAAAGACTAGAGGGGGTGTTGACAGTTTGTTGCCCATCATATTGTTGACTGTGATGCCATTTTATCTAGGCTTGAAGAAGTTAACTTGACACTTTCAGGGCCAAAATCAATTTTTGGAGCTGAAGAGGTTTCAATTGTGGGGCATATGTGTGGCCCAGATGGAAGACGACCAAGTCCGCGGCTAAAGTTGAAGCTATACTAAAGATGAAAAAAACATGTAGATTGGTCACAAAGGCTTGAAGATTTTTGGGTTTCATGTGTATTATATCGTTTTTGGTTGCCTCACTTTGCTCATGTTGCAGAGGCACTTTATCAATTGCTAAGGAAGGGTAAAAGGTTTGTATGGGAAGAATCTCATACAATGGCCATCAAAAAATTAAAACAATGCTTCTTGAGGCTCCTACCTTGAGAAAGGTTGACTATAAGTGTGGAAGGCTAGTGATCTTAACCGTTGACACTAGCCTAACAGGTATTGGCTGGGCTATAGGTATAAATGATGAGCATGGTCACAGGTATGCATTCCGGTTTGGAGAAAAAGTGCTTAATGCTTGTCAAAGAGGTTGCCCACAAGTGAAGAGAGAACTTTGGGGTGTTGCTATTGCGTTGAGGTCTGACAAAGAATATTTTATAAGTGCTTCAATTGTAGTAGAGACAGATTGTTTACGATTGATAGGGATGATTGCAAACTGTACTATTCTAGACATTGAAATGTTGCGATGGATAGCCTTTATTAAGTCTCTTAACCTAGGTTTTGTCACATTGTAGGTAGAGATAACCCTATAGCAAATATGTTGTCAAGGGCCAGATATGAAGATGAAGAGGAGATGCTTACCACTAGTGATGACATGGGCTTAAAGTTCTACACCTCTTCTCATTTACATGCAAGCTGTGGTACGCATCCTCGTGTTTTTGGAGTCTTTTCTGAAGAGATGTATAATGGAGAATGGCTTTTGATCGGTCATTACCTAAGCACTCTTACCAAGCAAGAGGGATGGAGTGATAAAGAGTACAAGAGGATCTGAAAGAAGGCTTATGGCTACTTTATAAAGGATGGTCATCTGTGGAAGTAGCCAAAGCGTTCAAGAGGGGTACCACAATGGGTTGTTTGTGATAAAGCCACTCAATAGCAAGTGATTAAAGAGTTTCATGAAAGCTTATGGGCCGGACAAAGAGGGGTATGAGCAACTTTTTTCATGATTTAGGACCGCTACTAGTGGAAGGGAATATACAAAGATGTTTCTTAATTTGTGGAGACATGCTTAGTATGCCATCAATCTAATGTACGACATCAAGACGGATTACATCCTACTTATCCACTAGCTATGCATTACAAGTGGGTAGTAGATTTTATTACAATGCAAGTGGGTTGGCAGGTGAGGAGAAGATATCACTAATCAGGTTGAAGGAAGAGCTTTGTGTACAAAGGCTACAAGTGTTGTACACAAATTCTTGCTTGAAGATGCAATTTCCAGGTATGGTTGTGCTGGAAAAATCACTGTTGATAGAGGAGAGCTGGATGCAGATGAAGCTCGTGAGTCTTTTTCTTGTTTGGGCATCAAATTGGCTCTTACTACAGCATACAATCCAAAGGGTAATGGAAAAAGTGAAAGAGGGAATCCGCCTATTGTTAGGGCTTTAGCAAAAATATGCCAAGGACATATTGGTGATTGGCCTAAGCTACTACCTTTTGCTTTATGGTCTGATCACACTACACATAGTTCAGTACAGGTTATATGCCATTTGAATTGATGCATGGGAAGAAAACCATTATGCCTACAGAGGAGGCAGTTATGGCGTAGACTATAATGCCTTGGGAAGTAGATATGTCTACACAATATTTGCTTGCTTTATGTATTTGCCAGCTTGAGAGGTGTCAAGAAGATATTGACGAGGCCAAAGAAAAGCTCAAGGAGACAAGGTTGAAGAATAAAGTAGCATTTGGTGAGAGCCATAGGCTACGGTCTTATGCTATCAAGAATGGAGATTGGGTACTTGTTTATGATAGTAGTGAAGCGGTTTGGGGCGGGCAACAAGAGAGGCGACCTCTAAACACCCCTCAAGGCTCGCGTGCTTCTCAATTGGGGTTGGGACAACCACAAGCAAGTAACAACAACAATAAACCCACATCCAAACGAGTGATGGGGCACCACCTAGTTATGGTATGTGAACTAGGACGCAAGAGTGATTTTGTCACAACCAAGAAGATGCGCTACAAACACGCACAAGCAATCTCAGACCAAGAAACACACCAAATGGAGTAGAGAGAGCTACAGCAAAGGGAAGAGGGAGAGAGGAATGGAACTTGTGTAATACCTTCTTTGTGACTTGCAAATGGAGATGGTTTGTAATGATGCGATCATAGAGCTTGTACAAAACTAACGCAATGCTTAGTGAATGTTAAACATTACCAACACACACATACTGTCTTAGGGTTTGGGAGACCTCTCACCACAATACCCTCTTAAAATGGACACAAATATGGCAATGAAGACATAGTAAAACACTTTCTTAAACAATTGCAACTGATAGAAACTTAAAATACACAAGTCACCTTGAATTCACCAAACCGTATTGCACAAGTGGAAGGATGAAGATTTGAACATCCAATCAGGCCTTTGATGCAGTCAAACCTCAATTTATTGATTATGGAGGAACATATACAATAGTGGTTTTGAGATTTTGAACTCACGCTCTCTCACTCGCAACAATGTGTAGCTTGAAAGCTTCTCTCACATCAAAAGTGAAGCTCACAAAGTGGTTGCTAGCCTAAGTCTCTCCTCACGCATAGAGGGTTGGGGTGCTCTCTGTGATGTTGGGAGTTCTTTACAAGAAGGAGAGGGGCCTATTTATAGGTTGGAGACCTCTCATTAAGATTATTGGAAATCCTAATTTACAATCTAACAAATCAGGATTATGATTTTTTTTTAATATCAAAACATTGCGGGCCTTCTTTGTGTGCTTGAGTCATGGATGTGGGCTCAAAAGAGAGCATTATTGATGGTAGATAAGGTGAAAGTAGATTTTTAAGGAAGGAGAGAGAGAGAGAGAGAGAGAGTTACTATGCACATGTAGGGTTGAGATGAGGTGTCTTTTATGGTTAGGTCAATGGCTATTTTGTGTTAGTATGTAATTGGTTAGTGTTAGTAGTTTGTAGTTAGTAGGATGGGGTAAAATTACATGGCATATGTACTCAAGGTGAATTATATGATTTATACAATGATAAAAAGTAATAGATTAGAATATACACAGTTTGATGGAAACCACAACATGGAAAGGGAACTCTGTCGGTGTAGTTCTTGTGACCTTGGAAAAGTTGAATTTTCCATGATCAAACTCCTCCTTTGGTAGATCTTGAGCTTGGTTATTTGCTGATTTTTCTCTTTTTGTGAAAGAATAAAGAGGTTATGGTAATATGATATTGATTCTAGAGAGAGAAATTGAGCTATATGTGTGTAGGGATGATAATTTTGAATTATGGAGTAAGGGAGAGATGGGAATGGTGAAGAGGATGATTAAAGAAGCCATGAAAGTTGCAGGTTTGAGTGAGGGATGGTGAGGAATGAGTGTGTGTGTGTGTGTGTGTGTGGAAGTAGGAAAGGACGTGAGAGAAGACTATGGGTTACTTTGAGAAAAGTGGGCAGACTTGGGTCCACTCAAAAAATCTTATCTCACCGGTGGTAGCTCCAAAAATTATCAAAATGTTTGAGCTGATTATTGAGCTCTTAGTCCACATTTTGTCTTCTAACCAGTGCTTCAAATTCAAAGTGGAGATGGATATAAAAACCCCCACCAAAAAGCCTATTTTTCTTCACAAAAAAAGTCTTCAATGGCCCCCTTCTTGTTGAATTTGCATAAGACTCCAAAGGTGGGCCCCGCCTTGCATTAGACCATGACCTAATTGATTCTTAGGGGTTTGAAAATATGCATAGTTGTGGATTATGCATAAATATAGATATGATGGAAAAAACAAGCTAGTATATATAAAGAAAAAGAGCTAAGCCTGAATCTCTCTCTCTCTCTCTCTCTCTCTCTCTCTCTCTCTCTCTCTCTCTCTCTCTCTCTCTCTGGTAAGCGGAAGGATGCAAGCAAAAGGGAGAAGGATTTGACTCTGTGTGTGTGTGTGTGTGTGTGTGTGTGTGTGTGTGTGTGTGTGTGTGTGTGTGTGTGTGTGTGTGTGTGTGTGTGTGTGTGTATTGGTGCTCTCAAGAACATCATGAAGGAGGTGATAAGGACGATGAAGGTATGAAGCAAAGAGTGTGATGGCTTGGCCTTGCATTGAGTAGGGAGATACCAACAGGTATGTGAAGTGGGAGATGCAAAGCAAGACAAAAAGATCAACATCAAGATATCTCTTACTCTCTACCAAGTAGACTTTGGGCAAGGAACTCTCGGCTTCTCCACACTTGACTGTGCGCTCCTTGCCGCACTGTCGAAGCAAGGGACTTGCCGATACACCGTGTACGAGCCGCAGACAGCTCCAAGCACACAACTAGTTTAACTAGTAAGCTCAAAGAGGGCAATGGTGTGTCACTCACCGCCTTATGCTCCTGCCGTAGAGGATTCCTCGCCGCGAAGAAGAGGGAGACGCCGCTACGCCGCGCTCAACCGCCTCGCTGCCTCCGTGCCGCCGTGCCGCCGCAACGCTCGATCGCACACACACTCTCACACTCTCTCTCTCTCTCTCTCTCTCTCTCTCTCTCTCTCACACGCACACACACAAGGAGATGGTGAAGGAGAAGGTGGAGATGGAGCAAGAGCAGCTTCTATTGCACAATGAGAGAATGACTCAATTTTAGGTTTAATTGGCTTTTATGTGAGCTCACCCCATTCACACTTGGGCGCCCATGCTTAGCCAACTAACCCTAGCATGTTCGTGTTAGAGTGCGCCTCTCATCGGCGATCACTCTACCTTTCCCTATTGGACCGACAAGCCCGGTGCCTGACTCTACTTAAATAAATAATACGGTTACAGTGTCCGTCGTAGGCGATAGGGTGCCCGTGAGCCACGAAGGTTAACATTGCCCCCCTTCCTGATGTAGATTCCGTCCTCGGAAGCTATTGAGTTGAAGCTTGGTATGTCCATGTTGTAGATCATCTAGATTTGAATCTGCAAGGCAAAGTCACTGTTTTAGCAAGCGGAATTATATTGCCATAAATCATGAGGGGAATGTAAAGTACATGTGGAAATGAGTAAATGCAAGATTTATGAAATGTTAGACTGCCATTAAGGACAAATAAATTGCACTTTGAGTAAATTAATTAATCAAGAGTTTTGAGCTTATGGGTGAGTCTATCAATTAGTTAGCTATGACTAAGGTTAAAATAACTACTCTAGTACTAGCTAAGCTAAGAAGATTATCTAAATGCAAGATTCCCTAATTATGCTTTTCAGCTTTGATTAGCCAACTCGCTCTCACAACTGCAAACAAAAGCTTGAAATGTTAACTATAAGCTCAATGGAAGTCTTTTAATTTTTTATTTTTATTTTTTTTTAATACTTTTTTACTTTGGGTCACAATCATGTGACGTGTGTGCTTATTTTGTATGTCCGGGGTTTTTTGCTTCTCAAGGAAAAGCGCCCACACTGGGAACCTCTAGGGCTCTAGTACCATAGACAATACATGTGAGTGAAGTACCAATTCAAGCCAGGATTTCTCTTCCAGCGTAACATTTTTCATTTGTGGCACTTATGTTTTTTTTTTTTTTTGCTTCCATTTCCTTGGTATTCGCACTAGTGTTTTTTGTTGTTTGAATGAGCAAGCCTTTCTCTGCCTAAAACATTCCTAAGGTCTCAAATACTCGGATAATTTTATTAGCTAGGCCTAGTGGTCAAGTAAATGAGTTAACCTAAAGTCACGGTCTCCTAATCTCCAGGCTCATCCATAAGATTAAACTGGAGTTCAATCAACTTAAGCAAAGACAAATTTATACATCTATAATGGCAGATAACAATCACAACTATTGCACTCAAACAAAGAATGAAAAATCATTATTAGCAATTACACATATCCACCAACATGAATCATGGAAAGTAGTACACCTGGGGGTATGGAGTGGCTCATTTCGTTGAAGCAGTTGTCCTCGGCCATGTGGATGGAGATCCATATAAGTCCTACCTAACACATCCAAAAACAGGCACTATACCTCTAGGAGGCATGTCAGTGTGAAAAATTAAAACTCCTAAAAAACAAACTCAAAACACAATCTAAACGCCTAACCTACCTATCTGTCACCCCTTTTTAGAATCAAGGAAAGAGGATATTATATAAACCGGGTGGCCACCCTAAGGCTAGGCCTCTATCCTCATCATCTAGATAAATAAAATTGTTGTCCGTGAGGCCATAGTCTTCCTCGGTCTCTATTAGTTCCTCTTCATCATCCTCTTGTGCAAGCATGCTAATCAAGAACCTCGCGATGCGTGGATACTCATCTTGTGCAAAAGAATAAGCATGTGCCATTGGAGACACATTTGCTACTGGGTAGGGATCACTAGTTAGCCATAGACGTATCAGCCATTCTAACTCCTCAAAATTTCTCTCACATGCAAGGCTCTCTATCAAATCCCATTCGCAAGAAAGTATAGGGTAGCATACGTAGAACACTTGAGGAAAAGACAAAGGGTACCTTTCATCAAAAATAGAAGTGCATGCCTCTGGTGAAGTAGCCATTTCTGACAAGACAGATAGATTTGGTTAGGCCTTTAAAACATAAGAGTTGTTTTTGTGTGTTGCTTGAATTGACACGGTGAATTTGGACTTATATGTAAGATCTGATAGGGTGCTCTCTCGTTGCTAGTTGCTCTTGCTCTTTACTATTTTTGTTTTTTGTGAGTATAAGGCTATATATATACATTCCCTAAGATTGGAATTGAGAGGTCAGGGAGGAAGGTTGAGAGGGGAGCGAGTGAATGATTGATGTTAGCAAACACTCCCCCCTTCCTTGGGTAGATCATACCTTTTGGAAGGAGGTCGTCACCTTTTGAAACCAATTGTTCCAAGTTGTTATGGGTGAAGGTTTTAACCAATAGTTTTCGACCGCCCTATGCGTTTCATCTAGTTGCAAGGGTGGTAAGGTACTCTCCCATGATTTTATTGGCAACGTTGTTGTAGGTGATGAACTTACCCCGGGAGGTGAAAACTCTTTCGAGCTTGTATGCATATGTACAGTGGTAGGTGGAGGTTGTGTCGAAGCTTCTATTTGCATATAGGAACTACATGAAGAGCAAGAAGCTTCATTTGATTTCCCTATTCCTGAGCTAGGTGGAACAAATCGTTCTTTCTTTGGTACCCAAACTAGCTCTAGATCGGGTGTGTAACATTCCATGATTTTTTCTTTTCCGCGATTTTCAATTTGTTTTGGAGCCACAGGATTGGGTTTACATGGGCCAGGTGACAGGTAAGAGTACACTTTACGTTTGGGCACCCAGATTTGATCATTTCCTTCATAGTATCCTTGGGCTTCCAATAGTCGTTTAGGAATCCAACACAACGTTTCTTTACATTTCTTGGAGTGAGTGGGACGGTTCTTACTAGGTTTCCGTTTTTTTGCATCAACCATGCTCACTACAGAGGCTTTAGGGACCCACTTGTATGTTTTCTGTGTTATATTAGGATGGTTCTTGTGTGTCTCAAGCTTTCTTTCAACTACATCAGTTGAAGCTCTAGAGAGTTGGGCTATGGGGACGTATGGTTCATCCTCCTGGACATGCAATGTCTTGGGTTTTATTTCCTTAGGCAATATCTCAGGGACTATGGCTTGAGTGGTAGGGCTAAGAGTTGGTTTTTGCGTTGTAACACCCCCAGTCCCCCAATCAATAGTGCATTTGGTGGCTATCATCCACGTGCGGCCTAGGTTTATATTACCCTCCATAGTTCCAGTAGGCATGACCAAAAAGTCTTGGGCTACAATTCCATTTTCATAACTGACAGAAGTGTGCCAGATTCCAAAAACCGTAGTTTTTTTCTTGTTGACACCCTTGACTTGGATAATACTCTCAGATAGAGGTGGCTTCCCTAACTGACACCACACCCCATAGGATAGCAGATTATATTTAGCACCCGTGTCCAATAAGGCATTATATAGCACTTTTCCATAGGCACTATTTAACTCAATAGGGTATCGTAGAGGTGTGTCAGAGTCCAACCCATCCTCTTCGATTTCCACGTGGAATGCATTTGTGACTCCAAGGTTAGCCTCTCGTTTTTGTCTTATACGTTGTTGTCGCTCCTTAGCCTCAGCTTGAGCTTGTATCTTGTTTAACTCGGTTTGTGCTTTGGTGGCCTTCTTTTGATGAATGGCCCGGAGTTCTTCTTGGCTTAAAGGATCATAATATCTTTTGAATTTACTCCCATTGAGGAATCCAATGGTTTCAACTCCATCAAGAGTTTCCACACGAAGGGTACCTTGTGGGGTAATTTCACATACTCTATATGGTCCTTTACCATCATATTTCAACTTTTTCTTCTCTTTACATACTCCATACATAAGGACTTTATCACCAACTTTGATGTCCTTGTCCTTCACATGGCGATCAAACCACTTCTTTCTCCTATCCTTTTCCACCAGAGCATTTTGCACAGCCAAGTGTCTCTCTTCGTCTAGTTTTTCTAAGATATACAAACGCTCGGTTAAGGGGTTACCATTCCATCCTTCTTGCGAAGCTACCCTAAGACTAGGAATGACAAACTCCCAAGGCATAACCGCTTCTTGGCCGTATACCATTTTGAATGGCGTACAATTAATAGCCACTTTATAAGCAGTACGATAAGCCCATAGAGCAGATGTCAACTTCAAATCCCAATCAGTGCGATGAGCTTCTACCGTCTTGGTTAAAATAGAGATTAGAGTCTTGTTGGTGCTCTCGGCTTGTCCATTAGCTTGCGGGTAATAAGGTGTAGACTTATGGTGGGATATCATAAAGGTCGTGGTAAGCTCTCTTATTACCTCATTTATAAAATGGGTA
This sequence comes from Adiantum capillus-veneris, assembly GCF_014529385.1. Classification (NCBI taxonomy): domain Eukaryota; kingdom Viridiplantae; phylum Streptophyta; class Polypodiopsida; order Polypodiales; family Pteridaceae; genus Adiantum; species Adiantum capillus-veneris. Next base: position 66,491,627 of record NC_140942.1, on the reverse strand, counting down.
CCATTATCACTAACAATTTCAAAAGGGCAACCAAATCTTGTGATAATGTTCTCAAAAAGAAACTTAGTTGTTGTCCTCGCGTCAGCTTTTTGTGAAGCCTTAGCTTCAGCCCACTTTGTTACATAGTCCGTAGCAACTAGAATATATCGAGATTGAGTGTTGCGAGCTGCGGGACTAATTGGACCTACAAAGTCTACGCCCCATTTTTCAAATGGTTGGGTTACTTTAATAGGATGTAAGGGCATTCTGTCTTTGCGCTGTGTGGTCTTGTAACGTTGGCACTCATCACACCCTTTTGTAAAAAGTGATGCATCCTTAAATAAAGTTGGCCACCAATAGCCTGATTGCAGTACCTTTCTAGCAGTCAGGTCTCCTGAAAAATGTCCTCCTGCTATGCCCATATGTGCTTCTTGCAAGATATACAAATATTCATTCTCGCGGGCACAATGCCTAAGAATATCATCCTTGCCTAATCTATACAGAGTTCCGGCAATCAAACAATAGGGTTCACATTCTTTTACTAGCCTTTGAGCGATATCCTTACGAAGTTCCTTGGGTGGAAAACCATTAACTAAAAAGTTAACAATGTTCTCACTCCATTCAGGCATAGTCTCAACTATGAATAGGGAAGTATCGGGTAATTCATCATCAACTCCTGTAGGGGCTTCACCATTGGGTATGCGAGACAAATGATCAGCCATGACGTGCCTTTTACCGGGTCTCACTACAATCGTGAAATCAAACTCCAGAAGAATTAACAACCATCGTGTGATTCTTCCTGTGGAGCATGGCTTGTTTACCAGATACAGCAACGCTTGATGGTCCACATAAGATGGTCCACATAAAATACAAACTTGTTTGCCAGAAGGTAGTAGCGAAATTTCTTTACTGCATAAACCATTGCCAAACCTTCTCGCTCTGTAGTGGTGTAGTTCCTTTCAGCATCGTTCAATTGACGGCTTGCAAAGCTAATGGGATAGTCCAATTTATGTTCTCCTGGTTGAGTGAGAACACACCCAATAGCAAAGTTTGATGCATCAATATGCACATGGAAAATGACATCCCAGTTAGGTGTCCTTAAAATCGGAGCACTTGCTAGTGTTTTCTTCAATTGTTCATAGGCCTGGTCACACTCTTCAGTCCATTTAAATTCAATGAGAAGCTTGTACAAAGGACGTGCTATCTCAGCGAAAAATAAAATAAACCGTCGATAATAACCCACGTGTCCCATGAACCTTTGAACTCCCTTGTAATTGGTTGGTGGTGGTAACTCTAGAATCACTTTAATTTTGCTCTCATCGGTTGAGATACCATTCTTGGATACTATATGCCCTAAAATAACTCCATGCTTGACCCAAAATTGGCATTTGAACGGGTTCAATGAGATACGATATAACCTACACTTTTCAAACACCTTCCGCAAACATGATAGATGTTCTTTCCAAGAAGAGTAAACACAAAGGTCGTCTAAGAAAGCTTCACAAAACTCTCTCAAATATTCTTTAAAAGCAGTGTTTATTAATCGTTGGAATATAGCAGGGGCATTTGTTAAGCCAAAAGCCATCACACAAAATGCAAACACGCCAAATTCTGTGATGAAGGCAGTTTTAGCTTGGTTCTCTAGCGCTATCGTGATTTGGTTGTAGCCTGAGTACCCATCTAGAAAGCTATAAGCTTCCTTGCCTGCAACTCTTTCGAGTACATGTTCGGAATATGGTAGGGGGTAATGGTCTCTTCTAGTAGCTGCATTAACTTTTTTGAGGTCCACGCACACCCTGAGTTTCCCATTCTTTTTTGGCACGATAACTATTGGAGACACCCATTCAGAGTGTTCAATAGGATATATGAACCCACATTTGATAAGCTTTTCTAGTTCTTCTTGAATGATCTTTGCGTACTTAGGATTCATCGGGTAGGGTCTTTGTTGTACGGGCTTCGCAGTGCTAATCATAGGGATTGTATGTTGGACCACAGAAGGTGGAACACCTTTCATATCATGGTATGTCCAAGTGAATACGTCCTTGAATTCCTTGAGAAACTCTTTGAGGACCGCCTCTTCAAATTCTGTGAGGTCTTGGGCAATAAAAACAGGTTTTGATTCTTCACCGGGGTCAGCTAATTCTATTTCTTTAACTATTGCCGGACCATCATAGATTCCATTATTCCCATCGATAGGTATTCTTTGGGCTTTTGTGTACACAACCTTTGCTTCCCCTGTGGTGTAAGATTTGAAATATTCTGGTGCAGGATGCAAGTCTGTGGATTCTGGTTGTGCTTTGGTTTGTGCTTCCATTTCTGCTTTCTTGTATTGTCGAGCTAACTCTTGGTTTTGACGACTCCTTGCAGTGCGGCTCAACTTTGGCTTGTCTATGATCTCTAATTGGGCTATGTCATGGGGTCGTGGTCTACACCACATAACATTTTGGAGATATTCACCCCAATTGTCTACCAATTTTTGATGAGCATCACATGCTCCTATATAACTGAGCCATTCTGCTGAGGATCTCTTCTTTTTTATCCTAGCACGTACATTGGCTCGATATCGACGCCTCTTAAGGTTTTTCTTTTTCTTATTTGAGACCTACTTTTGATTTGCATTTAGATCTGGCTCACTAAAGGAGTCCTCGTTGGTGTCCTCTTCACTCTCGGGGGAGCTATCATCGGTTGATGTGCTCGGTCCTTCCGAATGTTTTGACTCTGAACTTGCTCCACTCTCTAATTCATGAGATTCAGAATCCGTTTCACTCTGGGAGTCAGTGTCCAAGTCGTGTTGGTCAAAGTCTTCTATTGAGCTATCGGTGTCACTGTCAGATTGGTCCACAATTGCCTTGCCCTTAGAAGATGCATGTATGGCACTTATCATGTTCAGAGGTGCAATTTGTGGTACCTCTTCCCCCTCTGGTGTGACCCAAGTGGTTCCTCTATTTCCCCAGGTATCTATGGTTGCAGCTAGGTGTACCCAGTCTACGTTGTTTGATTCCGTCATACCCGGTAACACATCCATGTAAGGAGAATCTTGGCCAATGTCTGTATCCTTCTTACAAGTGTAACAATATTGTAGTGGGGCCGAGTGAACTGTGGTGTCAGAGCGATGATCAATAATGGTTTTACTCCCTAAGGGGTGTACCTTACCAGTCACCAAATCCACTCTAAGGACAGAGTCTTGGAATTGCAAATAGACATGATTTTTAGACCAATCATGAACCATTTGTGCTTCCCTCATGAATGGTCGTCCTAAAATCATTTCATATGACATAAGGTGTTTAGAGAAATCCATTACAATGAACGTATGTCGTACCTTGTGTCCTAGAACTTTGATCTTAAGATCCTTGAGCATCCCCATAGGTTTGGCTATGGTACCATTTGCCATCTTTACCACAATGTTAGTAACACTGAGGCGGGGTTTTCCCATGGATTCCCAACAATCTTTTGTAACGATGCTAACTCCCGCACCACCATCAAGAATTCCCTTTATATTTAATCCCTTGGTAGTGATGGGTAGGGTCGCATTAGACTCGTCGCCTTCAAAATACTGCCCTAATTCGTTAATGGGTACCTCGATCACAGACTCGTGTCCATCTAAGTCAAGTGATTGCACATGATTTTCCTCATCAATCATAATCGAGTCAGGCCTATTTGGTTGCGCAAACTGCGGTAATCCCGTTCGTAGCTCTCCGTTAAGGAATGCTCGAAGTGCAAGGAATAACTCAGGATCTCCATATAGCTTTGCTATGATCGTGGTTCGGACCTCAGAAGACATGAAGTCCACTAGTTTGGCAACATTCATTGGCATTTTGCAGGGTGTAGGTCCTTGACTAGGAACTGGTGAGGATGGAATCTCATATTCCTCAATGGGATCAGGTATTCCTACGTTAAACATCCTTTCCAACAAGAAAGGTGTATGCTCACTTTTTGATGCCCCGTCCTCACTCCCTTCTTGGATGATACTAGATATGGCTAACGGTCTATGGTTCATGTGGGGTGGATGAACTTGCGTGGGAAACACTGTGTCATGAATTTTGACATGCATGGGTTCTGGTTCTAGTTTCCTTTGAGTCTCCTCCACTAAACCTCTTAGATGTTTCACCTGCTCAATCTCGTCTACTGGGTTTGGGTACGTCCCAATCTTCTTTTTACGATTCTTCCCTTTTTGCCCCTGCGGTTTATCTTGGGGGTCTTGGATTGGATTTGGAAACACTTGTGGTGTTTTCAGAGGCTCTTTATGGTTTTCTCTTATTCGGTTTTCATTTGGTTCCATGTTACGGTTTTCTTTGTCGGTCTTTCCCTTTGTGGTATTGGTTCTAGTCTCCATTGTCTCGATTGAATCTGAATCATCCTCGAGGTCATTCATATACACGGGGTCATCTCCTGTTCCTATGTTTGTTTTGGAACTTGGCTTTGAATTTCCCGTATTCTGCGACCTCTTCCTTCGTGTCTTCTTTTTCTTTGCTTGGATAACTGACGCGGTATCTCTCTCTTCGAGGATATGGCCTGGCCCTTGAAGCATGGACCGTGTAATCGCATAAGCGGGTGCGACGGGTGGTATTGGCGATGTCACACTAGCAATTTCGACCAAATTTAGGGGTGTGATTTTAGGCGCATTTGGGTTATAGGGGCATTGGGCAATCAAGTGATCTATGCCACAACGATTACATGTGAGTATTGGAATTGCAGACGTGCTCCCTTGATTCATTTGCATCTGTGTAGCATTCTTTTGCAGCCTAATAGGGCACTCCGCTGCCCGATGTGGTCCACCACACTCGTAGCATTGAAGAGGTGGCCTCCTAGCCTGGGTGTTGATATTTTGACCTCTGGATGCGAGCAGCTTGATAAACCGGCTTGACTTGCCCCCAACAATCTTCCATGTAGTATATAGGACACTCTTCCAATGTATCAAGTCCGTAGGCAATACTAGAGCCTATTTCCTCCTCACAGCCATCTGCATAAGCATTTGATGGCTCGCAACCCACTTGGTTCATAGGGGCGACTCTTGGATGCGGGGGCTGCGATCCTAGCACAGGAGGTGGTAGCAGTTAGCTTGTACAACATTTTGAGATCTAGGGACCATGTGTTGCGGTAGTTGCTCAACAGGTGGAGCAGGCATCAATACAGGAGCTCGAGGTGCATCCGTCCAGGCTACAGGTGGTCTATTTGCCATCATACGTTTGATCATTAAACAATCCTTAGCTTGGTGACCATACCTACCACATGCGTTGCAAGTTCCATTAAATTTTACTCTAAACGTAGGGCACTCACTAGTGCTATGTGGACCTAAGCAAATGGAACACCATTGTTGCTCCCTTCTTGGATACATGTGACTATTTTGAGGGGGTCGATTATCCTTAAGAGACTCTTGGATTGCCTTGGTGAGGTCTGTCAAGAATGTCTCAAATACCTTTGGCTCATTGGCAATGGGCTTTGCAGTCATGGGTTCATACTCAATGGCTTGTGAGCTAGTGGATCTCGTGTCAGTAGACACCCTCATGCCTGTTATCATCAAGTTGTCCTCTAATTGGATTGCATTGGCAGTGATATCTTCCCAGGTTGTGATACCTCTAATCACTAGCCCATTATAGATTCCTTCATTCCTCAACCCTCGAATGAATCGATCAAGTAGTTGGTTATTGTTGAAGCGCTCATTTACAGGGCAACGAGAGTTTAAGTGCTTTAGACGACTAATGAAGTCCCTTACTGACTCTCCTTCCTTACGTTCGGCCTTCTGTAGCTGAGATGCTACACCCCAAAGCACACCTTCTCGTATGTACTCCTTTAGAAACAACCTTCGAAGGGTAGGGTAGATTGTTTTCTCGTCCACCCTTAGGGTTCTATACCAATCTCCAGCCTTCCCACTTAATGTCAAGCTTAAGGCATTGCACTTATGTAGTTCGTTGCGTTCCCCTAAGGAATCACATACTTGTTCAAACACTTCAATGTGTTTTCTAGCATCTTCGTCCCCATTGAATTTTTGCGTGAGTTTGGCAATTTGTAATGCCTTACTTCTAGGCTCTCTATCAGATGCATGACGCATATTTTCCGCGATAGATCGACCTATGGTTTGAGCAAACGCTGCCAAGTCACCTATGTGAGGAGGCAGGGCCGGTGGAGGTACTCTTGGAATCATATGTGGGAGAGGGACGGGTACCGGTCTTGGCATATGTGTGGATGATGCAGGATATGGAACACAACCGGGAATAGGTCCACTCGGATAAGGGCTAGGGAGCGGCACTCGAGGAGCATAAACAAGTGGTACAATTGGAGGTGTGGGGGCCATGTGTGCATAAAGGGCTAGAGGCACATACGGTCGAGGCCCCATATTAGGTACTACGACACTAGGTAGTGGCACTGCGCTAACCGTAGATGTCATCGGTACATTCTCTGTCAGGCTTATCCCCGGAGTGAGCACTGTGTTTTCCTTAATAGAGGGTTGAGCCAAGTTAGGGAAGCTAAAGTTGTCGCTCGGGGGCTCAGATTGCATAGAGACCCCAGGTGAAATGACGTAAGATGGGTCCATGGGGCTCATTAGAGGAGTCTCCATTTGTGATAGAGTAGGCTGTTGAGCCTTGCTCGTATCCAGAAATCTCATGGGGCCAGTTGAGAGTATATTTACCCCTCGGTTTTGCCTTTCCGATTGAATAATGCCATGGATAACATTACAGATCATTTTCTATTGATCTTCGATGCTCGTGGCACTAGAGGTGGATTGTACAATCTCTATCCATCCTACATGGTAGGCGTGGCCAGAGTGTAGATCCGTCAACACCTCAGTGTGGAGGTCGTATGTCCAATGATCATTAATGAACAATCCTTCTAGAGTCGACGTGTTAACGGTTTCTTGTGAGGCAGAAGCAATGTTGCTCCCCGTGGTTTTACTTGTCACCAACGGTACTCTAGAGGGAACTTCTGAAGGAGGCAGCTCAACAGGGCCTTCTTGGTAAGAAGTTGACAGGATATCCACATGGACACTCTTTGGGGGTGTGGGGTCCACGTGCGATGTGAAAGGAGAGTCCACTTCCCCACCCCCTTCGTGTGCTTCATTTGCATCAGGTTTCGAGCGAGTAGCTCTACCTAATGTTTCCATGAAACGGCTAAACATACTAGTACTAGGCTGTGGAGCTTCGGGAGGTGCATGGCCTTCTCTCTCAATGTTTTGGGTAGGGTATGCTTCCATGATTTCTGAGTCAGAGGAGGAATCACTAGCGGCTATTTTAGGGTCTTGGGTGGTGCTACCTTGTGTCCCCGCTGAGGGTCTAGAGCCTATCGTGGATGGGTAATGGGTGTTCGTATGAACAGAGGCACCCTCAATATGCTCGTGTTCTAGCACCCGCCCAGAGCATAAGTGCATGTGCTTTTGATACCCTAAGGTGTCAAAAAGCTGCTCTAGGAGGCCTTGTGACTAGTTTTTTGCGTGTTTTTTGTTTTTTTTTTTTTTGCTAGATTTTTTAGAGCGTGTCGTGGAATGGGCCGTGTGATAGCTCGAAACGAGCGTATCGCTAGGAGGGACGCGCTATGCTTTACAGCCCACCGTTTGGTTCTAATTTGCTCCAGAAAAGCCCGAAACAGTCTTTTCCTAGCTGGGGAACTAGGCTCCAAATACCAAGTCTAAGGGTGCAAGTGGGAAGAGAAGGGAGGAGAGTGGAGGACTTGTCCCACATGCTCTCATTCCCTCTTGAGGGAGTAGGGTATATATATAAGAGTGAGTCTACTATATATCATACGACTGAGGACTAAGGCCTGGGCCTGGGCTTGGGCTTGGGCTTGGGCTTGGGGAAATGATCCCGATCCCGATCTATCTTTTATACAAACCAACCCGTCCGTTTTAAAACTCACGTTCTTTATTTTTGAAAATTTAACATCCTCCCCCTCACTCACGTTTTTATTTTTCGAATTTTTTTCTTTTTTTTTCAAAAAAAAAATTCAATTTTTTTTTTGAGATATTATTTGGTGCGCGTTTTGGTGCGCGTTGACCTCACCTAACTATTTACTGTCCCACCTACCTACTGACCTGCTAGTCAGTGGTTCACCTAATTACTAACCTACTTAATTAACTAACTGTGCGCCTAACTGTGCACAAACCAGAAAACACAGAAAACACAGAAAATGCAGAAATTGAAACTTGACAGAACTGTGCAGTGAAAACACAGAAAATGCAAAAAAAACGCAAGAAATGCTAACTGTGTGTAAACAAAAAAATAGAATTTTGCTAACTGTCTAACTAATACTAAATGTACGCAGTAGAAAACAGAAAATGCAAACTGTGCGCAACAGAAAAACAGAATTAACAACTTGCAGAAAAAATACGCCTTCCTCTCCCTCTTCTTTCCTACTGCAAACGACTCATACAAGAAGCACAAAGTGCCTCTTGGGCTTAGTGCAGGGCTATTCCCCTGCAGCGGCGCCAAAAATGTGCGCTCCTTGCCGCACTGTCGAAGCAAGGGACTTGCCGATACACCGTGTACGAGCCGCAGACGGCTCCAAGCACACAACTAGTTTAACTAGTAAGCTCAAAGAGGGCAATGGTGTGTCACTCACCACCTTATGCTCCTGCCGTAGAGGATTCCTCACCACGAAGAAGAGGGAGACGCCGCTACGCCTCGCCGCCGTCGTGCCGCCGCAACGCTCGATCGCACACACACTCTCACACTCTCTCTCTCTCTCTCTCACACGCACACACACAAGGAGATGGTGAAGGATAAGGTGGAGATGGAGCAAGAGCAGCTTCTATTGCACAATGAGAGAATGACTCAATTTTAGGTTTAATTGGCTTTTATGTGAGCTCACCCCATTCACACTTGGGCGCCCATGCTTAGCCAACTAACCCTAGCATGTTCGTGTTAGAGTGCGCCTCTCATCGGCGATCACTCTACCTTTCCCTATTGGACCGACAAGCACGGTGGCTGACTCTACTTAAATAAATAATACGGTTACAGTGTCCATCGTAGGCGATAGGGTGCCCGTGAGCCACGAGGGTTAACATTGACCTAAGCAGAGGAGAACCAATTTCTAAGTGCTAATGATAGCCATTCTAAGTAGATATGCTTCAAGGTGTAGCCAAGGAAGGATTTTTTCTTCTTGGGTGGATTTTGGGAGGATTAAGCTCTCATCAACTCGAGAATTGTCAAGCAGTGCCGTTAACGACAAATTTTGTAATCAAATTTCACCTTCGGTTAATCATTACTAGCTTGAGGCTTTCAGTGTGCCAACTTTAAGTCATTTAAGTGTTACTCAATCTATTTTCTTGGTGTAGTGCATCTGGACTGTTATGTTTTCCACTGCGAGCACCCCGGTACTGTTGACCCGACTCGCCTCACAAACCCATTATCCCCGACAACATCTCCAAAGAAAAACATATATGGAGGATGTCACCCTCATGGTAATGCCTCTCAATTGATGGCCTATCCCTCTTCTTACAGCTGGGTTAAAAGAGCCACAAGTCCATGCTTGTACCCATACTTCTCCTCTCGGCGTGTCAGAGGGTGCTTCACGGAAACTTCCGGCAAAGTTATGGTTTAATGATTAGATAAATATTCAAATCATATATGTTTTTTGACAATTTAAAGCATATGTATAATACTTACAAACTCAAGCCGATGGGTGTCGTAGCCTCCACTCCCAAGATGTGAAGCTCCTAAAGACTCCAAACGTGTACTAGCTGCATCTCTCTGTGCTGAAATCTCTTAGGATTGTCTTGTGTCTCTTGTGCAATCGTTGCCCACTCCTTTGCATCCAACCATGCCAGCTTTGAACTGCCGTCCTTGTACATGTCTCTCGTCTTTGAGCAACAGTGTGACATTTTGCCCCTCACCACGCTCAAAATCCAGTCATTCGAGAGTGGATCGTACCCCTCTGCTGGCGGCATGTACTCTCTGTGAATGGCATCAACGATGTAACTCTTTCTTTCATCATCTTGATTATCCCAAATCTCCATCACAGACTGGCCAAATTGAACTGTACAGAGCTATTGAATCCTCAGTTGCATGGCCTTGCTGACCCTATCAGCCACACCAGCCGCATCCTTGCTCTTGTACACCTTGCTAGGATCATGCTCGTGCGATCCTCAAGGTGTACACGGTGTGCCAATCGGTGACTATCAACAACTAAAGAGAGTGGTGGATTCTCTCTCAATGGTGTGGACGCATTAGTAGAACCGCTACCACAACAACCACCACCTCCAGAACAATGCCTACCTCGTCTTGAAGATGAACTAGACGTTGGTGTGGGTGACACACTCGACTGAGGTGTGGGGCCGGTCGATGTAGGGGCACAATAGTCCTAGGAATAGGGACGGCCGTAGCAGGTCTAGAGGACCAGCTACCCAAATTTCTAGTGCATAACTAATCTGCTCTAGTGTGAACTGTGTAAAAAAGGAGCCCATTTTCTCGGGTGACACAATGACTGGAGGGACATAAAAACTAAAACTAGGAGAGCATGTATCGTCATCATCGGCCATGTCTACAGATACACAAATAGCACAAATATAACACGTTAGGTTACAAAAGAAACGCTTAAGCAATGCAAATAACAAAAAAATGAAGCTATAACACAAGTCAATGAATCTATCCAGTATTGTAGAGACTAATAAAAAGAGTTTTACAAAAGAGTTCCGAGGAAAAATCAGTAGTCAATCTCTCATCTTCTATGAGAGCTGATGCACCAAAGATGTCTATCTCAATTTGTACTTCTACACCTTTGTCATCAAACTCCACTTCTTTATCGCTCTCCACATCAACTTCGATATTTGAAAGCTCATTTCTAGGTTCACGCTGAAGCTCACCACTGACCTCTAGTTCAAAATCCAAACTTACATCATTCGTCGGCCCTTCACTTTGTTCATGAAGCTCTTCGACCTCCACTTCGAATCCTTCACATACTTGCTTGCTTCGTGGAGCAACTTGAACAACATAGAGACAACACACTTTAGATAGATTTTTGTCATCAGTTTCTTTCCATCGTGGATCTAGTGTGAGCACAACTTGTTCACAATGCTGTGGAAGTACAGATGTATCCCGTGCATCTGTCCACACCTGCCTAGAGTTCACTTGAATCAATCCACTCTTATCTTTGCACATAGTTGCATTAGGGCCACTGGAAATAACTTTTAACCACTTGACATCAAAGATAAAAACATCAAACTTTCTAAAGATAATCTTGAAGATGTCTTGGATGTAGCCAAAGTATTCAAGCTGGCTAGTCTCTGTGTTCTCATCCCTGACACTACTCCTAGTTTCTTGGATGAATCTTTCCCTAACACCATTGTCGAAGGTGACTCTTTGTTCTTCTATCCGTTTCACTCTAAAGTGTCTCCCATGCAACCACAAAGCTCCATATTTGTGATACTACAGCCACAAAAATGAAACAAACTTAAACTTACTAAAGTAATGTGACCATGTGGAGCTTAAAAAGAAAGTTGTGAAAATTTACATGCCAATTGCAACCCCTTGACATCTCCTCTTCCTCTTCAGCAATCAACACTCCATTCCTCTTTGCCTCTGAGATTGTCGCATCTAACCAACACCCAGTAAAGTCAGGCAATTTTTGAAGATGATATGGAAAAGGAAGGTTTCTAGTGGCACGGTTGCACTTGAATTGCAAGGGAGCTACCAAGCGTTGTTTCTTTTCCCATTCGTACCTCTCTAGCCACTTTTGCATGATGTCTAAGTTGAGAAGGAAAAATCTCGTAACCTTTTCTCGCATTATGATATCCATCTTCATAAAATAATGCCTTGTCCTTGCAGGTTGTCCCTTGTCACCTTGACGTTGACCTCAGTAGTTCATATTTGGGGCATCTCTGGATCAATTGAGCCCGAGAATCTTCTGATGAGGATAAGAGACTCTTGTACAAGCCATCCTTGATGCTACCCTCGGGGCGAGCCCTTTGATGAACGAACCCCTTTAAAGTCTTCATGAATTTCTCTAAGAAGAACATCCACTTGCTATGGACTACCCCAACAATTGCAACTTCATGGACCACATGCACAAGTAGATTCATTTGAATGGTAAGAATGTTTGTTGGAAAGTACTTCTCCACCATACACACTGCTGGAAGGGTAGGGGGCATGTGATTGTCTTCCGACAAGATTTTCTTGTTGAGCAACCTGTCATTACATGAACATGTCAACCCCTTGATCACATTATTGAAATATAATTTTCACTTTGGCATGCTTAGGATACAATGTATTTACCTAAAATGCTCTGTGATAGAGGCGTTAGACCACCTGTAGACAGACTGCAAGTTAAGCATTGCCAAAGTGCTATGGAGAACTGAGATTTTTGCACCATTGTAAAGCGGCATACATGCAAGAGTTTGCATCATCTCGCCCTCTTTATCGTTGTTATCATGCCGTCTATATGGATAGGATTCCTGAGGTTGGTTCGTAGTATTGCCTTGAATGTTTTTGTCCTCTATGTTTTCAATGATGGGATCCATGTCAAAGAATGTGTCTAACATCTGCTCCATCTCTACTTCTTGAAATGTGGAATCAGGTATTGGTTGGGTGGATTCACTTGATGGCTATTCATTTGAAAATAGTCTTCTCTGGGATGAAGTTGGAGCAATATCTACTTGCGAGGTTTGATCTACTACCTTCGGACCATGAGATTGATGCCGCAGGTCTTGTAGTTGCTATATGAGAAAGAGACCGTTAGTGCGTATGTGTTTGTCGCAGATTTTCCATTTTTGAAAGATCTGATGCTTGCAATGTGCACAAGGACATGCCATCCTAATGTTCATACTTTATCTACCAATGCTGCAACAAATAATTAAATCACTCTTGTTATAAGTACACACCACTAACTACATGACAATACATGGCAACCTCACATTCTCTAGCCATGCCCGATCCCCGCACACCTTGGTCTAGAGGTGCACGGAGATCAAGACCACAGGGTAATAATCTTGTCTTTATTGGTCAATGACTATATACTAGGGTTTTTGAAGTCTATGTGCACTATTGAATTCCGATTGCATTATTCTACTTCTTTTGTCGAAGTCCGTTTGCATTTTTGAAGTACACAAGTCATTTCTGAAGACTTTTGCGTTTTCAAAGTCCTTTTTTATTTTTTCTGCTATTTGCAGCTAGCTCTAACAAAGTTGGTACAACCAAAGTGTGTCGACTCTAGAAGGTGGCATGGACATATATGTGCAGGCTAGTAGAAACATGGCAAAAGGTTGGAGCATCTAGGAAGATCATGGGCTGACAGGCAACAACGAAAATGTATGATTGATGCGGTTTATAGGCCATGGAAGACTATATGAGGGGCTAATTTAGGGAGCAAATGAAGGAGGTACAAAGTGCAGCTTTTGAGTCCAAGAATGAAGAGCTTCAAGTGCTGAAGGAGCAGGTCCAAACGGCTCATCAAACCGAGTTACGGAGCTCAAGTTATTAAAGTTTGAAGGTTCAGTGTGTTGCAGATTCTTGTCGGACAGGGCAACTGGGGACAGGTGGTCTAAGTGAAAGTCAAGGTATAGGTGTGTAGTGTTCGATGTATGGAGCCTACTTGTCTTTTCAGATTGCAAATAGGAGCCACAAATAGCAAGTTATGGCCAGTTGAAGTTTTACCAGATGCTACATGGGAAAGCATGCCATCTGGCATCTTTTGAGCCCTAATGAAGTTCTACGGTAGGGTATGCATCATATGGGGTTAACAGGAATTGGATGCACGTCAAAAAGAGTCCGGAACGGAAAGATACTGAAGCTGGAAGATTGAGTGCAGATGAAAGTTCTCACTTTTTGCGACCTTGGTTCGAGGTCTTCCTAGATTGTGGATGAGATGAGAGTTATGTAGCTTTGAGCTAGAGATACGAGGTCTCAATTGGCCTCGACTGCTTGGTAGTCAGATCATTAGATGGTAGTTGGCAAGCACTGCAAGTTGGGAAGCAGGAATGGGTTTTTGTGAAGACTTTAAGGGGACCTTGGAACCTTGAGAAGGTGAATTGATGTGGGGATGCCACGTGTTAACCCTCACGGCTCACGGACACCCTATCACCTACGAGACGGACGTTGTAACCTACAGTGGACATTGTATTATTTATTTGATAGAGTCAGGTACCGGGCTTGTCGGTCCAATAGGAAAAGGGTAAGAGTGATCGCCGATGAGAGGCGCACTCTAACTGGGACATTCAAGGGAGTAGTTGGCTAAGCATGGGCGCCCAAGTGTGAATGGGGTGAGCTCATATAAAAGCCAACTACACCTAAAATTCACTTATTCTCTCATTTGTGCAATAGAAGAGTGCTCTTGCTCCATCTCCATCTCCATCTTCTTCTTCTTCACCTCCTTGTGTGTGTGTGTATGTGTGTGAGAGAGAGAGAGAGAGAGAGAGAGAGTGCGATCGAGCATTGCGGCGGCACGACGGCGGTGAAGCGGTTGAGCGCGACGTAGCGGCGTCTCCTTCTTCTTCGCGGCGAGGAATCCTCCACGGCAGGAGCATAGAGCGGTGAGTGACACACCATTGCCCTCTTTTGAGCTTACTAGTTAAGCTAGTTGTGTGCTTGGAGCTGTCTGTGGCTCGCACACAGTGTTAGGCAAGGCCCTTGCTTCGACAGTGCGGCAAGGAGCGCACATTTTTGGTGCCGCTGCCGGGGAATCGCCCTGCACTAAGCCCAAGAGGCACTTTGTGCTTCTCCTATAAGTTGTTTGTAGTAGGAAAGAAGAGGAAGAGGAAGAGGAATGAGTTATTTTTCTGCAAGTTGTTAATTTCTGTATTGTCTGCAAGTTCTGTGATTTCTGCATAATGTTGTGTTTTATATTTGCACACAGTCTTTGCACGATTAGTAGTCGTTAGCTTGTTCGCAGTGAATGAATAAGTAGGTAGGCAGTTAGCAATTTCTGTTTGCACACAGTCTGTACACAGTTTTCTGTCAAGGTTTGCCTGCACACAGTCTTTGCACAGTAAGGTAGTGAGAGAGGAAGTAGGTGGACAGTTAGCCCACTGTCAGTAAGCAGTTAGCAGAGTGGTTAACAGATTAGTTAGTAGATTAGTCAGTGGTTAACAGCACTGTTAGTAAGTAGATAAGGTAGTGAGCTATCTGTGAGTTGTTGACAGAGAGGTTAGGTAGGTGTTGACAGTGTGTGTGGCCAAGAAAGGGTCACCTAAACCGCGCGCAGTCGTCGCCTCAAAAAAAAAAAAACCGAAAATATTTAAGAATGAGTGACTGGGGGGCTACACTAAAATTTTGATCGGGATCGGGATCGGGATCATTTGCCCAAGCCCAAGCCCAGGCCCAGGCCCAGGCTCAGGCGTCAGTCCTCAGTCTTATGATATATACTAGACCCACTCTTATATATATACCCTACCCCCTCAAGAGGGAATGAGAGCATGTGGGGCAAGTCCTCCACTCTCCTCCCTTCTCTTCCCACTTGCACCCTTAGACTTTCTAATTTGGGCCTAGTTCCCTACTAGAAATTGACGGTTTTAGGGATTCCGAGGGCATAAAGTGACCAAACGGAGGGTTGTAAAGCATGGCACGTCCCTCTGACCGAGACGCTCGTTTTGAGCTATCATACGTTCTATTCTATAGCTGGGTCAGAAAAAAAAGGATTTAAAAAATCAAAAAATAAATAAATAAGAAAAGACTTGGGTTGCAAAACACCCAAAATTACTAGGTGAGCAGCCTTCACGAGCACTCACTGACACTTCTAGGGGATCCAAGTCATATGAACCTACGCTCTGGACGAGTGTTAGAGCACGAACATATTGGTAGTGCCTCCATTTACGCGGGCACACATTATTCCTCCACCCTAGGTTCTGGACCTTCGGCCGGGACTCAAGGTAGCGCGACCCAAGATCCTCATATCGCGTCTAGTGATTCTTCCTCTGACTACGAAGTCATGGAGGGGTATCCTACACCAAACCCTGATAGTTCAAGTCAAGACATGCATGCCATGGGCCCACGGCCCGGGTCCAGCGTGTTTAGCCGCTTAAAAGAGACCCTTAGTAGAGCTACTCGCTCCGAACATGCGGTTAATGAAATAAATGAAGGGAGTGGGGAAGTAAATTCGTCATTCATGCCTAAAATAGACCCTATGCTTCTTGAGAGTGTGCATGTGAATGTTCCATCCACTGCACCTCCTGATCCTTTAGGACTATCTCCCTCTAAGGTTTTACTACCCAATGGTAGGAGTCTTGCCGAAGTACAAGAGAATGAACGCTATATGCAAGCAACAAGGGAGAGGGAAATTGAGAACCTACGAAGGCTAGAACAAAGTCGAGCCCTGAAAGCAAAGGCTCCTATGACAACAATCATGCCAGCCGAGCAACCGAGTGCTCCCAAGGTAGTGATAGCCGTTTTTCGGCTCTTTGTAATTGCCACAGTGAGTTACCTCACCCTACCAAAATCACCCAAACACTGTGGCTATCCCTACCATTTCACTGTACATAGGCGTGCGTGAGTCACGGGACTTTTCCCATATCTTCTTTAAAAAAACCCTCAATTAGCTAGTCATTGGGCTAGTTGAGCCAAAAAAATAAAAAAAATAAAAAATATAAGTATTATGACCCATGCGTATGTAAATATTTCTTTGTATATAGGGCCTAAATAAAAGTTTTTTTCATAATTATTTTGGTATTTATTTAAATATTTCTACCTAGGTGTGTGTTATTTATGCTCTGTACATTGCCTCACCATTACCACAATTTTTTCTTACCATTTTTCATACTCTTTATTCCATATAGAAATATTTTCATGTAAGCTTCTTTTATATTTGGTGTAACTCCACCCCAACAAAAATCCAAAAAAACTAGTTTTATTTATGTGTATATTTTTTCACTATTGTGATTTTTCCCTTCCTACATCTATTTTGTTTTTTTTTCTAAAAAATTAGAACACCAAAAATATTTATCTTTTTATGGTAGCCTCATAATGAGAGAGATTTGTTTTGACCCCTTTATATTTTTTCCACTTATATTATTTATATTTGACATGTACATATTTTTTAGACCCCTCAATATTTGATTTTCTTAGTTGTACTATTCACTTATATCATAATCTCAACAATATCTTCAATTATAGACCTACCAAATAAGGTCAAGGGTAGGTGGCATGCATACATGCACTATGGAGGGCTCACTCTTGGAGGTATTCAAAAGAATCATCCAAAGAAGGACCCCACAAGGACCTTGTGCAGTGGAAAAAAACGGTCGGTTTTGCTGAATTTTTAAAGTTCACTTGCTCTCCGAATTTGAAAAGGTGATACAAACAAAAGTTGTAGCTCGTGGGCTGAACTTTTGCCTCAAATTTTTTCATATTTTTTTGAGCTACGAGCTGTGAGCTATGATTTTATTAGTGGACCCCAATTTTCCCATGCTATGCAGCCACACTCTCTCTTCCACTTTATCATTTTCCTCTTTCACACACACTTCTCCACTCATCATCCCCACCTCTCTCACCACTCCTCTCTGCACCCTACTCACCTTCTCCTCAACCTTGAAGAATAAGAGAAACCATGGTGAACTCATACCTCCCACACACAATTCCATTCCAAAATTGACCACCTAGTCTCATTTTTCCTCCTCCAATTTACCCATATCTATCAAAAAAACCACAAAATTCAGCCTCTTCTCTTAAAAGACAGCATCATGGTGGTTGATTACTCAGCTTCAATTACCTTGTCTCTCAAGGAAGGTCAAGAGTGGAGAAAAAATGTACCGTCAAAGCTAGTGGACCGTCAACAAGCGTCAAAATTGGCCCTACTCAAGACACTTGGAGCATCAACCTTGTAAGAAATCCACCTTTTCTTACCTCTTAAGAGTTTTTCTTCCTTATTTGTATCCTACATGGATACTCCCATTGTAAATATCCAATTCCATTTGTAAATTAATACTAACTCTACTAACACTAACCCACTATGAAAAGTCCTATCACCTCCATTTCTCTCCTCTCTCTTTCCCCACCAACTTCTTGATAATTCCAAGCAAAAGAAATTAGATAAATTGCTGAAAATCTAACCCAACCATGGTTAGAGGAGTAACCCTAGCCTTCAAAATTGCTATAAAAGGAGGGTGTAGCTAGCACAAAAGGGGGAGCCATAAGCAAGAGCACTATGCTATAGCTTGAGAAGCCAAGCTCAACCTCTCTAGAAGGAGCTCTTGAGTGGAAGCTCATTGTCTTATGCATGTGCATGTGTTGTAATAGGGGATTAGCAAGGGAACTCTATGCCATTGTAAGAGAGAGAGTGATAATCCAATTGAGAGTAGGAAATCTATCATTTCTCCTACTAGTGTAAGCCCAACATTTGCTGAATCAAGGAGGGTGGATTTGGACTAAGCTTGGATATTTTGTCTCCCTTCCAACGTGAAGTAATGGACAACAATGATGCGTAAGTGTCTTGGTGTTTTTTGTTAAGTTCTTGATAGCTTGTCTCTGGTGTTGTCATCAATCTAGCCATAAATCCCACATACTGTAAGAGGGCGACAGGGTGGAGAGGACTCCCCTGGCCTTAAGACAGTGATTGGGGTGGCTTTTCTTGTGATGTGTTGTGGTGAAATTTACGCAAGCTATGTTGAACAAATACTAATCTCACTTTGATTTGTCATGACAGATTTGTAAGAAGGTATTAATGCAACAAGCACCCCCTCCCCCTTTCTCTCTCTTTCTTAAATATAAAGTTGTGTTTGCTTGATCATTGCCGATATGTTTCAAAGCAGCCCGAGCACTATCTCTCTCCCCCTCTCTCTCTCTCTCTCTCTCTCTCTCTCTCTCTCTCTCTCTCTCTCTCTCTCTCTCTCTCTCGTGTTTTAGTGTGTGAGAGTGTTCCATTGGTGTTAGGGTTAGTGTAAATTCCTTGCTTGTTTGTGGGTTGCTCTAACGATTCTCCTCTTTTGCGTCCTAGTTTGCTCTTAAACTAGGTGGTGCCCCTTGTGTAGTTGGGATTTGGCTGTGGGTTTGCTGTTTTGGTTTGTGTTGTGTTGTGCCCCAGCCCCATTGAGCAGCACGGGAGCCTTGAAGGGTGTCTAGAGGTTGCTCTTCTTGTTGCCCGCCCCGGACCGCCTCAGTAGCAGTCACGGAGGGGCAAGCGATGGGGAGCAATAATTCTTCCACTTCAAGGGAAACCTCCAACACGCCGGGCCTAGATGGGATATTCCTAAACGAAAATTGGGAGTATGACCTACAAGCAAAAGCTTTAACTGATCGGTACACAGGACACACCTATCATGTGGGTTGGTTAGATGTTCTACAATCCACATCGGGTGCTACTAGCATAGATGAGCAACAACAGAAAGTATGTGATGTCCTCCATAGGATTGTCGAGTTAGAAAGACAGAACACAGAGATCAACATGCCTTCAACAGGCCTAATGAGATTCTTGGATATGGGAAAGGCCAACCAACCAACCCTATCACAAATGGAGACTCCCTCACTGATCTCCATTGATCCTCCATATGTTGTTTCGCCAGGAGCCTCAGTACAATCTGAGCCCACAAGTGGTAGCTTTACCTTCCCAGATCTAGCTCATCTTTCTCTTAATGACACTATGGCTACCATGCATATCCCAGTGGTGAGCATGACAAGAAGTACACCATGGAGTTCATTTGTTAACACTGCGCGGATGCCTAGTAGCACAGTGCCCCCAACTATACCTACATGTATGTATCAATCATGTGCACCTGTCGTACCTCAGCCTCATGTAGCTCCTACACCTCCGATTATTCCAAGAGCTTACAATCCACAATGGCATTATCCAAGCTCTTATACAAGTGGAGCCATGCCATTTAATAATAACATGCCATATCAGGCACCCCCTATGCCTAGGGCCACGCCTGTAAACTTTGGACCACCGTCTGGTACACCACCATATGAAATATGGGACCCAAGAGCCGCGCGTATGCCAAGGCCAAGGCCAACTCCCATCTCACATGTGGTTCCAGGAGCACATACACCCATTATACCTGCTCAAATAGGAGATTTGGCAGCATTTGCTCAAACTATCGATCGCTCTATTGCAGAAAACATGCGTAGTGCACCTGATAGAGAGCCTAGGAGCAAGGTAGTTCAAGTAGCTAAGCTCACACAAAAATTCAGTGGAGAAAGAGATGCTAGAAAGCATATGGAAGTCTTTGAACATGTGTGCGATTCCTTGGAAGAGCACAATGAGCTACATAAGTGTAAGGCTTTGAGTTTGACCCTAAGCAGAAAGGCTAGAGATTGGTATAGAACCTTAAGAGTAGAAGAGAAAATGATCTACTCTACTCTTAGGAGACTGTTCTTAAAAGAATACATACGAGAGGGAGTACTTTGGGGTGTAGCCTCTCAGCTCCAGAAAGCCCAATGAGAAGAAGGTGAATCCATGAGAGACTTCATTAGTCGCCTAAAGAATTTGAATTCTTGATGCAATCCAAACGAGCGATTCAACAACAACCAATTGCTTGATAGATTCATTAGGGGACTACGACATGAAAGTATCTATAATGGCCTAGTCATTAGAGGTATCACTACTTGGGAAGCAGTCACCATGAATGCAATCCAACTGGAGGATAATTTAATGATTGGAGGAGAAAGAGTGTCTGCCGAGCCGAAGTCTAGTAGCTCGCAAGCGTCAGGGCATGAGCCAATGAAGATAAAGCCAATCGTTAAAGAGCAAACGATATCTGAGATGACTTTGGCAGATCTCACCAAGGCCATCCAAGAAATCCTTAGGGGTAATCGTGCTCCACAAAACACTCATATGTATCCAAGAAGGGAGCAACAATGGTGCTCAATTTGCTTGGGCCCACATACTACGAGTGAATGCCCTACTTTCAGAGTAAAGTTTAACGAGACTTGTAACGCGTGTGGTAGGTATGGCCATCAAGCGAAGGATTGCCTAATGCTTAAACGCATCATGGAAAATAGACCGCCTATAGCTTGCGCAGACTCACCTCTAGTTCCTGCATTGATGCCTACCCCACCCATGGAGCACATGGTCCCTAGAACCCAAAATGTGGTCCAAACCACACCGTTTCCACCTCCAGTGCTAGGACCGCAACCCCCTCATCCAAGAGTTACACCTATGAACCAAATAGGTTGCGATTCATCTAGTACTTATGTAGATTGCGAAGAGGACATAGACTCTAGTATCACCTATGGAGTCGACATGCTTGAGGAGTGTCCCATGTACTATATGGAAGACCATTGGGGACAAATCAAACCGGTATATCAAGCTACTGAGCTAGCAGCAAGAGGCCAAAACATTAATAGTTTTGCCAGGAGACCACCTCTTCAGTGCTACGAATGTGTTGGACCACATCGAGTAGCTGAGTGCCCCATTAGAATGCAAAAGAATGCTGCACTAATGCAAACAAGTCAAGGGAGTGCATTGGCAATGCCAATACTCACTTGTAATTGTTGTGGCATAGATCATTTGATCGCACAGTGTCCTAACAATCCAAACGCACCGAAAATCACACCATTGAACTTAATAGAGATTGTTGATGGGACACCACCAACTATAAACATAGTGAACGTCGCCTTCCAAGTCTTCTAAATAACGTTCAAGTAACCCAACGGTCCCCTAACTAGCTTAGACTTGCACTAATTTGCCATATATTTGCGATTTTCAAACCCATTTTAACTAATTTCTGATTATGCGTTCGTATTTCACTTACTTTTCTATGCTTCGTAGTCCAACTCTCTAATATGCAAGATTACTCATGTATGCTATCCAAACATGCTATTTAGGGTTAAAATCTGAGTTCTCATATACATTTTTAATGGAGTTTTTAACCAAGATTTATCAGCATTCAATCATCCAGATATTTATTTGACCGCTAGAGTTCAAAACTACACTTCAGAACTCACAAAACAAATCAATCACTTACTGGACTTCAGATTATTGAACATTGCAACTAGAATCACTCAACAGTTTTGCAAATTTTCCAATGAAAAACATCAGAATAATCTTGTAATGATGTAAATTTCTATTAAAATGCCAAAAACTGTCAATGATTCCATTCCCCTTCCCAAATGCCACTAACCATGCAAAAATATGCAGCATTTCATTTCCAAGTATGATTTCAATACAGACAAGTCTTCAAACAATCAGATTTGTTTTCAATTATGAAGCTAGCAATGCAAATAATGAAACTAGCAATACTTCTTTCTAGTTTTATGAACTTGTTTGGAAATCAATAAAAAGACTAACCAGTGAATTTTAACTTTTGATTTCGTGTATTTTTCTTTCTGTCTCCGTCTGAATTCAAGCAGCGGCTCCTCTCACTTGAAAGTGAGTCACTCCGCGGCAAGATTTTGAATTCGTTTACCAAATTTCACTCTCTTTCTCTCACTAGCTCAGCAAGGTCTTCACTCTCTATCCATTTCACTACACACAGTCCCTTTTTCTCTCTCTCGCGTCCTGCAACTAGTTGCCTTTTCCCTCTTTCTCTTGCTCTAGATTTACTACAGAGAATTCAATTTATTTTTTTCTCTCTCTCCTAAACTTCAGCGCTATGCTCATGAAGGCAAAGAATAACACACAAACTCGCAGTCATTCTCAAGGAAATTAGCATACACAGACTATGACAGTGTTCTCTCTCTTTTTAACGATTCCTACACACTCACAGATTCGGCCCAATCTCTCCTTTCTTTTCTGAGTACCCGGAAATCTCTCTCTCTCCTGCTTATGATGTAAGTATTGCTTCTCTCTCTCTACCTGTGTAGGTAGCGCTATCTTATGCAGCCAAGGATTAATACACAGATGACCTCCTCAAGCCGTTCAATACACACACAGTCAAGCAAACGAAATCTCTCTCTCCTTCTTTCTCTCTCTAAGAAAAACCAACGCTATACTCTCTCTCTCCTTCTCCTATCTGGAGCGCCCTCTTCAGGCTCCCCTTCTGGCAAGAAAATGCTAACCAACTAACTCCCCTCTGCTCGCGACTCTCCACTCCTCCAGGCGACCCCACCTCCCACTGGTTTTTTTCGTAACAGTTTTCGACCTGCTCAATAATCATAAAAAAACTTTATTGTAAATGAGTACCCATAAGTCCTTATTCCCACTACACACAAAAAGTTATTCTCGAAATCTTGTCCGGTAATCGCAACTCGGCTCTCATCGACTCAGCCCTTCCTGGCGTCCCTCAAACTCTCTCGTGACTTAGGCTGGCTCGTGCCTCCTGTACTCGGCCTCTTTCAGGTTTCTTCTCATCTTTAGTTCAACTCTCATCCGCTAAATCTTTAAGGTCTCTTGGGATAGTTTCCTAGGACGTTAAAACTCTTTTCTTTTCTCACCTCGACTTACTGCAGAGCAGGGCTCGCCTTTCCTCTAACTCTCAACCCGCTCGGCAAGGAAACCTAAAACCCTTGTTCACAGCTCGTCTCTCTCTCTCATTATCTGCCCCAAAAGAAAGTTGGCTTCTTTCACGTTCTCTCTCTCTCCTACACTTCATACTCAGTAACCTTGCGGCACACAGTCCTCTCTGTCAATATCGCACTTATGCTTGACACTTTAATTATAAGCTTCCCGCAAAACAATGACCAATCATTCAAATTTCAATGGCAGTTATATGCAACAGTCATAAAATCATACTAAACAAGCATTATGATGCAGTGATTTACATGCATATGCTCCTAATATGCCCATGCAGGTTCCCAAATTAATGTCAAAAGTTTACAATTTTGGTGTAGATTGATGGGTCTACACATAGCACCAGTGAATGCACTCACACGGTCGATGCTCCAAAAGCAAAATTACATCCTCAAAGAGAGAGATGCTACATCCATTGGCCGAGTGAGAAAGAAGAAAACACGAAGAAAGAAATCCCTTAATGCTTCTAGCTCAAAACCTAGTTCAAAGACTAACATAGGGACAGGAGAGGATCCCGTGTATATGAATGACCCTGAGGATGACTCAGATTCGATAGAGACCATGAAGACCAAAACTGTTACTACAAAGGAAAAAGCCAGTGAGGAGGATCACGAGAGGGAATTACGACGAACACCAAAAGAGTATTCAAAGTTAAACCACCCAGTTGCAAACCCCCAAGATAAGCCACGAGAGACAAAAAATGAGGATTGCAAGAGAAAGATTGGAACCTATCCAAACCCAACAGTGGAAATTGAACGAGTCCAACAACTGAGGGGTTTGGTGGAAGAAACTCAACGAACATTAGAACCTGAACCCAAACATATCCAGATGTCGGACACCGTGTTTCCCACACAAGTTCAACCTCACAAGAACTACAGGCCGTTAGCTATACCCAGTATCATTCGGGAAGAGAGTGAGGGTAGGACATCTGAAAGTGGACACACACCTTTCCTACTAGAGAGAATCTTTGGTGAGGGAATGCCCGACCCCCTTGAGGAAGTGGAGATTCCATCTTCACCATTCTCTTGTCAGGGTCCTACGTCCCACAAGATTCCATTAAATGTTGCCAAATTGATGCATTTCATGTCTTCAAAAGTTAGAACCACCATCATGTCCAAACTATATAAAGATCCCGAGCTAGTCTCAGCTCTTCGAGCCTTCCTCAATGGAGAATTACAGGCCGGATTACCACAGTTTGCACATATGAACAAACCTGACTCGGTAATGAATGATGAGGAACATTTAGCACCACCATTTGACCTAGCGGAACATGAATCTATAATTGAAATACCCGTTAACAAGTTGGGGCAATACTTTGAAGGTGATGAATCTAATGCTACTCTACCAATCACTACTAAAGGATTAACTGTAAAGGGGGTCCTTGACGGTGGTGCGGGAGTCAGCATGGTGACAAAGAGTTGTTGGGAGTCTATGGGGAGACCTCACCTTGAAGCCACAAGCGTAGTGGTAAAAATGGCTAATGGATCTATTGTTACGCCTATTGGAATGCTAAAGGATCTCAGGATCAAGGTCTTGGGACACAAGGTAAGGCAGACTTTCATTGTTATGGATTTTTCCAAGCATCCTATGTCATTTGAGATGATCTTAGGGCATCCATTCATGAGGGAAGCAAAAATGGTGCATGACTGGTCCAAAAACCACATCTACTTATAGTTCCAAGACTCTGTCATTCGAGTTGATCTTTTAAGTGGTCGAACGCATCCTCTAGGAAATAAATTCATCATTGATAATCGATCAGACACAAAAATTCACTCAACTCCATTACAGTATTGTTACACGTGTAACAAAGACACGGATATTGGGGAGAACTCTCCTTATATGGATATCCTACCCGGAATGGCTGAGTCAGACAATGTCGATTGGGTGCACCTAGCGGCAACTATAGATACATGGGGAGCTAGAGGAACAACCTGGGTAACACCAGATGCAGAATAAATACCACACATTGCACCAGTAAACATGTTAGGTGTAGCGCATGTAACATCCGATGATAAGAAAGAGGCACACCTACCTGAGAGTGAAACCGATGATTCCTCAAAGGTTCAGGCCAATACACATCAGAAACGGAATCTCAGGGAGAAATGGATTCAGAACCTGAGGAAACATCGAGTGAACCAAGTATAGAAACTGAACACTCAAGGCCTAGTACGACCATCTATGGTAATCTATATGAGAGTGAAGAAGATACAAGCGAAGACCTATCAGGCGAGTCGAGTTCAAACATTTACCAAAATCAAAACCTTAACAAGAAACAAAGGTCATATAAGAGACGACGATATCGAGCAAGTGTGAGAGCTAGGATAAACAAGGAAAGATCTACTGCAGAATGGCTTAGCTATCTAGGGGAGGGGCATGTGATGCTCATCGAAAGCTAGTAGACAATTGGGGTGAACATCTCCAGAGTGTCATGTGGTGCAGCCCACGACCCATTGACCTTGCTCAATTGGAGGTTACAGAGCCGAAATTGAGTCGAACTATAAGAAGACGTCAAAACCGAGAGTTAGCACAACAACAAAAGGAGGCAGAATTAAAAGAAAGGTCTCCGTCAGGACAAGAGCCTGCTGACTTACATACGGCTCCTGAATATTTTAAATCTTATACCACGGGGGAGCGAAAAGTTGTGTATGCCAAAGCCCAACGAATACCTACCAATGGAAGCAGTGGAGTCTATGATGGTCTAGCGGTAGTTAAAGAGATAGAATTAGCAGAACCAGGTGAGGAGTCTAAACCAGTCTTTATTGCTCAAGACCTTACCAAAACTGAAGAGGCTATACTTAAGGAGCTCTTCAAGGAATACAAGGATATCTTTGCTTGGACATATCATGACATGAAGGGCGTTCCACCTTCTGTGGTGCAACATACAATTCCCATGATCAACATTGCTAAACCCGTCCAGCAACGACCCTATCCAATGAATCCTAAGTACGCCAAAATTGTACAAGAGGAGATTGAAAAACTTATCCAATGTGGATTCATATACCCTATTGAGCACTCAGAATGGGTTTCTCCAATAGTCATTGTGCCAAAAAATAATGGGAAACTAAGAGTGTGCGTGGACCTCAAGAAAGTTAATGCAGCTACTAGGAGAGATCATTATCCCTTGCCATATTCAGAACATGTTCTTGAAAGAGTTGCGGGCAAGGAAGCTTATAGCTTTTTAGATGGGTAATCTGGTTACAATCAAATCACAATTGCATTAGAGGACCAAGCTAAAACTGCTTTTATCACAGAGTTTGGAGTGTTTGCATTTCGTGTTATGGCTTTTGGCTTAACAAATGCCCCTGCTACATTCCAACGATTAATAAACACTGCGTTTAAAGAATTTCTAAGGGAGTTTTGTGAAGCTTTCCTAGACGACCTTTGTGTTTATTATTCTTGGGAGAAGCATTTGTTATATCTACGAAAAATATTTGAAAGGTGCAGATTTTATCGCATCTCATTGAACCCTTTCAAATGCCAATTTTGGGTTAAGCATGGAGTCATTCTAGGGCATATAGTTTCCAAGAACGGGATATCCACATATGAGAGTAAGATTAAAGCCATTGTCGATTTGCCACCACCTACTAACTATAAAGGAGTTCAAAGATTTATGGGCCATGTTGGTTATTATCGAAGGTTTATTTTAAACTTTGCCGAGATAGCGCGTCCATTGTACAAGCTTCTTATCGAGTTTCACTGGACGGAAGAATGTCATCAATCTTATGAGTTATTAAAGAAGGCCCTAACAAGTGCTCCAATCCTACGAACACCTGATTGGAATGTACCTTTTCATGTGCATATTGATGCATCAAATTTTGCTATTGGGTGTGTTCTAACTCAACCAGGAGAACATAAATTGGACTACCCTATTAGCTTTGCAAGTCGCCAATTAAATGATGCCGAGATGAACTACACTACTACAGAGCGCGAAGGTCTAGCTATGATTTACGCAATAAAGAAATTTCGCTATTACCTTCTTGCTACCAAGTTTGTGTTTTATGTTGATCATCAAGCATTGCTATATCTGGTAAACAAGCCGTGTTCCACGAGTCGAATTACACGATGGTTGTTAATTCTTCTTGAGTTTGACTTCATCGTTGTTGTGAGGCCTGGGAGGAAACATGTCATGGTGGATCATTTATCTCGTATCCCTAATGGCGAAGCTCCTACAGGGGTTGATGATGAATTGCCTGATACTCCTTTGTTCATTGTTGAGACAATGCCTGAATGGAGTGAAAAGATTGTTAACTTCTTAGTTAATGGTTTTCCACCCAAAGAGCTGCGAAAAGATATAGCTCGAAAATTAATCAAGGAATACGACCCTTTGGCTTACGGGTGGGAACTCTCTATAAGAGAGGAAAAGATGATGTTCTTAGACGCTGTGCCCGCGAGGATGAGTATTTATATATTCTACAAGAGGCACACATGGGCGTAGCTGGTGGTCACTTTTTAGGAAAGTTGACTGCCCGAAAGATCTTACAGTCAGGCTATTGGTGGCCCACTCTGTTTAAGGATGCATCACTTTTTTCAAAGGGATGTGATGAATGCCAACGCTTCAAGAAGCCACAAAGAAGTGATAGGATGCCTCTACATCCCATCAAGGTAACCCAACCATTTGAAAAGTGGGGCTTAGACTTTGTAGGACCGATTAGTCCGACTGCACGTAACACGCAATCACGATATATCATTGTGGCTACCGACTATGTAACCAAATGGGCTGAAGCAAAAGCAACACGAAAGGCGGATGCAAAAACAACAGCTAAGTTCCTCTTTGAGAACATTATCACACGTTTTGGATGCCCCTTTGAACTTGTGAGTGACAATGGAACTCATTTTATAAATGAAGTAATAAAATAACTCACATCAAACTTCATGATATCTCACCACAAGTCTACACCCTATTATCCCCAAGCAAATGGCCAAGCTGAGAGTACCAACAAAACTCTCATCTCCATTTTGACAAAGACAGTTGAGGCTCATCGCACTAATTGGGACCTAAATCTTACATCAGCTTTATGGGCTTATCATATTGCGTATAAAGTTGCTATTAATTGCACACCATTTAAGATGGTGTATGGCCAAGAAGCAGTTATGCCATGGGAGTTTGTCATTCCTAGTCTTCGAGTAGCTTCTCAAGAAGGTTGGGATGGTAACCCCTTAGTTGAGCGATTATATATCCTGGAAAGGCTGGATGAAGAGAGGCAATTAGCTGTGCAAAATGCTCTAGTGGAGAAGGATAGGAGAAAGAAGTGGTTTGATAGCCATTTAAAGGATAAATACATCAAGGTTGGTGATAAAGTTCTTATGTACGAGGTACGTAATGAAAAGAAGAAATTGAAATACGTTGGTAAGGGACCATATCGAGTGTGTGAAATTACCCCGCAAGGTACCATTCGTGTGGAGACTCTAGATGGAGTTGAAACCATTGGATTCCTTAATGGGAGTAAATTCAAAAGATATTATGATCCTCTAAGCCAGGAAGAGTTGCAAGCCATCCATCAAAAGAAGGCTGCCAAGGAACAACCAGAGCTTAGAAAAATCCAAGCAAGAGTTGAGGCTCGAGAACGACAACAACGTCTTAGACGCCAATGAGAGGCTAATCTGGGAATCACGCAAGCATTTTTCGAGGACACAGATGACGACTCATTAGAATTTGAGCCACCCCTACGACACCCAATTGAGCTAAATAGACCCTATGGGAAAGTACTATACAATGCCTTATTAGATACGGGAGCTAAACACAATTTGTTATCCTATGGAGTTTGGTGTCAATTAGGAAAACCGACCCTATCCCCGAGTACGATGCAAGTCAAGGGCATTAATAAAAAGAAAACTGCTATTCTTGGAGTCCTTCAGACCCCTGTTGTCTATGACAATGGAAGCATAGTGCAGAGGATTCTAGTCATGCCCGCGGGAGCTATGGAAGGCAACGTAAACCTGGGACGCACGTGGATGTTGGCAACCAAATGCACTATTGATTGGGATATTGGTAGTGTCACGACACGACCACCGACTCTTACCCCTATCATTCAAGCAAAGTCATCTACGTTGTAAACTCTAGCAAAGTTGAAGGATAGCCAACATTCACAAGCCAAGGTGGTTAACTCGTCCTTGCCGGCTACCCATGAACCTAGCACTTCAACACTTGTAGTTGCATCAAGCAGTAATATTGCAAGTACTCAACCTGCACAACCTAAGCGTACATATAAATGGGTCACCAAGTCCTTACTTCCAACTACCTCAACCCTCCCATCCATTCCAAGAAAAAATTTCCCTGGAAAACCAAGAGCGTGCTCTAGGAGGGTCAAGACCAAATCACAATGGATTCCAAAACGACTATTAGAAGCCCAAGGCTACTATGATGGAAATGAGAAAATCTGGGTACCTAAACGTAAAATGTGTCCTTCCCTATCGACAACAAACCCATATGATTCAAACAGTGTAATGCTAAAGCCAATGGCAGACCGTGGGAAGGGAAAGATCACAGAATGCTACACACCTAGTACAGAGCTAGTTTGGGCTCCAAGGCAAAAACAATTTATTCCACCTAGATCAGGAAGGGGGGAGTTCCATGAAGCTTCTAGCTCCTCATGTAATACATCCATAGAGGTAAAAGCTTCTACACAGCCTCCACCTACAATAGTGGACCTCCATGAAGCTACAAAGGAATCCACACCTTCCAGTGTTCAAGAATCACCTAATGAACCACTTCAAGTTCGAACCTGGGAGAGTACCTTACCACCCTTGCAACTCGACGAGGCACCTAAGGTAATAGAAAAATACTGGCAAAAATCTTCACCTATAACAACTTGGAACAACTGGTTTCAAAGGGTGACGACATCATTTCAAACGATATGATCTACCCAAGGAAGGGGGGAGTGTTTGTGGACATCCATTATTCACTTGCTTCCCTCTCAACCTTTCTCCCTGACCTCTTAATCTCCAATCTTAGGGAATGTATATATAAAGCCTTATACTCACAAAAACAAGATAAAAAAGTAAAAGAGCAAGAGCCATAACACAAATCATAAAAACAAATTATGCACAAGAACACGACCCTTGTAATATTTGCACTCTAACCATCATCTATTTGCGTGTACAGATATGGCTAGTACGCTAGAGTCATCCACTCCTGCCTTGGGTGAGAGGTACCCTCGTTACTTTTCACAAATATTTCACATGGTCTTTCCAGTGCTTGCATGTGAATGGGATTTGATAGGTACGCTAGCATGTGAGAGGAATTTTGAGGAGTTAGAATGGTTGATACGTCTCTTGACCACATCTGATCCATACTTAGTAGAGAGTGTTTCTCCCATTGCACAAGCCTACCCTTTTGACCAAGATGACTATAGGCGTCTATTGAACTTCTTAGTAAACATGGGCACCTATGATGAAGAAGAAAATCAAGCGCGACCATCGACACAAACAGGTGTTTCTTGTCCATTAGCATTGCCCCTTATCTTTTTTGCATCAATGATTGTCTGCTTTAATTGTGATTGGTAGCCTAATATTCACTGCATTTGCTTAGTATCAAACATTTAATTCAATGTAATTTTTTGTCATAATCACTTGTCTAGGTTTAAAAATCAAGCAGTCCGACTAAGCTAGTTTGACCAAGTTAGGTGTTAGAGATCTTCTCTTAATACCATGGGGAATGCCTTCCTAATAATCAATGGTTACTTAGGTTCTTAATCCGATTTAGGCAGCATTGTGTGAAATGTACTAGGGCTTTCTAGTGGGCTTGACCCTATTGACCTTTCGCTTAAGTATTATAAAGGGAGTTTACTAGTGTAATGAGCCTGGGGAGGTGTATTGGTTTTATATGACCCCCCAAAGTTACAAAATTAAAATGCTGAAAATGAACAAACAAAAAATCAAAGTGCCACAATGTAAAATCTTAAGCTGGAAGAGAAATCTCAGCTTGATTTGGTACTTCACTCACATGTATTGCCTATGGTACTAGAGCCCTAGAGGTTCCCAGTGTGGGCGCTTTTCCTTGAAAAGCGAAAAACCCAAGGCATACAAAATAAGCACACACATCAAATT
The DNA here is from genome assembly GCF_014529385.1 of Adiantum capillus-veneris. Lineage (NCBI taxonomy): Eukaryota > Viridiplantae > Streptophyta > Polypodiopsida > Polypodiales > Pteridaceae > Adiantum > Adiantum capillus-veneris. The sequence continues at coordinate 66,460,307 of NC_140942.1, read as the reverse complement.
GAATCACTGTGAAAAGACTTTGGGGGGTCAAAGAAAAGGTAATCAGTCAGGCGATGATTTCATGAGAAATTCCTTTTATCATAGCTTAACTACAAGGTCCTCTAGGTATAGCCTCTAGTCAGCCCTCGAACATGAAATACTTGGCTCTCGCGATTAAACAACTTAATTAACCAGAGAAAATGAAGAAGCTTACCCATGGTATTAATAGTCTATCTCTAGTGCCTTTCGACCGTTAAATTAGCGACCCCATACTTGTTTAATTTTTTACCTTTACATCTGTTTATGCATTTGATTACATTGCAATTTAATGCTTATTGCTGACAAATTGTTTAAAATTCTGTTACCAATCAATTGTCTGCCTAAAATTGCATATGCCTTTTAATCGCTTATGAAAATGCAATTACTGTGCAATGTTGTTTGATTTTGCAGTGACTAATGAAGGCTAAGGACATTCATCTCAAATGCTCTTCCACCTCGACCAACGATCTTCAACTCAATAGCTTCCAAGGACGGAATCTACATCAGGAAGGGGGGCATGTTAACCCTCACGGCTCACGGACATCCTATCACCTACGAGACGGACGTTGTAACCTACGGTGGACATTGTATTATTTATTTGGTAGAGTTAGGTACCGGGCTTGTCGGTCCAATAGGAAAAAGGTAAGAGTGATCGCCGATGAGAGGCGCACTCTAACTGGGACAGTCAAGGGATTAGTTGGCTAAGCATGGGCGCCCAAGTGTGAATGGGGTGAGCTCATATAAAAGCCAACTAAACCTAAAATTCACTTATTCTCTCATTTGTGCAATAGAAGAGTGCTCTTGCTCCATCTCCATCTCCATCTTTTTCTTCTTCACCTCCTTGTGTGTGTGTGTGTGTATGTGAGAGAGAGAGAGAGAGTGCGATCAAGCATTGCGGCGGCACGACGGCGGTGAAGCAGTTGAGCACGACGTAGCAGCTTCTCCTTCTTCTTTGCGGCGAGGAATCCTCCACGGCAGGAGCATAGAGCGGTGAGTGACACACCATTGCCCTCTTTTGAGCTTACTAGTTAAGCTAGTTGTGTGCTTGAAGCCGTCTGTGGCTCGCACACAGTGTTAGGCAAGGCCCTTGCTTTGACTGTGCGGCAAGGAGCACACACCACGTGGCCCCCATACTCCCATATGCGCAGGGAGGCCTCGCACGCTCATGGTATAAGGGCTGGGGCGTGGAAGCCCTTAGCCGCTCGCCGGTTGGCGCTGCATGGGTGGTCCGCTGGTGGCGCATGTGGAGATTTTGGGCGGCTCTGAGCGAGCGTTGGTGTTGATGGCCAGTGGCGGTGGTGTACTGCAGGTGATGACGTGGCCACATGAGGGGGCCTGTTCCCACGGCCTTGAAGGCCCTCTTTTAGAGATATGGGGGGAAGGGCAATAGCGATATAGCTACTGCCCCCCCCCCCCCCCCCCCCCCCCCCCCCCCGCCCCCCCCCCCCCCCCCCCCTCCCTGGTGCATAAATAAGAAGCCATTTCCATAGCCCTTGGAAGTAGCCACCACGTAAAAATTGGGATCGATGCATGTGGTGAGATAGTGAAGTCCACAGGTTTGTGAGAGAGTATAATGAGTTTGATGAAGCTTATAAGAAGAATGTGGTTTTCTGGAAAGACAAGAAGATTCATCTCAGGGTGACAGGGAAAATGCTCCGCTTGAACTTTGGCAAAGGCGGAATGAAGAAGATAGTGGAGGAAATACAACATAATGTTGCCCTTGTGGAAGGAGCTACATATGGGCTGCAAGTTTGTGGTAAGGAAGATGATGATGGTACAGGTGCAAAGGGCCAGTTGTGGCCATATGCTCTAAAGACAACAAAAGCAGGTAAGGTAACATACGGGAAGTTACGACAGATGGGGAATTCAATTTGAGAAACCACTGCATGGACCGATCCAGTGGATTCTCTTTCGTTATATGCTTATATTGCTAAAGCTCAATCCAATGAAGCTATGGTGGAAGAGAAGCGAAAAAGAGATGAAGAGGTGGCTGGGGCGTCAAAAAGGCCGACGAGATCCAGCAATAAGAAAGAAGAAGTGCCAGCTCCTAAACTTGCTCCTGAGGTGGTTATGGAAGAGGCTCCGAAGGACAAGAAGCAAGGTAATCCTAAAGGGCCCTCGTATAAACTCAAGTCTGATATTGAACTAGCTACAGATTTGAATAAAGTTTTTGAAGAACGTATCCTAAATAGTAAAGTGGAGCTCACCTTGGGGGATATTCTTGGAATTGCTAAGCGCGAGTTCCATGAAGAGATCATCAACATTATAAAAAGAAAGCGGCAAGTACCGAGTGATCAAGAGTCAGATCCAGTTAAAAGCCAAGTGGTTCATCATGTTGAAGCAATTTTGAAAGATTATGAAGAGTATTTAGCAGAACTTGAAGAAGAAGAGCCAGAGCCTGTAGTGGTTTCAAGCCCGATTGTACCTGAGGTAAGAAATATGCATTTTAATGATGGTGAAGATGAAAAAGTTATACCCAAGAGTCACTTTTCAAGGACTCATTGGGCCAGAGCAACGACATAAATAGTGGTAAAGCTTGGCGACATTGAGGAGCCGGTCTTAGCCCTCATAGACCATGGTTTTTGGAAATCAATCTCATGGAAAAGAATTTGCACCAAAAGGGGAAGTGGCCTATTGATGTAGATCATGGGTGGTGGATTCGAGCTGCCAACATGCTTCCTGGAGATCTTTACAGTGCATGCGCAAATGTTAAGGTAACTATTGGGGATGTCTGTGATGAGCAGAACTTTTTTATACAGGAGCATTCCTCCTACCCATTGATTCTGGGACAACCCTACATTACGGATGTGTGGATGGAAACTAAGGTGTTGGATGATGGCTCGGCCTATGCCAGGGTTCGAAGACGAGATGGTAAGAAAGAGGTTCAATTTCTAACTGTATGTATTGATCATGCTAGAAACAAAGACAGTTTACGTGATCGTCCAATGCCAAACATACGTAAGGAGTTTAAAGAACAAAGATTGCTCAGGATTTTCTTGGGGTGCCACTATAAATCGGGACTATGGTGGTGCAAGTGGGGAGAAGTTCTCGCAGAGAGAAACCTTCTCTTCAAGATTTATAGCGTTGACATCTGAGGGTTCAGTATCTTACAGGAAATTTAATGATTTAACTAAGTGGGAGAAACAATATGTTTCAAGCATTCAAAGTGACTTGCAGGGATGTGATGTGCTAGAACCGGATGATGTGATTTCACGAATCTTCTAAGAGATCTCTTATATTGATACTATGTCAGAGCTTGAGGATATCAAGCAGAACAGGTTAGAAAGTGGAACTGAAGTTGTTAAAGTGCACTCAATGGACATGTACGAAGAGTTGGACATATACGAGGCACTTATGCATATTAAGGATGACTTGGATAAAGAAGTTGAAGCACAGGTAGAGACGAAGTACAAGACAGTTGGAAAGAAAGCGAGACCTGTGGCTATACCTCTACTAGAGGGAAGTGATGAAGTAATTAAAGAAGCTTCTCGATAGTCTATGCTCAGAAATCCTAAGAACATTGGACACAAATTCAGTAAAGAAACATTGCAGCAGCCGAAGGTGGGAGAAGATGGTTTTCTCAACGAAGAGGAAATCAAGTGTTTTCAAGGTATGCTTGAAAAACATGGTAAAGCTTTTGCCTTTGAGCCAAGTGATATTGGGTGTGTGGATCCAAATGTTGTTGCACCTATGGTTATATTCACTGTTCCTCACATGCCATGGAGCTTACGTCCTATTCCAGTTCCTAAAGCTCACTTGTCAAAGCTTATCAATTTGCTTAATGAGAAGATACAAATGGGAATCTTGGAACCATCATGTGCGCCATACTCTAACCGATGGTTCACTGTTCCGAAGAAAAATGGTACTTCAAGGTTCATACAGGATATGCAACCTGTTAATAAGGTAACAATCCGCAATGTGGGTACCGGCCCAATGGTGGATGAATTTGCTGAGGCTTTTGCAGGTAGGTCAATTTATTCTATGGGTGATCTTTATTCTGGATATGATCAATTTCAGTTAGCATTGGAGAGTAGGGATCTTACTACGATGCGTGCACCTCTCGGATTGGTAAGGATGTGCACTCTTCCACAGGGTGCTACTAATTCTGTAGCTCATATGATGAACAACATGAATAAGGTATTAAGGGACTTTATCCCACATGTTACTATGCCTTTCATTGATGATCTACCGATTAAGGGCTGTGAGGAAGGCTCAAAAGATGAGGTAAAAGATCAGAGGGGGTGCCGACAGTTTGTTGCTCAACATATTGCTGATTGTGATGCTATTTTATCCAGACTTGAAGAAGTTAACTTAACACTTTTAGGGCAAAAATCAACTTTTAGTGCCAAAGAGGTTCCAATTGTAGGGCACATGTGTAGTCCAAAAGGTAGAAGGCCAAGTCCGGCTAAAGTTTAAGCTATTCAAAAGATGAAGGAAACGTGCTCTTCGGTTACTGAAGTTCATCGATTTCTGGGTGCATGTGTATTCTATCTTATTTGGCTACCACATTTTGATCATGTTGCAGAAGTGCTTTATCAACTGTTGAGAAAAGGTAAACGATTTGTTTAGGAAGAAGTTCACACACGAGCTATGAGGAAATTAAAGAGGATGCTCCTTGAGGCTCCGACCTTGAGGAAAGTTGACTACAAAGGCGGAAGGCCAGTAATCTTAACAGTTGACACTAGCCCGACAGGTATTGGATGGGCTACAGGTCAAGATGATGAAGAAGGGAACATGTATGCGATTCGATTTGGAGCTAAAGTGCTCAACGCTCGCCAAAGAGGCTACCCACAGGTTAAGAGAGAACTTTGGGGCGTTGCTACTGCTCTAAGGTCTGATAAAGAGTACTTTATTGGAGCTTCAGTCGTAGTAGAGACAGATTGCTTGCCACTGATAGGAATGATTGCAAATTGTTCTACTCCGGATATTTCTATGCTACGATGGATAGCCTATATTAAATCTCTTAATCCTAAATTTGGTCATATTGCAGGTAGAGATAATCCTGTTGCACATATGTTATCAAGAGCTAGATTTGAAGATGAAGAAGAGATGCTGACCACAAGTGATGATGTTGGCTTGAAGTTCTATTCGTCTTCTTATCTGCATGCAAATTGTGGAAATATTGCTCATACTTTTGAGGTATTTTCTGAAGAGTTCTATGAAGGAGAATGGATTTTGATTGGTCGCTACCTTAGCACTCTTACTAAGCATGAAGGGTGGATGGATCAAGAGTACAAAAAGATCAGGAAGAAAGCTTCCGGCTATTTTATGAAGGATGGGCATTTATGGAAGCAGCCAAAACGCTCTAAAGGAGTACCGCAACGGGTTGTTTGTGATAAAGCGACTCAACAATAGGTTATCAAAGAGTTTCATGAAAGTTTATGGGCTGGACACAGAGGGGCTAGGCAACTTTTGTCAAGATTAAGGATCGTTATTGGTGGAAAGGTATGTATAAAGATGTGGCTCAGTTTGTGGAGACATGCCTAATATGCCAACAATATTCTAACGTATGACATCAAGATGGATTGCATCCCACCTATCCATTGGCTATGCACTACAAGTGGGTGGTGGACTTGATTACCATGCCAGCAGGTATCTGGAAGATGTGGTATATTGTTCTTGCTAGAGAGGATCTTACTAATCAGGTGGAAGGCAGAGCTTTGTGTACCAAAGCTAGCAGTTCCGTATGCAAGTTCTTGCTTGAGGATGTTATTTCCAGATATAGATGTGTTGGTAGAATTACTGCTGATAGAGGAGAGCTAGATGCAGATGAAGCTCGGGATTTCTTTGCTCGCTTGGGCATTAAATTGGCTCTCACTACAACATACAATCCAGAGGTGATGGTAAAAGTGAAAGAGGGAATCCGCTATTGTTAAAGCGTTAGCAAAGGCATGCTAGGGACATATTGGCGATTGGCCTAAACTCATACCATTTGATTTATGGGCTGATCGAACTACACATAGTTCTGTTACAGGTTTTATGCCGTTTGAGCTAATGTACGCGCAAAAATGCATTATGCCTACAGAGGAAGCGGTTATCTCTTGGACCGTAATGCCATGGGAAGAAGGTATGTCTACAGAAGATTTTCTTGCATTGTGCATTCGCCAGCTTGAGAGGCGTCCGGAAGATATTGAATAGGCTAAAGTAATGCTTAAGGAAGCAAGGTTGAAGAACAAAGTAGCGTTTGATGGTAAGCACAGACTACGACCTTGTGCTATTAAAGATGGGATTGGGTCCTTGTATATGACAGCATCCTGGAGAACCAATACACTGCTATGCGGAAGATGGTTAAACGATGGTTCAGACCATATGTAGTACTTCATGTTTATGATAATGCGACCTACAAGTTATGCGAGCTTGATGGCACTGATCTCAAGGTGCCGATTGCAGGCAAAAGAATTAAGTTGTTTAAGCAACGAGATGGTGATATTAATATTGGAGACTTCAACACAGATCAACATCCTGAAGACAATGTTATGTATGCATCAGACGATGAGTCTGATGATGCTCTTGATGATGCTTTATAAGTGCGGTTGGCACAAAGTGGAGGCTGTGTAGGTTTAGAGGGGGTGGATGTCGTGCAACTCCGCTCCCATGCTAAGAAAGATGCCAGGAAAATGCACGTCAAGTTTGTTTGAAGCTTACAGGATTAATGAACAGTGATTAGGGCCTGGTAACAGGCCAAGTTCAATGCTGAATGTATGACAAATGCGGCTGAAAGAGCCAAAACATGCCTTAGTGATGCTAAAAAGTGTTATTCTTGAAGTGGGCACGGATGGGATATTGTGACCTAGAACTCCAGTGCTTGATGTGCTCTACCGGCCTGTCTTTACGGCTCGTTGATTGCAGCTACGGTGAAGAAGTTAAGGCAGTTTCAAGTTTAAGTTGATTGCAGATCCATACCGGATTGGGCAACTGCAGCTAACGAGACAGAGATGAAATGAAAGCATGGGCCTGGAGTGCGCACTTTGTGGAGAGCGCTGGTCCTTTCAGATCATCGATCGGAGTTTCGGTTGCCAAGTTATTGGCCGTTTAAGATTCACTGGGGGCCGGTTCCGTACCAATCTGGTCTGTTTGTACGGAGTTCCATCTGGAAAATTTTGAGCTTCAGTCAGGTTTTGGGAACTGGAATCTTATTCGTAATTTCATCTCTTGCAGTGCACTGTTAACTAGTGCTTCAATTGAATTGTATTTCGTGACCAGCTAATGAAGATACGACTGATATGCTTTGCAATGCCTTGGATGATAAATATGCTAAGTGGAATTAGCAATGCCTTGCTAGATTATGCATGCTAAAAGTGGTGCCATTACGAAAGCACTTGATGAGCTCACAGTCGTAAATGACATCTTATGGAGCTTATCGATTGTGGGATATACTAATGATTAGACAGTGGCTACTCGAGAAAGATGTTGTGCTTGGCAATGCTTTGCCAATATGTATGCCAAATGGGGTGCCCTTTTATTGCCACCCACCCAAGCCAAATCGAATGGCTGCCCAAAGGCAACAAAAGGGTTGCCGCCTGCCCAAAAGAAAATTAAGTTGGCCGCCCACTTGCAAAATAGGGCTTAAGTGTGGAGGAAAATAAAAAACAAAGAGCCAAGGCGTGGCGGCAACGTGCAGTGAACTGCGCAGGGGAAGAATGGCTCGCGCCGGCCTGTACGAGTGGCAAATGGAAGCGCTGCAGTGACGAGAAAGCACCTCCTCGCCCTGGCGATCATTTTTGGTCCAAGTCCCGCGACATTTTATGCTGGTCCATTTTCACGTTGCCACGTCAGCTAGAGGGAAATTTTATGCCTCCCTAGCAACGACGGCGCCGTCGTTGCTAAGGGAGGATGCATGCTATTAATAGCGGGTCTTTTTTTTGCATGCGAGAAGAAAGAAGAGGAACGAAGGGAAGAAGGAAGCTTGGAAAGAAACAGTGAAGATCTCTCTCTCTCTCTCTCTCTCTCTCTCTCTCTCTCTCTCTCTCTCTCTCTCTCTCTCTCTCTCTCTCTCTCTCTCTCTCTCTCTCTCTCTCTCAGCTTGGAGAAGGTGCTCGCTCTCTGTCTCCCGAGCTTAGACAAGGAGTGCTCTCTCTTTCGTTCTCGATCTAAAGAGAAGCAAAAGAAACAAAGAGAAGGGGAGAGTTGTTCGAAGAGAAGAGGAGAACGGGAGAAGGTCAAGCAGGGATTTTATCTCTCTCTCTCTCTCTCTCTCTCTCTCTCTCTCTCTCTCTCTCTCTCTCTCTCTCTCTCTCTCTCTCTCTCTCTCTCTCTCTCTCTCTCTCTCTCTCTCTCTCTCTCTCTCTCTCTCTCTCTCTCTCTCTCTCTCTCTCTCTCTCTCCAAATCTCGGGAAGACAAGAGGGTGATTGCAAGTGATGGCAAGCGAGAGAGGAAAGCAAGGGGAAGCAATCGAGCTTGGAGACAAAGGTAGAAAGGGCGAAAGAAGCTTGGAGAAAGCATGATTTTCATTCGGCTTAGCAAGGAGAAGGCAACCAAAGAACGATTCTCCTTTGGCTTAGGCAAGGAGAGACCAACAAAGGCTGGTAAGCATTCATAGGAGAAGAAATAAGCTTCGGCATAGACAATGATTGAAGACAATCAAACTGATGGAATCGACACAATGGGATTTTGTTCGTCGGTAGGCAACCTAATTTTATTTTTTTCTTTTTATTGAATCGTGGAGCCGTTAACGGCCCGAAGTATTCTGTAAGGGGAGTTTGAGCTCTTAAATCGTCATTAATATCAATTAACGGTGTTGTTAACGACACTTATTCATAATTGTGCATCAATTTTGTCAGTGTTATCGGTTTTTGAGCAAGTTTTGTGCGTCGATAGCATTACTAAGTGATTAAAAGCTGCTATATTGTGCGGTGCGGCAAATTTTTGCTTTCAATTTTTCCACAGCCAACAGCCCGGTGCTGACCTGGCTCAAGTTTCAAACACATATCCCCCGACACCGTGCTATCTTATAGCCTCCCCCTAGCATACACACTGTCCGGTCATGCCGGTGGCCTTGTCCATAGGACCCATGTCTTTATAGGCGACTTCACTTATGTGATGAGGTAATTCACAAAATTAAAGAAATATTTCTTTCACTCTCTCTCTTGAAAAAATCACCTCTAAAAGTTTTGCAACCAAACACAATTTCTTGCAATGTATGTCAATACATCCATCATTAGTAGTTAAGAAGAATAATGTCATGACTCATCGGCACTTTTATGGAGTCAAGAAATTGGCCTTCAAGAGTCTCCAAGTGCAAAGACTACTCCAAGGAACCATGGGGGAATCTGGGAACTCCACCTCAAGGGGAGGGAAAATAAAAGGAATAACATTTGCATCCACAATAGTTTTGCATCAGTGGTTTTTGGCATTGTACTTGTTTTCAATAAAGCCCAAACAAAGCTATGGAGACATCCACATCATTGGCATCAACAAGGTGCGGCTAGAAGACTCCAAGAATGAAGTGAAGGAAAGGGGGAAAGACGTGCGTGTTTCAAGTTTCAAAGACAAAATTTCTACTTCAAGGAGAGGATTCCTCTTTTTTATTATCATCCTTCGTGGATACCATATTTTGTCATCTTTTGTGGATCTGTCATCCTTTGTGGATATGTATTGACATCTTGTGTCAATTTTATTTCATCCTTAGTGGATATAAGAATCTTCAGTATATTGTTCTAGTCCAAACCTCAAGGGGAGGATTGTAAGGTATGAGCTTTGTTGTAGAGTCACTACAGTGAGAGTGAATGAGAGAAGAGTGGAATTATCTCATATGTAATGGTGCAAGATTGTATAGCTACTTAAAGATCCTTTCATTAACAAACAAATCAATTGCAAGTTTTCATTACATCTCTCTTGTCTTTGGTGAGCTTGTGATGGGTTATAAAACTACTCAGGATTGTGTTTATGAGTCCTAGTTTATCTATCTTGGAACCTAATTTTCTTAACAATCTAGCCCACACACTCTCACTTGTGTTCATTATGTTTGTCTTTCATCCACCCTAGCTAGCACGATCCCATTCCCATCACTATGGCCCATGGGCCAGGGAAATACCACAATTACTATTGTATTGTCTTTCAACACAGTAGTCTGAGTATTACCAAGGTATGACTTTAAAACCATTTGTTTGCTCGAATCAATTGGTGGCTTTATACACTTTGTTATTTATGACTGCTCTAGTGTCTAGAAAATATCATAATTTTTTTTTGCTTGAATAAATGGGTGGCTTTATATACTTTGCATTTATAAGGTTACTTTATACGCCAAGTAAGACTATCAAAACATTCACATATCAATTTATCCACGTTTGGTTATAAGGCAGTTTCTCAGTGTGTTCATTACGTAAAATTTTCCTATATCACATGCGTTCACCCAAATGGATTAAAAGTACCCCTTATAGGCCTTATGTACACATGTTTATGTAACTTTACAGGAATATAAAATCCCTTTTATTGAACTCACGTGCTATGTTACATATACTTTAGTGAACTCCCCAAGGGAAGTTAGCTTCAATGTTCATTGCAATAGTATCATATACCATGATTCAAAAAGTCAATGCAAGTTTTACAAGGCTTCAATGTTCATTGCAAGGGGGGAATGCTCTTTTTGCAATAATAGGACATAACATCAAATCTCTCCTCATACGGTCCTAAGTAAGAGGTAAACTCCCTAAGGCTTTCTTTTCTATTATCTTTCGATCTTCTCATTCCTTGGTTTCCATAAATGGATTGCACTTCTAGGTCCATTATGCCTTTTTCTAGGCTGACTTCCATAATAGGTACTGATTCCCACAAAGGATTTTTATGTCTAGACTTCCTAATTACATCTCAAAGTTCTTAAGGCCAATCGCCTTTGACCTCTGGCATGGTAAAAGGTATTTGGTAGACAGAGTCATCCATTGTATTCTCTACCACTTGATCTGTTGAGGCTTTTTGGCATGTGATTGCATTTTTTTCTCCGTTGAGGATGTTGCATCTTTATTTCATTCTTTTTCTCACCTCTCTCGTTTGAAATTCCTTGACAATCCTTCAATTGAAATCTCATTACTCCATTCTTGTTCACCTATGCCATTCAAGCTCTTTTGCTTTGTTTTTATCATTCATTTCTCTAGAGTCTATAGGTGGTTGATGTAGTATCCAATCTTGGATTGGCATGGCTAGTGGAGTTTCAATGAGGGCTTGAGCAATCTCAATCAAATTTTTGCACATCTTCAACCTAAGATTTTGCCATTTTGCATTAGGATAAGTCATCCATGTGCTCCATCATCCATTTGTTATCTATTCTAGCTTCATATGCCTTTAGAACTGCTTCGAACAATGGCTCAAATTTTTTGTCGACTAGGACCAAACCTCTTGAGATAGCATCCTTTGGCTCTTATTTGCTTTGCTTCTATCAAGTCTTGAGTATTTCCACTAGTATGATACTAGGTGAAGGTTTCGTTGGTTGCTATGATTGCTCCTGGGCTTGTGATAGCTCAACCGTAATATTATTTAACTTCTTAAGGTATTGGGGTCTAACTGTATCCCTCATGGACTTCCTAACACATTTCAGACTAATAAATTTGTTAGAGTCTTTCTATTTTGCTTGCACTCTTGTTACCACTTTCAATGGTAATTTTGTCTTTGAGTTTTAACCACTCAAAGAGGTAAGACCTCCACAATGTTCATTGTTGCTTTTCCCCCTTTGTCTCGATTCTGAGATCAATCTTGATACATTTATTTAATTTCACATTCATCATCATTTCCACAGTTACTATTTTTCACTTGAAGAGTATTAGAAACAACATTAGGTTGGCCAGTTGGGCAATTTTTAGCTAAATGGTCTCCTTGACACTTGAAACAACTTCCAAGCATTCTCTACTGTCTCAACTGTTGAGCATATGGTCTCTCGAGATAGGCATTTGGTTTAGCCTCTCCTTGATTAGCTACTATGAACATGAGTATTCCTTGACTCAGAGTAAACCCTCACTCTAAGCTATGTTGCCCATTCTTGATTGAGGATTACTAGAGGATGAAGCAACCTTTGTCACGCCAAGGGCCAGGGCCAAGGGTGGCCAGGATGGACTTGTGGTCAAGGGGTGTTGTATTAGATGGCTAAGAGCCTATATATGGTATGTTTGGGTGCAAAGTTGCATGATTAAGTCCCCACAGTGTTTTATTGGTATCAAATCCATGGACAAGGAGAGGGTGTGGTGGAGCAACAATGGATCACTCTCTCAATCTCTCTCTTTCTCTCTCATGGAAGTGTCCATGGAAATATTTTTTTGGCACAAAGCCAAGCAATAATGGAGGAAGCCAGAGTCGTGGAGCTTATGCGTGCTATCATGCATGGGCTTGCACGCTTTGCATGATCGATGGAGTAGATGAAGAAGACATCGAGGCCAACAAAAACGGCTTCTCCATGGCGAGGCTTGTCAAGGCTGTCAAATAGCATGCGGGTAAGCACCCTTACACACACAAGGTGGTCAAAATTGACCTTCATGACATTGAAATCTCTTGGGATCGGCCAGTTTGCGATGGCCTAATGAGAAAAATTTGTCATAGACTGGAGGAATAGTGAGAAACACCATGAGTGCTTGGTTGAGTTCTTCCCTGTGCAATAGACCACAACCTTCATCTCTTGTTGTTGAAGTTTCGTTTTTTTAAAATTGCTACAGCCGGAAGCCTGGCTGCCCTGCAAAATACTTGAAATAGCACATAGCAAGCCATAAATTGACAAAACGGTATACCTGACAACCATCATTGTACATACTCCGAGCCTTATGCAATACGACAGAGACAGAGAGCGGGAGAGGGAAAGAGAGCACGTGCAAGCGCACCTCCTACAACGGAGTGCTACACCGGCACGACGAGAGAGAAGAGTGGAAAGGAGAGAAGAACAACACGAACATTGGGTGCAATCTCCCCGCGTGCAAGAGTGACCATTTCCCTCTTGCACGTATTTCATTTATAGATTTCTTGAATGGTAAAAAATGAGTATAAGCTGGCCGGCCGGTCATAAATGGCCAAAGCTCGTATAGAGCACTTGAATAATCAAATATTCATAAAATATAATATCCTTCTGCATAATCCATTATTTGCTACTGCTTTTGCCACCTGTCAGCTGCAATAAATGGATAAATATCAATTCCATAACATACCTCTCCATTGGAAAGCAACTGTCCTCAGTTGCAAAGATAAAAATCTGCAAACAGTACTTGTCAAAAACAATGATTAGAAATCTGTATCAAATAGTAAAAAAATTCATAAAATTAGACAACATTGCTTATGCCCGCCGTCATCCACATACTAACTATTCTAGTGTCCCATACCACTAGAATAAGTAGTATATGTCATACCCTGATGAATCAGGATATCATAGGTCACACTCATCGTTTAGTAAATCAATTGTCATCAATCTCAAGTTCAGTTCCACTGTCGCGACATGAAAATCATCATATACCCATTCCAAATCCGATTCCAAGTTCAAATCCAAATAGCTGTCAACATGTACCAACATATACCCGGGTAACAAAATCATACCAGTTACAGTGGTGGCCAGCCACTGTAGCATGATTTTGTGATAGATGTTGCCTACATCGGCAAATCTACACCAATAAGACGTGCTGTCTAAAGCGGCGAATCTGCACTAATGCTGCCTAAATCGATGAATTTGCATTTACCGTTGTGAATCTGCAATTTGTCAATCTGCTGCCTAAATTGATAAATCTATATAGACAACTGGTGTTGCCCAAATCAGCGAATCTACACCAGGATGAGCATTGGAACACTGCCTAAATCGGCGAATCTGTGTGCATGTGACCAATGGACTAGACAAGACATAAAAAAAGAGAAAACATTTACTACCTATGTGACACCACATTAGAGTATAGTTGAGTAGCAGAGTACTTACGAATTGTTATACATAGGCGAAGCACCTTAGCTCATGTCAGTAGCTACATAGCTCAATGTGAAATGATCGCAATAGCAATTTCATTTAATACAAGCATTGATACAATGTTAGAGAATGCAGGTAAGTAAAAAGAGTCATACTGTCTGTCAAAAAATAGACGGTAATCAAGCTGATAAGTAAGCCATGTCCATTGCACTTAGGTAACTGTGTTGTTCTCCTGTGTTGTTCTCTGTGGAATGTATATGTGTAGGACTTTGAAAATCATAGAATTTTGAGAGAGTGCTATTAGTGTATGATTGCTTGTGTTTACGAGAAGATTCTTCAAAACCAAAAATTGAAAATGCGGAGAGAACTTACCTGTGTGATTTTTGTAAATCATTAGACTCCGGATGATGTACTGCATCTGAAAATATGTACCAGTTTGTGGGTGGGGAGACAGGTACAAGTAGGAGACAATTGTAACTAGCAAACTGACACCAAAGTATAATTAACAGATCCAAAATGTGTTAGTGTGGGGTTAATAAATAGTCATGAACTTGCAATGACGACTACAGAAGGGATTAGTATACAACCGAGACAAATGTGAGACAACCGAGCGAAAGAAAATTTGCAAGTCTAATTTAATAGCATAGATCAACTAGTGCCATTAACAAAAAAAAAAAGCAAGATCAAAGCTGCGAGTTGTTGCAGTTGGCCAAAGTAAAAGATGTAAGTATGAAATTCTACTAGACTCATTATATGAATCGAACAACTCATAGAAAAGAAAAAATTATGTTGATTACTTACCGAGGTCGACTATGATTAGCGTTTGAAATTGTGTGTGTGTGGTTTTTTTTTCTTCTTGTTTTTGTTTTTGCTTAGATTGTGTAAAGATGATGTAGCCCTATCTTGTATAAAAGTGTTAGTATACTCAGTCGAATAAGCATTGATTGTATGTTGATAATGAACTTGAAAAGAAAACAGTGTTCATTATGATTCGCGTAGCTCTTTCAAAATGAAACAAATAGGGAAAATAAGAAAACAATTAAAATGTGAAAATGGTGAGTAATATCATGTGGGTCAAAGCTGGTTAGACAGATAGTGATTTTGCCTTGAAAGTGTATGCATATAATTTAAATATGAAAATGTTGTTTAGTTTCGACATTGGATAGGGGTTGTTTCATGATGTTGCACACTCGGGGTCTTCAAGTAGCTTTGAGGTGAACCAACAAAAATATTTATGTATTTGAAATGCTACTCTGCATGAACATAATCAAGCATATAATCTTCACCTAGTAAAGGAACCCTACGATCTTGAACATTGTTAAGCTCTACATTTAAGCGGAAGCTGGTGTAAAAACCAAAATTGTGTTGCTTTTGCAAGGGCATGGTCGAGCGACTATTATAAGAAGATAACTATATAGCAAGGGAAATGATCACTGCCACATGAACAATGCATACTATGGCAATAGCTAAGGCAATAGCCGGCAAAGCCAATGAAGGAAGAAAAACTCTAGTTCCATCCATAAGACTGAAACTGCTTCCAAACATGCTTCCAGATTGACGTTCGTAACTTCAACTAGCACAATTGAGAAGGTTATGCAAGGAGGAGTTGCTCATATTAAATTTGAAGGAGGGAGGTGATGGTAGGGCGGAGGGTCCGAGAGGCTCAAAGTCACGCTCCTTTGTCAGCAGAGGACGTTGTCGCCATAGCTTCGCATGATGCACCACCAATATCGTAGCATAAGCTCAAAAAGAAAATTTAAAAAACATTGCTCACTTTGGCTATGCCATTGCATCCTTGCTTTTAGAGGGAACGGGGGGGAGGAAGAAAGTTCTATTGCAGAGGGCATGATTAATGAATCTTTGCTAATCTTCTAGTTTGCAGATGTCTCTATAATTTTGGAATCTCATGAGATGCTCCCTTCGGGGTTAATTGAAAAAGGGAGGGAGAAGGTACGTGGAGGGGAAGAGAAACGCGACAAGGGCTGATGTTTGTGCATGCGCAGACGGTGCATCAGGCCGAACCCACAGACAAAGAGGGAGAGAGACTCGGTAGCTTGTGATGCTCTGTATGGAAGCAAGACTTCCTTGCTTCCTTGTTACGCCACTGCGATGTCTTGCTTGTGTCATGTCTCTGTATTGTGCGTCTCCCTCTCTTTGTGTTCTGGAAACGGTTTGAGCTGCAGAGAATTTGACATAGTTGGAAAGCTTGGGTCAACTCGATGTAATAGACTGCAAGAGAGCCCATGTAATCAGCTCTATCCGTGACCAATAGCGGTGAAGGATTGAAGAGGTGGTTGAGGATTGTAACCAATAGCGGTGCAGGATTTAAGAGGTGCAGGCGGGGTTAATGGACGAGGGGAGGAAAGTGAATCGGTAGAGATTCTTGTTACCCTAGTATGTGAGTTGAGAGATTGGGTTATTGGGGAGCGCAAAGGTAGAATGGCTTAACTATAGAGTGGGAAAGCCCTGATCCTCTGCGTCCACTACGTCAGAAAAAGAAAAAGCAAAGTGAGGCAAGATCATGTGCCATAGTTGAAAGACAAATTTAATGGGGAGGGTCGATATCTGCATGGTTTACAATGAGAGAGAGAGAGAGAGAGAGAGAGAGAGAGAGAGAGAGAGAGAGAGAGAGAGAGAGAGAGAGAGACATAATGGAGAGAGAGAGAGAGAGAGAGAGAGAGACATAATGGAGAGAGAGAGAGAGAGAGAGAGTTCAACAGCATTTGTGTGGTGTGTGTGGGTGTGTGCATGGTGGTCGAGAAGCTACGAGTGCATGCAAGGTGCGGTGCTGCAGTGTTGGTGAAGTTGTTAGGCATGCCAACCCTACATGGAGAGTGTCATGTTGATAGGGGTAGCTGTATAGAAAAAGAAAAAGAAAGAGAACCGTAGGGTGGCCAATCATTGAAAGACACTGATGGGTTTTTGGCCTGCCAGGTGCGAGCTGCATGGCACTGGTAACTGTCATTCGAAGGGGTTGAGCATGCAGATCCGTCTGTAAGCAAACTAGGGAGAGAGAGTATAAGCTAGAGAGTACAAGTAGTTTTTGTGTGTGCGGCTGTTAGTAGTCCAGAGTGAGAGATCAAAGAGGTGCAAATTGCATGCAAGGGGCTGAGTGAGAGGGAGTTGAGTGAGAGCCGTGTGTGGTGCCGCCAGCTGGATATCTTATGTGTGTACTATGTGTTTGAGCCGCCGAGTAAGGTTGGTGCAGACAGATAGTGGTGTAGTTGACGCATTGCAAGATGTCACCCTATATCGACTTTGCATGGCAGATTGGAGTCAGGGAAAAAAAAGAGAGAGGGTTGGTTGCATGCGACTCACAGAAAAATTCTAGGCGTACACAGTTGCATGCCCACTGTAGATTTACTACCATACGTAAGTGATGAGCGCTTTTGGTGAGCAACTGCCGCTCGTAAGATTTACTGCCGCACGTAAGAGAGAGATTTATTGCTTCATGTAAGTGGAGAGAGGGAGAGAGATTTAATGCTGCCGTTCACAGAGAAGGCATCACTTGCATGCGGTCAAGTGATGAAGTTTGGCCTCCATGCTGGCGCAATCCCGTAGAGTCCATCCACAATTGATTTCATAATGGTCGCACTTCAATCCTCTCCCCTACCAAGTGGTGGTTCCCGGCAATTCTTTGCAACGCCTTCTTCTTCTCCTAATTGACAATTGTTCAATTCCCTTTTCTATGCTTCCTTAATATTCAGCAGCCACATGCAAGGAGTCTTTCACGTGTCTCCTTGAGTACTTTTGAGATTTCCCTTACAATGTCAAGGGTTCTCCTCTTCTATCTCGTCCTATCAAATCTCTAGTTGATCTTATACATCTATCACCATTGCATACCAAACTTTTCATGTGCTAATGACTAACGTGATGATTCATGGAGATGATATTGTGAATGAAATCTAGTGCTAATTAATGCATTAATTTTAACATAACTAGTCTTTGCATTAATACTATGTTAACTTGCTCATAGTATAAAATTGTCATTTCTACTATCTTATTCAGATATCTTTCACTACTTACAAATTACTGAAGAATTAACGCCAAAATTGCATGAAAAAGATAGTATAAAACAAGGACATAGAATTATAAATTTTAAAAACCAAAAGAAAATAGGAGCACTTAGGTTTTGGTTATCCAAATATGCCAATCACTGGAGTGTGATACCACTGCTACAGCCGGAAGCCTGGCTGCCCTGCAAAATACTTGAAATAGCACATAGCAAGCCATAAATCGACAAAATGGTATACCTGACAACCATCATTGTACATACTCCGAGCCGTATGCAATACGCCAGAGATAGAGAGCAGGAGAGGGAAAGAGAGCACGTGCAGGTGCACCTCCTACAACGGAGTGCTACGCCGGCACGACGAGAGAGAAGAGTGGAAAGGAGAGAAGAACAATACGAACACTGGGTGCAATCTCCCCCCGTGCAAGAGTGACCATTTCCCTCTTGCACGTATTTCATTTATAGATTTCTTGAATGGTAAAAAATGAGTACAAACTGGCCGACCGATCATAAATGGCCAAAGCTCGTACAGAGCACTTGAATAATCAAATATACATAAAATATAATATCCTTCTGCATAATCCATTATCTGCTATTTCTTTTGCCACCTGTCAGCTGCACTAAATGGATAAATATCAATTCCATAACAAAAATAAATTTTTACGTTTTGGCATTCACACATGGAAAAACCCCTTACCGTTTTGAAGAGGAGATTCACCTTGACTTTGACGAGAATCGTCTTAGAAGGAGTACCTCAAGGAGAATCATGACCTGCCAACCTCGTTTGGGAGCAAAAGTTTTCCTTAACAAAAGTATGGTGGCTTCTTCACCATTCAATTATAGAAAACATAAACCTTGTACTTACACAATTACATCAAGTGTGCCTTGTTGCTATTAAAAGGGGATTAAACAAGCAAGTCCTTTTAGTACTATTAAGACTAGCATAGCTATGTTTGATTGAGGTCGTTTTGAACTTCTTGAAATCGGTGATGCTCTCTCTCAGCAAGTTACTTTGTCAATTTCTTCAGAGATTCAAGCCACCAAAGAACAAGGAACTGCAAGAAGTTGCACTTGTTGACAAAATGGCAGCGGTTCGATATTCAAGGCCTTGCTGATTGATTCTAATCATACACTTGTCATTTGTTATGCTAGAGCAAGGTACACGTGTCCTTTGAGATGGTGTTTTGATCGTTGAGCAAGGCTCACTAGCTAAATATAAACAACTACATTCAGTACAACACTTAGGAGTTGGCCTTGGAGATTTTTTATCATGCATGGGATGTGCATATCTATAAGGGCAATGTCAAAAGCAAGGCTTCCTTTTTCATGCTTATGGTATAATACCTACCCACAATCTGGAGTATGCTATGAGCATATCAATTTGGGGGAGCTTTACCAATGTATGGCATGACCATTTCAATGGGTGTTTGTGTTTTGAATTTTCATTTTTTCTAGGACATGGTTCCTAGGCAAAGTTTTCTAGAGTTTCTGCCATCGAACAAGACAAACCTATATGGTCAAGGACATCAGTAAGCAAGCCAAGCAGGTACGAGGTACATACCTTGCAAGTATTTTTTTGCTTTTCAATACAATGTGCAATTCAGCAAGGTTGATTCTCTATGAATGCTTGACAAGGTTGAATTTCTTTTGCTATGACATCTGTCAGCTGGCAAGAGTATCTGTTATCTATGAGCACAAGAACTCCATGAGTACTTATGCTAAGAAAGTCTACAATTTTGGCATGTGCCCAAGGGAACTTGCCAAGGTGTCTACAAGTTATTACATACCAAGAGGCCTTATATGGTACATACAATAACTCAATCACGCAGTAGATATGTCTATGAAACATATTTGAGCGAGTTTGTTACGTTAATTTCTAGACAACTGGCCATAAGTGGTGACAAGGTTACAACTTTTAAGTTCTTAATTTTTAAATTTATATTAACCTTTATTTTGCAAAATATTTCTTTCTATGCAAAGCAAAATTGCTTTGATAAAATTCACAAGAAGTAAGGCTTCTAACCCATGCCCAGGTATTGCCATTGATTTGAGATTAAGGGAAAGGGCTAAGAGCCATCTGTTTTAGAAGGGCTACAAGCCATCTACTTTCAAACGGCAAAGAGACTTTTGTTTGTAATCCATCAGTGATCGCTATTAAGATCGAATAATTCTATCCAATTGAGTACCCATCAATTCTAATGGACAAGCAAGAGTCTTGCCATTAGTAACTATTTGAGTGTTCCTTTAGCACATCATAATTTTAGTGTGAAAATCAAGTTGAGTTTTTGAAAGTTAGACTTGTAAAGGTTTATCTCTACCAAGGTGTATAATAGATGAATCAAACATTTTAGATAGCATGACTGTCCATAAAAAACACACAATTATTGACTTTCAAGTCTACCAAAGATCTATTTGTGAATATGATTCCAACTTCAGTGGATCTCTTGCTTTGTCTAAAGCAAGGAGAGTGTCTATAGGAGCACAATTTTGGGGGAAGACCTAGCTTGCGATTACTAAATCACTCATTTAAGTGTTGATGGTCAATTCTTGAAACCTTCACACTTACACTTGCAAGGAAAGATCCTCTCATCTACCAAAGGGTAATTGTCGTATCGTTTGGAATTTGCCAAGGGTTTCGAATTGTCAAGGTAAGAGGAATAATCATCAGGTAATTGTCTCTGTCTATTCACTAATTTATCCTTAGTGTTTGGTTGACAGGTTATGTCAGTACTGAGCCACTTCAAGCAAGGCTTTGATACTCCATGGTATGTTTCTAACTTCTTCTTAGTATGTACTTTTCTTGTTCCGTATATGCTTTGATTAAGTGTTCCCATAATGGGATGTATATGTTGCTTACATTTTACTCGATAGACACGCGACAAGGTCATGTTGGAGAAAAACACTTTGGAAAAGTAGTGTACTGGGAAATTTTTGCACCTCACAATGATAGGCCTATATGGTACGGTTTTTTTTGGTACATGTTGTTAGTCACAAGGTGTGCAACATGGTCCACAAACTCATGGAGCTCGGTTTAGCTAGTGTGGAGTGAGGTTCATGAGGGTCCCTCTTGTTCATGTCGGTGAGTGTTTGCAGTTACCTCCACACACAAGTACATCTTGTACTTGTTGTATGTCATTTTTTTTCTAACATCATGTTATGAGACATATTCTATATGTGGAGAATATGAGTCTCTGGGATTGACACTGGCGCGTTGAGGTTACAAGTATTATAAGCAACATTGACGGATGGTTGTTTACATATATAGCACAGCTATGTTCGGTTAATGAAAATGTTTCATTTTTGGTACCTCGATGTGATTGAGCTTCCACATTCTAATATGGTCCAACTTTTGATGCAAAATTTTCACGTAGTTGTTAACCCTCACGGCACACGGACACCCATCACCTACGATGGACGCGTATTATGTATTTGGTAGAGTCAGGTACCGGGCTTGTCGGTCCAATAGGGAAAGGTAGAGTGATCGTCGATGAGAGGCGCACTTTAACTTGGACATTCAAGGGATTAGTTGGTTAAGCATGGGCGCCCAAGTATGAATGGGGTGAGCTCCTATAAAAGCCAACTAAACCTAATTTTTACTCATTCTCTCATTTGTGCAATTGAAGAGTGCTCTTGCTCCATCTCCATCTTCTTCTTCTTCTTCACCTCCTTGTGTGTGTGTGTGAGAGAGAGAGAGAGAGGGAGAGTGTGTGTGCGATCGAGCATTACGAAGGCACGACGGCGGCGAAGCGGTTGAGCGCGGCACGACTGCAGCTTCTTCTTCATCGCGGCGAGGAATCCACCACGAAGGCGAGCGTAGAGCGGTGAGTGACACACCCTTTGTTTTCTTGAGCTTGCTAGTTTAGGCTTGTTGTGTGCTTGGAGCCGTTTGTGGCTCGCATACGGTGTATTGGCAAGTCCCTTGCTTCGACAGTGCGGCAAGGAGCGCACATTTTTGGCGCCGCTGCCGGGGATATGCCCTACACTAAGCTCGGTTAGCACTTTACGCTTCCTTATGGTGCAATTTCTATCATAGGAAAGGCAGGGAAGGAGTGTGTGGAGATTTCTGTTTTTTGCGTTTTCTGCATTTGCTGTCAAGTTTCAATTTCTGCTATTGTCTGCGTTTTTTCAATTTCTGCAATTTCTGCGTTTTCAAGTTCGGCGTTTTCAATTTCTGCAATTTTCCGCATTTCTGTCAATTTTCTGCAATTTCTGCGTTTTTTGTGCATTTTCTGCAATTTCTGCGTTTTTTTTGCATACCTGCAATTTCTGCATTTTTTGCATTAAAAAAAAAAAAAGTTTTTTATTTTTTCTCTCAAAAAAAAAAAATTATGAAAAATAAAAAATAAAAAATAAAAATTCGGAAATAAAAAAACGCGAGTGAGCGGGCGGCGAAATTTTTCGAAAATAAAAAACGTGACTCTTAAAACGGACGGGTTGGTTTGTATAAAAGATAGATCGGGATCGGGATCATTTTCCCAAGCCCAAGCCCAAGCCCAAGCCCAAGCCCAGGCCCAGGCCTCAGTCCTCAGTCTTCAGGCCCATACCTGCAATTTCTGCAATTTTCTGCAATTTCTGCATTTTTTGCATTAAAAAAAAAAAAAGTTTTTTATTTTTTCTCCCAAAAAAAAAATTTTATGAAAAATAAAAAATAAAAAATAAAAATTCGGAAATAAAAAAACGCGAGTGAGCGGGCGGCGAAATTTTTCGAAAATAAAAAACGTGACTCTTAAAACGGACGGGTTGGTTTGTATAAAAGATAGATTGGGATCGGGATCATTTTCCCAAGCCCAAGCCCAAGCCCAAGCCCAAGCCCTCAGTCTTATGATATATACTAGACTCACTCTTATATATATACCCTACTCCCTCAAGAGAGAATGAGAGCATGTGGGACAAGTCCTCCACTCTCCTCTTTTCTCTTCCCACTTGCACCCTTAGACTTTCTAGTTTGGGCCTAGTTCCCTACTGGAAATTGACAGTTTTAGGGATTCCGAGGGCATAGAGTGACCAAATGGAGGGCTGTAAAGCACGGCACGACCCTCTGACCGATACGCTCGTTTTGAGCTATCACACGGCCCATTCCACGACACGCTCTAAAAAATCTAGCAAAAAAACAAACAAAAAACACGCTAAAAACTAGTCACAAGGCCTCCTAGAGCAGCTTTTTGACACCTTAGGGTATCAAAAGCACATGCACTTACGCTCTGGGCGGGTGCTAGAACACGAGCATATTGAGGGTGCCTCTGTTCATACGGACACCCATTACCCATCCACGATAAGCTCTAGACCCTCAGCAGGGACACAAGGTAGCACCACCCAAGACCCTAAAATAGCCGCTAGTGATTCCTCCTCCGACTCAGAAATCATGGAAGCATACCCTACCCAAAACACTGAGAGAGAAGGCCATGCACCTCCCGAAGCTCCACAGCCTAGTACTAGTATGTTTAGCCGTTTCATGGAAACATTAGGTAGAGCTACTCGCTCGGAACCTGATGCAAATGAAGCACACGAAGAGGATGGGTTGGACTCTGACACACCTCTACGATACCCCATTGAGTTAAATAGTGCCTATGGAAAAGTGCTATATAACGCCTTATTGGACACGGGTGCTAAATACAATCTGCTATCCTATGGGGTGTGGTGTCAGTTAGGGAAGCCACCTCTATCTGAGAGTATTATCCAAGTCAAGGGTGTCAACAAGAAAAAAACTGCGGTTTTTGGACTCTGGCACACTTCTGTCAGTTATGACAATGGGGTGGTAGCTCAAGACTTTTTGGTCATGCCTACTGGAACTATGGAGGGTAATATAAACCTAGGCCGCACGTGGATGATAGCCACCAAATGCACTATTGATTGGGGGACTGGGGGTGTTACAACGCAAAAACCAACTCTTAGCCCTACCACTCAAGCCATAGTCCCTCAGATATTGCCCAAGGAAATAAAACCCAAGACATTGCATGTCCAGGAGGTTGAACCATACGTCCCCATAGCCCAACTCTCTAGAGCTTCAACTGATGTAGTTGAAAGAAAGCTTGAGACACACAAGAACCATCCTAATATAACAGAGAAAACATACAAGTGGGTCCCTAAAACCTCTGTAGTGAGCATGGTTGATGCAAAAAAACAGAAGCCTTGTAAGAAACGTACCACTCACTCCAAGAAAAGTAAGAAAATGTTGCGATGGATCCCTAAACGACTATTGGAAGCCCAAGGCTACTATCAAGGAAATGATCAAATCTGGGTGCCAAAATGTAGATTGTGCTCTTACCTGTCACCTGACCCAAGTGAGCCCAATCCCGTAGCTCCAAAACGAATCAATGATCGTGGAAAGGAAAAAATCACAGAATGCTACACACCCGCTCCCGAGCTAGTTTGGGTACCAAAGAAAGAACGATTTGTTCCACCTAGCTCAGGAAGGGGGGAGTCCCATGAAGATTCTAGCTCCTCCTGTAATACATCCATAGAGGTAAAAGCTTCTACACAGCCTCCATCTATAGTAGTGGACCTCCATGAAGCTACAAAAGAATCCACACCTCCGAGTGTTCAAGAATCACCTAATGAACCACTTCAGGTTCGATCCTGGGAGAGTACCTTACCACCGTTGCAACTTGACGAGGCACCTAGGGTAATAGAAAACTACTGGCAAAAATCCTCACCTATTACCAACTGGAACAATTGGTTTCAAAGGGTGACAAGCTCATTTCAAACGGTATGATCTACCCAAGGAAGGGGGGAGTGTTTGTGGACATCCATCATTCATTTGTTTCCCTCTCAACCTTTTTCCCTGACCTCTCAATTCCGATCTTAGGGAATGTACATATAAAGCTTTATACTCACAAAAAACAAAAAATAAAGAGCAAGAGCAATTAGCAAACGATTATGCACAATAAAAGTCAAAACATTGACTCAGACCTACACATGTCACATCTGGTACAGTGAAACAAAAACCTATGCCATAAAACACCTTTGATCCTCATCACTTGAGTGATGGAGGGTAGGTAAGATTAGTACGATAGGAGTGTTTCTGTTTTAGAGTTGAGTGATTAGCAAAGATCTCTTTTCCCACTAATGTGCCTCCTAGAGGTATTGTTTGTGTTTCATAGTGTGTACAGGAGCGTGTTGCTATTGATAGGATTTGGATCTTCATGGAACCTTCAAATCAAGCGCGACCATCAACACAAACAGGTGTTTCTTGTCCATTAGCATTGCCCTTATCTTTTTTACATCCATGTTTGTCTGCTTTGATTGTGATTGGTAGCATACTATTCAGCGCATTGGCTTAGTATCCAACATTTAATTCAATGTAATGTTTTGTCATAATCACTTGTTTAAGGTGTAAAAATCAAGCAGTCCGACTAAGCTAGTTTGACCAAGTTAGGTGTTAGAGATCTTCTCTTAATACCATGGGGAATGCCTTCCTAATAAACAATGGTTACTTAGGTTCTTAATCCGATTTAGGCAGCATTGTATGAAATGTACTAGGGCTTTCTAGTGGGCTTAACCCTAGTGACCTTTAGCTTAAGTATTATAAAGGGAGTTTACTAATGTGATGAGCCTGGGGAATGTAACAGTGTTATATGACCTCCCAAAGTTACAAAATTAAAATGCTAAAAATGAACAAACAAAAAATCAAAGTGCCACAATGTAAAATTTTAAGCTGGAAGAGAAATCTCGGCTTGATTTGGTACTTCACTCACATGTATCGCCTATGGTACTAGAGCCCTAGAGGTTCCCAGTGTGGGCGCTTTTCCTTGAAAAGCAAAAAACCCAAGGCATACAAAATAAGCACACACATCATAATTGAATCAATGTGAAAAGACTTTGGGGAGTCAAAGAAAAAGTAATCAGTCAGGCGATGATTTCATGAGAAATTCCTTTTATGGTAGCTTAACTACAAGGTTTTCTAGATATAGCCTCTAGTCAGCCCTCGAACATGAATACTTGGCTCTCGCGATTAAACAACTTAATTGACCACAGAAAGTTAAGAAGCTTACCCATGGTATTAATATTCGATCTCTAGTGCTTTTCGACCGTCAAATTAGCGACCCCAGACTTGTTTAATTTTTTGCCTTTACATCTGTTTATGCATTTGATTACATTGCAATTTAATGTTCATTGCTAACAAATTGTTTGAAATTCTTTGACTAATCAATTTGTCTACCTAAAACTGCATATGCTTTTTAAGAGAATGCAATTACTGTGCCAATGTTGTTTGATTTTGCAGTGACTGAAGAAGGCTAAGGACATTCATCTCAAATGCTCTTCCACCTCGACGACCCAGCTTCAACTCAATAGCTTCCGAGGACGGAATCTACATCAGGAAGGGGGGCATGTTAACCCTCACGGCACACGGACACCCATCACCTACGATGGACGCGTATTATGTATTTGGTAGAGTCAGGTACCGGGCTTGTCGGTCCAATAGGGAAAGGTAGAGTGATCGTCGATGAGAGGCGCACTTTAACTTGGACATTCAAGGGATTAGTTGGTTAAGCATGGGCACCCAAGTGTGAATGGGGTGAGCTCCTATAAAAGCCAACTAAACCTAATTTTTACTCATTCTCTCATTTGTGCAATTGAAGAGTGCTCTTGCTCCATCTCCATCTTCTTCTTCTTCTTCACCTCCTTGTGTGTGTGTGTGTGTGAGAGAGAGAGAGAGGGAGAGTGTGTGTGCGATCGAGCATTACGAAGGCACGACGGCGGCGAAGCGGTTGAGCGCGGCACGACTGCAGCTTCTTCTTCATCGCGGCGAGGAATCCACCACGAAGGCGAGCGTAGAGCGGTGAGTGACACACCCTTTGTTTTCTTGAGCTTGCTAGTTTAGGCTTGTTGTGTGCTTGGAGCCGTTTGTGGCTCGCATACGGTGTATTGGCAAGTCCCTTGCTTCGACAGTGCGGCAAGGAGCGCACAGTAGTAATGGTGGAAATTCTACGCATGGAAATGCGGGTCCAGATAGGTTTGTGTTGAATGCATGCACACTGGGTGTTATGGGCCCTAGTGTTTAACACATGCTTGTTTGAAACGGCATGAAAACTCATGGACAACATAACTTAAGAAGCATATTGCACCATAGATGCAATGTTTTTATGAAATGTAGTGTGGATCTACCAACTACCATACAAGGTGCGCACTCGGTATGGGTGTTTTTTGATAGATTGATTAAATTGTGTATGATTATTCAACAAGGTCCACTCTTTAACCAAGTTGGTTCATTCCAATCTCTGTGTAGCTTATATGGATTGCATCACAATTTTGTGACTAATTGAGAACCCATGTTTATCAATCATTTTGGAGGAGTGTTTGTAAATGGGTGGGAAGAAAACAATAATACATACTACCACTCATCTAAAGAAAAATGGGAAGTTGGTAAGTATTAACCTAGTGCTAAAGGATATGCTAAGAGCATACAGTAGCGAGAAGCAACCCAATTGACAACGATTACCTTTTCAGTTTGGAGTTTGTTCGCATGTAGTGGCTGGGTTTAGTACCTACATGTTATTGTAAGATTTTAAACTTTGATCACCAGTTTTGATGAGGTTTCCTATTACTGAGAAACGAGAGAAAGTCAAGGACTTGGTTGGTGGGGATGGCCTAAGCAAGCGTGTTACTTTCATGGAAAGTTAGGATGAGGTATTCTTGCATGTTTCAGTACTTTTAGAAACTCTAAAACGTAATTAAGAATTTAGACACATCCTAGTTGTAGTAACTCAATAAACGTACTCAAGTGAGCTATAAATTGAGTCTACACACTATTGTATTCATCCAATTTTGGATACAAGCAGTTGCAAAGGGACAACAACTTGGAAAATCAAGATTTTTTTCTTGGTTTTGTTGAACCTCCTACTACACTATGTATCGGTGAAATGAATAGTTGTGGCCCAATTGAGGGATTCCACCATGGAAAACATTAGTGTTCTTAAGAAGATATCACCACTTCTATTTTTGAGGACAAAAACGCTTCTCTAAGGGGGGAGTAATGTTAGACCAAGGGCTAGAGCCAAGGGCCAAGACGAACATGCGGTCAAGGGGTGTTTTATTAGATTTCTAAGAGCCTAGATGGCATGGTTGAGTGGAGAGTTGCATGATCCAATCCCCCATGGTCTCATAACCTCGTCCTTCTCATTTGACTCCATGATCCCTGATGGATAAGGGTCGTATGCATGGTGGGGTCTGTAGCTTTCCTCTTTGTATTACAATTGTAATAGCACTAGAGCATTCTCTTCCTGGTATTGGTCTGGATACACACATCTCACTGTTGCCTGATCTTCAATTGGGAGTGGTGGTTGATGGACCAACATTGGTCTTGGCCTCTCCACTCTAGCTTGCTGCGGATTTATTGGCCTTGATGCATATCTTGGTGGTGGCAGTGCTTGTCCTTTATTTTGATACTGAGGATTTAGTGGCATGTTAGGATCATATTGGGAGGTAGATTAATAAGGCATTATTTCCCTATTGTAGTAGCATTCTTGAGTGGTATGGTTTGTCCACCACTTCTACTTAGGATATGGTTGTGGTAACATGGAGCACTACCGTTTCGGGTGGTCTCCTCCACAGGTCAAGTAAAGCCTCAATGGTGGTACTCTCTAATTTTGGATTCTTAACTTCTATCCCATTCTTCTCACAAGCTCATCTGCAAGGCTATTCAATATTCATGGGGAACTGCGGTAGTGGTGTCTTCTTCATTGTATTTGATCCATTAGCTATCAAATGAGAATCTAAAAAATGTATTTGATCCACTAGCTATCAAATGAGAATATCTCAAGATAGTATCCACATATTGTGATACTTTCCCATAGATTTGGTAGTTTTCTACCAGATGGAAAGCTTCTTTTGTGACCTCGTCTAAAGTCATACAATTTTTCAAATGCAAATACTTCTCAAAGTGCTAGTTCTTAAATCCCTCAATGAACAACACTACTTGGTAGTCTTCCCCGAGGTTTCTCACATAGTGGGAACCTTTCAATGTATTGCATTTATGAAATTGTATTGTGCTTGATTCCTGTCATGGAAAACTACTCTATAAAATCTTGCAATAGCAGTTCTATGCTTCCAAAGTCTTCCTTTTTCAAAGGTTGGAACCAGGTAAGGGCTTTGCCTTCCAAGGTCAATTTAAAACCTTCAAACTAAATGTGGAAAAATATACTTGGCTCATAATACACCTGCTTAAATGATGCAAAATGTGCACGGGGATGCTCGGAGCCATTGTACTTTGATGCCATGCATTTTGCAACTTGTGATGGACGCATGGGCCTCAACTCATCAACATATCTCATCACTCACAGAGATATTTTAAAATCTTCCTCATAAGTAAGTGCTTCCATTCTAGGTGTAGCTCTCAAGGCTTCTCTTGTAGTCACATCTGGTACTACTCGCTCAGTATGTTGTGGCATGGATGACCATGTAATGGTTGTAAAACCACCTATGATAGGCTCTGGTTCTCACAAGTGACTCTCTCTCATCACAAGATTTGTAACTCTTGATGCTCCTAATCCTGTCTTGTGGGTGCTCTATACATGGGATGGAATCTCTATGACTCTGTTAATAAAACTTACCTCTTTCTCAATCGGCTTTTTATGGGACATCTGATTCAAATAAATGAAAAAATGGTTTTCCCGAACAAAAAAGCTTTTCCATGTCCCTCACATATCCATATATATATATATATTCATATTATTATTCATTGTTGTCGACCAAAATAAGTCATTTTTTTGAATTGATAAGCATACATGAATATCTGCATGATATCAGTAATAAGGTCTACTAAACTCACATCTTCCTTGATGTAATAGTTTTTCCCTTCCTTAGTCATCAGCTTGCATAACCCCATTCTAGAATCATCCACAAGCACTCTACAAGATCTTTCATGGCTATGAATCTAGCTCTTGATTCATTCTCTAGAGAAGGTCTCTCTATTCCTCCATCAAATTTATCTTGGTCCCAATCATACCCATCGCATCTATGGGATCAAGACAATTGGTCCTAAGATAAGGAAACCCCTTTCTCATCAATGTATCAGTCTCCATTGTCAATAGTGTCTACATTCTCAAAACTCGTTTCCTAAGTCTTCACAAACATAGCATCTATGATGGATATTCACATAAATTTTGGCTCCTTTACCATTAGTGTAATGGTAATATAATTGCATGGGCGATGGGATTTCTAGTTTCCTTGAGGTACCAACCCCATTTCCCTCACTATGATAGTTCATCTTTGGTGCTCTCTCAACCATAAGGATAGTGAAATCCTATTCTGATGAAGTGTCAAATACTACTTCTTTGTGAACAGTCAATAGATGCTCAAAGTTAGCTTGATTGACACTCTCTTTAGTAGACCAACAACTCACTTGATCTCTCACCAGTTTGTTGCTTAACATGTACTGAGCTCTTCACCTCAAGGACATGAACAATATATGGGAATTTGAAAGCTGACTTGTTACCTAGAATTCTTTAGATCCTTTGGAACCTCTACCTTGCTCCAAATCCCCTCATGGACCGATCTCCTTGCTTGTACAAGACTCAACACAAACTAAATCTTTGGTGGAGTTATGTCAAGCTAGCAAATGATGTTTACATAATTTCTTACGAAAAATATCACTTCATGCAAAGGAGATAGGTCCACGAGGGATTACTTGTACATTTGACTCTTGCTTGTATAAGTCTCAACATAAACTAAAACATTGGTGGAGTTATGTCAAGCTAGCAAATGATGTGTACACGATTTCTTACACACAACAACACTTCAATCACAATTTTCTTGGTCCAAAGGGGACCTATTGCAATACAAGGCTTACTTCAGAGTTTGGAACCAAAATTTGTCAAAACATTAGGAAGGGAATGGGGTCTAAGGGGGCCTCTTTATTTGCCATGTGATTAAAAAGGAGATTATGGAAGGGGCAAATGGGTGGATGCCATGTGGACTGAAATGGTGGGTATGGCAGGTCCTAAAAGTAAGTGGTCAAACTTGTGCTCTTTTACAAAATACAAAGAGAAAATCTCTTATAATTTGAAAAAAATGAACTTTTCTCTAAATAGTTGAGTAAAGAACAATACTTTCTCTCTCTAGTGGTTGTCAATTTCTCCCCCCCTCTCTCCTAAAAAAGGGTCCCTCCAAAAACGTGCTGATCATTCCCTCCCTCCCTCTCTACTGTACCATCTCTCACTTCTCTTCACTTCACTTTCAGTTTTCCCTCCCAAAAGCTCTGCAGCAGAAGTTTGAACCTTCTTTCCCTCCTCAAGCTGAAGTTCTCTATTTATCCATGAGCCTCACTAAACACCTCTACCTAAAGCTGAAGATCTGCTGCATATTCTTTTTCTAGATCATCCCTCTTTCTTTCCTCAATAGGTTTCCTGCTCCTTCTCCATTGTGCTCTCTAGAGAGGATCTACTTTCCTCTCAAGTTTTGCAACATTATCTTTCCAATTAAGCCAACAAGCAGGTGGAGCAGTATAGCAGTAAGTGGCATCCTTCGTCTGATGTACCATCAAGAATCTTGCTTTCTTTATACAACTGAGAACGTGGATGTGCAATCTCTAATCATAAGTGTTTGTCTGCAGGTTGTGCCACTATTGTCCATGGCATCATCGGGTACTCGACGACCTAGGAGTGTCATATACTCCATTTCATGCAGCAATGTACAAGACGGCAACAGATGTTGGGTGAGGATGAAGTTCAAACGATTGATGTGGGTGACAATGCAGCCCAGCTTGAGAGGTGCACACAAGGTCTCAAGGAGACACATGGCTTCTCGAGCACACCATTGGAAGGGAAGGATCATGGAGTTCAAGAAAACCCATGATGGAAAGCATCTTGCAAAGGTGCAACATGTGTATGTTGCTTCACCACTGAAGCTAGAGACAACAATGGCTCCATCGAGGTTTCCTGCAAACTGTAATTTCACTCCTCTGTCAATTTTTAGATTGTATATTTTGTATTTGTGTTGTATATATTGCTTTGATGTCTATAAGGCTTTCATTGCTTGTTCATGTTTGCAGATGTATTCCCATCTGATTTGGTAGAGCGGGAGCCATTAGAGTCCTTCACAGGAACTTTTGAGGCCATCCACATTGACCTTGGCAAGCTGCTCTATGCTGGTTGTCCATCTGTGGAGCTTGTCTCATGGGACATTTTTTTTTATAACCATACTTATGTAACGCCTAGGCAAACTGGGTATGGTAATCTTTCTCCAGTTCATCCACCAGCCTTGCAGAGTACGGAATGGCCTAAGCCTGATAGTGCCTTGAGCACAACAACCAAAAGGAGAATTGAGGCGGATGTGTATTCAGCAATGAAGTGCACCTATGGTTCCCATAAAGCTTCCCTAACTTGGTTTATGTCCCTTCATGTGTTTGTGTTTATCTTTTGACTGCAGAGTGTTCACAGGACACCAACAATGTGGACTTGCAAAGGGGAAAGTGCGATCAACAGTTTCCTTGCAGTTGGATGGTAGACTAAGGTGGTCAACCACCAGGGAGATACAAGCAAGTGCTCTGTAGTTGCTGAGAATGTGGTGTGCAGATACCATATTGCGAAGCAGAGCTTGTCAATTGTCTTTCCCTATAGAAGATGGAAGCTGACGAAGGGAGAATAGGAGGCACTAGACTCTGATGTTGCTTCTAGAGAATCAATTGATCTGCAAATATCCCTCCATAATAATGCAGTGCATGACATCTCGGTGAATAACGACTGGAATCTGAGTCACCTTCGCGAGTATCTTAATCTTAGATATACCATGCCCAATCAATATGTTTTTGTAATCAATGAAAACTTTGTTCGTTCTAGAAAAGAAAAGAGCTTTCTGTGTGAAAACATTGGTTTTTCGCGATGTATTAATGTGAAAGCTTGTAACTAAAACGATTTTCCTCCCATTAATACATATGGCGTTTTGAATCTCTGTCTCATTTTTTAATTTGTTCAAGATTAAGTTTGAAATATGCAAGTTTTTTAGTTTCGAGCGTGAAGACTTTCAATGTTGGTGTCTTTCAATGCTTGTCGTGTGATTTTGTTTATATTTATAGTTTTAAGTTAATTTGTTGTTAATTTTAAGTGCTTTAAAAAAGTGACATTGAGTAAAAAAGTCACTTTGTAGGTTTTAAACCATTTCTCACATTCACAAAACACAAGCTTTCAGCTCTCTTCCCATCTTCTTCGCTAACAGACCCATGGAAACATCTTCTGATGCACTTCTCACACAATTACAAAAGATAGGACTTGTAGATCGCGCACATGAACTAGTCAGTGTGTTTGAGGGGACGATCGACATGCATGCCACTGCTAACCTTCACGTAGAGAGATTCCAGAGCTTTCTTGACTACATGATGGAGCACATGGAAGAATATGCAATAGTCTTTGAGGGATCTAACATGGCGTGGTTGCCAGTGGATTTTCTCAAACACCTCTATGCGGTTGACAAAAAATTTTGCTATCGCTTGTTGAGGTTTATAAAAGGGCTTACTGAGCGGGACTACAAGACAGAGGATGAGGATGACCTCATAGACTTGGGCATGGGGTGCATAGGCACCCAATTCATCTCTTGGGACATGGTTCTGGTATTGCTTGTGCTTGAGGGCATGGAGAAGGGAAAATCAAAGGAAAAGGCCGACAAGAAACCTCCTGTAACCATTGTGGAGGAATAAAATGAATTTATTTGAAGAGGTTGATGAGCAGGCTGAAGCATCTATGGAACTTGTCCTCTTGCAAGATCCCAGCTCCACTAAGGAGGAAGATGGGACGATAGAGGGAGACGAGGTGCTAGAAGAAGCTCCTGACCTCCAAATTCTCACTTTGCATGTAGTGGTGGTGGATGGTCGTCACTTTTTGTTCCTTGATGACATTGCAAAGACACTAGGACTTATAGAAGATGAGTCTCTCTTAGTGCTCGCTATCTATGCGGGCATGAAAGATCCCAGTGGAAGGCAAAAGAAGGTCAACTTTCAAATTGACTTTGAAGACCAAGGTCTCCCACCAAGCCTGTCATTCCTCCCTAGTGAAAACGAACAGAATTTGGTACAAACCGTGGCAAATACACTTATGGAAATCAAATCATGTGCCTCATTTTATGAAAGCATCCCGGAAAGCACTTTTCTTCCACACAAACCGCTGACCATTATAAGTGGAGAAGATCACTTTAGCATCGAACTTACAAGGAAAACTCTTGAAGAGATGGATGAGGAAGCTGAGGTATCCACTTTTTAAATTTATCGATAGTAAATTGTTTCCTATATCAAGTGAAGTTGTTTAAAATGTTTTGCAGACCGCATACCATGTTGATAAGTTTGCAATGCGTACTGGAGGTTCATGTAGCAATCCTATGGGTAGAGATAGCTCCCTGTGGCACTACCTTGGCCATCTAGGGCCATCCGTTCTTCGAGTTGGACACACAGAGTTCTCCAAGCATGGTTCTGTGGAGTTGCTCAAGTGCAAGGCATTAAGTGCCATCCTTGCTGAAGATTCCCTTACCCTTAATGCTCACAAGTGTATCTTGGTGGATCGAGAGGTCGCATTGTATGCTTTTACAGGAAAGCACCCTGGGTCAGTCCTCTCCCATTGTGCCTTAAGACTAGGTCAATGGTGACAAACCCAAAGGATTATCAAAACTTTTGGTGTCAAGTCGGCCATTCGCTCTATACCAAAAGATGTAATTTACAAGAAAACCAACCAGCCATGATGTAATATCTAGAGCAATATACAATAATTTCGTCTTCTGTCTTTTGTTTGTCACTTCATGTACTTTTTTTTTTCTATTGCACATATTGGCCAATAAATCTTTTTCTTCAACGCGTTCACACCTCCTTGACCATCCAAGCACCCATCTGACATGGGACGCCCACCGGTGAATAATTTGTGAAACGAAGCCGTTTCGGGTGCGTACGGAGGCCGTGGGACGACCAAAAGACACGGCTATGACCGACGATGTGGAACGGGCCGCAAAAAAGCCCTGTGCGCCACGACGCGCATGGGGCAGTTTTGACCTGGGTGAAAACTGCCCCATGCGCACCGTGGCGCACACGGATTTTTTGCGACCCGTTCTGCTTCGTCGGTCATAGCCGTGGCTTTTGGTTGTCCCACGGCCTCCGTACGCACACGAAACGGCTTCGTTTCACAAATTATTCACTGGTGGGCGTCCCACGTCAAACGGGTGCTTGGATGGTCGAGGAATTGAAATCTAACTACTTGATTAATTCAAATACTTCAACAATAGAAAGTACACAATTAACTATTAGAGTTACACCGAATGAGAGAAAATGGAGTCGTTTATATTATATCGAAAGATTACAAATCTGATAAACAGAGATTACATGGGAAAACTAATTCTTATGGAAGCACCCTTCATTCCTCAGATTGAGCGCTAGAGCTAGATCTGTATTTTTTAATGTAACTTGCTTTGCATGCACCATACAAGATACACCATCTTGGAACAACTACACCAGAATGTCCTCGGCGGCATCTTGTAAAGCCAAAAGAGCCGCACGCTGGATACATGTAACCGAATCTGAATATTCGTCCATTATTTCTCTTACCACCTGAGAAAAAGATGCCTTTGGTATTATTGGCTCCGTGCTCTTTTGAGATTTTCGGATCTCACGTAGAGCAACTGTTTCAGGCTTCCATCACTTTTTCTTCTGCACTGTTAGCGGTGGTGGAGGAGCCGCTTATTTAGCCCATTGAGGAGGATCATTTTTATACTTCTTCCTCCTCTCTTCTTGGGCTTGCTGCTCTTCAGGTGTGAGCTTGTCCTTTTTCTTTTTCGCACATTGTTTTTCTCTCTGCGGAATTTTTGTTGGTGTGGAGCTCCTAGCCTTTGCTTGTTGGGCGGCCTGAGCCCTATCCTCTTCCGCTCTCTTCTCGGCCTCTGTTCGTGCTTGTAAATTAGCCAAGTGGGATCTCTCAGCCTCGGCTCTCTGCCATTCTTCTTGCTCTCTCTGCCTTCTTTGTTCTTCATGCAATTTCTGTGCTTTTCTATCTGCTGCCTCTTTCTTTTTTAACTTTCTCATTCTCTTCCTCCTCTTGGCATCTCGTGCTTTAAAAAAAGGATCATCGGGTATTACCTTGATCACCCTTTGTTTGATTCACGGAGCAAATTTCCGTGGTGTAGTTGCGGCTGCTTGAGCTTCAAGTGTTGCCGTTGCTTGATCTCCAGTTGCTGTCGTTGCTTGATCTTCAGTTGAGACGTTGCATGAACTCTAGGTCCCGTTTCCTGTGTTGGTCTATCATGAGGTGCAAATGCTTTGAAATCCGGTAGAGATGTGCGATTTGCATGTTGTAGTGGCTGTAGGTCACCAAATATCTGCCACATGGTGTTTTGATCCTCTGTAGTTGAAGGTTGGGGGAGTGGTTGGGTGCTAGAAGCTAGTTCTTGTGGTTGAGGCTGTGGATTCTGTACGAGGTTGAGGTTGCGGATTTGCAGTGTTGTCAATGGCAGTGGCGTCATCGTTGTGCATGGTGGTGTGCTCTTGTGTATCATCCATGTTGTGCAAGATATGAGTGCGTGTACGTTTGGGCTTGAGAGGATCTTTTAAAATGTGCAAACAAGAAATGAACTTTGAGTTATGAGTTTTGACTTATATAGTACTTAAACTTTTAAAATTTTTTAAAAACTCAATAAAATCACTAAAAATTAAAAAAGACTCCAAAATAGATGAAACTTGAACCATGGGACTAATAATTGTCGCCTTTACAAATCACTTTGCACGACAATGCATGTTTAAAATAGAAATGGTTAGTGTCAAAAGGAAATTAAATTTCCACCCAACGCCTACCATCACACCGCCTTGTCTCCAACCAGCGTCGGAATCGATCTTTTACACTCGAAGCATGATATGATTGTGATCACCTCAAGCTAACCAATTTTCTATTCTACATTTTAAACTTCTTTGTTCCCTTGTCTTTTTCCTCTCTCTCCCTGCTAAAACTCTGTAGAACCAATTGAACATCTCGTGAAGGGCATTGCTCTTTTTTCTTCCACCTCCATGTCGTGTATTTTTAAAATACACTGCTTTTGCTTGATAGTGGAGCGCTCCATCCCGGCTGCTCCAAATGCCTAATGAACCATAAGTGTCGAGAAAAAAAGCAGTATGTCCAAAAAGAATGTGTTGAAAAAAACAAACTTTAGTTTCGCATACAGATGTATTTTGATTGAAAATATCAAATGTGCAACACACCATGTAATATGTTATGTGTGTCTCCCCCCAAGCATCCACCATTTGTGCAGTAAAACTATTGATTACAAACTTTAGGGTGGATATATCATCATCGGTTAGCTTTGCCTTTTTGAGAAGACAAAAAATATCATCAGTACACGAGCACACTTAATTCCTAGGGCTGCTTCATTACCTTTGTAGGTGGTAATGTCACACACCTTTTTCCACAATTGAAACTCATTGGGACTTTGGGAGTCTCAATAGTTTGAAAGCAAATGTCTAGCTTTACTATCACCCATACAAACTTTATTAGGGCGATCTTGTGTACTTCCAGACGCCTTCTTGTCTTTTGATAGCTCAACTGCACCCCCATGTAGACCAACGCTCGATAGAATAGATTCTAGTTCTCGTATACACTCTTCTCTTCTTTCTGCAGGCTCCATATTCCAAGCGTAATTAATATGGAGCATAAGAAACTTGTCAAGAAACTTATCTTCTTTTTGCAGGCTCCATATTCCAAGCGTAATTAATATGGAGCATAAGAAACTTGTCAAGAATTCGTAGACCGGCATGAAGGGTGCACACATGCACATTTATAAGTGGTATTGAAAGAATAGGATCTCAATTTGGATCATCCATGTTTCGATTAGGAGGTACTTGTTGGTCACAACTGAGGATACCTTGAAACCATTGTTGTAGTGCTTTACCCACTGCTTGTGTAGTGGGTACACCTTTTGCAGAGTTGACTGTAACTTTGCCTCCCTTACCCTTACCACCTTTCAACTTGCTGGCCTTTGCACCCTTGCCATCAGTTCCCATTGAGACTTTACTGTGGCAGCAATAAATGCATCGAAAGAGGGTCATTGCACCTTGCTTGCACCCTAACATACACTTGAGTGTTTTCAAGTCTCCTTCCAAACGCCACTCACCTTGGAACGTTCCCAGACCTGAAACATGCAATCTCTGTCCTTCTTGCTGTTGTCGAATGACATCAACGTTTTCTGTGTGATTGAAATACCATTTGAGAGTCTCATGTGTCTCATGTGGGAGATGAAAAGCTGCCAGCCACCAAATATTTTTCTCTGACTAAACACCTAAACAAGTGTTTCCCTTCTCATTGGCATTTAGCTCCACATCAACACCCACCAAGGCCCTGCTCATCAACGTAACACTTACCCTTTCGAGCCGTTGACCTTCAACAACTTGGCACTCATCAAGTTTCATAACAAATATCACTTTTCCATCACACTCTTCTTGTGTCAACCCATAAAAATCTTATCATTGACTCTTGGAGCTTCAACAAGTCAACATACACATTGTTGAACTCGTTGTAGCGGAATGCTTTGTTGTCATCTAATGGCATGTCATCCTTCACATACTGAAATCCGCCCAACAAGCTTGCAACATCATTATTGGAGCACTTTTTTGCAACATTGACATTGTAAGGCGTTGGCAGAAATCGAAACAAACCTTTTGTCCGATGACCGAGTGTGACACTTCTATACAAAGCTTCATAGGCCTTGAAACTTATTCATGCGCTGTCACACACCTCCATCATCTCTTGAGGCGACACAATGTCCGTTAGCTCATTGAAATACTTCTGTCGCAAAACATTAGCAGTGACAGCATTGGATGGATCATCTAGTAGCTTAACCAACTCCTTTGGCTTGATGATATGTTGCAGCAGAGCACGTACGATTGTTTGAGCATCGAGATCAATTCCCATCATCATTCCAGCCAAGTTTCTACATATTGAATTACCATTACCCAAACTTGTAGAACATATAGGAAATCAGAATCTTGCATCCGTACTCTTACCGAGTTTGATGGACACGTTTCTTTTGAGCTCCACCACTTGAGGATAGCAAGGACATCGCTTGTCTCTTGCGCTTACGAATGTGGTAGTCAAGGGGAATGTGTGTGAGATGATCGATTCGCCGATGCATATTGCATGAAGTGTGTTGTAGTTGAACATAATTGTCTAGTCGACACTCCTGCTCTTTTTTTTTGTTGTTGTACTTTTTCATTGAGATTTGCCATCTCATCGTTCAGTTGCTTCATCTTCTTGTTGGATTCCTCTCTAACTTGCTGTAGATCTTTCGTAGACTTCTCTTGTAGTGATGAATAGGTAGCTAAGAGATGTTTACTTGCTTCCCATTTCATTGACAAAAGCTGAATACAATCTCCAGTAGTAGCTAAACAGTCTGCCTCTTCCATCTCCAATAAAATGCAGAAGCTCAGTGACATTATGAAAGGGTAGTGGTGCATTAGTCGTTAGATCACCTGGATAAATGTGGCCATCAACCCATAAGTTGATTGCCTTGCACCCAATGCTTCGTAGCTGATCTGTAGCATTGGGATTCGATGTGCCAAGTTGCACAGTAGCATACTCCTGCTCCAAATCAACGTTTAATCGATATCGTTTTGGCATGGTAGTAATGTCTTGCAGTGGAGGGAGATTGAATGACATGTTTGTTAGCTAATTAAGAAAAATCGTGAGAGAATGTGTAATGGTGACTGCTACAAGCAGGAAAATATGGCTATGGAAGGAAAAAGTGGAAAGGTACTCAGAGATAGTAGAGAAGGATTATGTTGTGGAGGGAAGAAAGAGAGGGAGTGTAGCTCAATCTCTTTTGAATTCAAAATATTGATCATGAGGGATTAAGAGAGAGAAATGCAGCTGCACACAGAGGTAATGGAGTTCTCCATTGCTCTCACCTAAAGCTAGAATGGGAGGAGAGAGAGCCTGAGAGAGAGAGAGAGAGAGAGAGAGAGAGAGAGGAAGAGAGTGAGAGAGAGAGTAGATCTGCAGCCTTGGAGGATCTGCACTTTCTGTCAGATGTAGGCAGCATAGAATGTCCTCTTCATGATTGGGAGGTGGAAGTGACAAGAGAGAAAAGGGGGGAAAAGAGAAAGAGTTGGCTCACGTTTTAGAGAGAGAATGCAGAGAGAGAATATGTAAAATTTTCTTTTTGGGTAGGGGGGCTGAAAAGTGCTTCTTTTAATGAGAACTAAGTGAGAGAGTGTTTTATATGTTAGAGAGAGAGGAGAGAGATGGGGAAAGACATTTTAAAATTCAGTTACCCACCTCTCTTTTGTGTTGAAGTAGCTTATTTTTAAAATACAAAATATACAAATGGTATTTTTAAAAATCTCAGCATAGGCCTTTTTGCCCTCTCTTTTAGGCTTGGTCAAAATTGACTTAAGCTTTAAGCGTTTCCTTAAACTGCCAAATAAAGAGGCCCTCCTATACCCCATTCCCTTCCTAATGAATGGTGCATCTGGAAAAAAAAAACACGTCTTTTTCATGCCTACTAGCTTATGAACTAATTTTCATTTTGTCCCTCTCACAAGCATACCACACACTCCCAAGAATGTAATTATGCATCAATCCCAATTTTTAAGCTTTCTTCAGGGTCTCTGGTGTTCACTTAACCCTCTTTCAGTCGTCTTTCTGACTAGTATTTGGCCTAATCTAGTACATAGAAGCCCAATTTCACTTTTGACTTGATAGGTGAGACCCTTGCATCAAGGTCTACCCATGGTCCCAAGTTTCCACTCCAACCAAGTTTGAGAAAAGAATCGTCATTTTTTCTTCAAATCGGCTTTTGGCACTTTTTGCAACTTTTTCTAATACTTAAGTGTTGTGCCTCTCTCAAGAGTGTAGTCCCCAAGTTTCACTCTGTTTGGTTGTTTGGTTTGAGTTTAATTTCAATTTTAGAAATTTTCTTTGTCTGAAAGCTGATAATTGACCTCACACCCACATTATGAGTCCAAACTTACTTTTTATTTGATAGCTTACTTTCTAGGGTTAAGCAGAACCCAGTGTCACAATTTTTACCTAGTTTTGGCTCCTGCAGCTAGGTGATGAAAAAAACACGTTTTTTTCCTAGCCCCTATGTTATGGATTCCAATCTAGTTTTTGGAAATTGGAATGTGCTTAGCACTATCAAAAGACGTTGTCTACCTAGTTTTGGTTAAATTTGATTATCTTTCTTGCATGATAAGATCCTATCTGTCCCTTCAAGAGTTCAAATCTCATATTTTCAACACAACTTAGCATTCAAACACAAA
Organism: Adiantum capillus-veneris; assembly: GCF_014529385.1. Lineage (NCBI taxonomy): Eukaryota > Viridiplantae > Streptophyta > Polypodiopsida > Polypodiales > Pteridaceae > Adiantum > Adiantum capillus-veneris. The sequence goes on along the minus strand of NC_140942.1, from coordinate 66,419,215 downwards.
TAAACAAAAGTCTGCAAGAAAAACTCAAAAACTGAACTCTCAGAGGTGATATGGAAAATAAAACACATTTTTTTGTTCAATGATAGTCCAATAAAACTTGTTTTTCCCTTTTTATTTATCCGGAGCCACTTCCCCAATAGTTCAAACACACTGATTTTCACTTACCACTTGGTATTAACTCATGAATAACCCTATTGAGACTTGGTCTTTCAATGCTTTTGCATCCAAACCATGCTTCTCTTTGCACTCAACTTTGAGAAAAGTTCTCAATTGCACAAGTCAAATACTTCGGTCAAGTCAAACTGTGCCAAATTTTCCGGCCAAATCAGCCTGTTGGAAAAAAATTGCATTTTTTCCACATTGAGACTGATGATGAACTTTTTGAACTTTTTGTCGAGGGATGTGCATTGATATATTCATGTATATGAAATCTATGCTATCAACTACAACTTGCATTAGTGTATCTCATTTTTCAAACTTTCATCACACTAAGCTTCAAACCGCAATGGCTATTTTCTAATTGACTCACTCCAAATCCAAGATGATGGGGATACTTGTCACACTTTCCTATTTGTCTACTCCTATGAAAAAAGAAACCAACTTAAAAACAACCTCAAAATGCTCAGCAAACAACTCCCTATATGAACTCCTTTTTTTTTTTTGTTTTCTTGCGTTTCTTAGACTAGAGCGAGTTTAGTGGTTCTAACAACCATCTTAACTTTGCACCAAGCTTTCCTACCTTGTACTCACATATTCTACTCTATCCCTTTATCACTTTCGCGGAAAGAAACTCACCTCGTGAATACACCAAGATCAAGGATACCTCAATCTCCACTCCTATTCTACCTTATCCAACTAAATATTCTATCTCAGGCAACTCTATCAGATTTGTATGTGACCACACTAGTCTACATTCTCGTTTCTTGGCAACGGTGCGAATGTCTTGAGACCAAATGGTCAACACATGTCACACCTCCCAATGAGACGGAGCCAAGACTAAAATGTAAATCATGGGAGAAAGTGACTCGACTAGGGCATGCAAGCGCGCCAATAGGTTGTCAGTCTCTTGTCTGGACATGATAAACTCTGATTTGACTGTCAGTGCTTGTGTGCACTCTATCTACGTAAAACCTGGGTTCTATCCCTCTAATCCCTTCACACATCCATATGAAAATTCACTAACAAACCAACTACAAATGACTCCATACCTAATTGGCAACATCCTTACATGATCGAGAACACATCTAGATCATTTGACTCTAAAATTCGATCACAAAAAAAAACACTAACTTTTCTAGTAATCTAATTGCATTCATCAAATCAAGTATTAGACATGTCTTCGGGGTACTCCTAAGTGTTGGGAATTTCATGTATTTGATGGAATCTCAATACAACGCTTGGGTGGTGAGATAAGTCACTTGGAAAGTTGAGAAACTCGATGCTCGGATCTTGTAAAGCACTTGCAATGTAGATATCCACACATAGAGCTCGACGAGACTAATACAACGGTTCCCTTGGACTTTCAATGCGACAATTGTGTGGTGCAATGTAAAGATTCAAACTAGATGTAATAGGATATGGCAATTCAAGTATTCTCAAAGCTAGTGGATACAAAAGCTATTAGATGCATGGTGCCCATCAGTGAGTTTCAAGTGTAAGGTGGAGAATATTGACATGGCAGGGATTTCAAAATGACGTGATCACACTATAATTTTAGGTTAATAACAATAGAAATGCAAAATAACAAATATTTTGTTAATTGACATTCATCTTTTTTGACCTCCAGGGAGACCGGCTCGTAGCCCGCCGGGCTAGTGAATCTTCCCGGCGGTCATGCCGGGTAAAGCTATTTTCCCGCCGGGCCCGCCGTGGCTATATAAAGGTGACGCCGGTGCTTGTCTTTTCACAAAAGAAGTACATTGAAAAGTCTTCACCAAACTTTCTGGCAGCTTTCCACATTCTCAAAGCAGTGTAGCAGTAATTTTTTAAACCCTTCCTTATTTTATTGATGTTTTTTTGAGTTTTTTGCGTTAAAACTTAAAGGTTTAAAATTTCTTTTATCAAATCATTGTACGTGGATGCACTGACACATGGTTGCAATTGCGGCTAGGTGTGTCATTGCAAAATCATGCTTCGGCACATGGTTGCAATTGCGACTAGGTGTGTTGCTGCTAGAATGACAGGAGCATTTGTTTGAAAGAAGTAACCGTGTGTGAATGCACTGGAACATGGCTGCAATTGCGGCTAGGTATGTCATTGCAAAAGCGTAGGGTGATTATGTTTTATATTGCTCCCAGTCATTCATGCTTCGGCACATGGTTGCAATTGCGACTAGGTGTGTTGCTGCTAGAATGACAGGAGCATCTGTTTGAAAGAAGTCACCGTGCGTGGATGCACTGGCACATGGTTGCAATTGTGGCTAGGTGTGTCATTGTAAAAACGCAAGATGACTATGTTTTATGTTGCTTCCCGTCATTCATGCTTCGGCACATGGTTGCAATTGCGACTAGGTGTGTTGCTGCTAGATTGACGGTAGCATCTAATGCATGAATGTGTGCTCAAATAATTTCATAATGCTTCATATGCTTGAATCTTGAAAGAAGGCATCGTGCGTGGATGCACTGGCACATGGTTGCAATTGTGACTAGGCGTGTCATTGCAAAAGCATAGGATGACTATGTTTTATGTTGCTCCTAGTCATTCATGCTTCGGCACATGGTTGCAATTGCGACTAGGTGTGTTGCTACTAGAATGACAGGAGCATCTGTTTGAAAGAACTCACCGTGCGTGGATGCACTGGCACATGGTTGCAATTGCGTCTAGGTGTGTTATTGCAAAAGCGTAGGATGACTATGTTTTATGTTGCTCCCAGTCATTCATGCTTCGGCACATGGTTGCAATTGCGACTAGTTGTGTTGCTGCTAGAATGACAGGAGCATCTGTTTGAAAGAATTCACCGTGCATGGATGCACTGGCACATGGTTGAAATTGTGGCTAGGTGTGTCATTGCAAAAGCGTAGGGTGACTATGTTTTATGTTTCTCCCAGTCATTCATGCTTCGGCACATGGTTGCAATTGCGACTAGGTGTGTTGCTGCTAGAATGACAGGAGCATCTGTTTGTAAGTTGTCGTACGGTGAGGCATTGGCACATGGTTGCAATTGCGATTAGGTGTGTCACTGCAAAAGCGTACGAGATCTATGGTCTATATTACACTTTTTCTTTCACGTAGAAAAGATCCAAATGCAGTGGCACATAGTTATATTTCACAATGTGTTGTTTGCAATAATACCATTGCAGGCAAAATGGATCCTTCTGCTACTTCAATGATAGAGTTCAAAAAGAAAATTAGACAATTGTTGATTACGATCGTTAGTGCACTAGATCCCGACGATATAGCGCAGATTATTGTAGATGATTCTAGATTGCAATCATTATACAGTGAGATTGCCCGCAAAATGTTGTTGTTATATCCAGACAAAACAACCGAATCAATAAACTCATTACTGAGCACTTGGGTGGGCAATTTTCCCAAGGTGGCCTCTGATTTGAAAGAGGAATGCCCTCAAGAAGTAGACAAGGGTAAGCTAGAGCATTGGAACACTAGATGGAGAGCTGAAAAGGAGAGGTGAAGGCGAGCATCCCACATAGACACACAGTTTGGCCTAAGCAAGAAAATGCGAATGGTTGTCACCAGAGTTGTGGGGAGCAGCCAAGTTGGAGAACTGTTTATTGAGGAGGCTGCCATTGAGGGAACATCGGGTTCTACTGCTTCTGCCAGTCGCCTGGAGAGCAGTATATACAATTCTGAATGTAGTATGACTCTGGACATTCCAAATAAGTCCATTAAGAAGATCAAGAAACTTGGGTCAGGGGATTATGGCACAGGGTGACAAGTTCAAATCAAAGGGATGACTTTCCTTCCTACAACGAATACTTATTGTGCCAAGGAGTTCAAAGGACAGGCCAAGCATTAATGGAAAAAATTTGCATCAAAAAGTGGGGTAGATCTCAACCATAGAGGGATTGTGAGGAGTATTTCCCACTCTGTAACGTTTCCATGGTTTTTGATATTCCCCTACTTCAATGGGGGAACTTTAGGTGATCTTATGGAGACAATGCCCCATCCACATGGCTCTTTCACGATGCTTGTAGCGCATCAAGAGGGGAAAGCAAAGATCCCTGCAGACTTTAAATGGGAACAACCCTCTGAAGACCAGAAAACACGTATCAAGAGCCTGTGCAATCATGCTCCCTCGTTGATCCATGCCTTAGTGAAGGCATTGCGATTCGCACATGACAAGGGAGTGATCCACAATGATCTCCATCCATGGAACATCATGTTGGACTTTACCAAGGATCGCACTCCCCGTATTGGAATAATTGATTGGGGATTGGCTCTGCGTGTTGGCTTAGAGACACAAAAGACCAACAATACCGATGAAAACTGGCAAAAGCTTCATCCTTGGCGAGCTCCTGAGTTACTAGATGGCAATCACCCATGCCCACAGATGTGTACGCCATAGGATGGGTGATATGACAATTTTGTAAGTTTTGTGGAGAGTTCTCTAACTACTACAACACAGATTGGTTCAAACATAAGGTTTCAGTGGAGGTACAAGCCATATCTAGGATTGTTGTGGAAGGTTGGGTGAGGAAGAAATCCACAGAGAGAAAGACCTTGGCACTTTTGGACGAAGAATTAGAAAGATTTGAAGCCCAGCCAGAACGATGCTTATGCCCTCCCTCTGAAATGAGTGTAGCCTTTTTTTGATGGATATATGATGTACTTTATGAAGCGGGGTTTTCTGAGACTTTTGACTTATAAAAGCACTTTTAGAATTTGGGTTTTATGCGCTATGGATGATGTATGAGTAATAAAAACACTTTGTTATATCTCAATAGACAACAAATTTTCTATGAGTTTTGTTTTTTCTCTTAAGTTTCAAGCAATAAGCCACGTGGAATCACTGATTGTCATTCATTGATTTAAAAAATGGTGGTTACTCTTATATCAATTGATTGTCGTAAGATGGTGGTTATTCTTATATCAATTGATTGTCGTAAAATGGTGGTTACTCTTATATCAATTGATTGTCGTAAAATGGTGGTTACTCTTATAGCAATTGATTATCATTAAGTTTGTATGCCGTAACTAAAGTATAGTGTTTAATCAGGATATGGATAATGATAATCAAAGGGCTAAGCGCACTTTTAAGTGTCTTAGGTCCATGTGTCAAGGCGGTGGAATGAATGACACCGCTCGAATTCCAGCTCGTTGCTCCCAGTGGGCCAACCCAGTGGGTACACAATGGAAAGAGGTGAACTCTAGGATTGACCGAGAAATGGTCAAATCCATATGGCCAGGCGTTGCAGATGACAACATCAAGAAAGGCCGACTCAAGCTATCACAATGCATTAATGAAGACATACGAGACAATGGAGAGAACATATATCTTGATGTTATGGGTCATCCTATGCATCATATGGATTGTCCATTGTGGTTTGCCAAGATGTTATACATGCATTATGTCTTGGGTAAAGCAGTGGACTTCAGCTCAAGGACACCTCATATGACGGTTGAGGACATTCACAGCAGTGCAATCACCGTCACACGGCAAGAGATGTCATTGGCACTAGAAGGTGGATCAATGGAAGTGCACCAAGTTAAGGAGGAGCTTCAAACTCAACTCAGGCAAGCATGACAAGCTACACAAGGTTCTCATGTAGAAGCAACCCTAAATAGAGACTTGCAAAGGGAGGTGAAGGTGCTATCTCGCCACGTAAAAGAGTTAGAGGCGACTATAAAAAAACAAAATGCTGCCACATTGATTGAGCACCCAACATCTATTGAGGCCCCTCCAGCTTCTGGTGAGCACGGTGGTCCTTGCCCCATATGTAGATCATTCTTTCATGAGTGGTGTGGTCACTTCAGCTTGCCATGCGGACATATGTACCATATATCATGCTTGATGCAAAGTAATGCATGGTTTTTAGGACCCCTTCTGAAGATGCAATAAAGGCACAGTCAGTTGTTGGGGAGATGAGGATACTCTAGTCCAAGGGATCTCGAAAGAGAAGAAAAATCTACTTCACAAGCACCAAAGAGTAAAAAGTGCCATGGACAGAAGATACGTGGGAACGAGCTCTTATGCATGCCTACAACCTATATCTTACAGAATAGCCCATTCTAGGTGTGAATTTCTAGTGAAATTTACACGAGGATGTTCGTGTGGACTCACAGCACAGCATACTCCGTTTTCACTTTTTTTACCGACAGTAAATATTTTTTACCTACAGTAAATATTTTTCACCTACATGGTAAATACAAATCACTTTTTACCTACAGTAACTTTTTTTACCCATGGTAAATATTTTTTACTGCACCATAAGTATTTGGTAGGTAACAGTTCACTGTTACTAGAAGCAGTGATTGGGCATCAACAATGCAGTTACAGGAGGAGGAAAGGGGAAAATCTTATGGTAAAGGTGAGTCAACAGGGATAAAGACTTTTGAGTTGAAAAGAGACATGCTGATTTTTTCAAAGAACACATGTCAAAAGAAGCCATGGTTGAGGATTTTTTGAGAATTTGATATTCAGGAGGACCCAGCTGCCACCTCCCCCCCGCAGGTCCCCCCCTGACATGTGCAGAACCTCCAGTTTCAACAGCCACCTTACCTGCTCTTACATGCTGGTCAAGGCCTTATCCCCATGTGTCACAATCAGAAAAATCAGCATTTACCCTCCCCTCTCACATCACTCTAGAGAATATCTTGATGGTGACATATCAGGTGACCTCAATCTGTTGACCACCCTAAGCAAAAAGTAACCCCAATCAGCGGATTTAAGCATGTTTATCCCTAATCCTAAACCCTCTCAGAAACCTATATAAGGAGGCCTTCTCTCACTCAAAACCAACACTTCACCCACTTCACCAAGCAACGAAGCTATGACGACATTGCTCACAACGAGGAGCTATGGGTGGAGCTCTACTCTCTCTCCCTCTCCCTCTCTCTCTCTCCCTCTAGTATGCTACATTACTAGCCCTAAAACCTAAATAAGGAGTCTTCTCTCATGCTCCATGGCCACCATCCTCGCCATCATTCTCTAAGGTATTGATGTGTTGCTAGTAGGATCATACCTACTTGCTGGGTTGATTGTTTTTGACAAGGGATTATGCCATCCTTGGCTTGCTTCTCTATATCCTTGTTATGTATGATCAGATGCCGTTGTATTTTTAAGCTGATGTCTTGTGTATATATATGCTACATAAGGTCCCTAAGATTCGTTTCTATGTGTTTTGTCATATGTTTTGATGCCATCATAATGCCAGAAGTCTCACTTGCCTATGTGCTTAATTTAGGGTGGTGCCCCCTTTGTTTTGTTCTTTGCTTGTTTGCATGAGGCGTGGTTTGTGGAGTGTGCACGAGTACAGAGGCCACCCGATTGCACTGCTCTTTTTTCCGCTATCATTTTGGTGCCCCCACGGAGGAGGGCTTCACAGACCTTCAGTTCACAAGCAATGAAGATGTGCAATCTACAACATGGACGAATGGCGTGAGGAGTTTGCAAATTGGAGAACAGAAGAGGAGGAGGCTTTAGAGGCCTTAAAAGCTTTCATCGAGGTCTTGTTACCAGGTTACAGTGTCATTGAAATTCAAGAAGTAAGTTCTTCTACATGCCTTGTTCGTGATCGTCGCCAACGAAGGAGAGTGAGAAGAAGAGCTTGATATACCTCTCCTCTCAACCTATGAGTGCTCCAGAAACCTCCAACGCACACGAGCTTGAAATATTCTACATCAACATACACGAAGGTACTGTGACACACATTAAGGGAAGAGAAAGCATCACCAGACCTCTCTTTCCTGAGGAGCCGACTAAGAGGAGGAAGATCACCTGTACACCTAAGTGGCCCAAGGCCGCAGCAAGTGCTCAAGCGTAAGGTAACATTTGGCTTAATCTCATTAATAAGGGATTACATGACCACTACATGCAAGAAAAAGGCTAGTGAGCAACCAACTTCAACCTACAACTTGCAACCACGACTCTCACCCCTAAATCCTCCTGAAGCAAAGAGGCGAAGGCTTGCCTACAAGATTGCCGCCCGTCTGCGAGTGCTCCCAGTGCACTTTGTGAATCCAGACACCACCAATCCCAAGCCAACCTCCTGTCCGCGTGAAGATCACTTTGGATATTGTCCAAAGTGCTTTGGAGACCGGGTGAAAAGCCTCCCTGCCCTACCTTTGCTACTAATTTTCAAGAAGTTATCTCAATCTAAGGAAACTATCTTAGTTGATGATGTGCTGCACATTAATGGTGTCACTTTCATTCGTCATGCTGATTATGGTAATAGCATCCAATTGTTGCTTGCTAAAAGGCTCAGCATTGCCATCACGCCTTACGTCTTCACAGATGCATCAGGAAGAGTCGAAGTGATCCGAGGTGCTGACCTTCTGTGGCTGATCAGGCTCATTGGTCCCAAGGTGGTGCAACTAAGCTAGGCTCTTGTGTGTAAGTATGGATGCCAATAATGAGAATGATGATCCCCGCATGTTTCCTTTCCATTTTGTGCGTCATATCTGTGTGAATATTTGTATTGATAGAAAAATCTTTTATCAACAAAGAATAGCCCTGTTGTTTGGAGCCGAGAGCCTTGGGGAAATCTTGCGCTCTCCTCATCCTGTCATTCTACCCTTACTAGACTATTACCATTCCTTTGATGTGTCGATCTTCATCCTATTTTGAGCTAAGTTGTGCTAAAGCTCCAAATTGTAATTACCATACTCTATTTTAAAATAAATTGGAGCTGTTTGTGTAATTGTTTACTCTCTCACTTATGGCCTTCCCTAATTTTTATGGTAAGCCTGGGGAGGTTGCTCCAGACTTTTTGGATAATTTGGAAATGGCCTTTCTAATATCAGGAAGGGATGACGAAGCTACTAAGTTAAGGGCCTTTCCTTTGGTCTTGAGGGAAGGTGCAAAATTATGGTATCAAACTTTGGCACCTGAAGAAAGAAGAGACTGGGAGTCCTTAAAGATGGCCTTCATCGAAGAATTTCGCCGCCATGAGCCTCCAGAGGAGATATGGAGATAGCTCTTAGAGCTACGCCAAACATCACCCAATGACTATAGAAGCTATGAAGGAAAGTTTTCCAACCTGTGGGAGAAATGGTGTGCATCACTAGGTGAAGGAGAAAGGGTGCCAGAATGCCTAAAGAAGGACTGATTCCTGGCAGGGCTTTACCCCATCCTTCGAGAAAAGGTAAAAGGTAAATTCCCAGATACCTTTGATAAAGCTATGACTTATGCAAGGGAGAAGGATAGGAAGTTAAAATTCCAAGCTCAACTACAAGGGGGAATGGAGCCTCCACCGCTAGCTCAACCTACGGCAAGGGTAGTAGCAGGGACAGGAGCAACAGACCAAGAGTCCTCTCAACAAGAATTACTTCAACAAATCACCAATCAACTAGAGAGCCTGTCCATCAATCTGGTTCAAGGTGTAAGGGCTCCCCAGCCAGGAAATGAACGAAATAGACAAGAAAGACAAAGGCAAGCACGTGAGTACATTTGCTACAACTGTGGAGAGGTAGGTCACGGCATGTATTATTGCCCCCATCCACGACGCTATCAAGGAAATGGTAATCAAAGACGGCCTCCTCGCCAGCAAGTCACTCCTCCTCGAGCTAGGCCACTAAATGGACAAAATGCACACGTGGCTCCACCAATCCAAATATTGAGACCCCCTCCTCCACCACCACAAGCACCAGCAGAGATCCCTCCACTACCATCGGGAGGGGAGGACAGGGCTGTCTCTGTCATAAGTCTTGACAATGGTAAGGATAAAGGGAAAGAAAAAATGGAGGAAGCTGTTGCCATGCCAATAAAGAGAGTTAGGAGACAAAGAACTGATGAAATGGAAGCTTCAGAGCCGGATAAAGGGAATGAGGGTTCCTCCCAAGTGATAGGAGACAAGAAAAGGAAGAGTAGGTCAAGGAGCCACATAGGAGTAGAAGACTTTCCACTTGGGGTAGGATCCATACCTTACGACCTGGTAGCAGATGTGAGTAAGCAAGGACCAAAGATTTCATGGCAGCAACTCCTCCACCTTTCCCCAAAGATGCGTAGAACCTGGTCTAAGATGGTCAGCACCAGGAGGGCTAAGGCAAAGTCAGTTGGGTCTATTAGTGCAAGAGGCATGAAGGATATCGTGCCAGTCATTGATGCAGAGATTAAGAGTCAGCGAGTCTCCAATGTGTACGTAGATGGTGGAGCCGAGATTTGTGTTATGACAGAGAAATTAATGCACAAGTTGGGTTTGGAAGTAAACGAGCAAACTTCCTTACAAGCTAAGATGGCAAATAATGTAAGGGTGGCTTGTGTGGGAAAGGTTAATGGAGTGAAGGTTTCAGCTTTTGGTGTGGCAATCTCAATTGATGCTTATGTGATCCCAACTAAGGGGGAGGGCTATCCGCTAATCCTTGGAAGACCTTGGCTTATGGGTATGAAAGCTAGGCAAGATTGGGAGACAGGTTCCCTTGAGTTGCGACCAAATCATAAGGTAGGTGGCAAGCAACAAAAAATTGTGTATGACATGAAGCAGGGTAGACAACAAGACCTAGAGATGGAGACTTCTATGGATGAATGGAGCACAAGCAGCTGCTCTTCATCTGAGGATGAGTCATCTGAGGAGGATGCTAGCTCTTTGGAAGTCATGGGTATAATACTGCGAAACCCAGAAGGAGAAGGTGGTCAAGACTCTCTAAACAAGGAAGATGCTAGCTCTTTGGAAGTCATGGGTATAATACTGCGAAACCCAGAAGGAGAAGGTGGTCAAGACTCTCTAAACAAGGAAGAAGCCACAGGCTTAGAGGAGATGCTAGCTAAGGACCTACTAGAAGAAGAGAGAGAACCCTATTTGCAGGTACTAAAGAAGCATGTTGGCCTCTTTATAACTGATTACGAGCACATTAAAGGAGTGACGGTAACCCAACACCATATCCAATTAAAGGAAGGTGCCAAACCAGTGGTGCAAAGGCTAAGGAGATTAGGGCTAGTGCAACAAGATGCACTCTTAAAAGAAGTAAAAAGATTACTCAAGGCAGGATTTATCTACCCAGTGGAAGATTCTGAGTGGGTGTCTCCAGTTGTGGTAGCACCAAAGAAAAATGGGAAGTGGAGGGTATGTGTGGATTACAAGCCTCTAAACGTAGCCACAAAAAGGGACCATTTTCCTTTGCCTTTTCAAGATGAAATACTAAATGAAGTGGCTGGTCATGAAAGGTACACAGTGTGTGATGGGTACTCAGGCTACTTCCAAATCAGAATTGCAGATGAAGACCAAAGAAAGACTACCTTCATAACACCTTGGGGGTGTTTTGCTTATAGAGTTATGCCTTTTGGTTTAACTAATGCCCCAGCTACTTTCCAGAGGTTTATGAACTTGGTGTTTCAACCTTACTTTGGTAAGTCCATACGAGTCTTCATTGATGATTTTTGCATTTACAGCTCTAGGGAAGTACATCTGTCCAAGGTTGATGAAGGTTTCACCCGTCTGGCCCAATTGGGTGGGCAATTGAATAAAGACAAGTGCCACATAGGTGAGAGCAAGGTCACTCTACTAGGCCATGTTGTGTCTCAAGATGGTATTGAGGCTGACCCTGAAAAGGTAAAGACATTGTTAGCTTTACCTACTCCTTCAAACGTGAAGCAACTAGTCTCCTTCATTCAAAAGGTTCGCTACATGGGACGATTCATACATCTCCTTTCTCAGGCAATCTATCCTTTGCAGCAGCTCACTAAACACACTACATTGACATGGAGTGAGGAGGGTGAAAGGTGCTTTCAAGAAGTTAAAAGCATTTTGAGCTCATTGCCTGTCGTCCTACAACCCACATGGGGTGAATTATTCTATGTTAATCCTAGTGTAGGTCCAGAAGCTCTAGGATCTGTCTTGATGCAAAAAGACCCAAAGACATCTCTCATGAGACCAGTCTACTTCTCTAGTAGAGTGATGACAGCTGCTGAAAAGGGTTTCAGCGCAACTGAGCAATTGGTGCTAGCTCTTAAGTTTTCAGTGGAGAAGTTTCGGGCTTACTTACTTTCGAGACAATTTGTGGTGATCACAACTGAGGAGGTTTTTCCATATGCCCTACAACACATGGAATTGTCTCAAAGAATAGCAAAGTGGGTGGTGCAGCTTCAAGAGTTTGACTACACACTACAAGTAGAGGATTCCACCCGTGCTTGTTTGGCAGATGTCCTCACACAAAGGTGTTATGAGAAGGCCAAGAAAGAGGCACCTAGTAAGGTACCGCCTATCCCGGAGCCTGAAGTTCTACTGGGAGCACACAGTCTGTATTTTGATGGGGCTTACAAGAGGACCAAAGACAAGGCATCAGCAGGCATAGTAATATTAGGTCCAGAGAAGGAGAAGATCTTTGCAAAAGGGTTTCATCTAAAAGAGGTTCATTCTAACAATGAGGCTAAGTACCATGCCCTTGTTTTAGGGTTGCAATGTTGTCTTTCTCAGGGCATCACAAAGCTAAATGTTTTTGGTGACTCCATGTTGATTGTTAAGCAAATGGTTGGTGTATGGGCCTGTAAAAATGACAAATTTTCTGTTAAGATGAGGGAAGCAAAGGCCTTGTTGAAGGGTTTTAAAGAAGTTCGAGTGCACTTTGTACCTAGAGATCAAAATCGAGAAGCGGATGCCTTAGCAGGTGAAGAACTACAAACTCTCATAGTAGGTGCTATCCTTGTGAAAAGTCCTTTATACCAGGGAAAGGAGGAGCTGCATGATTTACTTTACTTTCTTGAGCATTGTGAAGCACCCTCTGGTATGAGTAAAAGTGAACGTAGGTGGTAGGCAAAAAAGGCTACCAGCTATAGCTTAGTGAATGAGGACTTGTATTGTAGAGGGAAAGATGCTGTCTTAAGGAGAGTTCCTGCATCCCAAGAGATAAAGGATATTTTGTTTAGTTTTCATGAAGGTGTGTGTGGTGGCCACTTTGCACAAGAGATTACTAGCAGAAAGATTTTACAAGCAGGGTTCACGTGGCCAAGCCTCCATCGAGATGTACAACATTGGTGCCGCACATGTGAGGTTTGCCAAAAAGCTGGACCAAGGCGTCTTACCCATGAAAATCAGCATCCAATCAAAACCTATGGGCCATTTGAAAAATGGGGGATAGATGCAATAGGGCCACTACCTTGCACTCAATCAGGGAAGAAATACATCATTATGGGGGTGGAGTACATGACCAGATGGGCAAAAGCTCGTCCCACAAAGCGCATCACAGCCAAGGACGTGAGTGATTTCATTTTTGAATGCCTTTATTGCCGTTTTGGCACACCTTTGGAGATTCTCTCGGATAGGGGACCGGGATTTCGAGCTGATTTAGTCGGGCAATTGATGAGCAAGTTAAAAATCAAGCGCAGGCACTCTACACCATACTACCCTCAGTGCAATGGTCTTGTGGAAAAGGTAAATGGTCTTATATGTAAAATCATCACTAAGCAAGTGCATTTACATCCTAAGGCATGGGACAAACACCTAGATGCAGCACTTTGGGCCTACAGAACATCCTTTAAAACATCCTTGGGGTATACACCTTTTCACTTGGTTTACGGGCAAGAGGCACTATTGCCTATAGAAGTGGAGCTAGCGAGCCTCCGAGTTCTAAAAGCACATCAAGAGGATAGTCAAGAGAAGCAGGTGGAAGGAAGAATCATCGATTTGGAGAGGTTAGGGCTAGATCGAGACTCAGCAGTGAAGTACTATGCAGCCCAAGCAGAGAAGAAACGAAAGAAGTTCAATCGCAACCTTGTCAAGAAAGGTATCAAGGAAGGTTCTTTAGTGCTCAGATACGACAATCGCTTTGATCGCAGGAAGGATGGTAAGTTCTTGCTTAAGTGGGAAGGCCCTTTTGTAGTGATACAGAGGTTCTCAAATGGTAGTTACCAACTAGGTGACCTAGATGGTAAGGTACATCAGACCCCGGTAAATGGTTGGCGATTGAAGGCCTACCAATGTCGTCTTTCACAGCCATATGCTGGTGAAATCAATGCTAAGGATGGTTCAGAGGAGAGCTCAACATATTCAAGCTCCAACTAAGGTAACAATCATGTACATAGTCGTTTCAAAAAAAAAAAAAGAGAAGACCAAAAAAAAAAAAAGAGAAGAAAAAAAGAAAAAAAGAGCATGCTACCAGTGAAAGTGGATATTGACAATGGATGGGGTATGGCTTTCAAGGGTCTAGGAGACCAGTTGTTAGTCATGGATGGATACAATTATTCATCAGAAAGGACTAAACAGGGTGCATCAGCCAAGAAAGGAGTAACATGGAAAATTCAATTGGTACCAGGTAGGTAAGTATTCAAGAGAACCCTATTGTAGCACAACCTACAGCTAGAGGCATCAAATACCTCTAGCTTAAGGGGGAGGGCTATATGATGCATGGTTTTTAGGACCCCTTCTGAAGATGCAATAAAGGCACAGTCAGTTGTTGGGGAGATGAGGATACTCTAGTCCAAGGGATCTCGAAAGAGAAGAAAAATCTACTTCACAAGCACCAAAGAGTAAAAAGTGCCATGGACAGAAGATACGTGGGAACGAGCTCTTATGCATGCCTACAACCTATATCTTACAGAATAGCCCATTCTAGGTGTGAATTTCTAGTGAAATTTACACGAGGATGTTCGTGTGGACTCACAGCACAGCATACTCCGTTTTCACTTTTTTTACCGACAGTAAATATTTTTTACCTACAGTAAATATTTTTCACCTACATGGTAAATACAAATCACTTTTTACCTACAGTAACTTTTTTTACCCATGGTAAATATTTTTTACTGCACCATAAGTATTTGGTAGGTAACAGTTCACTGTTACTAGAAGCAGTGATTGGGCATCAACAATGCAGTTACAGGAGGAGGAAAGGGGAAAATCTTATGGTAAAGGTGAGTCAACAGGGATAAAGACTTTTGAGTTGAAAAGAGACATGCTGATTTTTTCAAAGAACACATGTCAAAAGAAGCCATGGTTGAGGATTTTTTGAGAATTTGATATTCAGGAGGACCCAGCTGCCACCTCCCCCCCGCAGGTCCCCCCCTGACATGTGCAGAACCTCCAGTTTCAACAGCCACCTTACCTGCTCTTACATGCTGGTCAAGGCCTTATCCCCATGTGTCACAATCAGAAAAATCAGCATTTACCCTCCCCTCTCACATCACTCTAGAGAATATCTTGATGGTGACATATCAGGTGACCTCAATCTGTTGACCACCCTAAGCAAAAAGTAACCCCAATCAGCGGATTTAAGCATGTTTATCCCTAATCCTAAACCCTCTCAGAAACCTATATAAGGAGGCCTTCTCTCACTCAAAACCAACACTTCACCCACTTCACCAAGCAACGAAGCTATGACGACATTGCTCACAACGAGGAGCTATGGGTGGAGCTCTACTCTCTCTCCCTCTCCCTCTCTCTCTCTCCCTCTAGTATGCTACATTACTAGCCCTAAAACCTAAATAAGGAGTCTTCTCTCATGCTCCATGGCCACCATCCTCGCCATCATTCTCTAAGGTATTGATGTGTTGCTAGTAGGATCATACCTACTTGCTGGGTTGATTGTTTTGGACAAGGGATTATGCCATCCTTGGCTTGCTTCTCTATATCCTTGTTATGTATGATCAGATGCCGTTGTATTTTTAAGCTGATGTCTTGTGTATATATATGCTACATAAGGTCCCTAAGCTTCGTTTCTATGTGTTTTGTCATATGTTTTGATGCCATCATAATGCCAGAAGTCTCACTTGCCTATGTGCACTATATGTGAGGTCCCTAAACCTCTTAATTTTGGGTGGTGCCCCCTTTGTTTTGTTCTTTGCTTGTTTGCATGAGGCGTGGTTTGTGGAGTGTGCACGAGTACAGAGGCCACCCGATTGCACTGCTCTTTTTCCCGCTATCACAAAGCATGATTAATAGCTTTCATTGTGCTATATGTGAGTATGAGATATCCAAAAAGCTATATGCAATGTTCAAAATTTCTGAAGACTATAATAAGCTTAAAGGTCAGCGTGAACAGGAGAATGAAGATATTTTCACAAATATTTCACTATCACTTGGATAGTTTTTGTAACATTTGAAAACATTTACTCGTTGTATTGCGAGAATTTATTAGTGAATTGTGACTCAATGGATTCTGAACAGCTTCTAAACTTAAACAGAAGTCACTCAATGGATTCGATAATCTATTAATTAAACCATTGTTGCTTGCTGCGACAGGTCAAAGTTGGTTCAATTTCCAAATTCTCTTCAATCTCTTCTAAAGTACATGTAGTTTCTACTTCATGAGATTCCTCTTGTAGCTTACTGTCTTCGTCCACCTCATCATTGGTTACATCATAAGTCCAGCGCGGCATCTCCTCTTTGTAGTTCTCAGCTTGCACTCTTGCCAATAGCCGATGGTTGCAGTACATATACACCAATTTTTCAGCTCTTGAATTTAGAAGGCGGTTTCTGATGGTGGAATGTACATATTTATATGTACTCCAGTTTCTCTAAGAACTTGAATTGGATGCACATTGGGCTAGGATTCTAACAGCTAGGCGTTTAAGGGTGGGTGCACTACCACCATTCATCATCCACCACTTCCATGTCGGTTGCTCCGTGGCAAGTTTCTGCACAAATTCTGTACCAAACTTACCCTCTTTGAGTTCAAACTTCGTAAGATCAGTAGCAGCTGATGCATGCTCATCAAGATCAGCATAAAACCTGCCTATCACATCATAAAAGTCTTCCAGTACCTCCTCATCAAGTTTGTCTATTTCCGTTGCCCAATACTTTGGATCCAATAAGAAATCTATGCTGCGTAGTGGACTATGTGCTCCAACCCATCGACCATGCACATACTTTCAAAATTTCTCTCCTCTTTTGAGTGAATGGTGTCTTCCAAGGCTTCATAATTGGCTCCTGGGGCTCCTCTGGATTTGCAAGGCTTTCTTGAATACTCCACCAAGCCATCCACACCTTACCTATGTTAGGCAAGGCAGAATCCAGTTGGCGTAATGCGAGCATAATTGGCATCATGACATTGTGCACATCCACCACATCATCCCAGAAGTGGCGATCAGCTAGTAGATCTTTGATCACCTCTATTTTGCTTTTTATCTTCTCCCTTTGACCGGCCTCCCATTCTGAAAAAGTGGCACAAACAAATGTCTCCATCACAACATTCTTATTTTTTATTAGTGATTCTACCGTATAGTAGTTGGTGCAAAATCTAGTTTCGCACGACAGTTTTAACATAGTAGACATCCTCTGACAGTACATGTCAAGAACCCTCAGTAGACATCCTCAGTATGCTATCACTTCTTTCAAGTATTATTCAAACCAAACATTAGTGTTATAATCAATATCACACACAAGAGTAGTAGTGAAGCCTGAAGGGAAGAAACCTCAATCTACTCAAACATGAGCAAGCAAATACAACGGTGAATCAAATATGTGATCAGTCCATCCCAAAAGTAGAGATATCGACCCAAAGATTCACCTTCCTACCTCCTGTCATGAATCACTCGAGTCCAAAAAAGAATTAATGACCCATGATTGGAGCTCTAATCGAAATAGCAAGCAAATACAACGGTGAATCAAACATGTGATCAGTCCATCCCAAAAGTAGAGATATCGACCCAAAGATTCACCTTCCTACCTCCTTTCATGAATCAGTCCAGTCCAAAAAAGAACTAATGACCCATGATTGGAGCTCTAATCGAAATAGAAATCAAATACAACGGTGAATCAAACATGTGATCAGTCCATCCCAAAAGTAGAGATATCGACCCAAAGATTCACCTTTCTACCTCCTTTCATGAACAATCCAGTCCAAAAAAGAACTAATGACCCATGATTGGAGCTCTAATCGGAATAGCAAGCAAATACAGCGGTGAATCAAACATGTGATCATTCCATCCCAAAAGTAGAGATATCGACCCAAAGATTCACCTTTCTATCTCTTTTCAAGAATCAGTTCAGTCCAAAAAAGAACTAATGACCCATGATAGTAGTTCTAATCAATATAGCAATCAATTTAGCAAATATAACGGTGAACCAAACGTGAGATCAGTCCATCCCAAATGTAGAGATACCGACCCAAAGATTCACCTTTCTACCTCCTTTCAAGAACCAGTTCAATCCAAAAAAGAACTAATGATCCATGATCGGAGTTACATTAAGTTTTAATTTGTTTTAAAGACTATTCATTTTTTTACCTTTAGTTTTTCTTCTAAATTTTAAAGGATGACCAAATTTAGAGGAAGAGGTGATGTGATGTGATGTGATGTCTATAAAAGGGTTATATAGAGCCGCCAAATATGGAGGGGGTACACGACAGGCCCGACGGGATTCTTGCTTGTCCCGCCGGGCCCGCCGGGTTTCATATTAAACCCGTCGGGCTTGCCGGGATTGTTGGTTGTCCCGTCAGTTCTATGTTTTCTACCGGTTTTCGTAGGTCATGACATTAGATATGTTATTAACATGAAAAAAATAGTGATAATAACAACAATAATTAACATTTAACAATATGCGTCATCGCGTAATTAAAATCCCTGAACATGGGCTCTCCCCATAGGTGAGTTTCTAGCCAGGAAGAACATGTCTGATGACAATTGTCCTAGCTGTGGTCAGCTTGAAATTGTTAGACATTTGTTTTGAAATTTCCTTACATTTCACTCTTGGTGGTTATGCTTGTATAATGTATGTATAATGCAATGGAAAGTTAAGATCTCCAATAAGTACAATCTGCTTTTTGGAACAATTAAAACTAATGCTGAAGGCTTGGACTTATGTATTGCTTCTCTCAGAGTTTGGATGTCTTTTCTGCGGAATGCTAGAAACTCAGATTTGTTTTATTCACACACTTTCCAAAGTTTTACCTTACCGTGGTCTATGATAAGAGACAAGCTAATGGAAGATTGTGTAGCTCAACCTGCTCATTTGTAGGTCAAGATGATGGATTTCATCATCACGATGTAAAGATGTAACAAAATGAGAGAGAGAGAGAGAGAGAGAGAGAGAGAGTCTCATGAACTTTTAGTGATAAAAATAAGGGGTGACCATGATCTATACCATGGGGATCCTGTCCTGCAAGGCAGTAAGGACAAAGAATCACAATATGAAGTTGGGGGTGGGGGGTGCCTAAAGGCCCAAGTTCATATCCTCGGAAAGGCAATGTCATCACAAGACCTGGAGAAGGGAATGGAGAGTGGGGGCATCAGAGCCATACACTTGTGCTGACTTGAGGAGGAGGTCCGCCAAGAGGGGGTGGTTTACCAGGTGGGCCTTCACGAAGAAACGTTGCGAGGTTTCGCCCACTTGGATGGGCAGATAGCCTCGCGGTGTCCCGATCTCGTCTCTTCAGCCCGCCATAGCCCGCTACATGAGTACGTGAGCGAAGCTTTCTGTAAGAACGCGAGGGCAGCATCACGCAGGAAAGAGCCATGTGAAGATTATGAATGTGGGCACGGCTGCAGAAAGAGAGAGGGCAGCATCACGCAGGAAAGAGCCATGTGAAGATTATGGATGTGGGCACGACTGCACACACACACACACACACACACAGAGATGTCGATGGTACGCTCACGATGAGCTTATATTAGTTAGTGGACAGGAGGAAGCAGGCAGCCATTATTGCCAGGAAGCTTCCTTGTTGCAGATTCATTGCAGAACGATTTAATAAGAACACGCTTAGTTGGTACGCTCAAGGGACCAAAGGTACACTGTACGGCATGGTACACTCCGTGCTGCACGTCCCCACGGATTGCTGGAGCTTGCGTGCGGAAATGTGCCACGTCGCTTTTCGGTCATCACTATATCACACGGGCATGGTCAAATGGGATCAATGGTGGAGGAGGAAAAAGGCGACGCGCGTCAATTATGGACCGTGAGATCTGAAGTTGCCCCGAATTTACTAATCGACCCACATTTACAATATGATATACTCGAATCGCCTATATTTCAACGTACGCATGAGGGCGTAGTGTTTAGTGCACATGGCGCATGGTGGGGAGGTCGGGGGTTTGAGACATGGGGTGCAGATCGACCCGAATTTACCAAATGCACCGAATTTACCAAATGCACATCCGACGGCCAAGATCACCTTAGCCGTCGATCCCATTTGAGCATGCCCGTGCGAGATAGTGTGGAGGGGACCTGTGAACGTCTGGTTGCAACATTTCAAAATTCAAGGGGTTTAGTCTTCAGACTTTGAAATTTTGGTAGGTATTGAAAAACGTTGGAACTTCACAGCTTCATAATTTTTCAAGAGGAATCTTTGAAAAATTGAGCTAAATTTTTGAGTACTTTTATGATTATTTTTTCTAGAATGTAGCCGTTAAATATTTTCTCTTCTCCTCTTGCTCTCAGCTAGCAAGATTGAATCTTTTTCCTCTTTTTTCAACACTCACGAACGAAAGATTCCTTTTTTTTCAACACTCACAAACGGGAGTGGATGATAGATTTCGAGCGCTAGTGCCTACGTGGCACTAGCAAGCACCCTTTAGAGTTTTTGATTAGAGGGATCGGAGGCTATTCAATTGTGCCATGTTGCACTAGGCGCTTGAAATTTATCCATATGGCTCACAAACTCCTACTGACATATATCAACCTTGAAAAGCCCAGCTGAGCCATGGCATCCAAGCTCTAGCTAAACAAGGGAGCCACCCTATCGAGAAGAATGTGAAATGCCATCCAACTCGAAGAGTCCGTCTAGCAAGGGAGCCACCCTCTCAAGCATAACATAAAAAAAGCATGGGGATGCCACCACACCCGCAACATCAGAACGCAAATTCACAATCAAAAAAGAGATCTATGCACCACAAAAGCAATACAATCGTAACCTCAGACACACTATTCTTATATACTACTTCTCATTCATCTCCACCAATTGTATCAAGAAGACCACAGTGTCGTGCCGCTCAGCTTGCATGATGGAAAAAAGAGAAAAGAAATGCAAGCTAAGCTTCTTTGAAGCCTACACATTTATTGAGCAGTAATCAGGGCTTGTTAATAGGCCAAGTTTAATGCTTAATGTATGCTAGGTGCGGCTTTAAGGGGCCATAACTTATGTTTTTATGCTAAACGTGAGTTGTATGGGGTGTCTAAAAATGAAAGTTTATGGGGATAGAACTGTAGTGCTCAAGGTGCTCTACGAGCCTGTCTTTACGGTTCATCAATTGGAGCTATGGTGAGGAAGTTATGTTAGTTTGAAGTTTGAGCCGATTGCAGATCTATACCGGATTGGGCAATTAGAGATGAGGGATCAGGGAGAAAGTGAATTAATGGGCTTGAAGTGCTCGACTTGTGGGGCACGTCGATCTTTTTAGATCGGAAATTGGAGCTTTGGTTGCCAAGATTGGCAGTTTAAGTTTCTCGGGGGCCTGTTCCATACTAGTTTGGTCGCCTCGGTCAGTGTCAACTGGGAGTTTTTGGCGTTCTATCGGGTTCTGGAATGCGTTGCACTTAATAGGGCAATAATCGATCAAGGAGCATCATCCAAAATGTCATCTCAGGCAGTGCCCTAGTTGATATGTATTCCGAATTTTGTAATGTGCACTTAAGAGTGCAACAAGTGTTTGAGGAGCTTTTGAGCGTGATATTATGCTAGATAGGGCAAGGGCAAGCAGAGATGTAAAGGGAAAATGCCATGATCAACATTGCTTTGGTCGAGATGCATGTCAAATGTGGTTCCCTTACCAGAGAACATAAGATGTTTAATGAGATTTTAATTCAAAGGGTCGTCTTTTGGAGCGCATTACTTGCGAAAAATGACCAATATGGCTATGGCAACGAAGCTGGAAGCACTTGTAAGCGTATAGGAATTGAGGGCATCCCTCCAAATGCTCACTAGCGCTTGCACTTTGAGGCCTTGTGGTGGTCGCCCACATGAGCCAAGGGAAGGCCGCGCATGAGCCAAATGGGATGGTTGACCACTCAATTAAAAGGAATATTGAAATAAGAAAAGGGAATCTCTCTCTCTCTCTCTCTCTCTCTCTCTCTCTCTCTCTCTCTCTCTCTCTCTCTCTCTCTCTCTCTCTCTCTCTCTCTCTCTCTCTCTCTCTCTCTCTCTCTCTCTCTCTCTCTCTCTCTCCGGTAAGCGGAAGGATGCAAGCAAAAGGGAAAAGGATTTGAGTCTAGGCCCTCTCTCTCTCTCTCTCTCTCTCTCTCTCTCTCTCTCTCTCTCTCTCTCTCTCTCTCTCTCTCTCTCTCCGCTTATTGGAGTTCTCAAGAACAACATGAAGGATGTGATAAGGACGATGAAGGTATGAAGCAAAGAGTGTGATGGCTTGGCCTTGCATGGAGTAAGGAGATACCAACAGGGATGTGAAGTGGGAGATGCCAAGCAGGACAAAGTAGACTTTGGGCACGGAAGTCTCGGTTTCTCTGCACTTGACCTAAGCAGAGGAGAACTGATTCTAAGTGCTAATGATAGCCATTCTAAGGAGATAAGCTTCAATGTGAAGCCAGGGAAGAATTTTACCTTCGTGGGTGGATTCTCGGAGGATTAAAGCTCTCACCAACTCAGGAATTGTCAAGCAGTACCGTTAACGACAACTTTTGTAATCAAATTTCCCCTTTGGCTAACCATTACCAGCTTGAGGCGTTCAATGTGACAATTTTAAGTCATTTAAGTGTTATTCAATCTATTTTCTTGGTGTAGTGCATCTAGACTATGAAGGAGTACGATCGGAAGTGCGACGCGAGAGAGAGTGCGAGAAGAAGAGCACGACGATATGGTGAACTCGCTCTACTGTAATGTGTAGAGCATAGTGAGTTCTTATTAGGTTTTTACAAAAGAATATGTGTACATACCTGGCGGCCCGCCCACTTACCTGGGCGACCACATTGGGCTTTATACCCCAACAACCTCCCACTTAAAGTCCAATGTGGTACTTTAAGTGTGAGAGAAGCTACTATACAAGCTAATATACAAGAGATGTAGAGAAGTGATGTACTACCCTACACCTAACTGCTTGCGAAAATGCGCAAAGCTCTCTGAGGGAAGTCCTTTTGTAATTAGATCAGCAGGATTTTCTGTGGTGTGAACTTTGACAAGCTGAAGTTGCTTATCCTCGGAATTTCCCTGATGAAATGATACTTCACATCCACATGCTTTGTCTTTGAGTGATAAACTGGATTGCGAGCCAATTGTATAGCACTTTGACTATCACAATATAACACAGGCATCTCTTCTTTGATTCCCAAATCTGTTACTAGTCGATTAAGCCAAATTGATTCTTTGCATGCCTCTGATGCTGCAACATATTCAGCCTCTGTAGTAGACTGAGTAACACAATCTTGTAATCTAGAACGCCATGATACTGCTCCACCAGCCAATGTAAAGACATACCCTGACGTAGACCTTTGGTTGTCTAAGTCACCTGCATAATCTGAGTCTGTAAAACCCTTTACACTTAGCTCCTGACTCCCATAGCATATACGCATAATCTTTGTAGCTTTCAGGTATCTCAATATTCCTTTCAGTGCCTCCCAATGTTTCTTGCCTGGGTTTGACATGTATCGACTTACTACTGCCACTGCAAATGCAATGTCTGGGCGAGTAGCAATCATTGCATACATCAAACTACCCACTGCAGATGCATATGGAATCTTATCCATTTCAGCCTTTTCTTCCTTAGACACAGGAAAATCTTGTTTGCTAAGTTTCACATATGGTGGAAATGGAACACTCAATGCCTTTCCCTTCTCCATATTGAAACGTTGCAAAACCTTGTCAATATACTCTGTTTGAGATAACCAAATCAACTTCTTTGATCTGTCTCTCTCAATGCGCATACCAAGTATATGACTTGCCTCACCCATGTCTTTCATGTCAAACGATTTTTCCATCTTTGACTTCAAAGCTGAAATTTCTTCCAAGTGCTTGCCAGCAATCAACATGTCATCCACATACAAAATAAGGATCATCCAACTGCCATCCTTAGCCTTCTTTGTATATAGACAGTGATTGAACTCACTACGTTTTTAGCCTTGAGAAAGCATAAACTTGTGGAATTTATGGTACCATGCCCTCGGTGATTGTTTTAAGCCATAAAGACTCTTTAACAATTGGCATACCCAATCTTCCTTGCCTTTCTCAACAAACCCTTCTGGCTGCTGCATGTAAATTTCCACATCTAAATCACCATGCAAGAACGCTGTCTTGACATCCATTTGGTGCAACACCAAATCTAATATGGCAATCAATGCAAGAAAGCATCTCAATGTAGTCATCTTGACCACCGGAGAGAAGACTTCATCAAAGTCAATGCCTTGTTCTTGCTTAAAGCCCTTGGCAACAAGCCTTGCTTTGTACTTTGGCTGACTATCATGAGCAGTGATCTTATACCTGTAAACCCATTTACAAGGTAGAGCCTTTTTGCCCTGTGGTAATTTAACTAGCTTCCATGTCTTGTTTTTATGCAGAGCTGTCATCTCTGAGTGCATGGCCAATTGCCAATTCCCGGAGTCCTTTGCACTGCTTCCTTGTAACATGAAGGCTCATTGCAATCAGTCAACATGACATAGTTCATAGATGGAACAAACCTATCAGGAGGTCGCGTGACACATCCAGATCTACGCACAATAGGTGGCTCAGACTCAGCCACAACCTGTGGTTCCACTCTATCATGTCCTTGCTCCTCTTGAGCCCTGACATTTTTTCTTGCACGTGCAGGTCCATCTTCTTGGAAGACAACTCTTCTAATCTCCTCAACCCTCTCTGGTTTAGAATGATATTTGGATTCATTAAAGTGAACATCATTGCTGCGGACAACCTTTCTGGATTTGGGATCCCAAAGTCTGTACCCCATCTCACCAGAATTACCATAGCCTAGAAAGATGCACTTTCTACTCTTTGGCTCAAGTTTGTTCCTAAATTCCTTTGGAACGTGAGTATATGCCTCACAACCAAAGACTCTGAGTTGCCTGTATGAGGGCATTTTGCCTGACCATACCATCTCTGGCACTGAATCCTTCTGCAAAACCTTGCTAGGAGATCTATTTACAAGATGAACAGCTGTTGATACAGCTTCAGCCCAAAACCCATTTGGCAGCTGTGCATTAGACAACATACTTCTGACCTTCTCTTGTATGGTCCTATTCATCCTCTCAGCAACACCATTTTGAGGAGGATTGTAAGGAGCAGTAAGTTCACGTTTTATACCTTTTGACTCACAAAAGTCCTGAAAGGCCTTTGAAACATACTCTCCACCATTGTCAGTGCGTAAGCATTTAAGCTTCTTGCCACTCTGATTCTCCACAAGTGTCACAAACGTTTTGAAAGCACTAAACGCTTCATCCTTGTGCTTGAGAAAGTAAACCCATACTTTCCTCGAGTAATCATCTATAAATGTTATAAAGTAAGAAGCTCCCCCTAGAGATAGGTTAGGCATAGGTCCACACAAATCACTATGAACAAGTGCCAACTGTGTATCTCTTCTAATGCTTCTATGCTTATGTGGATGCTGTGTTTGCTTACCATTCAGACAATGTTCACAGAATTCAAAATCATTAAATGAAAAGCCAGGCAAATAACCAAAACGAGACAAGATTTCCATTCCCTTCTTGGACATATGTCCTAACCGGCTATGCCACAAAGAAACGTTCGGTTGCTCGGTTACATTGATTACATTTTTAGAGACATTTGATACATAAATCATGTAAAGTCCTCCAGACTTTACTCCATGTGCTACTGTCATAGAACCCTTGGATATCTTCCACATGTTCTGTCCAAAAGTGGTGACGTAGCCAACATCATCAAGTAAACCTGTGCTGATCAAGCTCTTTGTAATTGCGGGAACATGTCTTACATTCTTCAGCGTGAAAGAAGAGCCATTCTGAAACTTCAATTGAACATCTCCAACACCTAAGATCTCACATGTCTGCCCATTGCCTAGCCGAACATGATCTTTAGTGGTCACATAAGAGGTAAACCACTCCTTGTTTGGAGACACATGAAGTGATGCCCCTAAGTCTATAATCCAGTCACTCAGTGCATTTCCATCAGATGCTGTAAGAAGAGCTCAGTCCATTGTATTCTTCAAGAAGTAGATGTCTCCTGACACTAGACTGTCATCCTCTGCAACAGTGTTTGTCACATTTATTTCTTGAATCTTCACTGAGGACTTGTTCTTCTCACCATGGTCTTCAGCTTTCTCTTTGCCTTTTTCTGCTTTCCATTCTCTGCAGTCTCTTTTCATGTGACCCTTCTTGCCACAATGGTAGCATTCTATGTCAGTCTTGCCTTTAGCACTGCGGGACTTGCTACAAGACTGATTCCTCTTTTCACCTTTGTACTTTTCTTTGGTCCTTCCCCTGACAACTAAGGCTGTTCCTTTGCCTTTGTCCATTGTCTTTCTATTGGTTTCTTCAGTAAGCAGACTTCCTTCTACACCTGCTATGTTCAAACCATCTAGAGGTGCAGAATTACTCAAAGCTGTGCGAAAAGTGTCCTAACTTTCCGGCAATGTGATCAACAGGAACATAGCTCTAACAGGTTCATCAAACTTGACACCTTGAGCTGACAACTGACTATAGATTGTGTTGAATTCATTCAGATGATTGGACATAGGTGTCCCTTCTTTCATCTTATGGTCAACAAGCTTCTTAAGCCAGTATACCAGTGAAGCTGCACTCTGCTTCTCATAAAGATCACTCAGCTTTAACCATGCTTGATAAGACGACATCTCATCTGCTACATTGAAGTAAACGCTTTTTGCCAAGTCAACATAATGGTAGAAAGTGCCAATTCATCCATTTCGCTCCATTCATCTTCGTCCATATCTTCTGGTTTTATCCCCTTGAGCTTTATAGGTTTTATCTGCTTCTTTTGTACCAACACGTGCCAAATCTGCTTCTTCCACAATGGGAAATTGGTTCCATCCAGCTTCTTGATATTGTAAAGAGCAGTGTCTTGTGATCCAGCCATAGCTACGCTTCACAGTAGTTTACTTTCCTGGGAAAAATTTGGCAGAGTTTCCCCTGTAAACTGACCTCTGAACCAATACCAACCAGTCAAATGAACCAAGAAAGCTTCAGATTCTGCAAAAATTTTGGCAGAGTCTCCTCTGTAAAATGGCTCTGGTGTACTAAAAACAGACCAAAACACAGCTCAAAAAACACTGTCTCTTTGACACTGTAAGCTGCGGGTAAACCTGTCCTGCACCTGTACTGTCTCTGACTGTCCTGTCACTGTCCTGTAAGCATAGACTGCGACAATGCCTCAACGGCAGTAAAGCAAAGATGCAATCCCAACTGTCTAACTCACAGTCAATACATCCTAGCTGCCTATCTAAGGGTGCTCGAGGGATCGCTCCAAGACCTGTATCACCGAAAGGATCTCAACATTCGAGAATCCCCCAGCTCAATAAAACCTCACTCGACCCTCAACAAAGGCTGTAGTAAATCTGACAGTACATAGACTTCCCACAAAGTCATACATCCACAAATTTCCCACTGTATGCTGTAACCGCTGCGGCGGTTGTTTGCTGCGTGACTCACAGCAAGCAAACCCTCAACAAACATACATCATCTCTGTCAATACATCCCATGTGGAAGTACCTGTAGTGTCAGGATGAAATCTGGAATATCAAGAAGCAAACACAAGCTACCTGATGAACTAGTGGATGTCGCCTACAGTCACCACGTAGTCAAAAATGGCCTGCACAGACCTTTGTCGAAGCCGAACGGTGGCCGAGATGACCTCAGAATGAAGTTCTGACTACAACGAGCCCTTCCGGCTCATGCACGAGATTTGGGGCCGTGTCTTCGCCTGTCGAATTTCACTCCAATCTGAGTTGGTGACTCTAGCCTCCTACAGTGCTGCCCCGAGCCTCGATCTGAGCTCTGATACCAGTTGAAGGAGTACGAGCGGAAGTGCGACGCGAGAGAGAGTGCGAGAAGAAGAGCACGACGATATAGTGAACTCGCTCTACTGTAATGTGTAGAGCATAGTGAGTTCTTATTAGGTTTTTACAAAAGAATATGTGTACATACCTGGCAGCCCGCCCACTTACTTGGGCGACCACATTGGGCTTTATACCCCAACAGACTATTATTTTACCCACAGCGAGCATCTCGGTGCTGACTTGTCTCACCTCACAAACCCATTATCCCCGATATCTTTGGTGAACCCTATCGCGAAATTGAACCGAGGTGGGAAAATTTAGCAAAGGAAGATGACTACATCGCAAAAGGTGGCAATGCAGCAGATTATTGCCTACATGCAATAGCAATAGACTGCACAACAATAATTCAATTTGCATGAGCGGACATGGAAAGCTCGACAAGCAGTAACAGAAAAATTGCAGCGGCTCGAAGGTCGAGATGTTTCAAAATATTGCAAAGTTTATGGGATTGATGATCATGAAGAAGTTGAAGCTTTCCACTTGATTGTCGTGGCAGAGCTTAGGGCTCGAA
Source organism: Adiantum capillus-veneris (assembly GCF_014529385.1). Classification (NCBI taxonomy): domain Eukaryota; kingdom Viridiplantae; phylum Streptophyta; class Polypodiopsida; order Polypodiales; family Pteridaceae; genus Adiantum; species Adiantum capillus-veneris. The sequence goes on along the minus strand of NC_140942.1, from coordinate 66,390,740 downwards.
TTGGAGAGATACAGACTACACAAGGACCGAATTGGCAGAATTTTAAAAAGGTGTTACAGGAGGAGTGTTTCCTTGAAGATTCTCAAAGGGTAACTAACCAGAGTTTTATGAAGTGGATCTAGCAGATAAACAAGGATTTATTTGCATGAGAGTTGCTACAAGAATTTGAAAAGAAATTTGAGCAGCTATCTATAAGAGAGCAACGGTCATTGAAACCTGAATGGGTAGAGTGATTTGTCCATGCTACTGACGCACGGCTTCAAAAGAGCTTGGTACAGCTACTTGAGGATTCAACAGGTGAACTTGGTTTAACATCTGATTGGAAGCTGGTTTTTGAAGTAGTTAACATGATTGTAAAGCGGCAGATGAGGGTAGATAAGCTGATTGTGGTTGATCCCATGGAGACAACGGATGAAGAAATTAAGGAAAAGCCAGTCTTTGGGAAGCAAAAATTAGAGGATCCTGTTTTTGAAAACAATTAAGCTTGAAGGGGTAGGCACCAAGGGGTTCCACTTCAGAGTCAGGCAACGACCTTCTCGCAAGGATTGGGATGACCATTGCATGTGGTGTGATAGTAAAGATCATGAACGCAAAGACTGTGAAGATTTTGATGAAGCTTACAAGAAAAATGTGGTCTTTTGGAAAGACAAAAAGATTCATCTCAAAGCAACAGGTGAGTCGCTCCACTTGAATTTTGGGAGGGGTGGTATGAAGAAGTTAGTGAAGGAGATACAGCATAATGTTGCTATGGTAGAAGAAACTACATATGGGTTGCACGTATACAATAATGCAGATGACCAAGGTGCAAGAATTAAAGGTGATTTGTGGCCCCATGCTATGAAGACTGCAAAAGCAGGCAAGGTGACTCATGGAAAATTGTGACACGTTACGGAAACTGTAGGATGGGCAGATCCGATAGATTCACTTTCAGTATATGCATTTATTGCTAGGTTTCAAGCTAATGAAGCCATAGTATAAGAGAAGCAGAAAAGAGATGAGGATATTGCAAGAACATCAAAAATACCAACAAGATCTAGCAATAAGCAAGATGAAGGGCCTGTTCCCAAACCTACTCCAGAAGTGGCAATGAAAGAGGCGTCGAAAGATAAGAAGCAAGGTAAACCCAAGGGACCTTCCTATAAGCTGAAATAGGACATTGAGTTGGCTACAGATCTAAAGAAGGTTTTTGAAGAGCGCATTCTCAATAGAAAAGTGAAGATCACATTGGGTGATCTTGGGAACTTCTAAGCTTGAGTTTCATGAGGAGATTATTGACATTATCAAGAGGAAATGTCAGATACCAAGTGAGTAAGAACCTGATGCGATTAAAAGCCAAATCATCCATCACATTGAGTCAATTTTGGATGCTCATAAAGAGGCATTTGAAGATAAAAGTCAAAGTCTGTGGTGGTTTCAAATCCAGTCATATCTAAGGTAAGGCATGTTCATTTTAATGATGATGGAGAAGAGGAAGTTGTGCCCCAGGAGCCACTTTTCTAGGACTCATTGGGCCACAACAACGATAAAAACCATTGTGAAGCTTGGGGACATTGAAGAGCCAGTTTTAGCACTTGTGGACCATGGGTCAGAAATCAATCTTATGGCAAAGAGCTTGCACAAGAAAGGAAAATGGCCTATTGATGTTGATCACGGTTGGCGGATTCCAGCTGCCAATATTGTTCCAGGGGATCTTTATGGTGCATGTACAAATGCTAAGGTAACAACTGGGGATGTTTGTGATACACGAGCATTTGTCCTATCCACTCATACTGGGACAATCCTACATTACTGCTGTGCGCATGGAAACAAAGGTGCTAGATTATGGCGACCTATGCAAGTATCCAAAGAAGGGATAGTAAAAGGGTTGTTCAATTTTTTACTGTGTGTAGAACAAGCCAGAGAAAAAGATAGCCTATGCAAGTATTTAAAGAAGGGATAGTAAAAGGGTTGTTTAATTTTTTACTGTGTGTGTAGAACAAACCAGAAACAAAGATAGCCTACATTATCATCCACTGTTAAAGATACGCAAAGAGTTCAAAGAACATAGATTTTCACAAGATTTTCTTGGGGTGCCACTATAAGGTGCGGCGGTGGTACGAAGGTGGAAAATCTCTCACAAAGACTTTCTCTTCAGGGTTTTTGGGATTAACATCTAAGGGTTCCGTGTCATACAGGAAGTTTAATGAGCTACCTAAATGGGAAAAACAATATCTGTCAGGTATTCAAAGTGAGTTGCAGGGATGTGATGTGCTTGAACCAGATGATGTGTTTTCAGGAATCTTTGAAGAGGTCTCATATGTGGATACTATGTCAGAGCTAGAAGAGATCATGTAATACAGGTTACAAAGTGGAACTAACATTGTAAAAGTTCATTCAATGGACATGTATGAAGAATTGGATTTATATGAAGCACTTACACAAATAAAGGAGGATTTGGGGGAAGCCATTGAAGTCCAGATAGAGACAAAATATAAATCTGTTGCAAAGAAGGTGAGGTCGGTGGCTACACCTCTACCAGAAGGGAGTGATGGAGTAATGGAGAAAGCTTCTCGCCAGCCTATACTAAGAGATCCAAAACACATTGGCCATAAGTTTACTGAAGAGACATTGAAGCAACTGAAAACTGGAGAGGAGAATTTCCTTACTAAAGAGGAAATCAAATTCTTTTGAGAGATGCTTGGAAATCATGGTAAAGCCTTTGCTTTTGAGCCTGATGAGATTGGATGTGCATACCCAAATGTTGTTTCTCCTATGGTCATATTTAATGTTCCTCATATGCCATGGAGTTTATGCCCTAGTCTGGTACCCAAAGCTCACTTGCCAAAGCTCATTGATTTGTTAAATGAGAAGATAAGGATGGGCATTTTGGAACTATCATGTGCACCATACTCTAATCCGTGGTTTACCGTTCCAAAGAAGAATAGTACCCTAAGGCTCGTTCAGGATATGCAACCAGTCAACAAAGTAACAATCCACAATGTGGGTAGAGGTCCAATAGTGTATGAGTTTGTTGAAGCCTTTGCAGGAAGATCCATCTACTCTATGGGTGATCTTTAGTCAGGATATGATCAGTTTCAGCTTGCTTTGTAGAGCAAGGATCTTACTACAATGCGTACACCTCTTGGTTTAGTAAGGATGTGCACTCTACCACATGGTGCTACTAACTCTGCAGCTCATATGATGGTGCTAAAGGATTGTATTCTTCATGTTACTATGCCTTTCATCGATGAATTACCCATCAAGGGATGTGAAGAAGGGTTCAAAGATGAGGTAAAAGACTAGAGCGGGTGCCAACAATTTGTTGCCCATCATATTGTTGACTGTGATGCCATTTTATCTAGGCTTGAAGAAGTTAACTTGACACTTTTAGGGCCAGAATGAATTTTTGGTGCTAAAGAGGTTTCAATTGTGGGGCATATGTGTGGCTCAGATGGAAGAAGACCAAGTCTGGCTAAAGTTGAAGCTATATAGAAGATGAAAGAGGTTTCAATTGTGGGGCATATGTGTGGCTCAGATGGAAGAAGACCAAGTCTGGCTAAAGTTGAAGCTATACAGAAGATGAAAGAAACATGCACCTTGGTCACAGAGGCTCGGAGATTTTTGGGTTTCGTGTGTATTCTATCGTATTTGGTTGCCGCATTTTGCTCATGTTCGAGAGGCGCTTTACCAATTGCTAAGGAAGGGTAAAAGGTTTGTATGGGAAGAATCTCATACAATGGCCATCAAAAAATTAAAAACAATGCTTCTCGAGGCTCCTACCTTGAGAAAGGTTGACTATAAGTGTGGAAAGCCAGTGAGCTTGACAGGTATTGGCTGGGCTATAGGTCAAAATGATGAGGATGGTCACATGTATGCAGTCCGGTTTGGAGAAAAAGTGCTTAATGCTCGTCAAAGAGGTTACCCACAAGTTAAGAGAGAACTTTGGGGTGTTGCTATTTTGTTGAGGTCTGACAAAGAATATTTTATAAGTGCTTCAAAGGTAGTAGAGACACATTGTTTACCATTGATAGGTATGATTGCAAACTGTACTATTACTGGACATTGCAATGTTGCGATGGATAGCCTTTGTCACATTGCAGGCAGAGATAACCCTGTAGTAGATATGTTGTCAAGGGCTAGATATGAAGCTGAAGCGGAGATGCTTACCACTAGTGATTACGTGGGCTTAAAGTTCTATACCTCTTCTCATTTACATGCAAGTTGTGGTACTCATGCTCGTGTTTTTAAAGTCTTTTCTGAAGAGATGTATAATGGAGAATGGCTTTTGATCGGCCGTTAACTAAGCACTCTTACCAAGCAAGAGGGATGGAGTGATCAAGAGTACAAGAGGATGTGAAAGAAGGCTTATGGTTACTTTTTAAAGGATGGTCATTTGTTGAATCAGCCAGAGCGTTCAAGAGGGTTACCACAATGGGTTGTTTGTGATAAAACCACTCAATAGCAAGTGATTAAAGAGTTTCATGAAAGCTTATGGGCCGGACATAGAAGGGTATGAGAAACTTTTGTCAAAATTAAGGACCGCTACTGGTGGAAGGGAATATACAAAGATGTTCGTCAATTTGTGAAGACATGCTTAGTATGCCATCAATCTAATGTACGGCATCAAGACGATTTGCATCCTACTTATCCACTAGCTATGCATTACAAGTGGGTAGTAGATTTTATTATAATGCAAGTGGGTGTTTGGAAAATGAGGAGAAGGTCTCACTAATCAGGTTGAAGGAAGAGCTTTATGTACAAAGGCTACAACTACTGTATGCAAATTTTTGCTTTCAGAAGATGTAATTTCCAGGTATGGCTGTGCTGGAAAAATCACTACTGATAGAGGAGACGTGGATGCAAATGAAGCTTGTGAGTCCTTTTCTTGTTTGGGCATCAAATTGGCTCTTAGTACGACATACAGTCCAGAGGGTAATGGAAAAAGTGGAAGAGGGCATCCACCTATTGTTAAGGCTTTCCAAGGAGATATTGGTGATTGGCTTAAGCTACTACCTTTTGCTTTATGGGCTAATCACACTACACATAGTTCAATTACAGGCTATATGCCATTTGAATTGATGCATGGGCAGAAACCCATTATGCCTACAGAGGAGGCAGTTATGTCTTAGACTATAATTCCATGGGAAGTAGATATGTCTACAGAAGATTTGCTTGCTTTATGTATTTTCCAACTTGAGAGGCGTCAAGAAGATATTGAGCAAGCCAAAGAAAAGCTCAGGGAGGCAAGGTTGACAAATAAAGAAGCATTTGATGAGAACCATAGGCTACGGTCTTATGCTATCAAGAATGGAGATTGGGTACTTGTTTATGATAGTAGTGAAGTAGTTTGGGGCAGGCAACAAGAGAGGCGACCTCTAAACACCCCTCAAGGCTCCGGTGCTTCTCAATTGGGGCTGAGCCAACCACAAGCAAGAAACAACAACAAAAAAACCCACATCCAAACGAGTGATGGGGCACCACCTAGTTACGGTATACAAATTAGGACGCAAGAGAGATTTTGTCACAACCAAGAAGATGTGCCACAAACACGCACAAGCAATCTCACACCAAAAGACACACTTAATGGAGCAGAGAGAGCTAGAGCAAAGGGAAGAGAGAGAGAGGAATATAACTTGCATAATACCTTTTTTGTGACTTGCAAATGGAGATGGTACGTTATGATGCTATCATAGAGTTTGTACAAAACTAAGTCAATGCTTAGTGAATGCTAAACATTGCCAACACACACATACTGTCTTAGGGCATGGGAGACCTGTCACCACAATACCCTCTTACAATGGACACAAAACTGGCAATGAAAGCACACTAAAACACTTTCTTAAACAAGATCAAATTATAGAAACTTAAAATTCACAAGTCGCCTTGAATTCACCAAACCATATTGCACAAGTGGAAGGACGAAGATTTGAACATCGAATCACGCCTTTGATGCACCAAACCTCAATTTACTGATGATGGAGGAACATATACAATAGTGGTTTTGAGATTTTGAACTCACACTCTCTCACTCGCAACAATGTGTAGCTTGAAAGCTTCTCTCACATCAAAAGTGAAGCTCACAAAGTGGTTGCTAGCCTAAGTCTCTCCTCACGCATAGAGTGTTGGGGTGCTATGTGTGATGTTGGGAGTTCTTTACAAGAAGGAGAGGCTCCTATTTATAGGTTGGAGACTTCTCCTTAAGATTATTGGAAATCCTAATTTACAAGCTAACAAATCAGGATTATGATTTTTTTTTTAATATCAAAACATTGCGGGCCTCGTTTGTGTGCTTGAGTCATGGATGTGGGCTCAAAAGAGAGCATTATCGATGGTAGATAAGGTGAAAGTAGATTTTTAAGAAAGGAAGGAGAGAGAGAGAGAGAGAGAGAGAGAGAGAGAGAGTTACTATGCACATGTCGGCTTGAGGTGAGGTGTCTTTTATGGTTAGGTCAATGGCTATTTGGTGTAAGTATGTAAGTGGTTAGTGTTAGTAGTTTGTAGCTAGTAGGATGGGGTAACATTACGTGGCATATGCACTCAAGGTGCATTATATGATTTATACAATGATAAAAAAGTAAGAGAAGGATTAGAATATACACAATTTGATAGAAACCAGAAGATGGAAAGGAAAATTTTCACCTATCTCCTCCAGCGAATGAGCTGTTGTAGAACTCTATTGGTGTAGTTCCTATGAACATGGAAAAGTTGAATTTTCCATGATCAAACGCCTCCTTTGGTAGATCTTGAGCTTGGTTATTTGGTGATTTTTCTCATTTTGTGAAAGGATAAAGAGGTTATGGTAATATGAGATTGATTCTACAGAGAGAAATTGAGATATATGTGTGTAGGGATGATAATTTTGAATTATGGAGTAAGGGAGAGATGGTAATGGTGAAGAAGATGAAAGAAGCCATGAAAGTTGCAGGTTTGAGTGAGGGATGGTGAGGAATGAGTGTGTGTGGAAGTAGTAAAGGAGGTGAGAGTAGACTATGGGTTAGTTTGAGAGAACTGGGCAAACTCAGGTCCACTCAAAATATCTTATCTCATCGGTGGTAGCTCCAGAAATTATCAAAATGTTTGAGGTGATTATTCAGCTCTTGGTCCACATTTTGTCTTGTAACTGCTGCTTCAAATTCAGAGTGGAGATGGATATAAAAAATCCCACCAAAAAGCCTATTTTTCTTCAAAAAAAAAACTCTTCAGTGGCCCCCTTCTTGTTGAATTTGCATAAGGCTTTAAAGGTGGGCTCCTCCTTGCATTACAACATGACCTAATTGATTCTTAGGGGTTTGAAATATGCATGGTTGTGGATTATGCATAAATATAATATATAGATATGATGAAAAGAACAGGCTAGTATACATAAACAAAAAGAGCTAAGGGAAACGCTCTTTCTCTCTCTCTCTCTCTCTCTCTCTCTCTCTCTCTCTCTCTCTCTCTCTCTCTCTCTCTCTCTCTCTCTCTCTCTCTCTCTCTCTCTTTGGTAAGCGGAAGGATGCAAGCAAAATGGAGAAGGATTTGACTCTATCTCTCTCTATCTCTATGTGTGTGTGTGTGTGTGTGCTTATTGAGATATCTCTTACTCTCTACCAAGTAGACTGTGGGCAAGGAACTCTTGGATTCTCCACACTTGCCCTAAGCAGAGGAGAACCAATTTCTAAGTGCTAATGATAGCCATTCTAAGCAGATAAGCTTCAAGGTGTAGCCAGGGAATAATTTTACCTTCTTGGGTGGATTTTGGGAGGAGTAAGCTCTGAGCACTTGGGAATTGTCAAGCAGTGCCATTAACGACAACTTTTGTAATCAAATTTCACCTTTCGTTAACCATTACCAGCTTGAGGCTTTCAGTGTGCCAATTTTAAGTCATTTAAGTGTTATTCAATCTATTTGATTGGTGTAGTGTATCAAAACTGTTATTTTTTCCACAGCGAGCACCTCGGTGCTGACCTGACTCACCTCGCAAACCCATCATCCCTGACAATAGCTCCAAAAAAAAACATATATGGAGGACGTCACCCTCATGGTAATGCCTCCTAATCGATGGCGTATCCCTCTTCTTGCAGCTTGGTCAAACGGGCCACAAGTCCATGCCTGTACCCATACTTCTCATCTCGGCGTGTTAGAGGGTGCTTCATGGAAACTGCCTGCAAAATTATGGTTTAATGATTAGATAAATCTTCAAATTATATATATATTTTTGACAATTTAAAGCATACGTTTTCAGGAGTTTTTTGGATCAAGGGATTGCGCATATGTACATACACATGCATGGTGCATAAAATAAAGGATTGCCCATTTTCCAGAGCCAGGTGGTTATGTGGGGCCCACATGTGTACATGTAGGACATGGTGTACATAGTGCATCGATTTTCACTATTACCAGTACCAGTGTGTTTTTTCTACAATAATGAGGAGTTGGTAGCACGTAAAACTTCTTGAGGAAGCTATCCACGGGCCGATGACATGAGGTAAGCAGGTGCGTCAGATGGCATCTAGTGGCGTCAGGAGGGCGAATGGGGTCAATACTTGCACATGGAGAAGTACGGGCACAACCTGGGTGTTGTCTTGTGATAATTATGTAGAAAGGTCATCATGAGGACCACTTTTTGGGCCACTCCACGTGGTGGCGGGATGCATTATTGAAAAAAGCTGAGTGCCAGGTGTGCGTATGGATGCAAAAAGGTGACAACTATGCACTGCGAGGTCAGTTTTTGGCCTGTTCGGGGTCCGTTTGAGGTCAACTAAAAGGCCAAGGGTGCCCAAGTGATAAAGCTAAGTGTGGGAACTGAAAAAACTGAGAGAAAACCATAAAAAACGTGGAGAAGAGAGGAGGAACAGCCGCAACTGTGTTTTTGGGGTTTTTGGAGCATGTTTTGGCCGTAAACTGCTCATCCGAGGTCGGATTTGAGCACTTTGACATCGTAGACTGGGGTTTTGGGCCGTTCCGGACGCGATGGCGCTGTCCATTTTTTCAAATTCCTCACTCTTTTTCTGCTGTTTTGCTGTGTAAGTTTCTCCTATGAGCGAAGCTTCTACTCTAGTTTGTGATTGTATCTGGCTTATTTTACCCATACTGTGTGAGCTATTTGTCCCAATGGTGTTGGCCCAAGCTCAATTGTATCTAAACATTATAAGTTCTCCTCTTTTGAGCTGAGTTTTTTGAGTGTGTGTATGTGTATCTCTCTGTGTGGAGCGGACAAACGGATAGTCTCTCTCCTCTCACTCCATAGGTGTGTTCCATGTCTTGGCCAGGTGTGTTGTGTAAGCCGAGCGGTGCCCCATAGTGTGTGTGTATATCCTTCCAAGAGTGTGTGTCGGGTCGTTATAGAAGCGTTCCGTGTGTTTCCATCCCACCCACAACGTATAATACTTACAGATTCAAGCCGAAGTGTGACGTAGCCTCCACTCTTATACTTCTTTATCATTCACAGACATTTCCTCCACCACATACTTGCAAGAGTAGGGAGTCTGTGTAAGCTTCAATTTCTTGACTAGTTGATAGTTCAAGAAGTTATCAGTTGCACCATCATCCACTAAAATACGAACACGTTGTTGTTAATAGTGCCATGCATGCGAATCAAATCATGGGGGCCAAAGGTGGGCTGCCACATTGAAGGAGGCACACAACACTTGTGCTTTTCTTCCATATGAAGAACCTCTACATCACAATATTCAGGAGATGAATCTAATGTGAGGCGTTGAACCGTGTGCATGGCCTTTTTTATGCCTTGCAAAAAAGGACAATCTCTCTTGTTATGTTGGTCCGAAAGACATTTTAACCACAAATTATGTTTCTTTGCATGCTCAAAATCGGTAGTGCTGAGAGACCCACGTGGAGTATCTCGTGATTGCTTACGCTTCATAGCCTCTTGAGGGCGTGGAGAGGTAGATTGTCTCTTATTCCTCTTGGAACGTGTGGGAGATCTACCTCGCCATTGGCTCTTAGCCACATTGCTCTTATGGCAAAAGTATTTTTAGAGTAGGGAACATTTCCTTTCCTCTCTTGGTCATCGTCATATCTTTGGGCATGATTGATGGCTTCTTCCAAAGTGTTTGGACGTTGGGTCTTGACATGAAGACGATAGTCTTTGTCAAGACCCCTATTAAAACCCCATATCTTTTGGAATTCATCTAGATCTTTTAGTTTTAATATGATTTCCTGATACTTTGAAAGGTACTACATGAGAGAGAGGCCAGATATGCGGCATACATCCCATGCTAACCAATTCCTATCTTCTTCATTGGAGTCCAAAAACTCTTTGGAGAAAGAAGCTCAAAACGCAGTCGAAGACGAAGGACGAGCATCTATTGGAAATGTCATCCACCTCTTATAGGCCTTGCCTTGTTTCCATAGCCGTCTTTATATCCGGGGTGTGTCTCAATCTATGAATATCACTCCATTTGTGTAAGAATGTATTGACCGCATCCTTTTGCGATCACGCTCTTCCTCGTGAAACTCAGGAATGGTGATATTCTTAAGTAATGCATTGCTACCTTCTGCATCTTCTGTAGTACTTGCCTCTTGGACTCCTTGATTCGTGCGAGCTTGGTTTCCTTGAATCGTGCCACTTGTGGCTCCTTGAATCGTCTGTGAATTCATAAATTTCACAAGTAACTCCGTAAGATTGGTAACATTTGCATTGAGTGCGGAGAGGTTGCTTTCAAGTACTCTTTGGCAATGTTCCAAAGTCTTGAAAGAAGCCATATCTAAAGCCCATGATATCCTAGATCATCATCATCATGTAGGTTCTTGGGATTAGGCCATTGTAAAATGGCTTGGACATTTCCGGGATCCATCTTGATTCGATCTCCAAAAATGATATGAACAAGATATTTTACTTCTTAAGAAAAGAATTCACATTTGGATTATGACTATAGATGAGGATATCATCAAGCAAGACTACTACAAATTTTCCTAGATAGGGCCATAAAAATCTATTTATCAACGTCATAAAATTTTCCTAGATAGGGCCATAAAAATCTATTTATCAACGTCATAAAACTAACTCGTGCGTTGGTAAGCCCAAAGGGCATTATCAAAAACACATATAGCCCATATCTAGTTCTAAAGGCTGTTTTTGCAACATCTTTAAACTTTATTCTTACTTGAGGATAACCAAAGTGTAATTCAATCTCTATAAAATACTCGGCTCCCTCTAACTAATCAAAAAGATCTTTCATTCTAGGCATAGGGATGCTATTCTTGATTGTGAGATTGTTTAGTGCTCTATAGTCGACACAAAGATAGAACCATTTTTTTCTTCACAAATAAAATTGGTAAAGCCTATGGATAATCATTGGGTTTATTAAATACTTTATTTACATAGTTTATCGTTGTCTTGCTACTTCTTAGTGTTGTGCTTGGCCTAATCTATAAGGTGGTTTACACACACGATTTGCATCTTTAACTAAATCAATAGCATGATTTACTTCATTTCTTTCAAGAGTTATACCCTTTGGCAAATCAATAGGAAAAACATCTTTAAACTAATCTAGCAAGACTTTCAAATCACTTGCATAATCACTACAACAAGACAAAGACGAGTAGGAAACCTGATCTTTCATTTCCGCATCAAAGTATTTATTTACAACAGACTTACACCAAACCATATAAAAAACTTTTTTTTAACAAGATTTTTCAACTCAAGAGATCATATGAAAGGACTGTTCTATACATTGTGATCACTAGTAAAACAAACTTTTTACTAATTTTTTTTAAAATTTTAGTGAGTTTTCCTAGTAACTCCGTTTCAAAGAAGGTCCTATTTTTCATAATTATTCCCTTTCCAAAACTAAGTCCTCATGATCCATATTCATAAGTTGCAAGTCAAGAATTTCTCTATATCCTTGTATCTCAATTCCAAATTGCATACCAATGTATCCCATATCCTTCTTGTTTTCATCATGGAGATGACATATAACTGAGTGCTTGGTTGTTGAAAAAAAAATTAATTTCTTGACAAGAGCATAGTTCACAAATTTATGCACTGTGGCAGAGTCATCTATCATGACCCTAACCCTTTTCCCATCTACAAACCCATGCATTTTCACCAGCTCATGAGGAACAAAACTTGATTTTCACATGCTAGTTTACAAACAATAATGATGATCTTTGTCCTTATGCAACACTTCTATGAATTTATACTCTTCATCACCAGTTATTAAAAGTGTCTCGACCTAACAGATTAGACTATCTTTATGACTCTTGTCAAGACCTTTACCTTTTTCATCATCATTTTTTCTTTTATTATTTGAAAAATTCCATTAGGTGATAAACAAGTGAAGCACAAGTTTTCTTTTTTAGCCTTTGCAACATCCTCTAGGCTCAACCTAGGTCCGGTTACAACTCTCTTCTTAAACAATGGTTTACCCTCCTTATTAAATGACAATTTCCTTTTCCCCTTTAGAGAGGGCCGTAATACCCGTATCTATGGATTTGGGCTTAGTCTGAGTGGGGTTAGAAGCTCTCACGCGAGTATTATCTTCATAAACTTGTGGAAATTTAATTTATTCCTCCAAAGTTTTAGGTTCACGTTTTTTCACATGTCGCTTGAAGTGTCTATCTAATTCCTGTGTAAACACTCTTGTTTTGTGAAAGTCATCTATTCCCTAAAGACTTAGGATTATTTCTTTATCCTTTTTAGTGTATGCAAGAAAAGTACTACCTCGTGCATAGCTTTTTTCCAAGCATCCCAATTTCACAAGACGAACAAACATTTCCAAGAAAGAACTTGCTTGACTAAGTTAGGCAAGCTTTGTGGTTGAGAAGACAATATAAGGAGATCAAGTTGTAGGAGATGGCCCCTCAGAAGGTGGAAGCAATTCATGGGAAAAAAAATGGAGGCACAAGATTTCTAAAGAGGCCATGGAGAGATTAGATGCATGCAAGGATATGGCTGCCACTTTTTTGGAGGAAGTGGTAAAGTCCCTAGAACATGTAGTTTTTTAGGTGTTGATCAAGAACATTTATGAGATTCTTATAAGAGGATTCCCAACGTGTTTGGTTTATTATTTTTCCATTAGGTGTTTGATTTTTTTTGTCCATGCAACTTTCTTGGTAGTCCGCTTTGTATTTTGTCTTAGTGTTACATGGTATTTGGAACAAGAGAGTATATAGATCTCTTGTGATTTATGACCTTTTTGTCCTTGCAAATTTTTTGGTAGCCCATGTTGCACTTTTTCTTAGTGTTACATGGCACTTTTGGAGTTTTGGAACAAGTGTAGTACCCCTTATCTATAGATATTTCATGATTTGTAACTTTTTTACATGGGGTTTCTTACTTGCAGCTTTATTTGTTTTAGAACTACGTTCTCTCTTCAAACATAAGATTTATTTTGTTCTTATGATGCTCATATAGATGTATTTGCGTAGAGTGACTTTTGAGATGCTATCTTTTAAGCTGTAGGGATAATAAAGTTATTATCTCTCTAGTTTTTATACTTTTTCTATCTAAAGAGAAGACATGCAGTTACTCTCTCTCTCTAGGTTTTGTACTCTCTCTCTCTCTATCTCTCTCTCTCTCTATCTCTCTCTCTCCAACACTTGTATAGGGTCTTGTAATTGAAATATACAATGAATAGGATTTGATAGAGACTTGGTCGAGAAACTCAAAGAATTGTTCAAAGTGTTAAAAACGCTCGAAATGAAAGACTCACAAATTTAAAACCCCCCTGCCTAAGAAGACTTTTCCAACCTCTCTATCTAAATGGAAACTTGTAATTATGATGGGGATTCTGTACAAATTGTTGGCAAAAGAAATTGCTATAAAAATAGCACCCTTCTTTGAAAAACACATGCATGAGACGCAATCAAGGCTCATTGGGTGAAGGTCCATATTAAATAACATTCTCACAGTGATGCTTGGGATAGAGGCTCCTCAAAAATGTAATAAAAAATTGGTGTTGTTGTTGCTTGACTTTGCTAAAGCCTTTGACTCAGTTATTTGGAATTTTATAGTGAATGTAATGAAAAAGTTGGGGTTTGGGCAACGAATATCAAACTGCATTCAATTGTTGGGCTTAGGGGAAATCTCAAGAGTTAGTGTCAGTGGGAGACTATCCCTAGCCATTAAGGTGAGAAGATCTGTTAGGCAAGGCTGCCCACTAAGTATTCTTTTGTTTGCAGTTGCTACTCATCCTTTGTTTTGTTTTCTCCATGCACAAGAAAGAAATGGAAATCCAAAAGTGTTGCAAGTACGGCGTGAACACATTCTGGATTTGGCATCTGCTGATGATACCATCACCTTTTTGCATGCAGAGAATGCTAACATATATAGGGAAATGTATGTCTGATTTACATCTCAGTTGATTGATGTAACTACAAATCAGTTTCATAATTTGATTTGGCAAGGTAAGAGAATCCCTAGGGGAACTATTTTCAAACATTTGGGATACCCTTTGGGATTTCATGTTTCTGCTAAACAGCTCACTCAATGAGTGGATTAAAGAATTCAATGCAAAATGGCATCATTGAATTGTACTGAATGGCCCATTTATGTTAGATTATGAATGATACATGCTATTCTAATTCCTTATCTCATGTATTTTCTGCATTTAATGAACTGGCCTCACAGTAATTGAACTAGATTCAAATCTAAATTGTTGAAAACTTTTTGGGGATCTTTTGCTAATGCATGGCTAGCATGTGATTACATTGCATTACATGATGTTAACCTTGGAGGTTTGGGTACCACTAATCTGAAAATGCATATGCTAGGTAGGAGGGCAACTCTACTGGAACATATGTTTTTTCCATATACTTGCTGTGTATTTTCATGGTGTGTGGGATATGTCTACTTGAGACAAACTCTTTTCAGCTACTCTTGCTAAATTGTGTGGGAATACTGCTAATATATTGGTGCAATCTTGGAAAAATGTGTTTGAATTGTTGATTTGGGAGGGTAGAGCCAGATACACTAATAACTCACTAGGGGTTGAATCTTGCTTTTGGAGTTTTGTCTTTTAAAGGCCACCTGCTGTGTTTTTGGGCAAGAAAGCATTAACCCTCTTTAAAAGAGGGTTAAGCTCAATCAATCAAGTAGCTGACTCTAATGGAAACCTTATCTTTTTTATGGTGGCCAAGAGAAGATTCAGGCTGGGTCATGGCCTCAAAATTTCTTGGGGGCATCTGTGTGCTCATGTCTTCAACCTCAGTATACCATGCAACCATGAGTGGAAAGTGTCAAACACTGCAGCAAACCGGTGGTCTTCATCCACTAAGTTTTTTTATATGCATTCACTACAAGAGCTCGCTTAAATTTCGACATCAAATTACCGGCGTCAATGGCAAGCGTTGGTATATGTGTAGGTAAATCTGGAGGGAGATCAAGTGTTTAGAAATTTTAATTTCTAAATTTTTGACGCTCATGCCGATGCCTATACGGCATTCATACCAACGCACATACCAGTGCGCATATGGATGCGTATACATGCACCTGTACCGTCGGACCCTACAAAAAACAGAACCGCGGGTCTTTCCTGTGCATTTCCTTTCTTTCTTCTCTTCTTCTGTTGCCCTCCTCCTCCTACTTGCTGCAGCCTCAAGACATGCCGGAGGTGAGATTCTCACTTGTGGACTACTCCTCATCAACAAGGTGAGATTCTTTTTAAGTTTCCTTGTAGATTTGTACATTTTAGTGTATGTGTATGTAACATAGCATGTGTGCGTGCATTTTTGCAAGTTTGAGGACATTTTTCCAACTCTTTCTTGCTCAAATAGGCCGCATGTGAGTGCTCTAACATTATTTTTTGTTGCATACACACATACACACACACATTCACATAAACATGCACACAAGTAAATAAAAATGCACACTAAACAATATAAACATGCTATATATGATGCAAACACATATTTCTCAATTTGAAAAAAAATAAAAATGCATTTTTAAAGTAATATTAATTAAAAATCATCATTAACTAAGAAAGATAATTACATTTTATCATTAAAGGAAAGATTTATTTTGATTTATGTTACTTTCTAATTAGTTTTGTTGTTTTTGTGTAAATAAATTTAGAAATTGACAAATATATTGTTATTTCTATAATTGTGACTTATCGTAGGCTATCCCGCTTAATTAGGTTGAAACATTTAACATTAATCGATTTAGGTAATAAGTGGTTTATCGCCTAGGACTAATCCCCAGTTAGATTGATCAAGGTTAGGTGTTTTATTAGAGCGTGTAGCTGCTTACGTATCGTTTAGCCGAGCCCGCTTAGTCTTACATGCGGGCTGAGCTAGTTTCGTCTAGTTTTGTTATTTAGTCACTTGGCAACTTAGGGCTATTCCTCTAGGTTTAATCAGTATTCAAACGTTTTATTCAGCGCACACAGACAACAAAAATGCAAAAAGATTTAAAAAACAGACTTATGTAATGGCTAGAGGATGTGAGGTTGTTAGAGCTAGCGGCAAATAGTAAAAATACTGCAAACGGATTTCGGAAACACAAAACTCTTCAGAAATGACTTGTGTAATTCAAAAACGCAAACGAACTTTGACAAAAGAGGTAAAATAACGCAATCGGACTTCAATAGCGCACACAGACTTCAACAACCCTAATATATAGTCATTGACTAATAAAGACGAGATTATTACCCTGTGGTCCTGATCTCCGTGCACCTCTAGACCGAGGTGTGCGGAGATCGGGCATGACTAGCGAATGTGAGGTTGTTAGAGCTAGCAGAAAATAGTAGAAGAACCACAAACAGACTTTGGAAACGCAAAAGTCTACAACAATTGACTTGTGTACTTCAAAAACACAAACGGACTTCGACAAATGAAGTAAAATAATGCAATCAGACTTCAATAGCACACACAGACTTCAAAAAACCCTAATACATAGTCATTGATCAATAAAGATGAGATTATTACCCTGTGGTCTTGATCTTCGTGCACCTCTAGACCGAGGTATGAGAAGTTTGGGCATGGCTAGAGAATGTGAGGTTGTTAGAGCTAGCAGCAAATAGTAGAAAAAATGCAAACAAACTTCAAAAATGACTTGTGTACTTCAAAAACATTACCGCAAATGGACTTTGGTAAACGAAGCATAATAACGCAATCGGACTTCAATAGCACACACAAACTTCAAAAACCCTAATATATAGTCATTGACTAATAAAGACGAGATTATTACCTTGTGGTCCTGATCTCCGTGCATCTCTAGACCGAGTTGTGTGGAGATCGAACATGGCTAGACAATGTGAGGTTGTTAGAGCTAGCGGCAAATAGAAGAAAAAATGCAAACCGACTTCGAAAATGACTTGTATACTTCAAAAACTTTACCGCAAACGAACTTTGATAAACGAAGTAAAATAACACATTTGGACTTCAATAGCACACACAAACTTCAAAAACCCTAATATATAGTCATTGACCAATAAAGACGAGATTATTACCCTGTGGTCCTGATCTTCGTGCACTTCTAGACGGAGGTGTGCAGAGATCGGACATGGCTAGAGAATGTGAAGTTGTTAGAGCTAGCGGAAAATATTAGAAAAAATCCAAACGAACTTCGAAAATGACTTGTGTAATTCAAAAAAGTTACCACTAACGTACTTTGATAAACGAAGTAAAATAACGCATCCGGACTTCAATAGCACACACAAACTTCAAAAACCCTAATATATAGTCATTGACCAATAAAGATGAGATTATAACCCTATGGTCCTAATCTCCATGCACCTCTAGACGGAGGTGTGCAGGGATCGGGCATGACTAGAGAATGTGACATTGGAGACGAGGAATAGGGAACACACCCAACACACAAAATGTTTGCCTCTCTATAGCCCAGGGATTTCACACCACCCCTAACCTCTCTAATACCACCTTCAAATTGGCTAATTTACACTAACAACTCCACATTAGCATACAGGACAACCGCCTCCCACCTTGCAAAAAAACACCTTACAGCACTAAGGCATCCACATTGCTCGACTGACCCTTTGTTCCCGCTCACAAGACACCCCAATTCTGCCCTCTTGGTGACACCCTTCAAGATGCAGGCAAATCCTCTGCAAGCATCGGCAAGTACACAAAGACCAAGAGAAAAGGAGGGGGATGGGGAGAAGCAACACAAGAAGTAGGGGAAAATATTTGGTATTTTTGCATAGGGAGATAGTACAGTCAAGTATGTAGCTCCAATGGCAAGTTTGCAATACACAGGCTTGAAAAACCCCAATCACTCTCTCTGGAAAAAAAGCCAAGCTTGGCTAATGCAAAAAAGGAAACAAAACAAGAGCTATCTAGCTCATACAATTAACTGGAGCTTTCTTTAGAAATTTACTTGCATGGCCACCACTTGGCACTTTCTTGGTGTTTGGTATCTGCATGGTGCCTCTATGCTTTGTCCGCTCAATTTCTAGCTCGTACAATTAACTGGAGCTTCCTTTAGAAATTTCCTTGCATGGCCACCACTTGGCAGTTGGCACTTTCTTGGTGTTTGGTATCTGCATGGTGCCTCTATGCTTTGTCCGCTCAATTTTCCAACCTTGTATTTGCACTTATGGATGCCTCTTGGATAGGCTCTCTCTCTCTCTTGTTGGATCTAGGCTCTTTGTGGAGGGCTAAGCACCTTAAACTTCCTGAATTCCTTCTCTTTTCTGTCTGCTGCTTAGGTTCAGAAGTAGACGCCTTTGCAACTAACCCTTCAAATTTAACAGTTTTAAAATTCAAATTTAGTTCTTGAATACCTTTAACGAGATCGTCAAGAACAGGCCCCTCCACTTTGGGTAATGTAGAGGGCAGCTTCTCTTTAATCTCTTCTTCATCATCATCCAGTGCCTCGATCACGATTTGCTTATCAACTCGCTTCTGTCGTTTTACGATCATGTTCACCGCTTCGATACTATTTTCCAATCTGATGTGAATCCCAATTCTCTCGCCGGATCCTTTAATAATTGCACCAAATTCTTTTGTAGTCGTGGATCAGCAGCTTGAATAAACAATTCCACCTTTTGATCCCTCAAGGAACATTGTTCTGCTAACAATAACTGATCAAAATTCTTTTCAAACTCTCGCAACAGTTCTCGTGCAGATAAATTTTTACCCTTCTTCTACACCCACTTCGTAAAACTCTATCTGGTCACCCATTGAGAATCCTCCAAAAAATATTCCTCTTGCAGTACCTTCTTAAAATCCTGCCAGTTCAGCCCTTGAGCCGCTTGAATTTCTTTAATTCGGGCCCTAAGTTCTGGTAGTGCAATCAGATGAAATCCTTCCACTGAATCCTGGTCTTCAATACCATTATCTTCCATAGACTGCTCATACAAATTCCAAAATTTTGAAATATCTCGGCCCTCAAACCGTTGCAGCTTTTCCGTAACATTTTGACGAGCTTTACGAATCCGCTCTTGCAAATTATGTTGTTGCTATTGCATGTATGCTGCAAATTGTTGCATCATCTGTTGCATGGCTGCTTCTTGTGGTGTAGACATATGCTTCAACAATTTTCCCACCCCGGCTCGGTTTCGCGTCAGGTTCACCAGGTGTCGGGGGATATGTGTTCGAAACTTGAGCCAGATCAGCACCGGGGGCTGCTGGCTGTGGAAAAATTGAGAGCAAAATTTTGCCACACCACACAATACAGCAGCTTTTAATCACTTGGTAATGTTATCGACGCACAAAACTTGCTCGGAAATCGATAACACCGACAAAATTGATGCACAATTATGAAGAAGTGTCGTTAACGACACCATTAATTGACACTAATGACGATTTAGGAGCTTAAACTCCCCTTACAGAATACTTCGGGCCGTTAACAGCTCCACGATTCAATAAAAAGAAAAAAATAAAATTAGGTAGCCTGCCAACGAACAAAATCCCATTGTGTCGATTCCATCTGTTTGATTGTCTTCAATCACTGTCTATGCCGAAGCTTATTTCTTATCCTATGACTCCTTACCAGCCTTTGTTGGTCTCTCCTTGCCTAAACCGAAGGAGAATCATGCTTTGGTTGCCTTCTCCTTGCTAAGCCGAACGAAAATCGTGCTTTCTCCAAGCTTCTTTTGCCCTTTCTACCTTCTGCTCCAAGCTCGATTGCTTCCCCTTGCTCTCCTCTCTCGCTTGCCTTCACTTGCAATCACCCTCTTTTCTTCCCGAGATTTGGAGAGAGAGAGAGAGAGAGAGAGAGAGAGAGAGAGAGAGAAAATCCCTGTTTGACCTTCTCCTGTTCTCCTCCTCTCTTCGAAAAACTCTCCCCCTTCCTTGTTGCTTTTGCTTCTCTTTAGATCGAGAACGAAAGAGAGAGCGTTCCTTGTCTAAGCTCGGGAGACAAAGAGTGAGCACCTTCTCCAAGCTGAGAGAGAGAGAGAGAGAGAGAGAGAGAGAGAGAGAGAGCTTCCCTGTTTCTTTCCAAGCTTCCTTCTTCCCTTCGTTCCTCTTCTTTTTTCTCGCATGCAAAAAAAAGACCCGCTATTAATAGCATGCATCCTCCCTTAGCAACAACGGCGCCGTCATTGCTAGGGAGGCATAAAATTTCCCTCTAGCTGACGTGGCAACGCGAAATCGACCAGCATAAAATGTCGCGAGACTTGGACCAAAAATGATCACCAGGGCAAGGAGGTGCTTTCTCGTCACTGCAGCGCTTCCATTTGCCGCTCGTACAGGCCGGCGCGAGCCATTCTTCCCCTGCGCAGTTCACTGCACGCTGCCGCCACGCCTTGGCTCTTTGTTTTTTATTTTCCTCCACACTTAAGCCCTATTTTACAAGTGGGCGACCAACTTAATTTACTTTTGGGCGGGCGGCAACCCTTTTGTTGCCTTTGGGCGGCCATTCGATTTGGCTTGGGTGGGTGGCAATTAAAGGGCACCCCATTTGGCATACATATTGGCAAAGCATTGCCAAGCACAACATCTTTCTCGAGCAGCCACTGTCTAATCATTAGCATATCCCACAATCGATAAGCTCCATAAGATGTCATTTAGGACTGTGAGCTAATCAAGTGCTTTCGTAATGGCACCACTTTTAGCATGCATAATCTAGCAAGGCATTGCTAATTCCACTTAGCATATTTATCATCCAAGGCATTGCAAAGCATATCAGTCGTATCTTCATTAGCGGGTCATGAAATACAATTCAATTGAACCACCAGTTCACAGTGCACTGCAAGAGATGAAATTCTGAACAAGATTCCAGTTCCCAAAACCTGACTGAAGCTCAAAATTTTCCAGATGGAACTCCGTACAAACCGACCAGATTGGTACGGAACCGGCCCCCGGTGAATCTTAAACGGCCAATAACTTGGCAACCGAAACTCCGATCGCTGATCTGAAAGGACCAACGCTCTCCACAAAGTGCACACTCCAGGCCCATGCTTTCATTTCATCTCTGTCTCGTCAGCTGCAGTTGCCCAATCCGGTATGGATCTGCAATCGACTTAAACTTGAAACTGCCTTAACTTCTTCACCGTAGCTCCAATCGACGAGCCGTAAAGACAGGCCGGTAGAGCACATCAAGCATTGTAGTTCTGAGTCACAATATCCCATCCGTGCCCACTGCAAGAATAACACTTTTTAGCATCATTAAGGCATGTTTTGGCTCTGTCAGCCGCATTTGTCATACATTCAGCATTGAACTTGTCTTGTTACCAGGCCCTAATCACTGTTCATTAATCGTGTAAGCTTCAAACAAACTTGATGTGCATTTTCCTGGCATCTTTCTTAGCATGGGAGCGGAGCTGCACGACATCGGTTGGGTGGAGACTAGCACACGCATTACCTCTTATATGTGCAGCCGAGCTTTCTATTTTGCAGAAAGCAGATTTAATAGATGAAGTCTTTTTGTGTTACTGCTTCTCCAAGTCTTGTGAATTTTCAAGAGAAAAGTGCGGTGAATTCTAGTAATGGTATGCAAAGTGCCATGAATTCTAATTGTATGCACAGTGCAATGAATTCTATTGATAAACAAAGTGTTAAAAAATCTAACGAGCAAAGTGCTCTCAATTTTAATTCTATAGAGTAACGTGCAATTATTGTAAAACAAACATTACAGGTATTACAAGATTCTCCATCCCATCATAACTCTAGTTTACTTTCTCCTTTTTCATAGGAAAAGCTGACTCACTTACTCACGGAGTATAGTGATGTGTTTGCAAGTGATTTACCACCGGGTTTACCCCCTACACGTGATGTGCAGCATGGCATAGATGTCTTGCCAGGCACTAAACCCGTGAGTAAACCACCTTATTGTATGAGTGCTAAAGAAGCCAAGGAGGTTGAGAGTCAGTATGCTGACTACCTCCCCGTGGTTTCATTAGACCTAGCACTTCGCCTTGGGCATCACGAACTCTATTGGTAAAAAAGAAACATGGTACTATGTGCATGTGCGTTGATTATCACGGATTAAATGCGATAACCATCAAGAACAAGTATCCTCTTACTTGAGTCGATGAGTTGTTTGATCAACTCCACAGGGCAAGATACTATACAGAGATAGATCTTCGTTCAGGATACCACAAGGTGCGTATCCTACTGCAAGATATCTCCAAAACTACCTTTAGAACACGGTTCGGGCATTTTGAATTTTTGGTTATGCCTTTTGGCCTAACCAATGCTCCAGCTACATTTATGACACTCATGGATAGTGTCTTACGTCCCTATCTTGGAAAGTTTGTTGTGGTTTTCCTTAATGACATTCTCATTTACAGTAAGACTGAAGATGAACACATAGAACAATGACAATTAGTGTTCAAACAGCTACAAGCTAACATGTTGTATGCTAAGCAAAGCAAGTGCGATTTCTTTAAAATAGAGATACATTACCTCGGTCATGTGATCTCTTATTCTGGCATCAAAATGGACACTAGCAAGGTCGCTGCCATTCTTCGATGGCCACATCCCAACACGATTGAGGGGCTTCAATTATTTTTAGGCATGGCTAGATTTTAATAACAGTATATCCGTGATTATGCCAAAATTGTTGTTCCTATGACGAATCAACTTAAAGCAAAAGGTAAGACCTTTTCTAGGGAAGAAGCCCAGAAACACAGTTTTGAACAGCTCAATGTAGCTATCGCCACTGCTCCCATCCTAGCAATCATCGACCCACCTAAGCCATTTGTGGTAGAGACTGATGCTAGTGATAAAGCCATTGGTGCGGTACTTCTCCAGGAGGGAAGACCTATAGCCTTTGAAAGTAAAAAGTTAGGTAGAGCTCAACAGAATTATTGTGTTTATGAGCGAGAGCTCTATGCCATGATTCATGCTTTACGAAAGTGGCGACACTATTTATATGGTGCCGAGTTTGAAGTAGTTTTTTGGCCATGAGAGTATCAAATGGTTTACTACTCAAACAGACTTGAAGGGCCGTAAAGCTAGATGGGCAGAAATCCTTCAAGATTATGATTGTAAGCTACGATATTGCAAGGGGCGATATAATGTAGTAGCGAATGCACTAAGTCGGATGCCTCAGATTAATTCACTTGCTTTCACGGAACTAAAGAGTGGATTTTTGGAGTCATTACATGGCAAGTGTGCACACGATCAATCATATGCTAAAGTGTGGCGTGCAGTTTTAAAAAGGAATCCCTCACACTCACATGTCTCTGAACAGCCAGATCAACATATCTCTACACGTGCAGATAAAAACTCCAACACACAGAGCTCCACCCCTACTCAGAAAGAGCTTAAGCGATGGAAGAATTTTTCCATTGATGATGGCTACTTACTCCACAAAGGTAGAGTATGTGTGCCAAAGGACTCAGACACTAGGTGCCAAATTGTATTTGAGTGTCACGATAGTCCAAGTGCCGGTCATCCAGGTATTCGTAAGACATATGCCTTAGTTCGATGGCAGTTTTATCGATCAGGCTTACATCATGATGTTCAAGAGTACGTACTAAACTGTCAACAATGCCAAGTTAATAAGGCAGAGCGCCTCAAGGTAGGTGACCTTTTACATCCTTTAAACATTCCACAAGGTAAGTGGGAGAGTATCTCTATGGATTTTGTAGTAAGACTACCTACTACAAATCGTGGCCATGATGCCATTTGGGGAATTGTAGACCGTCTCACAAAGATGGGTCAATTCATTCCCACTAAGACTACAGTTAAGACACCGAAATTAGCATGGCTATTTGTAGAGCATATATATAAACTCTACGGTCTTTCAGCTAGTATCATTAGTGATAGAGATCGACAGTTCGATAATCACTTTTGGAGAGCTGTGTTCCAAAAGTTGGAAACTAAACTTAATCAAAGTACGGCTGATCATCCAAAAACGGATGGTCAAATAGAAAGAGTTAATCAAGTGCTAGAGGATATGCTATGAGCATACGTTAGCAAGAAGCAAACCAAATGGTAAGACTACTTACCTATATTGGAATTTGCTTATAATAGTTCAAAGCATGTGACTACAGGGTTTAGTCCATTTATGCTTTTGTATGGATTTCAACCTAGATCACCCATTATGGTGGGGTTGGCTAAGGAGAAGATACAGCAAGCAAAGGATTTTATCCAAGACCATTTTGACATGCTTCGAGTTACTCTACACAATGTTGAGCAAGCTCAAGATCGATATAAGAAGTATGCAGATGAGCATCATCGTCTTGCTACTGCCGAAGAAGGAGACAAGGTTTTCCTCAAAGTTCCGGAGCATTCAAAAAGTCTCAATACGAGAAAAGGTTGCTAAACTTTCACCACGCTATTGTGGACCGTTTACCATTTTCAAATGTATAGGTCAAGTGGCCTTTACGTTAGCTCTTCGAGATCACTCACGAGTTCATCTTGTTTTTCATGTTAGCCATTTACGAAAACAGCTAGGACAGAATGATAATTTCATTGACACAGGTGTGTTGGTTGACCTTATCACACTGCTAAGCATTCCTCATGATCCCGAAAAGATTTTGGATTCTCATGAGCTTCGCACCAGACATCATATCAGACGACAAGTATTGGTAAAGTGGCTAGATAGACATGAAGAAGGTTCTACATGGGAGAATGTCTCTGCACTTAACAAACATTTTCCTACGTTTGTTTTCGAGGACGAAAACGATTCCCCAAGGGGGGGGGAGGGTAATGTAAGGACATGGGTCCTATGGGCAATGCCATTGGCACGACTAGATAGTGTGTACGCTAGGGGGAGGCTATAAGATAGCACGGTTGGGTGGAGACTAGCACACGCATTACCACCACCCTTTCAAAAAAAAAATCTTCTTTGATTGCATGGGGAAGCCTTTGAAGTTTGAAATTTCCTTCAAAGTGTGCCTTGAGAAGCCTATTTCTTTGATGTTCGAATATAAGTTTTTAATGCTCTTTGACATTTTACTTTGATGTTTCATTGCATATGCTCGCTGTTGCGGGGACTTGCCTTTGTGTAGTAATTGAGGCATGAATGCCTCTGCAGATATGACAAGCCACCAAGCGTAATGAGCCCTTGTAGGGGCTTGGGGTGCCACGGCAATGATAGCTTATGAGTAGTATGTGGGAAGGGTCCCTTCACTTGAGTCTTGTACTTCAAATTTCACAAAAACAATGTTGACTTACTACTGACTTGGGACACCGATTATGATGATCTATTGAGACAATGAAGTTGAACATGTTGCAGGCAAGGATGTGCTTGCTTTCCAGGGATTCCACAAGCCCGCACGCAGCAGTTGGTGCACGAGAGAAGCCGTGGGAATGCCGGCTTGGTAGGGCCAAAAATAGTGAAAGTCGGCATATATTTGTTTGCAGCTGGTTCAAAGGCAAGTGAAGCTCATAGCTTGGTTGGTAATTCTTGAGGCTCTTAAGGAGGCCATTTGGGTTTGATGCTCACATGCAGCCACGAGATGGTTGATTTTTTTTTTCTTATGATCAAAGCATAACGAGCTCAAAAACTTGGGGAAAAATTCATGGCTTGAACTCAGGGCATCCGTAAGGTCAAAGCTCTATTTATGAGAGTCTATCCAAGGGGCCACACGCCCTTGTTGTAGAAAGTCTCCAAAGGTAGTGTATCTAAACTTCGCTTCACAGTCGGCTCACACAAAGGCACACACACCTAAATCGGGTGGGTGATTAGCAAGCTATTAACATCCAAATTCAAAGCTTGAGGGCTCTACTAAGAGTTGGAGTAGAGGAGGTTTGCACTAGACAAGATTAATTATGAAAATGAATCTCCTAATGCTAATGCTAATCTCCTTTTGTTAACCTAATAATGTGGGTAGTGGCACATCCTCAATGAGGGTACATATCCTTTTGGTATCAAACCTCCAAAAGGGATTAGTGTAGCCTAATATGCAATGCAAGGGTGGGAAAAGATTAAGAGATGCTAATTACTAACAATGGCTTAATCATAAATTGATTAGAGACTAGAAAAAACTAATGGAAATGCTAATCACACTAACACAAAAAAACATAGCAATAAAACTACCTAGCACACCATGGCTCTGACACCACTTGATGGGAATGGGATCATGCTAGCTAGGGTGGATGGAAGACAAACATCATGAACACAAGTGAGTGTGTGTAGGCTAGATTGTTACTCAAGCGAATTAGGTTCCAAGATAGATTAACTTGGACTCATAAACACAATCCTCAGTAGTTTGCTAACCCATCGCAACCTCACCAAAGACAAGAGAGATGTAGTGCAAACTTGGAATGGATTCATTTATCCATGAAAGGAGCTTTAAGTAGCTCTACAATCTTGCACCATTACATGTGGGATAATTCCAATCTTCTCTCATTCACTCACACTCTAGTGACTCTAGGACAAAGCTTATACCTTGCACATAAGTCACAAAAAGTTACATGACTTCCACTTGTTTTGCACCATAAAGTGTTAACATACATTGCTATCTTTGTTTACATCATTACTCCACAATACCCTTCTTTGTCGAGTAGGAAGACAATCATCCACCTCAAGGTTCACATTCAATTCAAGCAAAGTACATCCACCAAGCTCACAAAGTTCAAGTTCTTTGATCCTCACCTCTTCCCCTTTCTCATGGTCATCTTCATTGATATCACAGTTCAACATGGTTTGTCTTGTTCATACCTTCTGATTGATATTGCTTAGAATTTTATGATTGCAATATAGGTATACCAATTTCTTGGCACGATCATTGAGAAGCCGATTACGAATAATCGAGTGTACATAGCTATAGGTACTCCAATTTCACTCAGTACTTGAATTGGTAGCACACTGTGCAAGAACCCTAACAGCCAATCTGCGTAATGTAGGTGTGGAAGTACCGATCATGAGCCACCATCTCCATGTGCTGGTTGTTTGGATGCAAGGTTTTGCACAAACTGTGAACTGAAAAAGACATCCTTTAACATGTACTTTGTCAGGTTGGCGAGTGCTTAGGCTTGATCATCTAGATTGTTGTAGAAATTATTGACCACATTATAGAATTCTTGAATCACTCCTCATGTAAGTCATCACAGTCCATGTTCTAGTACTTTGGATCAAGTAGAAAAGCAACACTATGTAGTGGACTATGCTCACTACCCATCGAGTATGAGCGCGAACTCTATGCAATAGTGTCTGTCTTAAAAACATGGCGTCATTATTTGTATGGTGCTCAGTTTGAGATTGTGTTTGACTATGTAAGCATTAAATGGTTTACACAACAAATGGATTTGAAGGGTCGGAAAGCCAGGTGTGCCGAGATTCTTCAAGAATATGACGCCAAGCTCCGGTATCATAAAGGACGATACAATGTGGTGGCTGACGCTCTAAGTTGTATGCTAGAGATCAATTCTCTCTTGTTCATGGAACTTCGTAGTGAATTTTTGGATTCTCTAAAGGGCAAATATAAGCATGATGAAGCATATTCCAAAGTGTGGAGCCATGTACAAATGAGGGATCCTTCTCACTCCAATGATGGTAGTATAACATTAACCTCCACACATAGTTCTCCTCTATCGAGTGATGGACTACAACGATGGAAGCATTTCACCATCGACAATGGGTACCTACTCCATAAGGGGAGAGTTTGTGTACCGACGGACACAGACATTCGACGTCAAATTCTTTATGAATGTCATGATAGTCCAAGTGCAGGGCACTGGGGTATTAGAAAGACTTATTCTATCATACGACGACAGTTTTACTGGCCAGGTTTACATGGCTTTGTTCAAGCTTATGTTTTGCATTGCCAAAAATGTCAAGTTACAAATCAGAGCGCCTGAAAGCAAGAGGACTCTTACATCCTTTGGAGATTCCCAATGGAAAATGGAAAAGTATCTCTATGGACTTTATTGTGGGTTTACCAACCACTGTACGAGGTCATGACTCAGTATGGGTGGTTGTAGACCGGTTGACTAAACTATGTAAGTTTATTCCAACCAAATCAACGGTTAAGAATCCAGAACTAGCCAAGTTATTTGTGGACAATCTATACAAGCTGTATGGTTTGCCAAGTAACATTGTCAGTGATCGTGATCCAAGTTTAACAGTCATTTTTGGAGGGCTGTGTTCAAATGATTGGGTAGACAACTAAACCTCAGTACAGGCGATCATCTAGAAACACATGGTCAGACTGAACGAGTTAACCAAGTGCTAGAGGATATGCTAAGAGCATACGTTAGCGATTTTTTTTTTGCGTTCGCGAATCTTATGCGCGATTTTAAAAAGCTCTATACTTACAAGTTCTCATTCTATTTTGAAAGAGAGAAAGAAAGAAGTATCCTAATTTTGACTCAGCTCTGTTTCTTTCCTAAAAATACTATCTCCAAGCTTTTTCTTCACACATAGATTAGGTTCCCACATAAACCTATGGTTCCACATAAAGAAAGATCATAAATAAATGGATTCTGAACCCAATTTTCAATCCGATTGCTCTGATAAACTCATGATGACTCACCAAATTGAGAATCTCAATTTCTTTGCAAAATATCTGAAATGATTTATATAGATAAATGTTGGGTACATTACAATTGTGTTTATATCTTTGCTGTCTTCATTGGTATTAATTTTTTTGGATTCATGTGTTTTTGTCTTTATGTTGTCATTTGCCACTTCATCTTCACTTGTATGTTGAACTCCTTGATATTGTTGGTTCATTTTGTTGAGGGTGCAAACTTTGTGACCGATGGTGCATATCATGCATACATTTCATTTACAATGTTTGTGATGCTTGTGTGTGTGCTCATGCAAGTGCCCATGAGGAAGGTCTTACCTTGACATTGCAAGGCAATGTCTAATTCTCATACATGGACTTGCAGACTCATGGAATTATCCTCGAGGATAGATGAGTACACATACATATAAAAACGGGCTACATGGGATTCATATATGGTAGAATATGCAATCACGAGAGCTAGTTGTAGGTCAATTTTTTGTGAGAAAATAGGCGATAAATCACCGAAAGACCCTTAGAAAAAATGGAGCTTGTTTGTGAATAGTGGGAATAGACCCTTAGAAAAAATGGAGCTTGTTTATGAATAGTAGTGGGGACAAGTTTTAAAACCTTGGCCTTGGCGGCTTTCTACTCAAAAGCTAGAGCTCCTACTCATAGGACGGCATGCTAGCAGAACTAAAGCCGCAATAGTGTGGATTTAAGAATCGTGAGCACGTATGTGGCTTGATCAAAGAAAGCCTGTGGTGGCCAAAGCAGAGGCAACTGACAGTGGTCGGTCAAAGCAAAAATATGGCTAGTCAGTTGGTTTGTTTGGACCTGACCATGGCTATGGATTCCATTTAGTCGACAATTTCAAATCCACCCAGGTTGCCCCATTTCCAAAAATAGGTAGTGATGATTTGAACCCCCAGCAATTCAACCAATGCACTATAAATGGTGTAGTGGCCACCATGACCACCTTGTTTGCTTGTGTAAGAACTCCTAGAATAAAATATAACAATTGGATTAGAAAGAGATCACACACATACACACACCTAAAGGGGGAAGGGGGGGGGGGGGGGGGGGGGCAATTAGTGGACTAATGACCTCCAAAGCTAGTGATTGAACAGTCAACTAAAAGCTAGAAAATGGAGCTTAATGGAGGATCCAAATGAGCTCTGATTTAAGCAATTAAGGTTTCAATGTAATGGTGGTGAGAAGCACACCCCACACATACACGAATTGCATGAGGAAATGATTCCTACAATGAGAGTAATGGGGCTTTAAAACAACCTAAAGGTGAACACGAAGAAGCACAATAATTGGAAATTGCACGCGTGCACACACACACACACACACAATTATTAGAATGCTACTAATCTCCAATCAATTGATTAAGAAGGGTAGTGACTCATTGGTATTGCCAAGAATGTGCCCAAGACTAATCGTTAGACTGTTCAAATTTTGCCATGATTCCACAATCTTGTGTAAAACGTTTTTTGTCGATCCGTTCCACCCTAAAATGTCAACCTTTGCACCATGTTGCTGTGTATGACTTATACTACAACCAACAAAGATTATGAGTGGCTGTTCAAACATCTAGAAAGCCACGAGTCGTAAATAGCAAACTTATATTGGTTGCGCAACCCCAAGAGTACTCCCACTCCTCCTCAATCACTTCTTCACCGCAATGTTGTGCGCTTTTCAAGTGGTTGTGCAACCATCTTAAGCTCATGAATGCTGATAGGCTCTCCACACCCGCCGGATAATGCATCGGTGGTCGTCTTCCGTGTCTCCACTCGATTCGTGCCCTTTGTCACTCTTGATTTGCATCTCGTATCGTGAAATCCACTTTTGCATCAATGAATTGTGAAGCACGCAAAATCGATTGATTTTAGCCTCTAGATCTTCCGTCATCTTCTTCTCAACATCGAGATTGCACATGACAATCCCAAATATGCACTCATCATCTATGGTTTGCCATAGCGTGTCTCGGGCTTTATCAAATCCGTCTAGCCACTCCCCAATGTAAACTAGGGACTCTGATACCAGCCAACCTTCTACCATGCTGTCCTTTGGACGTGCCTTCTAACGCACATGTCCTTTGACAACGTTTTCATGAAATGTTCTCAAAAGAACATCCATCTGGAATGTATTAGTGCCAGTTATTTCCACCTCATCAACTATGTGAACAAGAAGATGCACTTGAATGGTTAGCATGGTAGTAGGAAAGTGTTTCTCAAACATGCAACAACCTCCATAGCGTTTAGTTTGGAAAATGGTATGGATTCTACATGGATCTCCTTTTGTGAGATCCATTGCACTAACTTCGCAAGTTTGTAGATTGTGGTACGGACGTCAGGAGACAAACATCCCTCAATGGCCACCGATAAAATAAACTACAAAACACATCTAGCTATGATATTAAAGTCCACACGTGGATATGTTACACAATTTCCACTATGATATATTCCACTTCAAACATACTTGACACATTTTATGCCAGTCGTGTGACTTCAAGCCAGTAAGCTTCTCTTCTTTAGTGAAACACATTCAGAGTGAGTGCATTATGCTAGTGGGGGTCCACATAGATCAAATAGTCTCTTTTAATTTGCATTCTTGGGCTCCTGTCAAAATCCATGGTGCTTTAGGGAGTTTTATTGATCCATCGGGTGCTGTTTGCAAATATTGCTCCATACGATCCACATTTCTAAGCTCAACTCTGGCTCCCAAAGTATCTTTCTTGCCGATCAAATGGTCCCACGTCAGATTACCCACATTCTTGAATATGTGCATTGTATCGAGCAAGTGATTGATCATGAGTCTGGGCCAATATGGTAACTCGTACCATAGAGAGAGTCTCTTCATCCCTAGGGGCAAACTGTCATCACACATCTCCTTCTACTCTAACCATGCTTGTGCAGACATCCTCGGTGGCTCTCTTCCCAAAAAATCATCGCGTAACTCATGATTCTTTGGAAGATGCGCTTGATGACCTTCGTAGATTTCCTTATTCAATGAGGGTTCCCGACGTGCATTAAGTCTGGGTCCACATGTGACACATGCTCTGCATCCGCTTGTTTAAATCCCTGCATGTATACACATGACAATAGATAAGCTTGAGAAAAACCAAGATTTATAGTGTTTGAGTTTGAGTATAAATCACCTGAGCATTCTGTTAGTCTGGGATAGCCATGCATGGTCTGATCAAAGCATTGTGTCGACCTGTGTATCGGCTCATATCCACCACTTCTATGCCAATCCACAATTGTTGTAGCTCTTCCAATAGTGGATGAAGATACACATCCATATTCTTCACTTTATACCACCCCGACACAATCAAGCATAGAAACAGGTGTCCCTTCTTGGTAGTCAACCACGGGGGAATGTTGTAGTTGACAATGACAACGGGCCATACACTGTCAAATGTTGACCTCTAACCAAATGGATTCATGCCATCCATAGCCAGGCCTATGCGCAAATTTTGAGCTTCCTTGGTAAAATCTAGCCATGTATCTCTATATGTTTCCAATCTGCGCAATCTGCAGGAATCCATAGCACATCATCCAAAGATCTATTCTCCTTGTGCCATGATGCTAGGGCGACCATGGACTTACATTCAAAGAAATTCTTGATGCAAGGAAGCAGAGGAAAATGTCGCAAAACCTTTTGTGGAATTTTTTATCCGTGGAGATCTACTCGATATCTCTCGGAATTACATTTCGGACACTTCTCCATGTCTATGTATTCCCCTTTGAAAAGAAGGTAGTCGTTAGGACAAGAGTGAATCAAATTGTAATCCATCCCTAAGTTTCACAAGATCTTTCTTCCTTCCTCTCTAGAATCTGGCATCGCATTATCAGCTGGCAATATGTGATCTTTAAGCAATCTACACAGCAAAAAAAATGCAGTACACTTGTGTAAGTAATCTATCACATCATTATACATCTACAGTTTTTTCTTGAAGTAAACACATTGTAATAGATCACCTGAAAAGCGTTGTGATGCTAGTGTCACTCCGTTCAAACTTTGCGTACATGTTGAGAAGAACCAAGAGCGCCTTCAATCTAGACACACGTGCTCCATCATACAATGGCGTATCGGCTTCACTTTTCATATCATCATAGATAAGCCTTTCTAAATCCATGATCGTATCGATCATTTCATCAATCTCGAGCTCAAACATAGCCTTGTTGTTGGGAATGTGGTATGCATGATCATCCTCCGAGCTGTCAGAGGCTACATCTTGTGGCCTCACGTATGCTACTTGACCAAAGAGCTTGCGAATACGTCTATTGGGTTTCAAGATTGTTGTGTGTTGGCCAACGTCAGAGTCCGACGAATTATAATTGGCAACAACTCGATCTATAATAGATGGATCAAACTTGCCAAATGCGTGAACGTGCTGCAAAGAAACGCGTCTTGTACGTCGCACATCATGTCTGCATGGATTACAAGGACATAAGATCTTTGTTGAGAGATAGGTGTTTCAGTTGGACGGCCCCACATCGTCGTCACTACTCATAATGAATGTAAAAACCTTACTAGACATAAATTTAATCTTCTATTGGCATCCTTCATCTTATCTCTCTCTCTCTCTCTCTCTCTCTCTCTCTCTCTCTCTCTCTCTCTCTCTCTCTCTCTCTCTCTCTCTCTCTCTCTCTCTTTGATCACACTGTAAACTACCTCACATTCTCTAGTCATCTCCCGCACACCTCGGTCTAGAGGTGCACGAAGATCAGAACCACCAGGTTATAATATCGTCTTTATTGGTCAATGCCTATATTTGTGGGTACAAAAAATCTACACACCCACGTCTACATGATAGTGTATGTAGTGGGCAAAACCTCTTTGCCTCTTCTTTAGCTGTAGCAATTCACAAGATCTTAACATCTCTTCACAGCAGATCCTTGTTTGAGGGATTGCTTAGCACATTACATGTTGGCCCCCAATCTGAGTATCATGCCATTGAAAGCTTTCCAACTTAAGGTCGCATCCGTAGAGAGGAAGAGAGGGATTACCGTTGGCCTAACTCTAATTTTTTTCCGTAATCCCTAAGGTAGACTTTAATATAAAAACTAAATCCAAAATCTAACCTAATTGAACATGTGGTGATTCTGAGCTAATTGAACATGGTTAGTGGGTAAGTTAATAGGTGTTAGATTCTGATGGGAATATACATATTGTTGTGTACCTAGTGTTTGCTCTTTGGGCAGATCCTTGAGCTTAGTTGCAACTCCCCCTTCATTGACATGCCCCTAAAATCTAAATCTAATAAATCTAACCTAGCTAATTTTAAATCTTGCCCTAATCTTAAATTTAACATAAATCTAAATCTAATATAGTCTTAAACTCAACATAAACCTAAATCTAATCTAATTTTAAATCTAATTTAAACCTAAATGTAATCTAACTTAAATGTAATCTAACTTAATCTTAAGTCTAATTTAAATCTTAACCTAATCTTAAGTCTAACATAATTTGAATTTAGCATAAATTTTAAATATAAGTTAAATGTAATCTAACCTAATCTTAGATCTTAATCTAACCTGATCTTAAATGTAATTTTAAATCTAACCTAGCCCTAAATCTTAATATAACATTTCATTTCATATTTTCTCTACTTTTTTTAATCTATCTCTCTCTCTCTCTCTCTCTCTCTCTCTCTCTCTCTGTTTCTCCCCATACCTCTCTCTTTTTTTCTTCTCTCCCTCTCCCCCCCCCCCCACTCTCTCTCTCTCTCTCTCTCTCTCTCTCTCTCTCTCTCTCTCTCTCTCTCTCTCTCTTCCTCTCTTTTCTTCTCTCAATGTGTGTGTGTGTGCATTCTTTGTTTATGTATATGTGTGTAATTTTTTGTACATTCAATGTGTGTGTGTGTGTGTATGTGTTTTTTGTTTATGCATGTGTGTACATTCTCTCTCTCTCTCTCTCTCTCTCAAAGACACAATGTGTGTGAGTGTGTGTGTGTGTGTGTGTGAGAGAGAGAGAGAGAGAGATTGAGAGGGAGAGAGAGAGAAATGGCGGAAGGGAACATGAGAGGAAGGAGAGAGGGAAGGAGCATACCTGGCTCTCTTTCCTCTCCTTGTGTGTGTGTTGGGGGGGTCGGGGGGGAGAGAGAGAGAGAGAGAGAGAGAGGGGGGGGGGGGGGGGAGAGTGCGGGTTTACCTGTTCCGCTAGAGCATCGAAAGTCAGATCTGAGATCTCAGTTTTTGGCGCTCTCGGTTTAGTTTTTATCCCTATCGGCGTCGTTATGCTTGTCGCTATACTATTTGTTGTATAGCGACGGTCATAGCGACAAGCATAGCAACGCCATGGATTTTAACATTTGAGCGTTGCACTGCTAACGTCGCTAATATGAAGAACATCTTGTAGTGTATGCTAGTAGCATACGGACTTCACAAAACTTGGCACAATGTATATATGATTTTCTTGGAGGTCGGTATGCCACAATGGATGTAGGGTACATCTGATAGCTCTCAATTTTTCAGTATATATGGCTACAAGCCAACTTCAAGCAACGACTACTCGTCTCCAAGGGGTGACTAGTGCTTTGCTTGACTTTATGTAATGCAAAGCTTCTCTTATGTGACAAGGTATTATCAATTGACTTTAGATCACAAATAATGGCACCCATCTTTAGCACTACATGGATATAAGCTCACAGTTTACGCAACGGTGCATTGTGATGTATCCATACCAGTGTAGTGGTGCAAGGCACATATACCAATGGATGCTCACATGGTTGAGACTATCCTTGACTCTATGGCTTCATATTTTTTCCATTGTATGCATGACATACTCGTATGGTGGCCATACAACACCCATCATTGTATATGCTTCCATTATAATACTAAATACTATCATTAGGAAATTTTGGAGGTCATTTGGAGGGCCATATGAAAGAGAGAGAAAATAGAGCGCGTCCAATGAGCTTGAGGGCTACGTTACGTAGGAAAATATGTGGAAAGACTCAAGAAATAGAAATATTATTTAAAAACATTCACGAATCTAGGATTGTGGCATCGTAACTTCTTTGCTTTTACAGAGCTGTTAGGTGCATGTGTGGTTCCACTGCTGATATTCTCTTATGATCATTAACGTACTGGATGGTGGCCATTAAGCCTGCACAAGATATTGGAATTGTAAAACACTTTCCCTCTATTAGGATACTTTCAAAGTGAATCTCCCTCCACTAAAGTTTTTCTCTCAGAGCTATGGCTTCCACGTCTTCCTGGCCAAGAAGCTCTAGGTGTTTATGGTCTCTCACACCAACTAGCAACACCTGCACTTTGCCTAGAAGGACAAGTAGTAGCATATCATCAATTACAATATCAACTTCAATAAGTGCAGAGAACCAATGGGTTGGACAAAGGATAAACAGAGGTTCATGGGTCCTAATGCAACCAAGAAGAGCCAAGAGGTCTAGTGCTATCAATATTTACTGCTCAACATGGAAGGCCAGAGTGTTGGATTTCAAAGTTGAAATCGACAAAAGATCTGTAAAGTAAGTTCTTGTTCATCATGTATTTACCCATCCAGACGTGATAGAAAACGATGGAAATGTGTCAGATATACATCAACCACGTTGCAATTGTAAGTATTCTTCACATCTCAAGTGCATTTGATTTGTCATTTCACTTATTGATACTCTCAGTTTAACTTTTGCTATATATTTTGCAACGTTTATCCCTCTTCTTATGAGCAATGGCTCCATTCTTCACATCTCAACTACATTAGATATGTCATTTTCACTTATTGATACTCTTAGTTTAACTCTTGTTATATATTTTGCAGATGTTTATCCCTCTTCTCATGAGCAATGGGAGCCTGTGGAGTGCATAATAGGCCTCTTCCTTGTCGTTCATGCCCACATTAGTTCTCTATAGTATTCAGGGAGAACCAGCAAAAGCCTGGCTGATGAAGGAATAAATTTCTATGACCACATCTACCAACTCTGCCCAGGGAATAAGAATGGCATGTTGGTGAAAGTGCCTCTACCATTCGACTGGAACACTGCGGGCTGGCCAGTTCTTGAGGAAACAATGGTGGAGGCAATGTGAAGTAAGCTCTACAAGGATATACAGAGGTCTCTACGTAGCTCTATTGCCACCAAACTGGTTAGAATTGCAAACTTTTGTCCTGTTGCACTGTTCATAGAGTTGTTTCATAACTATAATATACGTGTTATGAAAACTATGTTCATGTGCAATTCATTTCAACAGTCATCCTGTGACAAACTTCTTGACAGAGGATGGTATGTAAAGGAAGAGATTGGCATATGCTATGAGGTTGCGCTTGACACTCTAGTTGTCAAGTACATGATTGCCAGCCAATCACTGTTAGTCTCCTTTTGGTATATGCGATCACAAATGCTCATACGTAAGTACATTCCTATGGACCAGGTTTCTGCAGGTTTGGAAGATAATCCTGCTGTGGATGTGGAAGTGTTTGATAAAGAGCATGGCCTAATGTTGGTGGTTACAATAAGGGAGCTATGCAGTCTTCCGCAGTTGCGGCACGACATAATTGAAGAGTCAATGGATAGGGACCTTTCAAATTTTTCCTTTTTCCTAGCTAGCCGTAAGCTGATGCGGCATAGGGAGAAAGATATTTTGTGCAAAGAGTTGGATGTTCGGGTTGAAATAGTGTCAATCTAACAGAGATTCTTGTGAACCTAAGTGTATACGAGTGACTTTCAATACATGAAGTTTTTTTGAGATTATTTATCAATTGTGGTATGTGAATATAAGTGTTCTTGAAATACATTTCTTTAGCCATTTCCACATCTCTCTCTCTCTCTCTCTCTCTCTCTCTCTCTCTCTCTCTCAATGTAAGGCAACACAAAGACATGATAGAAGAGTCATCTTAATTCATTAGAAAGTACAAACTCGTCCATGAACAATGGACTGAGATACAATTTCTATAAGTATGGAATCAAAATGTCTTCAAGGTAAAAATCAAAGGTATGCCCTTCAAAAGAGGGTGGTGAGATAGTTGTTCCTGGTGGATTTAGATCTCCCTTTTCAGGAGTATCATCGATCAGTAGTGTATTATTTGCATCAAAGGGTACATCGATTTGGCTGAACGGTTTGTACAAAAGATGTAAGTTGGGTTTTTTAGGGTGGTAGTGGCCCTCGATGGTAGCGCATC
This sequence comes from Adiantum capillus-veneris, assembly GCF_014529385.1. Classification (NCBI taxonomy): domain Eukaryota; kingdom Viridiplantae; phylum Streptophyta; class Polypodiopsida; order Polypodiales; family Pteridaceae; genus Adiantum; species Adiantum capillus-veneris. The sequence continues at coordinate 66,352,857 of NC_140942.1, read as the reverse complement.
TTCTCTGATCATATAAAAAAGAAAAATTTGCCGTATCAGCATCGGATACAACGCAAACTATTCTAACTAGTGGCAACAAGTTTTGCCTTTGCACTGAAGACCATACAGGAACTCTGAAGTGCGGAAGAAGAAATTGAATAAATTCTTTTGTTCCTGGACAAACCACAACTCGACAAGTACCCATCCAAAATGTTTGCAAATCCCATTAGGTGTCTGCTATACCCAGAGGCAGGCGCATCAGCAGCAATCCATTGATGTCCAAGATAATCAACCTCTGCAAAAGTTGACAAGTACATATAAGTAGTTAGAAGCTGAACATATTTTTCCATACTTGAATAGACATTACCGGAACAACCGTATCTACAGGTAGCAAGGGTCCATATTGGGTCTCTATAGTGTTGTTGTCGTTGTTGCTACCCTCTGCTTTTGCTTTGTCGTTGTAGTCATCGTTCTCATCTTCATCAAGGGTCTCCCCCATGGCTCTTTGTGCCTCATCACTTTGATTGTCTTCCATGGTTTCCTCCAAGGTCTTATCCTCACCCTCCGTTGGCCGGCTTGCCTCATCCATATCCTTTTGGGGCTCCTCCATTGGCCGGATTGCCTCATCCATAGGCCTGCTCTCCTCATCCATGCTTGCTTGCTTTTGGGGCTCCTCTTGAGACTGGCTTGCCTCATCCAAGGTTTCCTCCATGGGATTTTTTGGCTCCTCCACTGGCCTACTTGCCTCTTTCATTGTCTCCTCTGCTTGTACACTAGCACCTTGCATATCCTTGTTTGGCCTTTCTACATCCTCAGCCCTTTCATCTTTGGCTGGTATGACCCCCTCGGCCCGTTGTGGTTCCACTGTGTCTGATGCAGGGGCTTGTGGTGGTGGCTCGTCACGTATTGTCATATCGATTGTGCGGTCGTCCAAGCAGCTATCTTCAGCTTCTCTTGGGTTGGACATAGTGAGCAGGTATTGTATTAGACTTGCCCGATATCTTTGCAAATAATCATATATGTAGTTCTCCATAGCACTCTGCAAAATTGAAAGACCACATAGTGAGAAGTCTTGTATAAAGAAAACCAAAACTGACTGAATGCATTGCCAAATGGTTACCTTAGTCATGAAAGGTTGTAATGCAAAGTAGCTTTGCAGGACATATTCTGCATGGAGAAGACATCTCCAGCAGTAGGAAGTTGCATCGGTTTGATTTGGTATAGGCACATCTTTGATTGGGGCCTTGTATAGTTCGTACCTTCCACATAGCTTTCCATAAGCAAGCAATAATCTCTTTAAACAACTGCATAAAGGAGTATCAGGATTTTAGCTTGAGGCTTTCAAATTTACGTGGATATCCATAAGAAACACTTTTTGATACATAACACTTATAGCCTAATTTCAGGGTGGGTTCCTTTTATTGAATTGAACACCCACACTACTGGCAGGTCAACATCAACGCATATGAGACTCCAGTGATGGTTGTTCTCATAAGGAAAGATGACGACAGTTACTTCCAGCATAGCACAGTGGAGAAACCAACTTTCGAATGTGCCAGATGGAGTGTTCTTCTGTCTAATAATCACATACATTTGTGGATCAAGAAGAAACACCTCCATGTGGGTGTGCAATGGAAGTTGACTTTTGATCAAACTGCAAGAAGTATACATGATTTAGTACACCTATCATTTGAGTTTTCAAAGTTAGCAAAATATTAAAACTTACTTAAGACAAACTGAGATAATTGTATCTGATATCTGAGCATCTGGATCCAACAATATATTAACGTCCACTGTATCCAAAGACATCTTTCTGGCTCCATCTATAAATGGTATCTCTACAAGCAAACCATCCTTCGTTGAAAGTAGAGTATCTTTGTTGCTGGCATCTATGGATCGGGTCACATTACATTCTCTTTGCCTATGGGACTCCACTGTTGCTTTCGTTTTCTCCTTAAGTTCTGCTTCCCTTATGTCTTTAGTTTGGTGAGCAACCGTCTCTTCCCTTGCCCTTGTATTAACATCATGTGTGACATCTACAATTGTGACTTGTGGAAATAGTTCAGGGGGGTATAGCAAAATTTCCCTCATTTTCTTACCCCTGCAGTCATTGGGTACCAGAAATTTGTCATACCTCCACCTTACCCTTTTTAGTGTCTCGCTATCTTTGGAGAGAGAGAGAGAGAGAGAGAGAGAGAGAGAGAGAGAGAGAGAGAGAGAGAGAGAGAGAGAGAGAGAGAGAGAGAGAGAATTATAGAAAGAGAGACAGGTAGAGTGAAAACTCAGAAATTGAGCGAGCGAGAGAGAGAGAGAGAGAGAGAGAGAGAGAGAGCAATGGAGCAGACGCCTCCCAAGGAGTTTTTGCAAACTCCTCCCAAAAAAGGTCATCTCTTTCTCTCTCTCTCTCTCTCTCTCTCTCTCTCTCTCTCTCTCTCTCTCTCTCTCTCTCTCTTTCTAACAATAGCTAGCAGAACTCCTACCCTTTTCCTAATGGACCGACAAGCCCGGCCCATGACTGTTAGAAGTGGATGCCGATGGTTAACAACTACTGAGGCTTTCAAAAGCACAACCCTAACCCCAAAATCCCAAAATGAGCACACAAAATTTCTACATAGAGAAAATCGTGTTTTTCCTTGATGCTTGTTTGACCCCAAAACTATTATACGGCTCATTGACTATAGTACTAACAACTTTTGTAAAATCCCATCTCAATATAATCACTCTACAAAGCATGGATAACAACTTGATCCTAAGGTGGATGAAAGCGTCAAATTGGTCAGGGGTGATGGCCATTGAATTACACCAAAATGGACACAAAGCATCTTAACATCGGTGAGAAGAATTATAGGAACCTGCACTATGCAAGGAACTGGAAGTGGGTTTCCTTCCAATGGTGGAGCTTCTTTTCAGAGGAGAAATTTCTATATGCAGCTTGTTGAGCTTCTAGAAGTACAACCATCACCTTACACAATGTGAAAGGGAGTATATGAACATGTTTGGATGTTTGCATTAATGTAAAATTAGTTCCTTATGTTGAGTAAGAAAAAAATGTGGCATTTTCCCTAGCATGGCCTTCTGGTAACACCTCAAGTTTTGATGACTCCTAAGTTATCTAGCACAATGAAAAGTCACTCCCAAAGCAGTTTCACATGGATTGGATAGATATTTTTCCATACTTTGAATTTTTGTCTTTTTGAGAGTCTGAATTTATCCTAAGTCTTTCATGAGATTTCATGATTTGAATACAATGGCTCAATAGCCCTAAAACACTGTGATAAGCATGCACAAAATCTTGCACACTCATCAAAATTGAAAGTCACCATCTAAGCAAACAAGCACGCATTTTTCCTATAGAGTATAACCAGGAGCCAGACTTGGTTTTCACCTTGACACACATGTTTCCTAGAACTTGTACACCAATTGTATGAGGTTAAAACCCCAAGTAACCCCATTGTTGGAAAGAAGCTTAAAATTCATGCAGTCAAAACTAAAATCTTGGTCTCTAGCTGAACGACTTATCCACTTTGCCACCAAATCCTATTCTCATCACACATATCAAGCCTGTGAAGTCCCAGTCCAATAAATTTTTCTATCCATTACTACTAGTAAAAAAACACCTTTTTTTCCCCACCTTGCATGAAAGGAATGATTATTTAATTTTTGTAAACTCTGCATGATTCATATAAGTTTTCTAAGCAAGATTAACAACCAACAAGTCCTGTCTAGGAACAAGGAAATACCAAATTTAGCTCTGATAATTCTTTGAATTGCAATAAATGTTTACCAATGCTATGAAGTCTACTTATTAAAAACTCCCTTGGGGAAGCATCAACACACATTGAGAAGGAGAGATTGGAATTGGAGGGTGCATCAATCTATGAAGCTATATATCAAGATTCAAAAAATAACATGGTGATGTTACCAATGATACCTAGAGAGGCATACAATCTTGCCAGAAAGTTGCAAATTGAAGATGCAATCGAGAAGAGAGATTTACTCAACTACTTCTAGCTACTGCCATGCAAAATAGACATCCAAAGAGCTCTTGAGCTCTACACCAGCATCACAGGACATGGTGCACAATAGATAACCACATTAGAGAGTGATAGAGTTCAAGTGCAGATCACCTCCAAGTCAATCTTTGAAGCTCTACATTTTGTGAGAGAGAGTGTGTGTGTGTGTGTGTGTGTGTGACACTAGCCATACAAGGAAGTTCCCTAGACCTGTGTGAAGTAGTGAAGTGGTGTAAATCTAACATCCCCTCTCAGCACTGGATGCTAAACAAACCGCATGAAGCCAAAGATTGGAGGAAAATGATGAAGATGTCTACTGCCATGTCCACTGAAGGAAAATGCTCGACAAACTCCACGAGTGTAGCAACAGTCTGGGGTGTCATGATCGCCAAGAAATCTTTGTGGAAAGATGTTGTCACGAGCAGTGTAGCAAACTACTATACTCCATCAATACAGGGTGAAGATACTACAAGAATGTCTTGAGCTAAGTGTGAAAACAACTCCTTGTCATAAAAGAAGTACCAATAGACCTGCAAGTGTCCTGTCCAATAGGATCCGTGGTGTCTGTAGTCAAACCATATGGAGAAAATGGAGAAGCCCAAGAACCCTCATTAGAATGACTGAAAGCATGTTGATGCATGAACCTGCAAGACAAGGTGGCTAAGCTGTGTAAGTTCTAAGAAGGCTAGATGTAGCAATCTACGCGTAAATGTACTCTAAAACAAGGAAAGCCAAACTAGATATCCTGCACGTATAGAAGCTATCGTAGGCTATAGCAAGTGCTGGTAGAATTCATGGAGCACCACCAGATGGTGTCCTGTCATTATGTAGGGTAATCCAAGATGAGGTGAAAGCCATACTCAACCGTCTTCACTTGTGAAGGGCCTCTGAGAAGAGGTGTAGTCAGACCAAGCTATTTGCATTGTGATCATCATGTATGAAGAAGGGAGCCAAACTGAGTAGTCCATGCTATGAGAAGAGGAAAGACTAGACCAATTTGTCTATGCAGTCTTGCTTGTATCTCTTGCCTCCAATCCTCCTATGTCAACCAAAACATAATCCACACCACTAAATCGCAACTTGGTGCGGCTCTCAATGTGAATGAGCTGGGAGTGGCATGCTACCTAGGCTATGGGATAAGTCTATTGTAAGGTTATTGAGGGTGAGTGTAAGCAACTTTGAAGGTAGCAATCCAAATGATCAAGAGTGTAGAAGAGCAAAAACACTACCATCCAAGCCAAGCTCTAGGTGACTCCGAATGTAGTTGTGGGGGGATACCTGATCTCTCGCATCTTGCGTGTAAACTCTCCAAGAGAGTCCAAAGCACTAAAGTCCCACTCCACTCTATAGATCCAAGCAATGAACCTATCCAAGAAGAGATCCAATATCCTCTCCCTAAGTCCATGTAGATGCTCCTGTGTAAGCAAGTAATCTGACGTGTCGAGGTCAAGTGGTAAGTGTCTGTCCACCAAAGATGGTGGTGTCTTCTTTGGGAATGGTGGAATCCCATATGCCATGAGCATGGCCATATCCTGTGTGAACTCCTCTGATGAGTGCATAGGTGTGTCCGTAGCAAACCACAAGTCGCCACCCCCTCTGGAGTGCGCAATCACCAAATGATGGCTGGAATGAATGGATCTCCCAAGGATCATACGCTCATTAATGATCAAGCCAATGTCAAAGATATAGTGTATTGCAGCAATCCTAAGAGACTGCATGGAACACCATTGGATGGTGTCCTGGCAAGAGGTAACTTCATCCACTGTGAAAAACAAAAGCCAAGAGGTTGCTGTCCACCCAAAAAAAAAAGCAACTGCGAGGTGATGAAAACGTTGTTGTCTAGCACTTTTCATTGTGCTCGTATGCTTTCAGCACGGAGTAGTGCAGAAGGTGTAGGAAGGTCACCCATAATGGTCAAATTCAGTACCAAGAGGAAGGAAGTGACAAAGAAATGACCAAGTCTAGATCTACTTAGACTACTACTCAAACAAGGTCAAAAAGGAAATTACAAGACTCTGAATTGATTGAAGAGGAACACGCAGAGGAAAAAAGGGAAGATACAAATGACAACTGGCAGGTCAACAAAAGAAGAAAAAGCTCAAAACCCATCTAGAGAGGAAAGATAGGTTGAGGAGTTCAAGGAAAAAAGAGTTAAAGAAGGGGACAAAAAATCCCCTGGCCCTGCCCATCATAGGAGAGCAACTGGAAGAGCTATATGCTCAAATGGAAAAAGAAAAATTAAATGGATACCAAGGAGGTACAGGATGCTAAAAGAGCAGACAATAGGCCTAAGTCAGGTAGCTCAAAAGAGAGTTTGCATTCTCAATCAAGTGGACACTCCTATTGTGATGACAAACAATGAGCTACTCAAGATTAGGAGTCTCAACTAAAGACATCCCAAGCTCAAGATTAACCCGAAGATCAAGACATCTACCTCAAGCCTCAAGACCCTCCTATTGTGCAAGAAGAAATCACATGGCCCGTACCTATCCCAAGCACATTAGCTCAATAATGGAGCATGATCAATCCATACTATCAAGCTTTACAAAGGGTGGTCGTGGACATGTATAATCTAGTAGTATACGAGCACACCCAAGATGTGGACACCATCTTGTCACTATTAAATAAAACACAGCATACAATTGGCCAGCAATCACCCAGAATTGCAAGCTATAGCATCCTTTGGTGGCGGCATTGGAGTTACTACACAAACGGTAATCATACATTTATTTAAAGGTTTTTATATGGTTTGTCATTGGTAGATTTGAAACTGATATACATTCCCATTAACTTGTGATTGGTTCACATAACATGCCATAGAAAGTGTTATACCGGTTCTGTATTCTTACAAACATAAGAGAAGAGGAAAACACGAATCTAAAAAACCTAGAGTATATGATGCATAATGTGGAATGCTATATGATATGAAGTGATAATTCTATGATCATGCATCTGTTTCACTTTGTTTCCTCTGTAAGGTAGTATAGATGATTTGGAGAAGAACTTGACGATTAGATATATACATCAAATGTAGTAGCTGATGTGGAATCAATATTCAAAGATGTAGTTGAACATGCAGACACACTAGAAAACCAGCTAGCAGTTGCAAAAGTACAAATGGAAATTATAGAGGAAGCACAATGCAAGAGACTTTCATTGAAAAGACATACAAGTTAACAGAGATAGCAATTAATTAAATGAAGGAACAGATTGCAAAAACAAAAGAAGGGCATTGGAAGAGAACAATGGAGTGGAAAACTTAGAATTTTTATAGCTACTCAAACCTACTAGGATCAACAAATACTGCTATAAACAAGCTCTCCCACTTCCACTGATTTGTTATGAATGTCTTCTCCGAAAAGCCACCATCAAACAATAAATGTCCAAAGCTCAATCCAATGAGTGACAGTGAAAGTGGAGGAAGGCATGGCTCAAGAAACAACATGAATGGCAGATAGACATGATGTGGGCACCCACTCCACTTGAGCAAGATGTCACCTTCTGCGAAGAGTCTCAAGTCAAAAATTGGCATCAACATGAAACACTGCAAAAAAGACATTGCAATTGGCTGAATTATGGAGTTTTTCTAGGCACAAAAGACAATGAAAGATGAGATGAGAAATACATGCTACGAGCCCTCACCACAGTGGTAAAGCAATATGAAGGTCTACCAAATCTATCCTGTCAAATGCTCAAAAAGATATGCAAAATGATGGTTGCTTGCATCACCACGTATGTAAACCATGGATTTTCAAAACAACATGGCTATCTTTCTTGGAGGGAAATAAGGGCTTAATTTATGATCTGAATACACAACCAAATGAGCCGATTTTGCATAGATTCTTTGCAAGATTGATATGCATTTCCTCATACTTCATGAGCACATTTGAGGGGGAATTTTATATAGGGTTTTTCACAATGAATACAACCAATTTTGGACCAAAAGTCAATGATCTCAAAGAAATATATGTGGGTTACCATGCCATGGAGATCCACCAGACAAGAACCATCAAACTGTTTGCCCATAAAGATACCCAATTAGCCCAAGAATATAGAGAAGGGATTTGGTGGATAGCAAGTCGCTACATGCAACATCAACTGGTAGTTCAAAGACCACTGTGGCATTGACTCATATCAAGGATGACATGAAATAGGAGGGGGGAGTGTTGAAGATTTCAATAAAGAATCCAACACTAATAAAGGCCAACTATGTAAAGAAGTTGTCGAGAACATTTCTTATACTTGTAATGGAATCTAGTTGTGATATTTTGGCCAAACTTCTTATCCACATAACCTCTTGTAATTATGAATAAATTGAAATTATGAGCCTGTGAGACCCTGGGACTGCCTTAGACTTGATCCTTCGCCCAACCTCCCTTTATAGGCCTTGCCCCTAGGATACCGTCTCCATTAGCAGCCCTTCCCGGTCCTTGACCTCCAGGGTGGCCCTTAGCTTGACATTACTCCCCCCTTGGAGAAGCGTTTTTGTCCTCATCAACAAGAGTGATGATATACTAATGTTTTCCACAGTGGCATCCTTCATTGATCTAGTTGTTTGCTTGACTAAAACACAGTTCAATAGGAGGTTCAATGAAACCAAGAGTAACATCTTGATTTTCCACATTGTTATCCATTTGCAACCATCTGATTGTATCGGTTCCTATCCAAGCATAGTGTGTAGACTCCATTTAGAACGCACATGAGCAACGAGTTATCACAACAAAGATGTACCAAAAAGAGTGCCTCTTTTCACTTTCCATGAAAGTAACTTGTTGACATATCTCATCAGCCAAGTTCAATTCCTTGACTTGTTCTCAAATTTCATCAATAAACAACCCCACCATAACTAGTGTTCAAGGTTGAGAACCTGACTTATACATGAAGAGACTAATCCTAGTCGCAAACATGCTTTAACTTATGGTAAGAAAACTCCAAGTAGAGCAATAAATGCTTACTAATTGGATTTCTTGGTGCTAACATATGCACTTTGCATATCCTTTAGCACAAGATTACACTTTGTAATCTGCCTATCCCCTTGGATAACTGACAGTACTGAGGTGTTTTTCCCCACTGTTTACAGACAGTCTTCCCAAATGACCCATAAACGGGGATCACAATATCATACAATAATGTTCTGAATAACCATCTTGATTAATGTGAAAAATTCACAAGCACCCAAACCAAGCGATGCCTCTATTGGTGATTGATAGATCCAAAAGTAAGCTCAGAGAGAATGCACATAGAGTGAAAAATTCTTCATAAGCAACTAATGTGATGAATATGCATGCCGCTCCAAATCAGCCTTTGCTAAACACTAGGGCCCATAACACCTAGTGTGCATGCATTTAGCAAAAAATAGATCCGAACCTGAATATCCATGATCATCCTTGCCAATACTTATGGCGGATGTGATGCTCCTAGCACACATTAAAGAGGAATGTAAATAGTTCTGATAAGAATCTAAATACTTTTAGTTGCGATCATTGCAAGCCTTGCTGAAATAGTAATCACTTCTAGGTACAAACAATGAAACCTTTTCATTAATAACTCAGAGCCTTGAATCATAATAGAAGGTGAAACAGTAATCACTTCTAGATACAAACAATGAAACCTTTTCATTAATAACTCATAGCCTTGCTATATGCATAAACAACCATCTATAATGTTGTTTACCTGCACTTGTACCTTAACAAGTCATTCTAAGTATCTGACAATTTTGGCTACCAAAATTACTCATGATACATCGTGCTGAAAATGGTCTAGAAAACAGATTTGACCAACACCTAGGGACTTTGCGTGACACATACTTGAAATAGTGGGCGCCAGTGTCAGGCCCAGAGACTCATATTCTCCACATGTGGAATAGGTCTCATGTAAGGATGTCTAAAAAAAGAAGAACATCCTTGAAGTACGAGATATACTTGTGCGTGGAGGTAATTGCAAACACTCTATGACGAGAGTGAGAAGGACCTTCATTAGCCTTGCTCCACACTAGCTAAACCGATCTCCTTGAGTTATTAGACCATGTTGTATCCCATGTGACAACAAGACTCTTGCTTGGCCATAAGAATCGATGGGTACTCAACTGGATAGAAGTGTTCGATTGTGAAATCAATCACTAATGGACTACAAATAGATGGCTCTGAGCCATGCCAACACTCTTAGCCATGCCAAAATAGGTAGTAAGAGATGGCTCTTAGCCCTTCCTGTTACCGTATTGACAAAGAAAGATTTCAACAAACTCATGCCTAGTTTCATTGTTCTCGCATAGAAGTTGGGAAGAGAGAGAGAGAGAGAGATAATGATGGGCTAAGAAAAAGCCCTTATTCAAATGTGTTGGATGCCCCATGCATATGACCCCGTGCAGACCATGTCTATATTGTAGCTTATCCTATAAGCGTACAACTACACGCCCTCGTAGAGGGAGGCTTAGCGTACCCTATAAGCGTACAACTTTGTACTTGCACCATGCCCTCGTAGAGAGAGGTACCATAAGTCACATCTTGACCCATTGACCTTGTATGTGCACGTGACTATACCAGGGTAACTTTAAATATGGCACTTTGCCTGTGAATAACATATGAAGATATCAGTTACTTACCTTGTCCTTAACCATTAGGAAATTTTGGAGGTCATTCGGAGGGCCTTCTAAGAAAATGTATTTTTTGCACTCTCTCTCTAGAAAATATGGCGAATAATAGAGGCGGGTCTGTCATGGAAAAAGTTCAAAAATTTTCCTTTTAGTAGATTCTTTATCCTTCTGAACATTTGTCCGGAATGATTGAGGGATAATCTTCTTTTCAATTGCATTGAATGAACCTCGTCAACATGGAGGGAACGAGGCTAACATGGAGGGACGAAGCCGCAACAACTATTCACTTTTCATTAAACCTGCACCTTTGGCTAATGGCGCACTCCTCAAATGGCACAAATGTTCCGCAGAAACGAGCCAAATATCACCTTCACATTGATTTGGACAACGAGTACCAACCATTGATTAAGCGGAGTAAAACAAACACACATATATCCATAGACACGCTCAGAGATCAGGGAGCTAAACACATAGATATCTAGACGAGAGTCTCTCTCTATCCTAAGAATTCAATGACTAATGCGTCTCCAGCATTTGTCAATCCTACAAGCTTATTGACCTTTGCTGGTGATGGAGAAAACGGACTTCTGGGTTATTGTAAATCTCTTACAAGGCAAGCTGAAACTTATAAGGGCATTCTCCAAGCTCAACAATGTGATATTGTTCGTCTTTCACATTTGCATTCTATAGATCAAGTTACCATTTTGCAACACGAAACAGAGGGACGGGAACTGAAAGGAAAGGTACGAAGTTGTCAAGGACACCATCTTGGGTGGTCGTATTCGAAAGAAGAAATTGCGCAATCTTGAAACATTGCAGGTTACATCCAGAGGTCTTAAGAAAAGAATCCGAGCATTAAGGTGATGCTTCTTGGTTGACTAAATAGTCTTAGTTAAGTAAATTTTTTGTTTTTCTAGTTATGCATTGTTTTCATGTGTCTAAATAGTGTTAGTTAAGTAAATTTTCTGTTATTTACTTATGCATTGTCTTCATGTAGAGATTCAATCTATCCTGACAAGGAAAACATTGACCCCAAAGCCAATATAGGAAAGATATTGAAGCCACTTATAAGTAGAAGCCTTGCAGCAAATATAGTACATGACAAGAAGTTTAAGGTCCTACAGTGAAATGTAGTGGACAGCTTTATTTCAGAGAACTCAGTGTCTGCAAAAGAGATACAAGGCACACTTGATTCACTTGGTGTAAGCAACAGAGGATATTCGGCTATACAGAAATCTCTCTCATCCATCTTTGTTAAGAAGGGAATAAAGTCCAAACTTTTACCATCAACCTCAAGTGTTTGGAAAGAGAGGCTTCAGCTTAACGACACACAGGGAGAATATCTTGGACAACCGTTTCATATTAAAGCAACTTACAGTGGCCGTGGAGCAAACATAGCATATGATGAGTTCAATAATATTTTTATGGACCTGCAGATTTTGCAGAAGAGAATGGTGGAGCTTTACAATATCACATTTGAAGAGTCACAAGGGGTATTACATTTTGTGTTGAAACTGGATGAGTGTGAGCTTGTTAAAGACAAGAAGCTAGAGTGTGTTACTATTACTTTAATGAATAGAGCCCTCTCAAAGTGTCCCACGGATGATCCTTTGTATTTTAGTGTTCAATCAGAATCTAACATATGGTGGCTTGGTGCTTTTGAGGTAAGCAAGATTCTCAGCTGAGCTCAAATGTTCACATCTACTTAAGTCTCATTTATTTTGTGTTGCATGTAAAGAAAGAAGATCATGACATTCTATATTGGGTGTTCCATCAAACTAATGTTCCAGAGGTGATTGACAGACTAACCATGGAGAGGTACTACGTGTAGATGGAAGGGGATATTTTCAAGTTCAGTGGCATCTTGCAGGTGACCTCAAAACATTAAAGTGCATATATAATTGTGGAATGGGTGCAATGGCAAAGTCACTGTGTTTGTTCTGCATGGAGCCTACAAAGGTCATGGATCCAAAGTGGTGGAGAAAAGCTCCAACACGTCACATTGAGGACCTTGCTTTTCAACCGGTTTTGAAAATACCACTTGTGAATGTCCACATATGTACAATGCATGCCCTTTGTAGAATTGTGGAGAAATTTTTCTACTTATATATCGGGTTTGCTTGGAAAATCAAAAACTCAACAGAGCGACAGATGGCCCTGCAGTGCTTAGAATTGGTACTATCGGATATGGGGCTTCATGGTGGCAATGTAAAAATCCAGCGGGATGAAAAGAGATCAACTGTTGAGAAGGATGTCCCATGCAAACCATCCATCGGTGGGGTGAAGGCACGGAGGTTTTTATCTAAACTCCAAGGAATACAAGATCCGAAGCTAACAAAGCATGGAAAAATATATAACACATCTTATGTTAGCAAGGTAGAGTATCAGAGCTAGAAAAAGCTACATATTGTAGTCAAAGATCAAGAACCAACTACTCATAACGCGAAGGCTGAGGTTTGGCAATCGATAGACATGCTATTTTTGATGTGCGACAAAGATGACTGGTCACAAGGTGTTGTGAAAAAGTTCAAGGAGAATCTCAACCTTCTCAAGGAATCATTCAAGACAGCATGGACAGACACCTCGATTACTCACTACATGGTATTATTGTGTATTTTGATTCTCTTTTATGTGTAACTATGTGAGTGTAAAACATTCTAAGTAATCTATTTTCATATCCAGCACATCATTTTCAATCATTTACCATATATTATACAAAAGTATGGGAACCCGGCCATATGGAATACCCAAGGGATGGAAAAGTCTCATTACATGGCCAAAAATGCCTATTTCAGGCACACACAACATGGCAGCTCTCGAATCAAGGCTAACAGTTTGAGAGAACTATTTGAATGGTTCTATCATCGAATCATTCATTGAATGCAAGCAAAAGAAGTCTTGGCCTCTTCAGCAACAACACAAGCCATCAGACATTTACAACAAAATAAAATTAAAAGATCAATGGCATACAACAACTCCAGTGCTCGTGAAGGTCAACGAAGGTGGAGAGAGACAATGGTGTATGTGAACCACAAGTGGAGAAAGATACTCTCAGTGGATAACATTGTACAAAATTTATGTAATACATGCTCTTAATACAATTGCTACTTGAAGTGTATCAAGATTTTGAAGGTTCAATGTTTTTTGGCACATCACCCTTGTAACGAATCATGAGATGTTTGCCATACTCTAACAGTTCATCCGGGTTTTGTTTTCCAAAAGCTAGTGCCATTGCTGTGTAAGTGTAGTAATATGCCACCCGACCACCTGTATAGCCCGGGCAATAACCAAAACAATCTCTGGCAAACACTTTGTCCACAAGAATGACTTTATCTGCACTTTTGGGCAGCATGGGTCCACCCAAGAAGCGTGATAGTGTCTTTAATGTGTAAGTTGTTGTTGTACCCTCTTGTGACATTCCATTGTGAAAAACTATTATCGGCGCCTCGCAAAGCTTTGAAAGGTACTGTGCTAGGGCCGCATCCCTTCCACGATACTCTCGAGTCCTCCATCGAAGGAAGTCATCCTTGTCAGCAATCCAAGACTGCACATACCATGTCTGAGTAAGTGACACACACACACACACAGAGTTACCATGAAGCTCTCATCCTGCAAAAAGAGGTTTTCCTGCCACAGGTCCATAGACGTAGTTGACTCCTGACCTGAATGGTAAAACCAATCCTCCACTTCTTTGTGACTTGTTGATGGTCTTAGGCTTTGTCTTATTGCTTGGAAGGTGCCTTCATTTGGTAGTGTCTCCTTGTATTTTTTAGCTGTCTCAAAGGAAGTTCAGAGGCATTCCATTGGATTTCCAGATGTTTCCATTGCCTCATCATCGCTACTATCCTCTAAAACAAATCCACTCCTCTCCTCTTGGATTCTGGAAATGATAGCCAGGGAAAAGTCCTCCCTTAAATAAAAGATGCTTTGCACATCATGTAAAAAGATAGGTCCTATCTCCAATCCTGAACTCAGGCACAGCAGGCAACATTATATGAGCATGCTTCTCAGTGAAGTTACTGACATCCAAGGGTAGTTTGATTTCTGTTGTTTTCACAGAGAGCATCTTACTTCTTTGAACTTCAATTGCCTCAACCTCAAGGTCGAATGTATCTTCAACCTCCTCGACTTCTTGTATGTGTGTTGTCTCCTCGTATTCTTTGTCTGGTGCTGCATCCTGCTCCTCTATCACCTCATTAGGATTGTGCATGAGGAATCCAAACAGGCTGTTCAGGTAAATCATAAAGCCAAAGGATTCCTGAATAAGTTTGCACTCTTTTTGGTGCAAAGGGCAAGCTGAATGTCGGCAAGCAGGTGGTAATTCCCTATACTTCTTTAGTACCTATCCTTTGCCACCGCAGTCATTTAAATGAACCACAACCATGCTGAGCAGAACAACCCTCCCTACTTGCACCATAAGTTCAAATTGATCTATGTAGCGCTGCAAGAATTCACTGTGCTGAGCTAAAAGATCTTCAATATCAAATTTTGGGTTAAACATAGAATGAACTAGATCATATTTGTCCCCAGCACCACATGATTCTGCAAAATCAAACAGCCTCTCATCAGTTATAGCTGGCTCTTCCAGAGCAGGCACATCCTCTTTGGCTTTACCTTTACTTGCACAAGGACTGCTTGCTAGGAGATGTGCATCATCTGAGAAGTCTATATTCCTCATTCTTGTATTTTTCTTGACAAGTACTGTAGAGGGTGAGGGAACCTTGTAGGGTGAGGGATCCTCTTGGCTAGCCGACCTATCTGACTCATCTTCACAGATTGACTCTTCTTGATCAAAGTCCTGACAAAAGTCAATAGTTCTTTTGGCAGAAGCGCTAAGCAACTGAGCCTATAAAGGTTGGAATCCTGGCACAAGCTCTGGGTCCGGTTTTAGTCTCTTCTGCCTACTGGACCTTAATCCTATTCATCAGGAACAAATGTTAAGTCTTTGTTCTCTCTCTCTCTCTCTCTCTCTCTCTCTCTCTCTCTCTCTCTCTCTCTCTCTCTCTCTCTCTCTCTCCCATTTACTCACTCTTTTCTCTTCCTCTCCACAGTACTAAAGGCGCGCGTAGGGACTTCCAAAGTGTACTTGGTTGTCTCCGTGCGCCTTAAGTACACACACACACAGAGAGAGTGTGTGTGTGTGTGTGTATGTGTGTCTGTCTGTGTGTCTATGTGTGTGTGTGTGTTTTGTAGAGAGAGAGAGAGAGTTTCTATGTGTGTGTGTGTGTGTGTTTGTGTGTGTGTGTGTGTATGTGTGTTCAACAATATATATTTGTTTGCTTCCACACACACAGACACACAACGTTTTTCTCCTTGTAGAATGCAGATCTGAGAATTCTGTTCGCGATGCCCATTCGTTTCAACGTGGTCTACAACTTTGCAAAAGAAACTTTTCGCAAATTCCTCACCATTTGGCTGATATTCAGCTCAGACTGACTGCACTTTTGGAAGCACGGGAGATGCTTGAAATTGAGTGCATAAATTCTGAGCTGAAGATACAATTGCAGCTTGTGTTAAGCTTGTGGTTTAAGGGTTTTTTGGTAGACTTGGGCAACGAAGTACGGAGGCGTTTATACACCACCGAGGCGGTCTCTTGAGAGACACAGTTTTTTGGAGCACACAGGTGGAGCTTCTTTCATTGGTTTTCACAGGATACTTTGGCAATGATTTTGTGCTTGGATTCATGGTCTTTGCGGATGGTTTGCATATGGTTATGGCGCATGGTTGATGGCCATTATACATGCATTTTGGCGAGCACTTTCAAGTGCCGGTGAGCTCTCTTGAGAGCATTGTTTTCGCATTGATTAAGTTTCCGGATTGCAAATCTTTTGGCGCTTGCTTATGCGCGGTCACTCCGTTGATGTACGTTGAGTGCAGATTGCCACTGTATGTGAAAATGTGGAGCCATTTTGGCATTTCTACTCATTGGCATTGAGTATTGTTATGGTTTATGGTAGAGATTGTACTTGAGGTTTTTGCTCAGTTTTCATGGGAAATTCTATCGGATTTTTCTCAGATTCTTGCCATAGTTTGTGATCGAGTGTTTACTCTCACTTTGACAGGTTTTGTCAGTTTGGACACAGTTTTGTGTTTTTGTATCCACTCTCGCAAGAGTGAGGAGTTGTGTATCTTTCTTTGCTTGAGACAGTGGTTTGCTCTCGGGTGGGAGAGTCTTGTGATCTCGAGCATTGTTTGCCATAGTTTTGCAGAGCTTATGCATGTATGTTGAGTGTAGTTTGATGCGCATTGATTGCTCATTGTATTGAGCTTGCAAGACAATGGTTATTTTCTGTTGATAGCCATTGTGCGTCGAAACTCTGGCGAAATGTTCCCAGGAGTTTTATGCGTATCATTTATGCAATCTAGGTAGAGATTGCGGGTTGCACTCAGCATTTGTGTGCGGTGTTCTCTGCAGGTGGGAGATTTGTGCGTGTGTATGCATCGATACCGCATAGTGTGGCTTGGTGATTAGCTCATAGATTGCAGTGTGATACTAGATCACGTGAGGCTTGTATTGACATTGCGGGAGCTCTATTTTGGAGTGTGTCTCACAGGTTTTACATTGTGTTTCTGGCCATATTTGTAGACAGTTTCCAGGTGTTGTTGGTGAGGTGGTTTTGCTATCTAGCTTGCTACTTGTGCTCATGGCAAAGACAAGTGATCGATCAGATTGCAACCTCTCACAGATGCGCATATTTGATGGGTCAGACTTTGCTGCATGGAGAGATTGTATGCTTGATGCACTGACACAGCGAGGGTTACATCGACCATTGAGTGGTGATGCAGGTAGACCTTCAAACATGTCTGACGATCAGTGGCAAGAGCTAGAGGAGATGGCACTATCTACGTTCTCTTTGTACCTTGCGGAATCTGTATATGCTCTTGTTATGTATGAGACTACTTCGAGAGCACTTTGGCGCAGATTACATGATATGTATGATAGATCTGAGTCATCAAGGACTCGTGTGAGACATGTACATTCACGAGTATGCTGACAGGTGATATGTTGGTATTGTGGTCAATCTGGACACGTTAGACGGCGCTGTTTTTGTCGTATGCGACATCGTAGGAGGCATGGCAGTCTCAGAGATGTATGTAGTGATGCCATGGACTCGGTTGCTTTGACAATTGAGGCAGATGTAGTGTCGGAGTATACTAGTGACGGGGATGTCACTTTTACCTCGAGCTATGCACGAGATGCTATACATGTGGATAGTGCACTCCCTTCGCAGTGTTTTGTAGCTATTCTACAAAACACTGCGACATCGTAGGAGACATGGCAGTCTCAGAGATGTATGTAGTGATGCCATGGACTCAGTTGCTTTGACAATTGAGGCAGATGTAGTGTCGGAGTATACTAGTGACGAGGATGTCACTTTTACCTCGAGCTAGACGCAGATGCTATGTTTCATGTCACGCCGCATCGTGAATGGTTTTGTAGCTATTCTAGCAGGATGCTTGGCAGTGTACGTTTGACCGATGGATCGGTGCATGCTATAGCAGGTGCAGGAGATGTGAGACTGTCATTACCGAGTGGTGCATCTTACTTGTTATGACATGTGCGCAATGTACCAGATTTGACAGTGAGTTTGATCTCGATTGGTCAGCTTAGAGATTGTGGATGTCAGATTTCACTACGAGAGCGAGATTTTGTGATGCATTTGGGTTCGCTGGTGATTGCGAGAGGTGCCAGGAGTGGTACAGGTCACCCATTGCATGTGGATCACGGGAGAGACGGTGTTGTCTCTGTGATCATGCAGCCAGGTGGAGAGCGAGAGAGCAGGCGAGTCTCTTTTGCTTGTGGGTTGCAGGATGCTTTGCATGGAGTGCAGAGCAGTGACCTTGTTGTGTAGGTTGCGTCTACGGATGCACAGGTAGAGCGGGACAGCTCTAGTGAGTCACAGCAGGATGAGTCATCAGAGGTGATGACAGAGATGACTCACATGGATGCTGAGATGTCGGCTATTGTGGAGTCATTTCTTGATATGCTTATGCCAGAGCTTGATGCAAATTCAGGACAGATGGATACTCTTGGTACACATGTGATATGTGGTGGACACGAGGAGTCACTCCAGAGCTCGGAGTTAGAGTGCCATGGTCTCTATGATAGGGGACAGGATTGCCATGAGTTGAGTTCTGAGTTGGAGGTGGCAGAGGTTTCCAGGGTTGCATCAACGTTCGGTGTCCTCATGTACGAGATGTTGATCTCGAGGCCCGATATAGCATCTGCAGTGGGAGCATTTGCAGCAGGGTTGATTAGTTGTTTGATGACTGATCTCGGCATAGAGCATAGGGGAGGTTTGTTGGTATTGGACCGATACTTGCAGGAGTGCATGAGCTCTTGTAGACTCTTTGCAGAGCCTGGAGCTAGCTCTGTGCGGCTTCCGCAACGGGATGTTTATCTATCAGTAGAGCCAGATGCACTAGCTCATCGAGAGTCAGTGGGCATAGGTTGAGAGAATATCTCACCTTCTATTAGTTGTACACTAGTAGATCTTGCTTAAAGGCACATTGGCCTTTAAGTGGGAGGTTGTTGGGGTTAAGGCCTATGTGCCTTGACTGGTCGCCCAGATCATAGGCGCCCGCCCACTGCTACCCTATACTTATAGTGAGTATACTGTATAGGGGGAGCTGCCACTTCATAGTCTCCCCACTCATATCTGTGTGTCGTGTGTCTCCTTCTCTCTCTCACTCTCCGTCTATGGTGCTCCCCCATCCCCTTCAACTCTATGTTGCTTTGTGGTGCAATATGAGATGTAGGAAAGGTAGAGAAAGAAGGTATGTGGTTGTTGAGAAGGATTTGTGAACTTTGTTTTTGCTGCAGTGTTCTATTTTCTGTTAATAAGGTGTTAGATTTTTTTGACGCAATGTACTGTCTTCTGTTGATAAGGTGTTAGATTTAAAGTATTAGATCTATAATGTTAGATTTGTAAGGTGCAGTAAGTAGATCTGTTAGTTAATTAGTTGTTGTAGTACTATGTTAAACAATGTGTAATAGTAGCTCTATTAGTTGCAAGTAGGTAGGTTAGGTGTGTGTGTGCGCGCATGCGCGGCGACCTTATCCTAAAAAATAAAAAATAAAATAAATAAATATATATATATTTTTAACTTTAAAAGGAAGGACCGGGATTGGGAATATTCCCCAAGCCCAAGCCCAAGCCCAGGTTCAGGTCTCAGTCACCCTTTGGACTTACTTATTTTAGCCTCACGCCTAAGTGAAAATCGACCCTTTTGAGGACCATTGGAGCTTCGGGTAACAGAACGCTGTGTTGTAAAGCAGACCAAAACCCCCTAAGCAATACGCTCATTTTGAGCTATCACATGCTCTAATCCAAAAACCGATCGTAAAAAGACATTAAAAAACATCAAAAAACGAGTGAATGGGGTGCAAAACGGCCAAAAAATCAAGCGGTTAACCTTCGAGGGTATTCACCGACGCTTGTAGGGTACCAAAGGCACATGCATCTGTGCTCTGGTCATGTGCTAGAGGCTGAGAAACTAGCAAGCACTTCGACTTACACGGGTTCCGGGCCCTCGACGGGGACCGCAGGTAGTACAACCCAAGACCCAAACATAGCGGCTAGTGACTCTTCATTTGACTACAATATTATGGAAGGGAATCCTACACCAAATCCCGAGCATGTAAACCAAAACGTACCTATCTGGGCCCCACAGCCTGGATCTAGTGTGTCTAGTCGCTTTATAGAAACCTTTAGTAGAGCTACTCGCTCCTGAACATGCGGCTAGTGAAGTTAACGAAGGTGAGGGAGAGGTAGATTCGCCTTTGGTACCTTAGGGGGAGCCTATAATCCCCAAGAGTGTCCGCATTGATATCTGCCCCTTGCTTTCATGGAAGACATTGCAAAGCAATCACGCCCCGAAGTTCTACTACCCGATGGTAGGAGTCTTGCGGAGGTGCAAGAAGTTGAGCGCTATATGCAAGCGGCTAGGAAGAGGGAAATGGAGAGTTTCCTAGAACAACACCGATCCATTAAGGGAAAGACCTTTGGTACAACATGCATAGCAATTGAGCAATCAAGTGCTCTTGAGTCAGTAGGTGTTGAAAGGAGGCCCTTTCAACAACGTTTCCATAAAGATTCCATTAAGATTCTTGAAAGATTTTGTAAAGATTCCACATGAAGATGGTGATGAAGTAATGAAGGTGAAGATGGATGCTGCAACATGAAGATACGAGTTCATGGACGTCATCGAATATCCCGTTATTATTATTTTGAGCCATTACGGCCACTTTTGTAATGTTTACGGGAACCTCATATTTTAAATCGGCACTTGTATTTTGGCCGCAGATGCTTGTATAATGAGTAACGCCAACTCATTCTTGTAATTAAGCTCTGTAGAAGCCTAGGGACAATTCGGGTCATTTGGCCGAACATTAGGTTTGAAGGCTTTGTATATAAGCTGAAACCTAAGGCTTTGTAAAGAACACATTACATTATCTCAAATAATATACAGTCGTGGGTTTTGCAGCAGACAGTAGTGAGCTTCACGCACACACACTGTTGCGCACACTAATCACATTGCAGATATGAGAGTAGGAGCGTGTTAGCATCGAGGAGCTCTCCGCGTCGACGCAAGCGATGCAAGCCGAGGACCACATCGCGAGCCCGCCTGCTACGAGCTATATTTGGTCGTAAGTACCTCAAACGACATCCGTTCTGAATGATCGAGTAGTCGTTAGAATCAGGGCGAGAAGCTCTTCATGTATTTGTCTTTGTAGATCAGTTGCGGACACTTTGGAAATTGCTGTTTTGAGTCTATCGCAACGGCGATTAGAAGTCTTAGGTTTTCAGGGTTTAGGTGTTTGGCCATATAGGATATATCCTTGTGAGTCTTACATTCCGATTTCGAGTCATTCCGATATGATTTGAGACTGTTTCGAGCTTGTAGTGTTTCGTAGGATGCGTTGTCTGTTTCTTTGCTTTATGGTAGTGTTGTGGTAGGATTAGTGACTGTAGAGTGTTGTTCGTGTCTAGCTCAGGGTTGACAACCCAGAGATTGCCTCCATGCCCTAGTCGGGTCAGCTACGTCCTCCGATTGACAGTTTGTTGGTCTGTGTTCTCGCTGTGCTCCATCGTCCGTCGCCGCGTACCCGCTAACAGCAGGCAATGTGGGTCAAACTGTGGGGACAACAATGCTTCCACCTCAAGGGAAACCTCTAGTACGCCGGGCCTAGAAGGGTTATTTCTCAATGAAAATTGGGAATAAGACCTACAAATTGAGACCTTGACTGACATGTACACGGGTTACACGTACCATATAGGTTGGTTAGAAGTTGTACAATCTACTTCTAGCACCACAAGGCTAGAGGCCCGGCAACACATGGTCTACAATGTCATCCATAGCATCATCCAATCGGAGGGGCAAAACCGAGAGATTAACATTCCTTCAACAGGCCTTATGGGATTCTTGGATACGGGCAAGGCCAGACAATTGACACTATCACAGATGGAAACTCCTTTAGTGAGTCCAATGGACCCTTCATATATTGTGTCGCCTAGAGTTTCGGTACAATTTGAACCCACAAATAGTAGTTTTACTTTTCCAAATCTAGCTCAGCTGTCTCTCGGAGACACTACGGCTACGATACCTACTCCGGTGATGAGTACAAAAAGTACACCTTGGACCTCGTTTGTTAGCACTGCACCGCTACCTAGTAGCAAAGTGCCCCCAACAATACCTACAGGTGTGCATCAAGCCTATGTACCTATTGCACCTCATGCCCACGTAGCTCCCCGCTCCCACACCCCCAATTATGCCAAGGGCTCACACTCCACAATGGAATTATCCAAGCTCTTATTCAAGTGGGGCCATACCATTTAGCAATAACATGTCGTATTCGGCACCGGCTATGAGGGCTACACCCATGAACTTTGGACCACCACGTGGTTCACCACCATACGAGGTATGGGACCCGAGGGCCATGCGTAGGCCAAGGCCAAGGCCAACTCCCATCCCACATATAGTTCCGGGAGCACCTGCACCTGCAGCCACTATACCTACTTATTTAGGAGATTTGGCAGCATTTGCTCAAACCATCGATCGATCTATTGCTAAGAATATGCGTAACACGCGTGATAGAGAGCCTAGAAGTAAGGCAATACAAATAGCCAAGCTCACACAAAAATTTAGTGGAGACGGGGATGTGAGAAAGCATATCGAAGTGTTTGAACAAATATGCGATTCTCTAGGAGAACACAATGACCTGCATAAGAGTAATGCTTGAAGCCTAATCTTAAGTGGGAAGGTGGTATAGAACCCTAAGGGTGGAAGAAAAAACTATTTACCCTACTCTTAGGAGTCTGTTCTTGAAAGAATACATACAAGAGGGAGTGCTTTGGGGTGTAGCCTCTCAACTCCAAAAATCCCAACGAGAGGAAGAAGAGTCGATGAGAGATTTTATTAGTCACTTGAAGCATTTGATTTCTCGTTGTAATCCAAATGAGCGCTTCAATAATAATAAATTTCTTGATAGATTCATTAGGGGATTATGACATGAGGATATCTACAATGGCCTAGTCATTAGAGGTATCACCACTTGGAAAGCAGTCACCACCAATGTGATCCAATTGGAGGATAATTTAATGATTCAAGGAGAAAGAGTATCTGTTGAGCCTAAATCTACTAGCTTGTAAGCATCGGGGCATCAGCCAATGACCCTGAAGCCTATTGCTAAGGAGCCAAAGATATCTGAGATGGCTTTATCAAATCTCACCAAGGCCATTCATGAGAGTCTTAGAGACAATCGTGCTCCACAAAACAATCATATGTATCCAAGAAGGGAGCAACAATGGTGCTCTGTATGCTATGGTCCACATAGTACCAGTGAATGCCCTACTTTTAGAGTAAAATTCAACGGGGATTTCAATGGGAGGTATGGTCATCAAGCTAAGGATTGTATAGTATTTAAGTGCGCAATGGCCAATAGACCAACCTTAGCATGGATAGGCACACCTCGAGTGCCTGCATGGATGTCGGCCCCACCTCTTGAACAAATGAGAGCAATGCTACCTAATGGAGCATAAAGACCATAGGTTTAGCTTCATTAAAGACCTCCAAAAGTTAGTGTTCAAAAGCCCTTTGACCTTAGGCAAGCTAGGGATGACCTTGAGGTGGGAATCCTACAAGGGATATCTTAAATAAGTATATACATAAGCAGAGTAGTTCTGCTGAGCTGCATCAAGCTTCTTGCTTTGAAATGCAATTGGCCGTCCGTCTTGTGACAAGACTGCTCTTATAGCACGGTCACTGGCATCCGTTTCCAAAACAAATGGTTTCAAATTAGCTGAAATAACATGCCCAAGAAAGTGAATTTCTTCTTTCAAAAAATCACACTTAGATTCCTTGGCGATAATTTATTTGTTCGTAACAATTTGAACACATGCCTCAGATGTTGTAAGTGTTCTTCTTTAGAAGCATTGTAGACTAGAATGTCATCGAGAAAAACGATAACAAATTTGCCCAAAAACGGCTTCAAGACACTATCCATAAGTGTCATGAATGTTGCGGGCACATTGGTTAACCCAAAGGGCATAACCAAAAACTCGTAGTGTCCAAACCTTGTTCGGAATGCAGTTTTGGGTATATCAGTCAGTCTCGAATACGAACTTGGTGATAGCCTGACCGCAAGTCTATTTTTGTAAAAATGCGAGGATAAGTGAGTTTGTCGAACAACTCATCTATTCATGGCAATGGGTACTTGTTCTTAACAGTAACCGCATTTAAGCCACGGTAGTCTACGCACATGCGCATATTGCCGTTTTTTTTCTTCACTAATAGGATAGGAGAAGCCCATGGTGAAGAACTGGGTTGGATAAACCCTCTGCTAAGGTAGTCAGCAAGCTGACGTTCCACCTCAGCAGCTTCACAGTAACTCATACAGTAGGGCAGTTTACTGACAGGTTTATTGTCTGCAACCACATCGATTCTATGTTGCACCGATCGTGTCGGCGGTAATCCTGGTGGCAAATCGTTAGGAAAAACATCTTGAAATTTCTTTAATAATTTATGTAGCTCACTAGCAACTTTTGCTTGTTTGGAAGTAGCCATTGGTGGAAGAGATGAGAGAAAAGCATGCGTGTTGAGAAATGTTCAATAGATTCAATGCTGGAGAGAAAATGAGACAATGAGTAACACAATAAAACTTGATCTATTTCATTATCAGAAATGAGCTACATAAGCTCAGCTGTACATATCAATGGTGAAGAAGGTACATCCTTCTCTCCTAACAACAGCACATGTGCGCCATGGGATTCGAACATCAAGCTATTGTGCTCATAGCTACGCTTCAGTGATGGTCCTAGGCTATGCAACCATTCCTACCAAGGACCACGTCTGCCCGCTCCATGTTCATAACCTGAAAATCCAAGGATGTGGAGTAACCTTGTACTTCCAACGGAATAGCTCAGACTTGAGTATCCCAGATTTTGGTATCATGTCCATTCATCATTGCTACCTTGTAGCGGTGGGTACTCGGAGTTTGAGGCAATTTGAGTTTTTTCACCAATCCGTAATTGATAAAATTATGAGTAGCATCGTCATCTACCAAGATGCGCACCTTGTGCCCTTGTAGAGATCCATGCATACATACTAACTCATGTGGTCCGAAGGTCTGTTGCCACATGGAAGCTGTGAGACAGCATTCATGCACCACCTCGGTGTGTGTTACTTCCACTGTAGAGAAGCATGAGGAAGACTCAAGAGGCAGCAGTTACACCGTGTGCACTTTTTTCTCCTTGCCATGAGCAATAGATTTCCCCTTGGGACAATCATGACCTCTTCCTAAACATTGAAAACATAATTTCTCTTTCTTAGCTTTATCAAAGTCCTCGGGAGAGAGAGGACCTCTGGACCCCTTGGGTTTTTTAGATGCTTCTGAATTGGCTGCTATAAATTTCCTTTTATTGTGCCCATACTGAGTGCGTGTATTACCATTTGTATTAGCAGGCACGTGATTATGATGTGATTTCTTTTCATCTGGATCATCGTGAATATGTGCTTTCACTATGGCTTCCTCAAGTGTTTTAGGGTCTTGGGTCTTGATGTGCTTCTTGAGCTCTGGTGTCAGATCATGTATAAACCCCCGTACTTGCTAAAAGTTATTGAGGCCTACCAACTTGAGGATAACATCCCGATAGTGACATATATATTCAAGTAATGATGGGTATTGGTGCATGGAACACGTGTCCCAAGCCGTCCAACTCCGGTCTACCCCATTTGTAGGCAAAAATTCTTTGCGAAACATAGCTTCAAAAGCTGCCCAACTCTGTGGTATGATATTCTTCTCCTTGAGAGACATCCACCATTTGTAAGCCTTGCCTTCCAGAGTTAAACTTGTTTGCAGTGCTCTGACTGCATCCGGAGTACATCGTAAGGCGTGAATTCCATCCCACTTGTTGAGAAAGATATTCACTGCATCCTTATTGCGATCGCGGTCCTCTCCCTTAAAGTCGGTGTTCTGGTGTTTTGCAACAACTCATCCACCTCTTTTGCAGTGAGAGTGTGCAAAGTATCACCAGATGGACCTTGTCCCTGATTAGAAGGGCCTTGCCGCTGTGTAGCAACGTGCTCATGCATGTGCATGTTAGCAGGACCCTGGAACTACTGTTGCATTAATTGAATCACTAATGTGGATAATTTAGTGACGTTTTCATTTAAATATTTAAAATTTCCTTCCATGACTGATATTCATGGCTGAAGTGCACGAAATTCTTGAATGTCGAGCAATTCATAAGTGTCGTCACCTATTGTAGCATCGCGAGCACTCTCCGTGAGAGCATTTGGCCGCGAGCCATCATGGGCAAGATCAGGCGTATTTTTCTCGAAATCAAAAGTCGTATTGATATCATCCATGGCAACACGGTGCAGTGAAAGGACTAGCAAAAAAAATAACTGATATCAACAATATGTGGCGTAGATGTAGAATGTACCGCAACCGGTAAATACTGATAAAGAATCCCGTTGATACCGATAATTAGCCTTGCTAATTTCGTTCGTGCTCCAATAGCCACTAAGGATGTAATCTTGCTCCCGATTCCAAGAAAACAATCCGATAGTGTAGGTGTGCTTGCCTTGAGCACCCGTACTGCACTGATCTTTGTAGTTTGGATAACTTGAAGACGACTTGAATGAAAGTTGAAAAAATTATATGTAGTATACGCAGCAGAACATGAACTTTTGCTTGGTATTTTCCCGGCCTTGCCCTTGCTTGGCCCTGTCGGTATGGCAAGCCTTGCCCGAAGCTTCACAAGAGGGAGGGGGGGTACCCTGCTGTGGGTACCGTCCCTTGGTTGGAAAAAAATATTGTAACCACTAACCCCAAAGGGTTGGGCGCCCACCGGGTGTGAAAAAAAAATTCTTAACACAGCGATGGCGGCCTGCAGGTAGCGTGAGGTGCAGGCTTTGTCTCACCCCGCCTTGGATGGTGGTCGAAAGCGCCTGCCACAGGCACGAGAAATGCTCAACGCACCCGCGCGATGCCGTCAAGCCCGAGAGGGAGGGATTTGGTGCAGGTCTCGTTTCGCCCCATCTCCTTGCAAGCGGTGTTGCCCACGCAGTCTTCTTCATCGTCCTCCTCGCAGGAGATAAGTTCCACGGTGCTCTTCACCCCGACACGCAAAGCATGCAAAGCTTTGTATGGCTCTCCCACACCACGCCTGTCCCTTCCCAAAAATAGGAACCTTGCTCTTGATACCAATGTTAGACAAGAGGAACTAGAACCTAGGAGTCCACCTCCCAACCACCCACTATATAGCATGGCTCCTAGCCCTTTGCCCTAGTTGGACTCTCTTTCCACACTGCCTAGCCCGGCCTTGCCCTTGTCTAGTCCGGCCTTGCCCTTGTCTTGACACTCGATGAGGATGTTTACATGCAGCAGCTTGAAGGGTTTGTTCAGGAGAACGCATCTTGTGAGGAGCTAATATGTAAGCTCAAAAAGGCACTTTATGGCTTAAAGCAGGGTTCAAGGCAATGGTATCATAAATTTGATGCATGTATGAGGTGTCAAGGATATAAAACGAGCAAAGAGGATCATTGCTTGTACACAAGAAAGCTAGATGATGGCTCATTGATCATTCTAGTTTTGTATGTTGATGACATGCTTATAGCTGGGAAATCCATTGCAGAAATTGCCAACTTGAAGAAAACACTTAGCAATAATTTTGCAATGAAAGATTTGGGGGATGCTACACACTTTCTTGGCATGCGAATCAAAAGAGATCGCAAACGTCGTATTCTTGAGTTTAGGAAACATACATTGAGAAAGTTTTGCAGCGTTTCATATATGCAAGGGGGGAAAGCATTGAGTACCCCAATGCAGGCATTCTCGAAACTCAGCAAGGAAGATGCACCCAAATCTGATGCTGAGAGAGTAGAATTGGCTAAGGTACCATATTCTTTGGCAGTGGGCAGTCTCATGTATGCTATGGTAGCCACAAGGCCAGACATTGCTTTTGCAATGGGAGTGGTGAGCGGCAAATCCTAGTAGCAAGCATTGGGAAGCAGTGAAGCACATTCTAAGGTACCTCAAAGGTACGGTCGACAGGTGTTTACGCTTCGGGAACAGTGATGTATCCATCGTGGGTTATGTGGATACAGACTATGCGGGTTGTGTCGACAATAGGAGATCAACATCTGGCTATGTCTTCATATTTGTTGGAGCAGTAGTATCTTGGAGGTCATGTCTTCAAGATTGTACATCATCTTCCACTACGGAAGCAGAGTACGTCGCATTGTCGAACGCAAGTAAAGAGGCTGTATGGTTATCTTGCTTGGTCAGAAATCTTGGCATTGATGAGACTCCAGCGATATATTGTGATAGTCAGAGTGCTCTTGCATTGGCAATGAATCCCGTATTTCACTCCAAATCGAAACACATTGAAGTCAGGTATCATCTCTGAGAGATTTCTTGGCCAAAAAGCTCATTGATTTGGTCAAGGTACACACTGACGACAACCCTGCAGATGCTTTGATAAAAGGCTTAGCTTTGGAGCGGTTTACACATTGCAGTGAGTTGATGGGTATAAGTTGAAGCCACTAGATTGCTTCACGGTTGTACATACCAGGTCACTTGGGCTGCATTGGCCTTCAAGTGGGAGTTTGTTGGGATTCATGCTAATTTGGCCTTACTACTAACCCATCTACTAACTTAACCATTATACACTTATTCTTTAATACAACAGAATAAGGAGCTGCAAAACAGGATAGCATTGTTGTGAGCTCCACCCAAAGCAGGCCTCTTTCTCTCTCTGCTCTCGCACTTGCACTCACACACACACTTCTCGCGGCACCTTCATTAAAGATGTCCTGGTCATCAAATTATCATTTCATGCAAGAAAAAGTGACAGCTATAAATAATCAGAATTATTTACTTTTGTACAATTTTGGCTTGCATTTTATCTTTTCACTTCACCTATCACTTGTATACATCTATTACATGCCACATGTCAAGTATGAGCCAAAATGAGCAAGAAAAACTCTGATTTTGTCAAAAGAATGCTATCTCACACATAGACTCTACATCATGCCTATAACCAACTTGCAACAAAAATTGTACAATTTGATGAAAAAGTTAATAATCGCGATTATTTACTTTTTGACCAGAATGGGTGCAAGTTGCAACTTTGACCTCATGGAACTAAAGTACATGATGTTCCAAGCCCAATGATCAAGTTTGATTAAATTTGGACCTCAAAAAGCTCAAAATCTCTTTATATCTACTGTTTCAGAGTTTGGAGTCTAAATCTGACACTATTTCCACCCAGTGCACTCAAATGAGCTCACACTTCACTCATAGTACCTAAATGTCATATGTTTCAAGCGTGTGATGTCAAAAATGCAAAAAGTTGGAAAAAATCCCCAGCTATAAATAATTGCCATTATTTACTTTTGTTGCAAATTTTGCCTGGATTGGATCTCTACATGTTTTTATGCATCTATGCATGCTCCAAAATTGATTTGAAGCAAAATGGACATAAAAGGCCAACTATTCAGGCTCAAAGCATTTCAGAGCGAAATTTGTAAAATTTTCTGATAGTGTATTCGCGTAATAGGTGCAATGCAAGCGGCTGAGAAGGCAAAGAAAAGGATGTCTCAAAAAAGATAAGCAGCAAGAATTTCCACCGTACCAGTTAGATCCGAGCTCAGTAAAGATGGCAAAGGCAACCAACCTGTCTAAAGAGCATCTCGAAAAAAACAACACAACGGTCTTCACTGGCAGATTCAAGAGTAAAGAAGGACACCATGTAAAATTGCCAATGCTACCCAAGGAGGTTTATGATGTAGCTGCAAAGACAAATACCAAAGAGGCCAATAGAAGACTAGGCCTTCAAAATTTCTACAACCAGGAGCCATGCGGAGTGGATTTCCAAAAAGCATATGAATTGTTACCCACAATCAAAGAAGACGGATCGGCTTAGATCACAAATCAGCAAGGGCAAGAAGTTGAGGTTGTAATCACTAAGGATACAGTGGCCGAGGCCCTTAAGCTACCAACAGAAGGTATGACAATGTGAGCCAGGGATAGGAAAACAGCAGGTACTTTTACCAAGGATACTGTTGCTGCCACCTCTCTGATCTCATCCTACAACAAGTGGAGGATCCAGCTCGCCTTTACCACCAACATTTCCATTTCCTTTTAAAGAGACCGCCACGGTACACAACTCCAAATCATGCAGTTGCGACTACTTTCAGTCCAGTGTTGAAGTTGACAACAAGGCAAGTTATAGATCACGCACCAGTACGTGCTCACAACACTGAAGGCAACAAAGAAGAGTGAAAGATAACATATATGGGCGCTCCAAAAGTACTAACAAGGATAACATACCATGCTATTAGAATGGCCAACAACTTGTCACCATCCCAAATCAAAACGCATGGATTATTTCAACTCAACCATCTCCACGAACCACTAGATCAACAAAAACAGTATATAAATCAAATGAGGAATCTGCAAAAAGTTTGCATGAAGGCCACATCAGCGAAAGCTCTGACAACAAAGAAACCAAGCTAAGGAGGAAGCAATGAAGAAGAAAGTAGTGGTAGCTCAAGAGGAACCTCAGCAAAAAAGAACTAGGTTTGAAAGATAATAGAAAGCATATGAACGAAGCCGCCAAGCTGTAGGTGAAGACCCTAAGAAGTGGAGCCCAAGGGAGGTCAAGGGTCCAAGGACCAAAAACCCTGCAAAGAAGGTTCCAGAGGATCCAAAGGATTTACTAGAGCGAATGTATGCTGAACCTGAAGCTTTGAAGATTAAGGAAGCCCTAGAAGCCCAAAGGAAAGCAAAGAAGAATAGATGAGCAATATAGACAAGCAGAAGCTGCCCAACACACCCTGAGCAAGGGGAGATGTCTCCAAGACCCTCTTCACCAACCACAAAACAAAAAGATCAGCCCATGCCAAGTCCAAGGCCTTCACCAGCAGATAAATCCAATGAAGGCAAGGAAACAAAGGAAAAAGAGCCAGAGCAACAGAAGTAGGCAAGTTTTGAACAACCCAAGGAAACAAAAAAAGCTAAATCAAGACCTTCTTCTATAACAACTCAAGCAGAAGCAGCTGAGGCATCCACAAAGCCTCAAGAAGAATCAAGTGAACCAGCTACAAAGCCTCAAGAAGAAACAGTTGAACCACCAAAAGAGCCGCAAACCAAAATAGCAGAAACTTCTAAGCAACTCCAGGTAGAACCTGAAGACTGGGAAACCAATGATAAAGTCATCATGTAGGTGAATGAGTATGCAAAGCAGATGGAGTTGATGACAAAAAGGATGCAAACATCAACACTTAGCCACAGTGCCAAGGCTAAAGAACTGGAACAAGTCATAGATCCTCTACAAGGTGAGCTAGAAGACAGAATGAAAATCACTGAAGATCTTCAAAGGCAGATTAAAGAGCTAAAAAATGAAGCTGAACAACACCAAACTGCCAGGGAGAAACAATAGAAAGAGATGGAAGATCTGGGGGAGCTCCTAACAAAGCTGTATGATGCATGCAAAAGCAAGGATCAACAACTGACTGAAGTAACCAATGAGCTTTTAACCACTACTCTATCAGTCCAAAAGATCTAAGTACAGCTAGATGTAGCCAATGCCTCCTTGTAGTACTCCGAGCAAAGAATCAATGATCAAGCGGTATTTCTAAGGCAGATAAGAGAAAACCCCGTTGTAGCCTCAACTTTCAAGGGAACGGAAGTCTACAAGACTTTAGAAAAAAGGAACAAAGACCTCAAACTTGAGTTGAAGCTTGAACAAGCACAAAGACGAGACCTTGCATTAATGCGAGTCAAAGAGAAGAGCAATTGCTCAAGGAGATAGAAGATTTGAAGCGAGCCAATCAGGTGTTGAGAGAAGGACATACAGAAGCTCAAGAGGAGGCAGGAACTTCTGAACAGCCGATCATAGACATACCATTAGTCTCCTTTGTTGACATGGAAACACAGCCATCAGAAGGGCTAGCAAGAGAGTCACAGTTTAAAGTGCCAATCAACGAAGACAAGTAAGTGTCAATGGTCTAACTTTATAAAGCTGAAGAAGATGCACTGAAAGAGCAGATTGTCCAGGAAGTAGATGTTGAATGGAAGGCAGCAATGGATTGGGAGTTGAGAGTTCTCCACTCAGTAAATGTAACTCAGCTCACTCCCAACCAAATCAATGATCAATGGCATCAGCAGTCACTACCCTACCCATTGATAAAGGTGGAGGTATTGCACATTTAAGAAATACTTTAAAAGGACATGCATGCAGAAGGCTCAGATGCTCTCTATCCCAAATGAAGAAAGAATTGGCTCAACAAGAATTCCAGATACCTTATTCTATTTACACGAGCACCTGTAGCACTACAAAAGGACCCCACATTTTGTCCAGTGCCAAGGGTAAGAACATGGTAGGCACACGATGCATTGAGGAAGAAAAGACCAACATGGCTCAACTACCCAAGACTGCTAGATCTAGAAAGGAACCGCAACAAAAAAAAACATGATGGTGAAAACCCTAATGGGTGCCATGAACTTGTTCAAGAGCCTCCCTGACCTCTCATGTGCAACGCTCTGTAAAATCTATAGAATGTTGCTTACATGCATTCAAACTTTTCATGATCCAGAGCAAGAAGGAACACCATGGATGTCTTTTCTCAAAGGCGACAAAGGTCTATGCTATGATTTAAGTGGACAACCCTCAGAAGAAGTCCTCTATGGCATTTGAAGAGGCATTCTATACAGGATTCTTCACATGGCGGATGAAGATATTTGGGCCAATGATCAACAACCTCACATCAAGGTTTGTTGGCTATTCAGACATCGAACTTAACAACAAAGTCGCCATGCAATTTTTGCAAGTCCTTGACAAAGAAAGACGAATCAAATATGAGAAAGCTCTACACACGCTTAAAGACCGCCTCGCAAGCCGTCAACCCAAAGAGACTACTTCAGTCCATGAAGTTGTGTCAAGGAACGACACATTTGAGGAGGGGGGTGACTAACACCTAGGGACTTTTTCACGACACATAATTAAAATAGTAGGCACGAGTCCCAAAGACTCATATTCTCACATGTGGAATATGTCTTAGATAAGGATGTCTGTAAGAATAATGTCCTTCAATTATGACATGTACTTGTGTGTGAGATAACTAGAAACACTCAATGACATGAGTGAGAGAAACCCTCATTAACCCTGCTCCACACTAGCTAAACCAAACTCCTTGAGTTCCTAGACCATTTTGTATCCCATGTGACAACATGTGGCCAAGAAAACCCTCCATAGAGTTCCATAATTTCATAATACAAAAATGTATTTGGGACACTGTGGCCCAAAATTGTTTGCTCTTACATGACCTTGTCATGTCCCTAAAGAGAAAAGGAGATGAATTCATTCAAGCTTATTCATCCAACTTGAGAAATTCGAGCAAAGCATATTCAAAAGGAGAATAAAATCAAATCATATGCATACCTGGAGGTTGAACATAACGTGCACTTATCCGTAGTCATTTTCACTTTGCAAACCTGAAAGAAACAAGTGAAAAAAATTTGGGTGCTACCTTTGCAATCCAAACCCCTTGGTTAGCTTCTACAATGTCAAACCGCTTGGTTAGACTTTGCATGAAAATTGCACAACCTAGCAGCCAACAATGACCAATAGAGTCTATTCTATCTAACAGTTATTGAAGTCAACTTTGGAAGTTGAACTTGTCGACTACCCCTTGGCAGCTTGTGGACTTCTTTCCTTGAAAGTGCGAGTGTGAAGGTTCGATGAATTGACCATCAGCACTTTGCATGTGATTTAGTAATCATGAGTTGGTTCTTAACCCAAAATTGTGCTTGTATAGACACTCTTAGTGCTATAGAAAAAATAGAAGATCCGCTCAAGTTGGAATCATATTCACAACTGGATCTTTTCTAGACCTGAAATTCCATAATCTTGGGTTTTTGTGAGCATCCGTGTTGTCTGAAATTCTTGGTTCATCTATACACCTTGGTAGAGATAAGTCGTTTACGAGATTTAAGACTTTCAAAACTCAACTTGATCTTCACACTTAAAGTATGCAATGCTAAAGTAACATCCAAAAAATTAGTAATGGCAAGACTCTTGCTTGTCCATTAGAATTGATGGGTACTCAACTGGATAGAATTGTTCAATCTTGAAAGAACTCACTGTTGGATTACAAATAGATGGCTCTTAGCTGCTCCAAAATAGATGACACTTAGCCCTTCAAAAATAGATGGCTCTTGGCCCTTCCTGTTACCATAACAACATAGAAATATTTTAGTAAAATCATGCCTAATGTCACTTTTACCATCGAGAATTAAGAAAGAGAGAGAGACACACAGAGAGAGAGAGAGAGAGAGAGTATGTTGGGCTGACGAAAATCCCTTATTCTACTATGTTGTATGCCCTATGTGTATGCCTCTGTGCAGACAATGGTTGTGTCGTAGCTTATCTTATAAGCATGCAACAGTGTGCTTATTCAAAGGGTGTCTAAATATTGTGCAGGGCATTGATGTACGTCCTGGTTCTGAAGATGTAGGCGATGTTGAGGATGTTGCACGTCTTACTACAAGGATTGCTGCTGTTAGAGTTGTTTTGCCTATGATAGAACAAGCTCATTGGGATATAAAGGATGCACAAGCTCATGTGTTGATTGCATTGTCTGTGAAGCGTAGCATTACTGCTCACTTTTGTTCAGCAAAATCTGCAAAACAGGCTTGGGATATTCTAGTTGGTCTTTATGCAAGCCGCAATGAGGCAAAAATTGCATTGCTGCATATAGAGCTGGAGTCGAAGATTATGCATGAGGAAGATGATATGGACACTTCCCTTGCTGGTGTCAAGGATATCAATGAGCAACTTATTTTTGCAGGTGAAGTCATTTCAGACAGTTCCCTTGTGCAGACTGTTCTTGATGCCTTACCAAATTCTTACCAAACTTTTGCTAGTACTTGGAGACTTATGACCCAAGGAAATCCTGAAGTTGTCAAGTTTGATGCATTATGCACATTGCTAAGTCACTTTCCAGAAAAAGAGGACTAGACAACGTGCAGTTGAACATGCTTTTATTGTTGCTCAAAGAAAGGGTGGTAACAGCAATGCAGCCACTTCTTATGGTTCTTCTGCGAGTGGAAAATCACATGTTCCTAATGCTTCTGCTGGCAGCAATTCATCTGGGAATTCTCGTGATAAGGGCAAAAAGAAGATGCGTTGCCATTATTGTAAAGCTAATGATCACTTGATCAAGTAGTGTCCTAAGTTGAAGGCCAAAGAGGCTAAGCAGAAAGAGGGTGGTTCCACTCCAAATGCTAGTTCCACCACAAATGCAGTCATTGTTGAGTCTTCTGTGAAAGGAGACTATGATGGTGATGTTGATGCAAAATGGGCTATTAGTATAGAGTGCACTTACAATCCTGTTGTCCATGATGCATGCATGTCAGTTGTTGCAGATTCACATGTGTGGTATTTCAATAGTGGTGCTACAAAGCATATTACCTCACATCGTGAATTGTTCGCCACTCTTGAGTCTATCCCTCATGGGAATTCAGACACTTGTACAAACAATGCCTCTTATCCGGTTCAAGGAGTTGGAAAGATTGTGTTTACTACTACAAATGGCAGTTATTTCACACTTGTTGATGCACTTTATGTACCTGGGATCAAGAAGAATCTTTTGTCTGTATCTACACTTGCTAGACTTGGACTTGTAGTCAAATTTGTGGATGACAGATGTATAGTTCATGATCTCATTTTTGGTGATGGAATTATTGCATCTGGCCTTTTGTGCCGTGGCCTATATAAGCTCACTTTGTATGACAAGTGTGAACAAAATTTTGCAAATGCAATTGCAAATTCAAGGGCTATTTCAGATGCAAAACTGTGGCATGCACATTTTGGACATCTGAATTTTGCTAGTATGCTGCGTTTACAGAAATTTGATATGGTTGCTTCTTTGCCGCCTCTTGAAGCACCTGTCAAACATGTTTGTGAAGACTATATTTTGGGTAAAATGTTTATCATATGAGGTATGCTAAACTACATAGAATGTGTGCTAAGAAGAATAGAAAGTATGATGACCAAACTACTTGAGCTATGGTCATCAAAGAGATGAGATCTTCTAGCCATCTAGGAATAATTTCCATTGAGAATAGATAAGCATCTAGCAAATCATGGTCCACTCCTTTTGGAGGTGATCCGCTTGTTGATGCATGGTACCCATCTTGACTACCACTGTAAAGTCAAACTCTAGTAGGATGATAAACCATCTTACTATCCTAACTGTATTGCATGGCTTGTTGACGAGATAGACTAAGGCTTGGTGGTCCGCAAAAAGACAAACATATTAGCCAATAAGTAGTGTCATAATTTCTTGATTGCGTACACCATTCCAAGGCCTTCTCTTTTAATCATGGTGTAATTCTTTTTTGCAATGTTTAGCTACCTTCTAGCATATGAAATAGGGAAATCCATTGTCCCCTCTCTTGGTTGAGATAGTATGCAATCAATACAAAGATTTGAAGCATCCACATGCACATGGAAACTTTGTTCTAGTTTGGGGTCTTCAAAATCAATGTTGATGACAAAGCTTGTTTAAGCCTTTGAAAGGAAGATTCACACTCTTCAATCGATTCAAAGTGAGTAATAAGACCATAAATGGATTTTGCAATGATAATATACATGCAGACAAATCTATGGTAACAACCACAATGCCACATGAATGCCTGAAATTCCTTGAGACTCATTGGTCTAGGCATCTCAGCAATTGCTACCACTTTTTTCATATCAGTAGCAATACCATTTTTTGAGACAATATGTTCGAGAATCTTGCCTTGCCTAACCATGAATATACACTTTTCAGGATTTAAACAAACGCTATATAGATGGCATTTCTCAAAGACACACGTAAGGTGCTCAAAATGGTTTTCTCTTTTTATTGAATGCACACAAAGATCATCCGTGTAAAATTATAGGAAATTCTATACATACTCTTTGAATGCATGGCTCATTTATCTTTGGAATATTGTTGGTGCATTGGTCAGCCCAAAAGGCATGACTCTATATGCAAACATTTCCCAGCCCATGGCAAAAGCCGTTTTATGTTGATCCTTTGGATCTATGGCCAACTGGTTGTATTCAGAAAATCTGCCCAAGAAGCTATAAGCTTCTTTTCTAGCTACCTGCTCTAAAATGTGATCAGGATGGAAAGAGGATAATAACCTCATATGGTAGTAGCATTTGCCTTTTTAAGGTTAATACAAACTCTAAGTTTTTCGTTCTTTTTTGTACTACTACAATTGGCGACACCCAATCGGTGTGTTCAATTTTGTAGATGAACTCAACTTCCTTGAGTTTCTCTATCTCTTCCTTGATCTTTTTATCGAATGTCTCATTGTAGGTGTAGGGCCTTTGTTTACATGGTTTAGCATCATTTCTCATAGGGATAGTGTGCTAACAAATTTTAGAATCTACCCCCTTTATATCTTTGTAAGCCCAAGCGAAGACATCCATGTACTCCTTTGGAGGTTTAATGAGGATTTCTTCCTCTTCTTGAGACAAATCTGTAGTTATGTACGATGGCTTTGAGTCTTCTCCAAACTCTGCTAGGTCATTTCATTTGTCATTTTCAAGACCCTCATAGGATTTTCCAGGTTCCTTGTGCTGTCTCATTGGTTGCTCCACTATGATTCAATTATCTTGCAGAGTGTACTTCTTATAATGGGAAGGAACACTTATTTACCCTAGTTTATCACTCTTGGACTCCATTTCAATGGTCCATAACTCCTAAATTCATTTCAACTCATTATACTTAGCTTCTCACTCGGTTTTGGTCATTGGAGGTTCCTTCTCTTTGGTTTCATCCTTTTGCTTTGTTTTTGTTTGGTTTTGTTTTGTCAATGCTGATTTGAAAACTCAAAATACTTTTCCTCCCCTCCCTTGAGTAGTAGCTTGGCCTGACATGTTCCTTTTCAAAGTCAAGCTCCTCAGTCGTTAGTGTTTCCTCGTCCAATTTGTCAACGGCATCATAGTAGTGATCAAAGAAAACCTATTGGTCCTTATGTTAAGTGCTGGGTAGTTTTTCCATTTTGTTTCTAGTGTTTGACTCGCTTTTATTCCTACTTGGAAGGCTTTCAAGGCGGCATTGATTGGCTCGTATATTTTGTCTACCAACATGGATCCTCGATTCTCTAAATTTTGATGACATTAAGTGTGTTATTTCCTCATCACTTTTTTGAACTTTCTCTTCAAATTTCCTTCATTGTTTTTGTCTTTTGAGATCGTATCATCTGCGCCTTTTCTCTTAGAGTCTCTTGAAGGCTTGTTGGATGTATCTGACCCGCTTGCACTCTTTTGTGTGTGTTTTTTGGCTTGTGATCTGATTACCCAAACTGGAATTGTGGGTTCACCTTCAGAGGAGCTACTTGGCATGACTTGCACTACATTTATGGCTCCTTTCCCTTTGTTAGCTGGATTTCTAGGACTGTCATCAGAAAAATGCCCACCTTTTTTACCACACTACATGCAATAAGCCTCAACTGGTCTGACGTTCTTATCTGGCTCTGGACAGTCATTTTCCAATGGCATCTAGCAATTTCTCATTCTAGGATTGGGAATTTGCTTTACCATGGGTGGTCAGGCTCCGTGATTTGCAATAAAGTAAATTGATGCTACATCTGGAGGTGCCTGATAAACTTGTTCCACCATGGTAGGAGGTGACTGAGTGTACCACTCGTCCTCTATTCCCACGGTTGTCGAATTTGCTTCATTATAAGACGTAACTTGTACTAGAACCTACTCATCCACTTGCCCTTCACGGATCATATACTTAATTGACACAACATTATTCTTGATAGAGGTGGTTGTTGACCTTATACCGGTTGTGGTCTCTTTGTAGCTATAGGCATTTTCTGTATCGGTCCCATGTTAGGTAGATATCTATACATTGGTTGTCTATGTTTCCTCATGGGTATATACTGGACATTTCCATCATATTTAGGCTTGTTGTAGCTCTCGTTTGTTTCATGGTTTGTCCATTTTCCCTCAAAAACACACTATTTTAATGGTCTAGGTTGTCCCATTGGTTGCCCTTGTGGTGGAGCCTATCCTGGCCCTCGTATCGACATCCTTTGCATGTTACTCAACATATCATTCATGTGTTTAAGCATGTTTTCAATGGCATTTATAGGAGCAGTCAAAGCTGGTCATACCTATGCTAGTATAGTTGTTGTGGTCCGCTCACTTTAGGTATCCTTAACAACCTCTCTTGATTGAAGATCTCACAATTATCCCCTAAGTCTATTGCATCCTTGCTTCCCAAGTTGTATGTTTCTTGATATATAGAATGGCATGTAGCTCCTCATTGAGTAAACCTTTTAGGAATAATGAGACAAGTCTTTCCTTAGTTGCAATATCCAACTTTGGGCATATGTTGATGTATTGCCTCATTTGATTTACATAGTCTCTCACAATTTCTCCCTATTTCTGTTTAAAGCTATAGATTTGTGTTATAGAACTGTGTGTGATTCCCATTTTTGAACAAGCACCGACAAATCTCATGGCCAATGTCGGTAGATCAGTGATCGATCCATGAGCTATGGTCTAGAACCAAGTTATGGATTTACCCTTCCAAAGTCATTCCAAACCCCTCAAACCGAGTGTGGAAGTCTGTTATGTGCTCGGCTCTCAAGACCTATATGAAGCTTGCTAAATGGTCATACAAATCCCCTAATCTGTTGTATTTTTTGACCCATTTTTGAAAGTCATCTAGTTTGACTCCACATTGTGTTTTGCACTTGCTCTCCTAGCCGGTGTTTCTCCCACTAAGCCTCTAAACCAGTTGCTTGGTAGGTGTGACTCATGTGGATCTCTTCTTGTCCTGGTATCACCCGCTCTTCTCCAGTTAATGGTGGTATCCACATCTTTTCCCAAATTCCCATCATTGAGGTGGCTACTTTGGACCATGCTTCCCTATTGATTGGCCATACCACCAAATTCTCTCTTGTTGATTTCTCGGATTAAGTGTCCATGGTACTTTGTCTGTTCAATCTCCTTCGGATCCTTTGGAGTCATCATAACGAAGTTAATACTATAAAAATCCCTAAAGACATGGATGAGAAGGTCTGCTAGGCCTTTCTCCCTTATCTGCATTCTCATACCCATGATGATTTCTTGGATTAAGTATCCATGGTACTTTGTCTGTTCAATCTCCTTCGGAGTCATCATAACAAAGTTATTACTATAAAAATCCCTAAAGAGATGGACGAGAAGGTCTGCTAGGCCTTTCTCCCTTATCTTGAAAATATACATGATTTTCAAGGGTGTCAACTGCCCTAGTTTAGCATGGGCTATCCAAATCAAATTCGTAACATTGTTGTCCTCCCAACAGTTAACAGCTTGGAGAAGATGAAGGAAGATCAAGGCACACAATAGAGAGTGTTTTACTTAGTGTGCAACATTTAACTTTTTTATTAAATATTATAACACATTTCTCCTAAATTGCAAGCTATTGGTCTGTGTGTGTGCGTGCGCGCGTGCGTGCGTGCGTGGGCTGTCAACAGGTATGCGCTTTAGAGGTTTGCCATCTATCAGGTTGTACCCTTCAGATTCTAGCACTAATGGTCCTTCCTCAGTGGCCATGTTTAAAATTAGTGTATCAACTTCTAATCCCCATCGATCCATAGTGTCAAGATCCCCAATCTTTTTCTTAGATTTGAATTATTAGGAAGGAGATTGTCCAATATTGATTTAGTCTAAACTCCCCTTTTATCACAGGGAGATAGCTCGCGTTTCTACAAATGAGCTGTGCATTTCTATGTATGATGCTGACCCATTTCTATGAGGCAACTTAATTCATTTCTATGGACTCACCGTGAGGGTTACTCCAGGAGGTGTAGCACTTTTTGGTTGTATGGACAGCCAATGACAACAAATGGAGTGAACATCCACCGTAAGAATTTTCTACGATTTTAGAGTATTAGAATAATTATGAAGTATTGTTGTATGTTGAGTTTTCTTAGGAAAGATTGTCTTGGTGCCGATTTTTACTATTTGAAGGGATGCTTAAATGACCTTGTGTTGGGAAATCTAATAAAGAACTATATGTTATGAACAACCATGTGGTAGTAATTAGGAAACAAAATTAAAGTGTGAGTGTGGGGTGGAAAGTGAGGATTGGCTCAGGTTGCCGAGTCAGTGGATGGGTGGTCTTGATTAGTCGAGAAACTCTCCGCTCCCTATTCGTTTAGCAAAAGCGAAGTTAGAACCTCATTGAGCCAACTTCCAAGAATCGAGAAGTCTCAAATGTTCTTGCCTCTGAAAGGTATGGAGATAAAGGTAATTGAGTTTCTCTCTTTTGGAAGATGAGACCTAGGAACATTTTAATAATCGTGAGAGATCATCCCTGTGAGATAGGACTAGGAAACCTATCTAATGGCTTAGACTCGAGCTACCTTGTGATGGAAGCCTGTCCATTGGAATCGATACTATCTTGACTATGTTTTTTTTAAACGATTATGGCCTAGTGACCAGTCAAGTACCCTACAGTTGCCAAGCGGATTTGATGACGGGACGGGGACCTCACAATATAATTTTGCCGCCTGCTGTTAACTCCCGACTTTTGAAATTTTGTTTAATGTTGACCCTTCTCTTTCCATGCTGCCATGTTTTCTGTGGATTTTTTATGTTTTTGAAATTGTGGAGACCCCTACTTGCTCTGAAAAATTAAAACCCCCAATTACACTTCAGAGATCCTAGGCAATGACTAAGACGCACTAAACCTAGGAGACCCCCCACCCTCCTTCCTTTTTGCTTTTGCTGCTTACGCTTCTTCTTGCTCCTTCTCCCTCACCTTGGCTGTATGCCGGTCTACCCCTCCTTTGGAAGTTTTCACCTCCCCTCTCCTCTTGCCTACCTACGATGCCCTTGCACCTCCTCTCTCCTGATTCCCATCTATGGTGTGTGTGTGTGTGTGTGTGTGTGTGAGAGAGAGAGAGAGAGAGAGAGAGAGAGAGAGAGAGAAAGAGAGAGAGAGGTTTGCCAGGTGGAGAGGGAATTAGTTGGGCCTTTGCATAAGGAAATATCTTGTTGTTGCTTGTCGTCCTCGCAATACCATGGAACGTCTTCTCTATAAAACCTTTAGGCATTTATACCACCACACCTAAAGACCACCTCACATTTACCTATTGTCAAAATTTTCTTCTTGTTTTTTTTTAAATTGTGGAGACTCGCTTGAATCAGGGGACCTACTAGAGTTGTTTTAAAACAAATATATAACCTCTAAGATCCCCTCTAAAAAATAGCAAAGGTGATGAGATCGTTGTCTCCATAATATGTGCTTTTCTCCCTCTTTGTCTTTGCATGCAAAGGTGATAAGAGCATTATCTCTGACTGCCAGCCATGCCCTTTTAGTCAAGAGATACAAAGATGCGAGCTTTTAAATTAATTGAGGTAGGGTCGACAAAAGGGTCATGGCTTGGTGCTTGAAAGTTGAGGGCAACGATATTTGAAGGCAGCTCTTGGTGGAAATGTAGGCAACTTTGACATCCATAGGTGGCAATTTGGCGATCTCTGATAGATGGGGTACGATCATTGGTTGTGTTTATTGGGATCAAGCCTCAAGGGTAGGGCAACCCACGAGTAAGGCAACTTCACTCCGGTCCTAACTACTGCACCTTGATCCACAAGAGACATCAACTCTCTCGATAGCTGGTGAGCCATGGGAGATAACATTTTTGGAGAAAGGCCTTGCCTTCAAGCCACTAAAACCAACAAAGAGTGGTGAATTTTCCATCATCAAGAAAGGCCTTTGTTTTCAAGTATGGTGAAACCAACAAAAAGAGGTGGATTTTACAAGATATTTGTAAAGACTTTCATTAACCATGAAGTGTGTATGTTTGGATTGTACACATGGAATGCCATGCAGCTAGCAGACGAGAGGGGGTTTGCCAGTCACCTACAACTGAGAGAGAGAGAGAGAGAGAGAGAGAGAGAGAGAGAGAGAGAGAGAGAAGAGAAGAGAAGAGAAGAGAATCTCAATAGATTCTTAGTATTTTTCCAAAATTGGGCCTTCCTTTTTTGAGTTTAGTCATTTATCGTGAGTGGTAAAGTGGTAATCTTTACTATTAGTGAAAGGAAACTAGTCTTTCTCGGTGAGCATTGCTATAGAACATAAAGGACATACACAGATTGGCATCAAGCATCTAGGACTAAAGTAAACAAGTACAAAGTGCATTGCCCAGTTAAAAAAAAAGAATTGTATATATGATGATTGATTACCTCTATAGATGTCTGTAAAATGGTCCAATTTCAGGGCTTTCTCTACAATTGTTTTAGTGAGACCAAGGCATTGCTACTCTTTGCCGTACGTGTTTTGATAGAATTTGGAGTGTAGTTCTAAATTAAACTTTAGGATGCATGACAAACTCAAAAAATACAAAAAGCATGAGAAGGCTATAAAAATTAAACTGCACTACCGACATGATAATCACGTACATGTGTAGTCCAATTGTGCAAGCCTGACGAAAATGTTTGTGTCAAGCTACATAAAAGCAATGTGAATAGTTAAACATTTTGTCTTGCAATGAAGCGTCACGGAGTGAAAATGCTAAATATACAGTGCATGTCATGCAGAAGTGCCATACAAAAGTATGGTGGAGAGTTGGCACTATGGTCTCTCCATAAATTATAAGAAAAGAAGTAGTGCCCTGCCCCGTAGGATTTATGTGTTGGACCAAGAAAACACATAGGCATGGGGAATTGGATATAGATAACGGACCTTGCAGTGTTGTTGAGTTGAAGTCATCAACAAGTGAGTAGTGCACCCATGGTTGAGCCTGTTGTGGGTATGAGTGGGGCCAAAGATTGTTAATACTATTAACCAGTAACAAAGTTTGCTCAAGTTCCAAAATGCTTCTCCTTGAAGGTTCTACTTGAGAGAAGAAGCTGATTTGCAATCAAGCCATGTTTGCAAAGGCTGTGTGTGTGTGTGTGTGTGTGTGAGTGAGTGAGAGAGAGAGAGAGAGAGAGAGAGAGAGAGAGAGAGAGAGAGAGAGAGAGAGAGTTCCTGGCACTGCAGTTGAGGACCGACACCTACTTTTGCTTCTAGCAGCGATCCCTCTCCTGCTTTGAACTCACCATGCTTTAGACACCAGTAGCCCATCTCAAAAGGCATCCATTACAAATTAAAAAACATCCAATCATAGCGTGTAAAACTTTCCAGACATAGCTCATAGGTAGTTCAAAGTGTTATGAAACCCATACACGAAAGCATTCCATCGCAGTACTCAAAAGCAGCATGGCCATCCGATTGAAATTATCAGCAAGGGTCAAGATCACGCTAAGCGGCTGGGTCCAATGACTGGCTTTGGGAAAAGAGCAAGGATCGACCTGTATGTAGGGGTACGTGTTTGCGGTCCCTCTTTCTCCAATGAGCAAGGAATCACATTGGGAATAGTTCTTGGC
Source organism: Adiantum capillus-veneris (assembly GCF_014529385.1). Lineage (NCBI taxonomy): Eukaryota > Viridiplantae > Streptophyta > Polypodiopsida > Polypodiales > Pteridaceae > Adiantum > Adiantum capillus-veneris. Next base: position 66,308,329 of record NC_140942.1, on the reverse strand, counting down.
ATTTCGAAATATCGAGTGAACCTGCATCAAGCCTCTATAGACTATAGGTATTACTAGATTCACCAGCTGATATAGCTTTGGTCATGATTCTGTTTGAGTTCCCTTCCCAACATGAATCATCTTGGTGCCCGAAAAAGTAGAACTCACCCATAAATTTGTCCCCTTTTAGTACAACATTAGGATACTTCCATGTGATGGTCCATCCAGTTTCTACCCATGTCCATGAAATCTTGGATCCATACCCATCACAAAGACCTCTCTTAGTGACGAAATTGTATATCCCACCTTGACCCTCCTCATCCCCAGCATACCAGTTTTGCACAAACGAATACTTAATCTAAGCACCTTTTTCACAAAAAAGCTCAACCATAGCTACGTGCAATTGATTCTTGTCATGTGCAGGTGTAGTGCAGCCCTCCAAATACTCCACAGAGCTTCCCTCATCGGCCACAATAAGAGTGTGCTCAAACTGACTGGTCCCAACATCATTGATTCTGAAATATGTGGATAGAGGCATTTCAAGCTTCTTTCCTTTGGGAATGTAGACAAAAGACCCATCACTAAAAATGGAAGAATTGAGAGCTGCATAGAAATTGTTAGCTGGGGGGACCACTCTTCCTGGATACTTTTGAACTAAATCAGGGTAATCTCTGACAGCATCCGAGATAGAGTTGTTGCTCTGAAAGGTGGGGTTGTGGAGCCTCGTGTATAAGTACACGCCCAAAAGTGAAGGGATCAACTGTGCATGTTTTAATCCGTCGTTGATGGACTTTCATGGAGGATAGGGTTTCCAGTCGTCGTGTCATGCCTTGAACCCCAGACCTCCCGGTCAGCACTTCGAAGCCCTATCCAACCCACTTATCGCACACCACTGCAGGGAATGTGAGACCATAACTACAAAAAACTTGCCCCCTTGCTGCAGAGATCTGTCGATGGCCTAAAATGCCACGTGTCGCCGATCGTGCGCCCTTGTCGTTGATCCCTTCACTCTCCTCCGGTGGTTTGTATAGACGAGGGTTGTGGAGGGCAAGCCATTGCGTGCTGGTAGGCTTTTGGAGAAGCTAGGGAGGCTCCTTTCGAATGCCGGATATGTGGCAAACGGTGTCTTCGGAGAGGCCCTTGGGGATGGAAAAGCTTTGCATATCCAACACAAAGCCCCACTTGTACTTGCGCTTGAGCAAATCGGTTATGGAAGAACTGCCATCGGGTGATAAGTCCGCACTGCATATGCTTGTGAGAACCGCCATGATGGCCTTCAGATCTGTGCAAACTTGTGAAATGAGTATCTAAAGCTTTTTAACTTGACGTCGCCCTTTTGCATGCTTGGAGGAGACCACTCTCTATGGGAGGGATGTGGACCAGAGCCTCGCGTAGGGTCCTTATGACTATCGGAGGGATCTTGACCAGAGCCTACTGGGGTTAGGTTCCTTTTGGCAATTACTAGAGCGACAGAGGCAAGGTTGTGGCGTAGCGTTTTGCTGCTAAAAAAGCTGGCACTGATCGAGCCTAACGCAATAAATTTGATCAAGGGCTATTGTTGTGCCACGTGGCTCACTCAGGCTGAAGAAAAGACAAAAGCGGCTTAGTCTAGGCTCACCAAGTAATGATTGTTACATTTCTCCTCCTGGATTTTACTCACTTCACAGGGTGAACTATGATGAAGACTCATCAATAATGCATGCAGGCATTAAAAAAATTCATTAGTTGGAAGATGCCTCGGCATCTCCAAGATAATGCCTTTCCTATGATGACTACTCATCAATAATGCACGTAGAGGTTAGAGAGAGAGAGAGAGAGAGAGAGAGAGAGGGGGAGGGAGGGAGAGAGAGAGCCAGCGCCCCTACCGGTGGCGCTCGTGCTCACTGCGGGAGAGAGAGACAGAGAAAGAGTTAAAAGCCTGCGAGAGCCGCCCATCGACTCTGAAAGAGGCTGAGAGAGAGGGAGAGGTGTCGGACCATATGTGGGCGGTTTCCATTAGAAAGGAAAAGAGACCTCTGCATAGCATGCGCCACCCGGCCTCCAGAGAGAGGTTCCAGATAAAGACTCTGGCCGCCCGGCCTGATCCGCCCGACTCGTCAGGGCGCTATCCCCTCTTTCCTCCTCCAGTGTTGCCACATGGATGACATCGTCTGCAGATACCGATTTTCGCGATTTATTTACAATCACCCTCCTTTACCCAAAACGTATCTTCCCAACATTCTCGTCAATTCCGCTTTTTTCATAATCTACCACACATACTGGGTGTTCATCAGCCCGTCGCCTCTTGCACCTGCTCACCCTCCTGTGCTCTTTGCCTACTTCGACGTTGGCCACCGGATCTCGGTTGATTCGATTTTCTTTTTCATTTTTCCCAGCCGGGTACCACCCCCTACTACTATGCGCGTTTCCTTAAGAATGCTGAACGCTTGAAATGGTCTGGAGATCCTAGAGAGAGAAGAGGGGGGGGGGGGGGGGGGGGAGAGAGAGAGAGTCAGGGATGGCCTCTAGTTTGCGGAGGCCTTGGAGTAGAGATGGAAAAGCAGAGAGCGGCAGCTGGTGGTGTACTTCCTCGCTGCTTGTTCTCGTATTGGTGGGCTTCCTCCTGCAGTGGAACGAGCTCCTCTATCGTACTGCACCAGCTCAGTTGAAGCATCTCTCCAGCAGCTCAGATTTTGGCATCTTGGGAGTCCCTTGGTGTAGGTACCCTCCCCTTTTCTTGTTCTTCTAATATACCTCAAACCTTGTACTCTGCACTCGTTGCGAGCATGGTTAGAATCACTTCCATTCAAGAGAATTCAAAGCAGAGGTCCATACTTGGTGTTCATCCCTCTTTGCTTCCTGCTCTTTCAGTGGCTGTGCCTCTCTTGCAGCCCTTGCTGCATGAGGAACGCTACGATCACAGTTCGAGGTATGGCTGCAGAGGGATCAATAAGCAGCACGCATTCATTGCTTTCGAAACAAGTGCAGTTATTAGTTAATTGTGCTTTTTACTGTTCAGAAGAGAGATGGGCAACTTCTGAGGGCATGCATTCTCCTAGGGCATGCCAGATCTGTTAAGATAGTTATCAAACTTTGTTGTTTGCTCTTGGATGGTATCGTGGCCCATTGGCATTTTAACTGGGACAAAATGCAGCTAGTAATGTCAACCCCTTTTTGAATGTCATCAAGCGCTTTTGATTCTTTATTCTTGCAAGCACATGACGATTTACAGCTGATTATTTTTCTTCGAAGAAAATGCTCTCCTGTTTAAATAGTTTCTAATACTTTTTGAGAAAATGTGCAATTGTACTTCATTTTTATGCAGTATAGACCAAACACACAGATTAAAGGGGTCTGCAAGCGACTAAGTATCTTTCTTCCATGCTGTGACCAAATATATCATATACTATGCCGGTGTTTTACAAAGTATTGCACAATGATGGCAGCCCTATGATATAGTTTGGGCTAACTTTGTATTCAGTTGGGTGAAATATCTTGTTTCCTGCAGATAAGAGTGTTTTCAAACAGCTATTTATGTTTTTGTAGGTCCAGGAATGACAGCAAAGTTTCTTGGACACGCGGGGACCTCATCCAAGGTCTACAAGAGTTTGCACCCATCTATGATATGCGACCGATCAAGAACAATAGATTTGGGATGGGATTTGATCACTCTTTTGGGCTATGGTTCATGGCAAGGTGGATCCAGCCAGAGATTTTGATTGAAAGTGGGGCTTTCAAGGGCCATTCTACATGGATTTTAAGGCAAGCCATGCCCACTAAACCTATCATCTCCATAACACCGCGCCACCCAGAGAAGTATCTACAGAAAGGTCCGGCTTATGTTGATTCAAATTGCAAGTACTTGGCTGGTAAAAGCTTTATAGACTTTGGGAATGTGAAGTGGCAAGATCTGATGGAAGAATATGGCATCAAAGATTATTCCAAAGTGTTTGTCTTCTTTGACGATCATCAGAATGAGCTGAGGAGGTACGCTTCTTCAGGCTGCATGCTTGATATTACCGCATTTGCTCAAAAAGATTATAGTTTAAATCAAATAATAGACAATTTTTGTTTTCTAGTGAAAGAAACATTGATCTTATGGAGGATTCACAAGTGCCTAAGAAGATTCGCCACACGTGATATCACATTGTGACCCATATAAAAGGAAGAAGAAAGTTTCTTTTTCTTTCCGATTTAATGTTTCTTTTAGTGCTAGGCTTCATTATGGCCGAGTTTGCCCTTGATCTCCGGAGTCACGACAGAAACTCAGTACGCTGAATTATGTGTTGATGTATGCTCATGTGTGTGTGGGTGTGGTGTGTGTTGTGTTTGGGAGCGTATGTTAGTACCTAGTTCTACACCCACTATTGGGCAATGACGACGTTAGTGGGGATGTCGTGGTATTTAGTCAATACTACGCATGATGAGCTGATGGTTATATTGTCTCGTGGGTGACTACCATGGGTCTATACCTTGCACCTTCCTTAATAGGTGAATCTAGGCTCATCCGGGATTCATCTAGGTATATTTCTTTCTTAACCTCCTCTTGCTTGTGCTTTCTCAACAATTAGTAGAGCCTTAAGATTATATCTTTTTTGAGGCCTTACTCACACTCGACCCTTGTCAGTTTAGGTGTGTCACAAAGAGTGGTTAGCTTGTGGCTTGTGGTCAAACAAGTCTTTGCCCTTGTCTCTTTTTTTTTAACATACTTCTTGTGTAGTGAGTCAGATTGTAGAGTGAAGATCTAGGTTTTACACTTCCACAAATCCTTTTCTTTCTTTCCTTGCGTTAGTGATTCCTTTTAGTTTGAATGATGGTTCCTTTTACTTTTCCTTGAAGAGAAAGTGCGGTAGAGATGTGTAGAGGGAGAGAGAAAGGGTCCCAACTAACCCTCTCAAGGGCCCCCCACTCCGTTGGCGATGTGGTGTTTGCTTTTCATTGCGTAAATAGAATGTACACACATATAATACCTCAAGTGCAGACTCTATTGACTCAAATGGTGAATGTTGCTGTGGTAACTTCTCAAGACGAGGCACCTCCGGGGCTGATTTGATGCACCTTTGGATCCTTCTAGATATGGGATTGCGGATGGCCACCGAGGGATAGATCTGGGGCCGATTTTCATTCCCGACGTGAGAGGAATGAAGGGCTGAAAACACAGATATTGACCATGCTGGTGTCACAAACTGATGAATCATGACGTGGCATCACCCTACTGTTCGGACAGACTGACGTGGTAGAGTGCCACGTGGCAGCAATACGGAATTCCGCAATTCGCGCTGACTTGCTGATGTGGTAGCATTACAGATTTCTGCTTTTTGCGTTGACATGTTGACGTGGTAGCTTTATGGATTTTCACAAGTTGCACTGTTGCTTTCACTGGCAGATTTTTGACCAGTTGCTTTTGGGACATTATTGCTTTTGAGTTTGAAGCTTTTGGGGCTCTGCTTTTGGCATCCCTTGTGATGTTTATAAGTGACCCAAGGTTGCTCACTTCTCCGAGCATCTGGACGTAGAGTCTGAGAGCGAGCACCGGCGGAAAGTTGTACTTTGCTCAAAGATTAATATAAAAGAAATACCGAAAGGGGCGCCAGTTTTTGGGGCCAATCTCTCATGGCACGGAACTACGTCGGGCCGTGTCGACTCTTGAATTATGAATTGTTTTGAAGTGAATCTCTGTTGTGTTGCGACAGAATCTAGACTTGGGATGACCAAGTTTGTTATAGTGGTATCATCAGAGTACGACCGATTTCTCTTCTACTGGGAAATCAGATCCCTCTTCTAGCGACACCTATGGATTTCGAAAAGAACCAATTGACCTCTTCTGCAACTGCTGAGGTGGGAGGAGGCAATACATAAAATTTAAGCGACTTGGCAGAAGATGAGTACGGGCCACCTCGGCCCACACAATATGAACTCGGCCCACACAATATGAACTCTTAGAGATGCAACTACGACAACAAGTTGACGAGTGCACAAACCAGATGCTTTAGTTTGCTAAGGATCCCCAATTTGCAAAATTTTTGACCCAGCAATCGATGGCTGAAGTGCATACTCAGTGGTAGACAGCCACCGAGCCACCAATCAAACCGGCAATCAAGAAACCTCCTTCTTCGAGGATGTTTACTGAGGAAGAACTTCAAGATGTGTTCCAGACTCAAATCAGTCAGCTTCTGGGTACGAAGAAGCCATTGAAGAAGCGGATTGACCAAGGTACGATCAAAACGTATGTACGGATCTGTTCCGCACCGTACTGATGTACTGTATGATCCGTACGGTTCAGATTGATCCGTACAAGGCACTTTTTAAAATTTTTCTTTTTGGAAGATAAGCGTGGCTGAGGGTTTTTGATGCATTTTTGCTAACTTATGGGCGACCAAACCAGTTCTCATTTGAGCTTTAATATGCCTGTTCAATCATCAATGTCGTCTAAACTTTGAAGTCTCTTGCAGTAGTTACATAGTATATGGTTGTCTTGTAAAACATGTCTTTAAATGTCTCCAAAAGTTATTGCCCTCTCTTTGTTTTTAATCAAAAATGTCCTAGAAAGTTAAATAAATTGAGTTTTTTTAGAAGTGTACGTATTTTTACGTATATAAAAAATTTCCTGTACGAAACAACGTACAGTACGTATATATACGCCACGTACAGTACGTTGGGTACCACCTTGGGATTGACTACCCCGGGTAAGCATGTGCATTTTGAAGGACTACCCATTTCTTCTTCCTCTTCTTCTGACAGTTCTTCTAGCTCTTCCTCTTCCGACTCGAGTGAGGAGGACAGAAAGGGCAAGAAGTGAAGCAAAAAGAAAAGCTTTGGAAAGAACAAGAAAAAGAAAAAGAAGATTAGATTCCGACCAATTCTGATAGTTCTTCGGAGGAGTCATCCTCTGATAGTTCGGACTCCAAGGATCACATGTTTTATGCGAAGAAGAAGCACTTTTACAGAGCAAACTAGTACGATTTCCTCGAAGATAAGAGCAAGAAGACAAAGGAATTTAAAGAGAGTGGACAGTCAATAAAATTTGAATCCTTTTTTGGATTTTGAGATGCTCCGAAGGCTTTGGCTTTCATCCAGCAGTTTGACATAGCCTTCTCTGGAGGGCATTACTCAGAGCACTCCAAGATCAGGAGGGCTGCATCATTTTTAAAGGGAAATGCTCGAACATGGTGGTCCACTCTTCTTCTGAGGAAAGAAGCCCCGGACAAGTGGTTGAAGTTCAAACGGCTCTTTATTTCTTCTTGGTTGACTTAGGAGTACGCTTGGAACCATCTTCGGATAACCAAGGGTGATTCTTTGGACGCATATTGCGAGAGGTTTTGGGATTCTTTTCTACTGACCTCTTCGTCTAAGAAGGTTACCTTTAAAGAACTGTTTTGTTGCAGACTCCCATTAGAGATCCGAGATTACTACCTTGAACAAAAGTTTGAGTCTATTCAACAACTAATGGGACATGCGAAACGGGGATTCTCAACACATTCGAGAAATTTGACCTACCCCACTGATGAAGTTTTGACTCAGGAGTTAGAAGACCAGACTGACCTCGAACAATGAAAATAGAAAGAAACAAAAGTCCCAGGAAAAGAAAGATACACGCCCACGACTGACTATTAAAGAGAGAGAGAACTATCTCAAAGAGGGGAAGTCTTTTGGTTGTGGGGAACAAGGGCACATCTTCGCAAAGTGCCCCAAAAAGGCACAACGAGGACAGAGTGAAGACAGGCCAGAGAGTTGTAGAGCAACAGAGGAACGTGGCAGAAAAGGGAAGATGAAAGCAGGACTGGTACCGGATTGCATGGGAACCGACCCAAGCTAGATGGATGAAAGTACAAAACTTGCTGCGCATGGGGCAAAGTGAAAGATCAGGAAGCCCTTATCTTTTTTGATGGAGGAGCCAAGGTCAACTTTATTTCACTTGAATTGGTGGCGCGGCTCGAGATTACGCCCGACAGGATGGGGCCACCGATGGAGGCAGTTCTAGTGGTGCCCGGACGGGATGTAGCCATTACACCTGTCATTGGCAAACTTCGTTTGCATTGTTAGGGGTATTTAGGGCACGAGGACTTTTATATCATGCCTTTGGAAGGGTGTGACGTCCTCCTAGGAATCCCTTGGTACCATAAGAACAACGCCGTGGTCGACTATCGGGCCAAGAAAGCGACTTTGACAAATGAGAAGGGCAGGAAAATTGTACTTGGTGTGAAATTGAAGGGCAAGTCCGTCCCTATTGTATCGGCTTCGGCCTTTTCAAAATTAATGAAATCCAGTATCTTTGTTTACAAGATCTATTCGAAAGAATTAAATGATGAACAACGAACGAACATGTATGAATTAGACAAAGAATGACAAGAATTTTTGCACACACATGCTGATTGTTTCTCTGAAGGCCTGCTAGGCGAGTTACCCCCATCTCGTCCCGAGGACCATACTATTGATATGATTCCTGGAACCATACCTCCGAACCGGCCTCCTTACTGTGTTAGCCGAGCTCAGAATGAAGAAACCATGAACCAAGTGAAAGACCACCTTGAAAAGGGTCTCATCCAACCGAGTACTTTACCCTACTATTCTCCGGTTTTATTGGTACTAAAGAAAGACGGATCCTATAGGATGTGCATTGATTATAGAGCTCTCAATAAAATCACTATCAAGAATAGATTCCCGATTCCCGATTCCCAGGACCGAGTTAGAAGCTTTTTGGGCTTGTGTTCTTACTAGCGGCGATTCATTTGGAAGTTTGCAGAGGTAGCTTCACGTTTGCACTTACTGACTCAGAAAGGAGTCCCTTCTCGTGGCGATCGACAGAGGTGACTGCTTTTCAAACACTTAAGGAAAATGTCACCAAGAGGTTTATTTTTCCTGTTGCCTTTCGTAAATAAGTACTAGATAGTTTATTTCTACTTGTTTTCCCCGGAACCCTTGAAAAGGTGCAAGTGGACATTGCATGGCCATTGTGAAACGGCTGTGGCCGAATAGGTTTCTCACATCGGGAGTCTCGGTTGGTTAGTCTGGGACTGGTCGGGCCAGTTAGCACTGAATTCTGATGAGTATGGAAGCCTGTGTGCGCCAAATGAAGTCTGGGCCACTCGTAAAGTCACTTACAACTTTATAAGTCAGTGGGAACTAGAGCATTAACTCAAAAGGGGCAAACTGGACACATGGCAGTTCCAGGTGGATTTTCCACTTCCATCAGCAAGAGGGGACGCCCAATTTGAAAGAGGAGGCTGATTTGACTCATAAGTGACCTACAGTGTGTGTGTGAGTAGTGGGTGCAGGTCTACAACTTTAATGGAAAGCTTGCCTTCTCCTCTGTCTCATGTAGCGCGATGATTTGCTCTCGTGCATCTCTCTCCCCTTTGGCACATATGGTAATGCCCCACTAGTTGGGCTACTCAGATGAACATGTATAGTCCTGGGGGTTTATGCGCGTTTGCCAAGGCAAGAGCCTTCTGAACAGGAACCGGATTAGCTAATTGCTAATCCCCCACAGATACGCACAGTTCCATCGCGAAAGATTGTGAGTTTGGAGAGTTTTTTAGCGTGAAAACTCGTCCAATTCACAGGGGAACTGTCTCATTGTGTGCGGGAGTCCTTGGGACACGCGTAGGCGTGTTCGCTCCGCTAAAAACGATCCGAAACAGGGAATTACGGCGTGCTGTGTTTTTTTGTAGGTTTAGGGTTTCGCACCTAAACTGCAAAGGAACACTAGGGGAGCCTCGTGAGAGCCTTGGGATGTGTGTACAAGCTTTTGGGCACCCGGCAATGAAAAACAGAGAATTACAGCCCGCTGAATTTCTGTGACAGCTCACCAGAAAGCTTCCAGATAGCGAGGGAATCCGCCCTAGACAGGTAGTTTTGGCCTACACGGGTTTTTGCGCCGCTATATTGCCGAAATCAGGTTGAAAACCTGCATTTTCAGCCCTCGCCAGGTTTTGACAGCTTTGTGAAAGCTTGTACTAAGTGGTCGGATTGTCTACCTTAAATTAATAAAGAAATACCGAAAGGGGCGCCGGTCTTTGGGGCCTACAGGGTGTCGGTCTTGTGTGCGCAATGACATTCTAGTCGCTGGAAGCATTTGTGTTCTCTTTCCTTCTCAGTGCTCTGTGTAATGTTAACAGGTAAATGAAATAGTACCGCCCTATACGTTGTATAGGCCGGTTATATGGTTCCATCGACGGGATAGTCACTTTTTGTTCAAAAAGTGCAGCGTGGATTGTTGTGGGTGAAAGCAACACAGAGCTTGTCGTTATGGAAGAGAAGAGAGACCAAGTACCTGAAGAGGGATCTTCCTCATATGGCTCAGAGAAAGTTCCTTCAACTCTTCAAGAAGAGGACAGGTTGTTTAGAGCTCAAGTGCGTTGCTGTATGGACATGTTTCAACAGCTGGCTAACAACCCAAGGATGCAGGAGTTCTTACAGGCTCGGACATAGGGTTTTTAGTCTCCTACACAGGGCATGATTGAGCCGTTGCAGGAAAAGGAGATTTCCAATGCGCAGAGGACTCATGATGTTCGAGGGAAAGCCCATGTGGTTGGGCAACTAGCCGTCTCCAATGATCCACAGAAACTTGCTTTAGCTGGACATGAACCGTGTGTGAATGGTCAAGGGAGTAATGAACAGGCTATGTGTCAGACCCTTCCATTACCTAATACTTATCCTGGTTATTTTGGAGGTGGTTCAATGTTTCAAGCTATGGCTAGACCGTCCACAGGTTATATGCCAGGGAATGTGTTCGGGACAATGCAAACAGGCATGGGTAACCCTATGTACGTGAACATGGGTGTCCAACCAGGTTTTTAGGGTGCCTATGGCCAGTTTCGAGTGCTTGGAACACAATTTGGTATGGCTGGTTTTTCGTAGCCATACGTACAAAATGGAGATACAACAGGTAAAACAGTTGATGCGAGTGTTGGAATGAACAATCATGGAGCACCACTGTTTACAGACACCTGTTTATGATAATGTGGCTCCTTTGAGTCAGCCTAAGGATTACAAGGAAGGTGGGCAGGGAGTGAAGTTTGAAACTTTCAGTGGAATTGAGGACCAACTGAAGGCTTTGACCTTTACAGCAGTTCGATGCAGCTTATGCTGGAGGAAACTTCACGGAATCTTCAAAGATACGCAAGGCTGCCACTTTCTTGAAAGGGAATGCGCTTCAATGGTGGACCGCATTGTTGAACCAGGGTCAAGCCCCAACAACGTGGGTCCAATTCAAACAGCTTTTTGCGCTTGCATGGTTGACAAACACTTTTGAAGTCGATGTGATGACAGAATGGCACGAGTTGAATGCTAAGCAGTGTGCGAATTTGGAAGAGTACAATAAACAGTTTTGGGCCGCACTGTTGCCAGTCACCTCTTATAGGTTTGTGCCATTGTCAAAACAGATTGATAAGTACTGTTGCGGATTGGCCAAGAAGATCAGGGACTGTTGCACAAAGACTACTGTCATGAATATGTTTTAGTTGATTGAGAATGCAAGAGTGGCCAACAATGTGTCGAAGGGAGATTCCGATGGATTTAATAGCCGCAAGAAAGGGTCCCAGGGCAAACAGTTTTCAGCCAAGGGCAATGCTGCAGCAAAGCCTTCTGAGCCTCCCACAAAGAAGCTCTCCACTGAAGAAGCTGGTATGTCCAAGAAGCAGTCTAAACCTTCTTTGGAATGAGGACAAGGACAAAAAAGGCATTTTTTTGGCAAAACCTTTGAAGAAAGGAAAGCTCTTAGAGAGGTCAAGAAATGCTACATTTGTGAAGAGGAAGGACATTTTGCAAATGAATGCCCACAGAAGAAGTCACAGGATAAGGATGACAAGTCAGACCATAAAGGGAAGAAGCCAAAGCCAAGTGCAGGACTTGTTCCAGATTTGGTTGGAGACCAGCCAAACATAGATGCCACGGAACTGTGTAGAGCTTGAGGCAAAGCTAGAGACCAGATAGTGCTGGTTTTCTTTGATCCATGAGCCCGTGTAAATTTCATATCACCAGAATTGGCATCAAAGTTGGGCATTCGTGCAGAGGAGATGGGTATGACAGGGGAAGCAGGTTTGGCATGCCCAGGTCATTCAGAGCCTGTTACTCCCATTTTGGGGAAGCTTCGTCTGCACATTCAGAGCTATGTGGATGCGGAAGAATTTCATATTATGCCACTGGAGGGCTGTGATGTGTTGCTTGGTATCCCATGGTGTTACAGGTTGCATGCTATGGTGGATACTTACAACAAAAAGACTACCCTTGCACATAGAGGAAAGACTCATGTCCTTGATGTAAAGCTTAAAGGTGAGTCTGTTCCAGTTGTTTCTGCTTCTACTATTTCATCTGTAATAAAGAATCATCTTTCTGCGTACTTGATCTTTGCAAAAGTAGTACCTGAAGTTGTATCTAATTTGTCTACCTTAGATAAAGACAGTTCACTTTTTTTGAGCGGTTTCAGTGATTGTTTTTCGGACTCTTTGCCGGGGGAGTTACCTCCTGAGAGACCTCGGGATCATACCATAGATCTTGTGCCAGGTTCTAGTCCATCGAATAGACCACCATACAAGGTTAGTGCAGCCCAACAGAAAGAGATTATGAGTCAGGTCAACGAGCTTTTAGAGAAGGGGTTGATTCAACCCAGTTCATTCCCTTTTTGTTCGCATGTACTCTTAGTGCAGAAGAAGGATGGTTCATGGCACATGTGCATTGACTATCGCGCCTTGAATAAGAATACCATCAACAACAGGTTCTCCATACCGAGTATAGATGACATTCTTGATCGGCTTGAGGGAGCGTCATTGTTTACAAGGATAGACCTAAAGAGTGGTTACCATCAGATACGCATTAGGCGAGAAGATGTTCATAAGACTGCGTTCAAGACAACATTTGGTCTTTATGAGTTTCTTGTCATGCCATTTGGTCTCACAAATGCTCCTGTCACGTTTAATAGAATGATGGACATAATTTTTAGACCACATAGAAACTTCGTGGGTACCTTCTTTGATGATATGATTGTCTACTCAAAGTCCGAAGAGGAGCATAGGGATCACTTGACCGCAGTTTTCAATGAGTTACGTAAGAACATGCTACTTATTAATGCTAAGAAAAGTGAGTTCTTTCTGAAAGAGATTCACTTCCTTGGGCACATTGTTTCAAAGGATGGGGTACGCATGGATCCCGCCAAAGTGGAAGCAATTAGGTCATGGCCGGACTTGAAGTCCGTACCCGTACATGACATTCAAAGCTTTCTAGGCTTATGTTCCTACTACAGGAGGTTCATCCGAAATTTTGCTGAGATTGCTTCTCCACTCCATGCACTGCAAGGCAAAAGAGTTACTTTCAAGTGGACAGCCAAGGAAATTTTAGCTTTCAAACACTTAAAAGAGAAGCTGACTTCAGATCGGGTAATCATTTTACCTAATCTTTCGAAACCTTTTGTGGTTCAGTGTGATGCGTGTGGCCATAGTCTTGGTGCAGTTCTAGTGCAGAATGGCCGAGTAGTCGCATATGAGAGCAGAATTCTTTTGAAGACCGAAAGGAACTTGCAAGTCTATGAGAAAGAATTGCTGGCAATAATTCATGCTCTCACTAGTTGGAAACACTATCTGCGAGGGGCTGATTTTGTTGTCCAAACGGATCATTAAACCTTACTCACACAAACGAAGTTATCTAAGAAGCACATGCAATGGGCAAACATCTTGTCAATGTTCCATTTTCAGATTGTGCATGTGCAAGGGAAAAAGAACGTGGTGGCTGATGCGTTGTCATGAAAGCCCCAAATTTCAGCAGTGTCAATTCCGTACCATTGTGAACCAGACGAAATGAAGACACAATATGTTGAAGATTCAGATTTTGCAAGGATTTATGACAAGCTTGTTGATGGCCAACATCATGAGCACTATATGCTTAAGAATGACTTTCTCATGATGCATGGAAAGTTATGCGTTACTAAATAGTTACGGCCAAAGATTTTGATGAAAAGTCACGCTCCACCTTATGCTGGACATCGTGGAATTGATGCGACGGTGAAAGGGGTTGAGGTATTCTTCTATTGGCCAGCTTTGCGTCAAGATGTTGACACATTTGTACGATCATGCTTAGTTTGTCAAAAAGTCAAATTTGAGTTAAAAGCAACCGGGATTGTTGCAGTCATTGCCGATTCTTGATAGGCCATGGGAAAGCATAGCGATGGACTTTATCTTTGATCTTCCAAGGACGCAAACAGGCAATGATGGATTTGGACTATCATTTGTAGGTTCAGTAAGCATGCCCATTTCATTCTTGTGAGGAAGAAGATAAAGCCAGAACACATGGTCAAGATATTCATGAGCAATATGTCACAAAGTGATGACGTGGCGGACAACAGAAACCCTAATTTCTGCCAGAAACCCTAAAATTCCTGCAAACCCTAAATTTTGCCAAAAACCCTAATTTCCGGAAATCGCGGAGGCGGATTATTGAATTTTTTTTTTTTTTTTTTTTTTTGGGGAAAATGATGAGCGACGCGAATTTTGCTTTTGCTTTTTTTTTTTATAAAAAAAAGAGAAAAGACTCTCTAAGAGAGAGAGAGAACTGATGCTTTTGATTTTAAAAGCTTTTGGGGCTCTGCTTTTTGGCATCCCTTGTAACCTTTAAATTAGTGGTGAGGGCCTCACTTCTCAGAGCATCTGGACGCAGAGTCTGAGAGTGAAACCCTAACCGCTCTCTTGTACTTTGATGATTGATTAATACAAAAAGAAATACCGAAAGGGGCGCCAGTCTTTGGGGCCAATATCTCTAGGCACGGAACTCCGTCGGGCCAGTGCAAATCTATTGTGATCTGTGAATTGTTTTGAAGTGGTTATTTGGTGCTGTCGCGGTTGATTCTTGACTTGGAGTGTCCAAGTCTGTTACAGTGGTATCAGAGCACGGCCGATTTCTCTTCTACGGGAAATCCGATCTCCGAATTTTTCTTTTCCGCGGCACCTATGGCTTCAGGCAATGATCAGTCGACTCCCTCTGCATCTGGAGATGCGGGCTGGGATCACAACGAAGATTCAGGCAGAGAGTATGGCCCGCCTTGGCCTACTTAGGCGGAGCGGCGAGAGATAGAGCGTCGCCAGTTGATCAGCGATGCAACAAAGATGATGCTCAATTTTGCCAAGGACCTGAAGATGGCAAAATATATGAACCAGACCTCTTTGGAAGAGGTACAGATGGAGTGGCAGAGAACCACAACACCACTCCCGAAACCCGCTCTCAAGAAACCTTCTGCCTCCAAGAAATATACGGAGAAGGAACTGGAGAACGTGGTTGATGCACGGATTGCTCAGCTTTTTGACACGCAAAAGAAAGCCAAAAAGCACGGCAAAAAGCAGAAGAAAGGCACTGACTTCCCGGGATATTTGGGTCGTCGGTCGACATTTGACAAGGCAAAGAAATTGAAGAAGCGTGTCAAGTTTCAAGACCTACCCAGTTCTTCTTCTTCTTCTTCTGACAGTTCTTCTAGCTCCTCGGATTCGAGCGAAGAAGACAGAAAAGGTAAAAAGCGAGGCAAGAAGCAACGCTTTGGAAAGGGCAAGAGAAAGGCAAAGAAGGCTAAATCTCGCCCAGAGACTGACAGTTCTACTGAGGACTCGTCTACAGACAGCTCAGATTCCAATGACGGAAAGTTTTATGCGAACAAGAAGAATTTTTACAAAGCCAACCAGTATGACTTTCTCAAAGATAAAAGCAAGAAAGTCCGAGAGTTTAAGGAAGGTGGCCACTCGATCAAGTTTGATACTTTTCAGGATACTCAGATGCTTCGAAGGCTTTGTCTTTTATACAGCAGTTTGACATCGCTTTCGCGGGAGGACGCTATTCAGAGCACTCCAAGATTCGGAGAGCTGCCTCTTACTTTAAGGGGAATGCTCGTACTTGGTGGTCCACGCTTCTATTAAGCAAGACTGTGCCAGTTACATGGCTGAAATTCAAGAGGCTTTTTATTTCTTCTTGGTTGACTCAAGAGTTTGAGCGAGATATACGAGCTGCTTGGAACCATCTCCGGATGACCAAGAGCGATACAGTGAATTCTTATTGTGAAAGATTCTGGAGCTCTTTTCTACCCGCCTCTTCATTCAAGAAGATCTCGTTCAGAGAACAGATTGAGCGGTTTACATTGGGTCTACCTACAGAGATCCGAGACCACTGCTTGGAACAGAAGTCAGCTTCTATTCAGGAGTTGATGAGTCATGCGAAGCAGGGCTTTGCAATTCACTATGGCAGTCTGACCTACCCCACAGATGAGGTCACAACACAACGAGCCGAACAGACTTCTGGGAATGAAAGTAGAATGAAAAAGAGCAACCCAGAGAAAAAAAAAGGATGCACGACCCAAGCTTACTCCTGAGGAGAGAGCTCGCTTCATCAGAGAGGGGAAGTGCTTTGGATGCGGGGAACATGAACATATTTCCGCAAAGTGCCCTGATAAGGCACAGAAAGAACAGAATGATAAAGACGACGACAGGTCTGAGAGTTCGAGAGCAGCTGAGGAATGTGGCAGAAAAGGCAGATAGAAAAGCAGAACTGGTGGTACCACATGGCGTGGGACCTGCACCGAATCTAATGAATGAAAGTACAAACTTTGCCGCTTTCGGGGCAAAGTGAAGGATCAGGAAGCTCTTTTGAAGGAGCCAAGGCCAACTTCTTTTCACTTGGAATTGGCGGCTCGATTTGGAACTACGCCCGACAGACTGAGGCCACAGGCGAAGGTAGTTCGACTGGCACCCGGATGGGATGTTGCCATTACACCGAGCATTGGCAAACTTCGTTTGCAAAGATAGGGGTGTTCAGGGCACGCGAGTGACGTTCTTCTTGGGATCCCTTGGTACCACAAGAACTACGCCGTGGTTGACTACCGGGCCGAGAAAGCGACTTTGATAAATGAAGGGCTTAGAGATTGTACTTGATGAACTTCAGTTTTCTTACTCATTCTTTTGGGAGAACTGAACGATGGATAAAGGTTGAATATGTTTTGACCTGAAGAAAAGAACGCCAAGATTTTTTTTCTCCACGCTCATGCCGATTGCTTTTGAGAGGGCTTGAAGATCATACCATTGATCTGATATCTGGAAGCACGCCACCGAATCGGCCACCTTATCGTGTGAGCCGAGTACAGAATGAAAAGATTATGAACTCAGTGAAAGACCTCTTGGAAAAGGGTCTTGTCCAGCCTAGTACTTCACCGTATTGCTCCCCAGTGTTGTTGGTTTTGAAGAAAGACGGATCTTGGAGAATGTGCATCGATTATAACACTCTCAACGAAATCACCATCAAGAACAGATTTCCGATTCCTAGGATCGATGATATACTCGACAGGTTACAGGGATCCTCGTGCTTTAGCAGGATTGACTTGAAGAGTGGATATCATCAGATCAGGATAGCGCCAGGAGATGTCTACAAGACAGCTTTTCGGACGACTTTTGGGTTATTTGAGTTTTTTGGTGATGCCTTTTGGCTTAACCAATGCTCCTAGTGCGACATTTAACCGGATGATGGATAGGATTTTTCGAGAGTACAGGCTATTTGTTGGCACTTTCTTTGACGACATCATTGTTTTCTCCAAGAATGAGGCAGAACACAGAGATCATCTGCTTCAAGTCTTTCAGGCATTACGAGATCACACGTTAGTGATTAATGCAAAGAAAAGTGAATTTTTCCTACCAGAGATACACTTTTTGGGACACATTGTGTCAGCAACAGGAGTGCAAATGAACCAGGCCAAGATAGAGACTATCCGTGATTGGCCCGATTTGAGGAATGTCCATGAAGTTAGAAGCTTCTTGGGATTGTGTTCGTACCACAGGCGGTTCATACGGAAGTTTGCAGAGGTTGCTTCCCCTTTGCATACCTTGACACAGAAAGGAGTACCTTTTTCGTGGGGACCCACAGAGGTGACTGCCTTTCGGACATTGAAAGAGAAATTGACTACGAGACCTATTTTGACTTTGCCGGAATTGCAGAAGTCATTTGAAGTATATTGTGATGCTTGTGGTCGTAGTCTGGGTGCGGTCTTGCTGCAAGAAGGCCATGTTATAGCTTACGAGAGCTGACAACACAGATCTATGGGAAAGAGCTTTTGGCGGTTATCCATGCTCTTACTCAGTGGCGGCATTACCTACTCGGAGCGGATTTTACTGTCTTTACAGACCATCAGAGTTTGCGCTACTTCTTGTCACAGAAGCAGCTTTCGGAAAAGCAGATGCGGTGGGTGAACATCTTGTCACAGTTCCACTTCCAGATTGTCCATGTGCAAGGACAAAAGAATGTGGTGGCAGATGCTTTGTCTCGAAAACCGTTGGTTCTGGCTATTTCCGTGATACATCATAGGAGCTTCGAGGATATGGTCGATCAGTGTGCCATAGATATAGATTTTGGAGATATTTTCACACGGATACGGGATGGGGAGACAATAGCTGGATACTCCCTTCGGGAAGGCTACTTGATGAAAAAGACTATGTTGTGCGTTACACAGCCATTGAGGGAAAAGGTTATGATTGATTGCCACTGTCCACCTTTTACGGGTCACCGCGGCATTGCTACCACCATGAAAGAGGTAGAGAGATATTTCTTTTGGCGGAGACTCAAGAAGGATGTGAAAGAGTTTGTGCGCAGTTGCTTGGTATGCCAGAAGGTCAAGTTTGACAGGCATAAGGCACAGGGATTGTTACAGCCTTTACCCATACCCACCCGTCCCTGGGAAAATATTGAAATGGATTTCATTTTTTTTTGATCTCCCGAGAATACAGAATGATCACGATGATTTTCCGATTACATGGCACGCCTGAGACGATTGTCTCCGACAGAGACCCGAGATTTATGAGTTTGTTTTGGAAGGCAATTTGGGAGAACATTGGCACGCGGTTGCAGTTCTCGTCATCGTTCCACTTGCAGACTGACGGGCAATCTGAGATTGCCAATTCAATGATTTTAGATTTATTGAAGTCTTGTATCTCGCATCAGAAGACTCAATGGGAAAAGAACTTACCTTTGGTGGAATTTGCCTACAATAACACGATACACTCTTCGACGGAGAAGATGCCATGTGAGATTGTTGAAAGTGCTGCGAAGGTTCCATCCTTCCTGAGCACGAAAGATTAGAAATTTGAAGCGGATGAATATTCGCGAGATTTGGATACGGCTTTTGCCAAGGTTCCCGAGACTTTGCAGGAGTCTCAAGAACGACAGAAAAAGGCAGCGGATCGCCATCGTCGCGACTGGAAACTGAAGGAGGATGATTGGGTGCTCTTACTTTTGAGAAGGCACGCCTAAGAAAGAAAAAGGGAAAGGAGAGGCTTTTTCCAAAGCTTAGTATGTGATACTACGGACCTTTCCAGATCACTGACAAGATAAATGATGTCTCCTTCCGATTGAAATTGCCAGATACTTGGAGGATTCACAATGTATTGCATGTGAGTCTCTTGAAACCTGTTAAGGGTGATGTGCCTGATGATGGGGAGCCTGATGAGCAACCCAAAGTGGAAGAAAACGAGAAGATCCTTGTTCCTGAACAGATTTTGGCACATAATGATACGAAGAAAGGTAAAGTCCGAAGGCGGTTCTTGGTTAAGTTCAAGAACTTTCCTGCATTTGATGCGAAGTGGATGGAGGAGGAGGACCTAGCAGATACTCCTCGGATTGTGAAACTTTACCTCGATGTTTTGGTTTAGCATAGTCTACGCCAAACGGAACCTAGAACTCAGCTTGGCCGAAGATCTGGTGCAGTGGGATGCACAAGAGGGGAGTTACTCCGCTCCCTTGTCAACAGATGTCTCGATTTTGATACTAAAGTCACTGATGTCTCTTTGAGCTTCAGGGATACTGAGAGTTGACAGTATTCTGCTGGATGACTTTATGAAATGGAATTCCTGATTATGATACTGATTTGTTCTTGACTTCTTGTGAGTGCAGGAACTGATAGCCGAAATGACTGCAGCATTTTGGTCTGATTGATCTCGAATAGACATGGTTGCAATAGGGGTTAGTCAATCGGACATCGATGAGGTCTCGATTGGACCTAGATGTGATTGCTAGCTACATTGCCGATAAATCATGGTCTAAGATCCGAATGAATGTTGAATGTCATGTGATGTCCTGTGATGTCGTGTGATGTGACTGTCGATTTTGTACATGTGCTAGATGTGTGTTCCTAGTACGTAGGTACTAACAGTCAGTGTCTGCTAAGACGGTTTATGGCTTTTGTCGGTTTTGCAGGCGTAATCGCGGTCGATTACAATGCTTTCAAGAGGGGGGTATGTCACAAAGTGATGACGTGGCGGACAACAGAAACCCTAAAATTCCTGCAAACCCTAAATTTTGCCAACAACCCTAATTTCCGAAAATCGCGGAGGCGGATTATTATTATTATTATTATTATTATTTTTGGGAAAATGATGAGCGTCGCGAATTTTGCTTTTGCTTTAAAAAAAAAAAAAAAGAGAAAAGACTCTCTAAGAGAGAGAGAGAACTGATGCTTTTGATTTTAAAAGCTTTTGGGGCTCTGCTTTTTGTCATCCCTTGTAACCTTTAAATTAGTGGTGAGGGCCTCACTTCTCAGAGCATCTGGACGCAGAGTCTGAGAGTGAAACCCTAACCGCTCTCTTGTACTTTGATGATTGATTAATACAAAAAGAAATACCGAAAGGGGCGCCAGTCTTTGGGGCCAATATCTCTAGGCACGGAACTCCGCCGGGCTAGTGCAAATCTATTGTGATCTGTGAATTGTTTTGAAGTGGTTATTTGGTGCTGTCGCGGTTGATTCTTGACTTGGAGTGTCCAAGTCTGTTACACAATATATTTAAATATCATGGAATGCCTTAGTCAATTGTCAGTGACAGGGATCCACGTAAAGATTGCTCTTGAGAAGACCCAAGCTAAGCAAAAGAAAGCTGCTGATCGTCACCGTCGTGAACTTGTATTTTCACTTGGTGATTGGGTGCTTTTGCGCTTTGAAAAAGCCAGGTTAAGAAAAAGGAAAGGCAAGGAACGTTTGTTTCCTAAGCTCAGTATGCGATATTAAGGAAAGGCAAGGAACGTTTGTTTCCTAAGCTTAGTATGCGATATTATGGTCCTTTTCAGATTTCGAAAAAGATCAACTATGTAGCTTGATGAGCACGCGGCGGTGTGTGCAAGTGAAAGAGCACGCGAGGAAGTGCAGTGTGTGTGCAGAGAGAGGAGGCGAAGAGCAATAGGAGAGGAAGCGCTAGCAGTAGAAGAGGGAGAGAGAGAGAGCTCACGTTTTTGGGGAAAACTCAATAAGTGAGTTTTGGGTTTTCCCACTTTTATTATAAGTGACCTTTAAAAAATGTGTCCAGGTTCAATATGAACATGGACAAAGTATAAAAATGTACAAAAAGGGGTTATTTAGGCCTTTAACCCAACAACCTCCCACTTAAAGGCATAAATGGCGCCTTTAAGCTACGTGAGTCCCACCATCTCTATGCATAGATGATGTTGTGCTTTGGGTAAGCACTTAGTGAGAGCATCGGCTGGATTTTGTGATGTATGGACCTTAACCAATGTAATAAGGCCATCCTCAAGCACTTCTCGTATGAAGTGATACCGCACATCAATATGCTTTGTGCGTGCATGAAACATGGCGTTCTTTGCCAGCCATATGGCACTCTGGCTATCACAACCAAGCATAGGTGCCTTGACAGGCAAACCAAACTCACTGCATAGGCGTGCTAACCAAATAGCTTCTTTGGAAGCCTCAGTGGCTGAAATATATTCAGCCTCTGGCGTAGACAATGCAACAATCTTTTGCAATCTAGAACACCATGAAACAACACCTCCCGCAAGAGTAAATACATAGCCACTTGTAGATTTTCGTGTATCCACATCACCAACCATGTCAGAGTCACAAAATCCCTTCAACTCCATTGGTCCTTTACCATAGTAGAGGCATTTGTTTTTAGTCCCTTTCAAGTACCTCATAATGGACTTCACTGCATCCCAATGCAACCTGCTTGGATTAGCCATAAACCGGCTCACAACTCCCACTGCATGGGCTATGTCAGGCCTAGTAGCAACCATAGCATACATAAGTGAACCACAAGCTGAAGCATAAGGCACAGTTTGCATGTCATTGGCTTCTTCCTTTGACTTGGGACAATCATCCTTGGAAATTTTAACATATGGTTGTAATGGCACACCAAGAGGCTTTGCTTCAGCCATGTTAAATCTGTCCAGCGCCTTTTCAATGTACTTTTCTTGCGACAAATACAATAGGCGCTTGTCTCTTTGCCGTGTAACACGCACTCCGAGTATATGTTCAGTTGCCCCAAGGTCTTTCATTGAAAACGCAGATTTCAGCTGCCCTTTAAGAGCATCAACAGTGCTTCTTTTCTTTGCAGCTATCAACATATCGTCTACATAGAGCACAAGAATAATAGGGCTGTCATCCTCATCACGTTTGGTATACAAACAATGGTCTGCATGGCTTCTTTTGTAACCATGTTTAAGCATGAAGTGATCAAACTTCTTATACCAGTGTCTACATGATTGTTTCAGCCCATACAAGCTTCTATTGAGCATACATACCAAATATTCCTTGCCAGGGATGACAAAACCCTCGGGTTGCTTCATGTAAAGCTCTTCTTCCACATCACCATGCAAGAAAGCGGTATGTATATCCATTTGGTCCATTTCCAAATCAAGAGCAGCCACTATGGCAAAGAGTACACGCAAAGTGGTCATCTTCACAACAGGAGACAACACCTCGTGAAAGTCTATGCCCTTGGTTTGAACATATCCCTTTGCCACAAGCCTTGCCTTATACTTGGGTTTTGCATCAACAGTCTTGATTTTATACACCCATTTGTTAGGAATATCCTTCCTTCCTTTGGGCAATTCAACCAAATCCCAAGTATGATTAGCATGCAAAGCTTTAATCTCTTCCTGCATAGCAAGCTCCCACTTGTTGTTGTGCTCACATGTCTTTGCCTCTTTATACGTAAGAGGCTCTCCCTCATCTGTCAACATAATGTAATGCAAAGAGGGGTCATATCGACTCACAGGCCGTTTTTGACGAGTAGACCGCCTCACCCAATGATCCACATTATCAGGCAATGGGTTTACATCAGGTGGCACGACAAAATCATCAACAATGGGCTGCTGTACATCATTTTCAGCATTGTTTCTTGGCTGCAAATGCCCTTCAAGAGCCTCAATTTGCTGTCCAACATCATCTGGCTCAAACACCACTGGATCATTTACATTTTCAGCCATTTGTGGTGCATCCTGAGGGTCAAAAATAGGCCTAACAGGTGGCTGGTCATGCTGAAATTTCACCCTTTTATGGTCATGCTTTGAGGCACAATGGTTTTGAAGCAGCCTTGCCTCATTAAAAACAACATCCCGGCTGCGCTCAACCCTCTTGAGCTGAGGCAACCAAATCCTGTAACCCATTTCGCCTTCTTCACCATATCCCATGAAGAGGTCTTTAATGGACTTGGCATCTAGTTTGCTTCTCAACTCAGGTCTAATATGCACAAAAGCTTCACAACCAAAGACACGTAAGTGATCATATGAAGCAGGTTTGCCAAACCAAACCTCTTCAGGGATGTCACCTTTCAAAGACATGTGAGGGAATCGATTGCATATATGCACTGCAGTTTTCAAAGCTTCTCCCCAAAATCCATGAGAGAGATTAGCTGTGGACAGCATGCATCTCACCCTTTCACAAAGTGTCCTATTACATCTTTCAGCCACACCATCAGAAGAGGGGCTGTATGGCACAGTAAGCTCCCTCTTAATGCTTAAATTTTCACAAAATTTCTTAAATTCAGCACTCGTGAACTCCCCCCCATTGTCCGCACGCAAGCATTTCAGCTTTCTACCTGTTTGGGTGGTCACAAATGCATGAAGCTTCTTAAACGCAGCAAAGGCTTCATCCTTAGATTTAAGCAAATAAACCCAAATTTTTCTAGAATGATCATCAACAAAGGAGACAAAATAATATCCACCACCCATAGACTTAGTAGGCATGCTACATACATCGGAATGTACAAGATCAAGCACACAAGATTTACGAGAGACACCAGAGTAATAAGAACGCTTTACTTGCTTGCCATATTGACATTCATTACAAAAGTCAAGCTTTGTGCCTTTAGCATCAAGCTTGTTCAAAGTACAAAGCTTAGAAAGACCCTTTTGGCTCATATGGCCAAGCCTCTTGTGCCACAACGCCATGTGAGAGTTAATTTCAGCCAATGCAATAAACTTGCTCAACACGGCCTTTCCATGCATGCAGTAAAGTGTCCCTTTCTTTGTGCCCTTTACAATCAGCCTTGAGCCTTTAGTCATTTTCCATGACCCTCTCTCAAACAAGATGCTGTAACCATGCATATCCATCTGACCAACAAAAAGCAGACTCTTCTTGATTCTCGGCACATATCGAACATCATGCAAGACAAGCTCATTTGTGCCATCTATGGAGAGATGCACAGTGCCAATACCCTCAATGGAACATGCATGATTGTTTCCAAGGTATACATGGCCACGCTTGCCCGCATCAAAAGTAGAGAAACACTCCTTGATAGGAGTCACATGAAATGAAGCACCGGAATCAACAATCCAAGTCTGGGACAATGCATCATTCACAGTTAACAAAGCATCAATAAGATCACTCTTAGTGATCTGCATGTCCTGTGTATGAACATAGAGAGAGGCATCAAACTCATGAGCATCATCAGCTGACAAAGTAGCACATAGGATGTCCTCTACATCTGACAACTCCTCAATAACAACACTAGAGGCCACATTGGCCTTCTCCTTGTCCTTAGAGCTGTCTTGTGCATCTGTCTTGACTTCTTTCTTCTCTTTCTTTTTGTCTCCGCCATTCTTCTTTCTTTCTAACTCTGCCTTATAATACCTGCAATCGGGCTTCTTGTGACCTTTCCTACCACATTGATAGCATGTCACATCACCCTTGCCTTTGCTGGCATTTCCCCTTTCCTTGCTCTTACTTTTACTCCTCTGTGCATAGTTATTCTTCTTCTCTGTCCTGTCTCTAACGATGTTGGCTGAGCTGCCTCCCTCTCCACCTGCTTTCCTCCTGATTTCCTCATTGAGAATAGAACCCCTAACACCATCAAAGGTCAGATTGGGGTTATTAGACAGTGAAACCACCAATGTCTCCCAAGAATCAGGTAGGGTCATAAGCAAGAAGATAGCTTTCAGCTTATCATCAAAAGGAGGCATGCCTGAATTCTGCAACGACAAAGTACCTGTAAACGACGACAAGTGCTCTGCAGTGCTCTTTGACTCATTCAATTGCATGCCAACAAGTTTTTGCATCAAATGCACTTGATTGACCGGCGTTGTATTTTCATACGTTGCCTTCAACTTTGCCCACAAACTAAAAGCAGTCATAAGACCTTTGAGATCTACCAAGATCTCGTCAGAAACAGCCATCTTTATGTAAGTAATGGCCTTCTTGTTCAAAGTGGCCCATGCATCATCAGACATGTCCTCTGGCTTGTGTTCCTCTAATGCCCTGTCACAGTCTTTAAGGAAGAGAATTCCTTGAATTCTGTCCTTCCATAGGTCAAAACCTGTACCTTCGAAGCGCCGGATCTCAAAGAGATTCTTCACGTCCGAGGAGGATGACGCCATAGTTGCACAAAAGGAGAGCTAACTTGCTGAAATTTTGGGCAAAACGCACCAAAAACAAAGTACAGCCTCACAGGAGTGTGTACCAACAACTCCAAATAGTCATAGGAGCAATTCGAGGCAAAACGGGTCAGTTTAGGCACAAAAATCGAGTTCCGAATTTTCTGCACAGAAAATTTCAGCGAGCTAATTTGTGCCCAAAAACAACAATTTTGGTTGTTTTTACCCTCACAGGACATACATAAGGCTAAAACACAACCTTTAGAAGCACGTATGAGCAAAAGCCCCAATTTGTTGCATCAATTTTGCATGAAATTGGCCCATAGATGGTCATACATAGGCAAGACGAGGTCAATGTGCATAAATTAGAGCGATTTGCACTTTCCCCATTGTATATACATCGAAATACACTTGCAAAAAACCTGCACAAATCTGAAATTTGTTGGAAACACGTGTTTTGACGACCTGTTTTCGGCAATTTCAGTGTTTTCGGGCAGTGGGGACTGAGGGAATGCGAACCCACACCTTAATACATGCTTTGCAATACCTGCGTTTTGCTGTAATGACCTGTAATTTGCTGATTTTTACCTGTTTTCAGCCTGTTTTAGGTCAAAAGTGCAAGCCCGGGGGCCCACCAGTGTCCGGGGACGATCCCTTGGTGATGAAACGGCAACTCTTCGCGTCAAAGTTGATCCTCTTGGCTGAAAATCAGCATTTGCAGGTTTTGGGCCAAACTAAATGGGCTCTGATACAAGTTGATGAGCACGCGGCGGTGTGTGCAAGTGAAAGAGCACGCGAGGAAGTGCAGTGTGTGTGCAGAGAGAGGAGGCGAAGAGCAGTAGGAGAGGAAGCGCTAGCAGAAGAAGAGGGAGAGAGAGAGAGCTCACGTTTTTGGGGAAAACTCAATAAGTGAGTTTTGGGTTTTCCCACTTTTATTATAAGTGACCTTTAAAAAATGTGTCCAGGTTCATATTGAACCTGGACAAAGTATAAAAATGTACAAAAGGGGGTTATTTAGGCCTTTAACTCAACATAGCTTACAGGTTGAAGCTACCAGAAGGCTGGAAAATACATAATGCTTTTCATGCCAGCCTTCCAAGACCCTTTGTTGGTGATGTGCCAGAGAATATACTTAATGAGGAACAACCCGAAGTGGAAGGATTGGATGAGATCCTTGTTCTTGAACAAATATTGGCACATAAAGAAAGAAAGGTTAGAAGAAAGATTGCAAGACACTATTTGGTGAAGTTCAAGAACTATCCATCGTTGGATGCCAAATGGATGGAAGAGTCTGAATTGGTTGATTCATTGCAATTGTATCTCGAAGCCTTTCAGATGGAACCCACAGTGACTTGATGTAGCCTTTTTGGAGCAAGGCAAGAGCATGGTTCATGATGCTCAACAGAGTAGTTAAGCAATTGTATCTACTCTTTCCATAAAAATTTAGCTAGAGAAGTTTGTGCTCAATCGTACACTAGAAGACTTCTATGCTTGACATATGTGTTGTAGCCAGGTTGGTTGGATTGTTTAATTGTCCAATGCTACATTTCCGGAAGCATGTATATCTTGGATTCCCATCATAGAATATATGTGATATCAGGAGATATTCGCATGTATTATTGGCATGCAAGCGAGGTCGCTTGCAGTATTTCAAGGGTGAGTTGTGTCACTAGGAGGTGTATTTTTCCTGTTGCCTTTCGTAAATAAGTACTAGATAGTTTATTTCTACTTGTTTTCCCCGGAACCCTTGAAAAGGTGCAAGTGGACATTGCATGGCCAGTGTGAAACGGTTGTGGCGGAATAGGTTTCTCACATCGGGAGTTTGGATAGATCAGTCTGGGATTGGTTTGGCTAGTTAGCACTGAATTCTGATAAGTATGGAAGCCTGTGTGCGCCAAATGAAGTCTGGGCCACTCGGAAAGTCACTTACAACTTTATAAGTTAGTGGGAACTGAGATTTAACTCAAAAGGGGCAAACTGGACACTGGCAGTTCCAGGTGGATTTTCCATTTCCATCAGCAAGAGGGGGCACCCAATTTGAAAGAGGAGGCTGATTTGACTCATAAGTGACCTACAGTGTGTGTGTGAGTAGTAGGTGCAGGTCTACAGTTTTAATGGAAAGCTTGCCTTCTCCTTTGTCTCATGTAGCGCGATGATTTGCTCTCATGCATCTCTCTCTCCCCTTTGGCACATATGATAATGCCCCACTAGTTGGGCTACTCGTATGAACATGTACAGTTCTAGGGATTTATGCGCGTTTGCCAAGGCAAGAGCCTTCTGAACAGGAACCGGATTAGCTAATTGCTAATCCCCCACAGGTACGCACAGTTCCATCGCGAAAGATTGCGAGTTTGGAGAGTTTTCTCGCATGATAACTCGTCCAATTCACAGGGGAACTGTCCCATTGTGTGCGGGAGCCCTTGGGACACGCATAAGCATGTTGGCTCCGCTAAAAACGATCCGAAACAGAGAATTACAACTTGCTGTGTTTTTCTGCAGGTTTAGGGTTTCACACCTAAACTGCAAAGGAACACTAGGGGAGCCTCGTGAGAGCCTTGGGATGCGTGTACAGGCTTTTGGGCACCTGGCAGTGAAAACAGAGAATTACAGTCCGTTGAATTTCTGTGACAGCTCACCAGAAAGCTTCGAGATAGCGAGGGAATCCGCCCTAGATAGGCACTTTTGGCCTACAGGGATTTTTGTGCCGTTATGTTATCGAAATCAGGTCAAAAACCTGCTTTTTCAGCCCTCGTCAGGTTTGGACAGCTTTGTGAAAGCTTGTACTAAGTGGTCGGATTGTCTACCTTAAATTAATAAAGAAATACCGAAAGGGGCGCTAGTCTTTGGGGCCTACAGGGTGTCGGTCTCGTGTGCGCAGTGACATTCTAGTCGCTCGACGCATCTGTGTTCTCTTTCCTTCTCAGTGCTTTGTGTAAAGTTAACAGGTAAATGAAATAGTACTGCCCTATACGTTGTACAGGCCGGTTATAGAAAAACTGACTATTGGACCAGTGTCGGCTTTGCCAGACTTGCAAAAGCCGTTCAAAGTTTATTGTGATGCTTGTGGTCGTAGTCTGGGAGCGGTCTTGATGCAAGAAGGCCATGTGATTGCTTATGAAAGCAAAATGTTTTCAAGGCCAGAATTGGTAGCACAGATCTATGAGAGAGCTTTGGCAGCGATCCATGCTCTTACACAGTGGCGACATTATCTACTCGGAGCCGATTTCATGGTCTTTACTGATCATCAGAGAGTCTACGCTACTTCTTGTCACAGAAGCAGCTTTTGGAAAAGCAGATGCGGTGGGCTAACATCTTGTCACAATTTTACTTCCAGATTGTCCATGCTCAGGGATAGAAAAACTTAGTGGCAGATGCATTGTCTCGGAAGCCCCTCGTCTTGGCTATTTCTGCGATCCATCATAGTATCTTCGAGGATATGGTTGACAAGTGTGCCATCGATCCGGATTTTTCCGATGTTTTTACTCGGATATAGAATGAGGAGATAGTGCCAGAATATTCCATACGAGATGGCTACTAGATGAAGAAAACAATGTTCTGTGTTATACAACCATTGAGGGAAGAGGTTTTGACTGAGTGCCATCGCACCTTTTACGGGTTACCGTGGCATTGATACCACCTTGAAAGGTGTTGAGCGTTATTTCTTTTGGCCGTGACTCAAGAAGGATATGGACAACTTTGTTCTCAGTTGTTTAGTATGCCAGGAGGTCAAGTTTGACAGGCAATACGCACAAGGATTACTACAGCCTTTACCCATTCCCACCCGCCCCTGGGAAAGTATTGTAATGGATTTTATCTTTGTGCGCTCCCCTTTGTGACATTTGTGCTCTAGGTGTAGAAGAAGATTGAGAAGAAGAATTACCGTCATGCTTACCGATGGTCTTACCGGCTTATTATTCGGTTAGTCTTGCGAAGTACTCAACTTGTTCTCCTTCGGCTTACCTTTGTTGTGCTTCATTTCTTGTGCTAAGGCGATTCTGACGGTGTCATCATAGTCCTTAGGATAGAAAACTTGCACATCGAACTTGATGCACTCGTCGAGTCCAAAGAGGAAAGTCTCCTTGCGATCCTCATCCGACTTACGCAATTGAACGTCAATTTACAAAATACGGTTAGAGAAAGACATAACAGGGGATAAGAACACGCCAATCTTCTTTTAACCAATCAAGGTACTATGGTGGCATAAAGCGAGCCTTGAGCTTGTCTTGGAAGTCGACCCAATTGAAAGAGAGGGCTACACTTCCTCGGCATGCTCAAGATGCTCAACCATTTGTGACTCTTGTCAAGCTTGATTTCAATTAATGGAATCACCCGCTAGATATATGACAACAATCAAAACTTTACCGTTACTTGTTTTCTTGACAGTCGCAAAGTAAGCAATAAATTGATACAACCAAGAATGAATCAAAGAAACATCCATCTTACCATTATACTTACTAAACGTCAACTTCTTAGTGACTGGTTGTTGGAATCTTCGCCTCTATCTGTGCTACCTGATGACTCCCCAACCTCCTTGAGTGGCTCGGACTTCGAGGACAGTACCTGTAGGACCAACTCCTTCATGTGTTGGTCTCTATGTGCCTCTCGCTCTAACTCCATAGCCGCGTGCTTCTCTTCGGCCGCTATGCACTGAGCTTCGCGTGCTTGCTCCCACTCGAGCTCCATAGCTGCCCTTCTTTCTTCGCGATCTCGATGGATGGCGGCACGTTGAGCCTCTTGCTGTAGCATCATCTCCATCATCGTCTTGACCAAAGCCTCCATAGGATTTGGTGTAATCCGTGGCGTAGATGGGGATGAGGGAGGATCGAGGAACAATCCTCCTGGTGTAGAAACATCTTATTCTCCAACTCCACTCTCATCATCTTCACCCAAAGTATCCATTCCGCTTCGGGTGATGACCATGCACTGAGTTTTTGGGTTCTTGAGGTCTTGAGGTTTTTGAGTACTCGGGATTCTTGGGATTCTGAAGTTCTTGAGGTTCTTGGCTTGCAATCTGCGCTTAAGAAGGTTTTTCTCTTACCCAAGCTCAACTCCTTCTTGCGGGTACATCCCTTAGCAGCCTTGTGCTCACACCAAGGTTGCTTTTTTCCACCTCACGTCGATTGGCCTGCCGCTAAGTGCAAGGTTCGCTCTCAATGAGTGGCAAAGAGGAACAAGGGGAGGTTGGACAAGTACTTCTTTCTTGGGTTACATGCCACTCTTCAAAAACATAGATTAGGGATTGTCGTGCCCAAGTCGTCTTGGGTCACGTGTGACCACAAGCAAAAAAATATATCCTTGTGGTTTTTTGTGCTTCTTTCCTTGAGTGATGATATGAACACTGCCAAAGAGCTCTGATACCAATGTAATGTGTAACGGAAGTGAATGTTGATGTATGACTCAGAATGAGTGATCAGTAGGTGCCCAAGGTTCCTTTTACTAATGGAAGGGAGAGCCTTCCTTGACTTAATGAGAGAATGTGCAATTACCAAATACGAGAGTGGAATGCAAACTGTGAATGAGTGTGCAAGAGGGTGGTAGAGAAAGAGAGAGAGAGAAGAGACGACACCAGATGGAGTCCCAAATCCCCCTTCAAGGGTCTCTGTAAGATCCCTAATTTTTAGGTCTCATCTAAAAATAAGAAAAATAGCTTTTAATATCTATATTGCCAAATTTTTGACTTAAGATGCTTAATTGACAGTATTGGAAAGTTCTAAAGTTAAAAGCAAGGTCGTTTCCATGTTCCAGTAGATCAAACGGACAATTGGTTCAGTTTTGAAAAAATCTGCTATTTTTTGCTTTTTAATGCTTTTTATACTTTTAGGTGTTTTTTTGCAAAACGCAAGGTCGGATCCTTAATCTACGTGTACCGGGAAAGCTACGGTTAAATTTTGTAAAAATCTGCGTTTTGAGTGCTTTTCACGCTATTTATAGCTTTTCATGATTTTTAGCACTTTTTAATGAAAAGCGATTCGGCTTTCTTATTTCAGTGACGAAGGAAACCCGTGGTTCAATTTTAGATTTTTCTTTTTTACTTTTTACGCTATTTTTAGCTTTTCGTTCTTTTTGACGTTTTTGAAAAGCAATGTGCTTTTTATGATAACCTAAATGTAAAAATATTAAATTTAATCTGCGTCGGATTTAAAAATGATCATCCGGAGCAAAAACGGAATCAGACTGGATTTTTACGAGAATTAATTTTATAAAAAGCGGTACCGTAAATACGTCGGGGCAATACAAGAAAGTCATAATTATGTCGGGATATTACGATGCGGCATGGTTTAGCTACGGTTTCCATTAGTTGGTCAGGTGCTGACTGGTTGGTCAAGTTTGTTGTAAAACTTGAATGGTAAGTAGGGGAGTTGACCACTAAAAGCTATGCCATATTTTTTTAAAAGACTGGAGTCTTTTCCCAAAAGCAGGAGGCTATTCCAAGCTGAAAACTAGCGCTAACTGTAGCTTGGGCATCACTCTGAGCAGTTGCAAAACCTATAAATTGGCATGGAGTGTTCAGTTTTCAATGCCGTCTGTTGCGTCTACTATCACAAGGCTATATGTATACGGAGTGGTGTAAGCTCTTCATCACAATTTCCATAAGCTCTTTTCTCTCTCTCTCTCTCTCTCTCAGGACATTCTCTCTCTATTTGCTTATTATCTTGTCTCTCGTTTCACTGTGTACGCGCTCTCCGGAAGCTTTTGTGGCGGATACCTCTACGTAGCTCTCATCACCGCTCTCTTGCGGCAAAGCAAAAAGCCTTTCGACAGCTTCTAATCGATTTTAAAGCACGGTGAGAAGCTCTAAACTCCATAACTATCATCTCTCTCTCTCTCTCTCTCTCTCTCTCTCTCTCTCTCTCTCTCTCTCTCTTTCTCTCTTTTTGACGTTTTTTCGAGTAGTCATCCTCTCGATGATTGTTTTTCGCATATGAGTGCATTTATGGATCAATCGAGTACGTACGAAGTTGCCCCATGATTATTTCATCATGCTTAACACGTTGATTTATGCATATGATGCGTTTATGGTCATGTGCGTACATAAAAAGCGCTTTTCGTTTCACGTCATAGAGGCGTTGGAACACTGTTTTGGTCATAAATCACAAACCGTTATGAATCAGTCCGAACCCTTTTTACCAAAGATAAAACACATCATTTAGAACATTTTCTCTCTTTGGTGTCATGTGAAAAACACGTACGATCTAAGAGATAAGGTCAAAAAACAGCTTGTTGTCCATTGTACTTAACCAAATTTTTTGAGTTCAGGCTCCTTAGAGAACCACTATATTGATTCACCGGATGGGCAAACCCACTTAACCGATTGAAAAGCTTGATGAAACTTAATGATAAATGAATTTAGGTATCCGTTATTACTTCGTGAATGCGAGTAATTAAAGGCTCTTTAACCGGTTTTATTTACATGTGTAGGGGTGCTACCAAGAGGGGGTACCATATGACGTCGTGAGTTAACTGAGCTGTTTTTATATGTTTTATGGTTTGTTTTGGTGAGTTGATTTCAACTATTAGATGGCTATAAACTTATGTGAGTATATGGTTAAACATCCTGAATCGCATAGACAGATATGAATAAAGTGATTTTCTTTTGGGGTTATCGTTTATCGTGTAAGTACCATATGGGTGAAGTGATGTGATAGAGTCATAGTCTATATTATGGAGCTGAGCTCGATGCATTGGTTTGAGGTCAAATACTTTTATTTGCATACTCCCAAAAATGACAAAAAATTGTTTTTTGCATATGCGTGAAGTTATGGTTTATGGTTGACTTAAAGATCGGAGCTGTTTTGCATCATGTTTATGGTGATGGAATGTTATCATATGATGTATGGGAACTCATGGATTGATGTGGATGTCTCATATGCATACTTGTGATAGCTTTTTACCTTTCTAGGTCAAAACTAGCTCTATGTGTTAGGGAGGTGAAGTGCAGATGTGATGCATCAACTTTGCGTGGTTGGATGTGGTCAAAATTGGATTTTTTTGTCATGATTAGTTGTTGGTCGGACTCTTTTTATGCATGAAAGAATCACGTCTTAAGGGTCACATGTATGTGGACTACGATTGATTGCAGGGAATATGTCAAACTTCAAGTATGGGAGTTGGTTCAGTGTGATTATGATTCATGGTCAAGGACTGAGATTCCCTTATGGGTTATGGTTGATATTTATGGTGTAAGCCGGTGTGGCTCATGGTTTTTTTTTTCTGAATATGATTATGTTGCCGAAATTTTTGCAGCCATGTTATATGTTAAAGTGGTTATGCAGGATTGGTCGTGCCTCATCCAAGTTGGATGGAGTGCTCGTCCGTGTGATGTGATTGGATTATGGTTTATGGTTTTGGGATTGGATCATGAAGTGATTTGGATAGTTTATGGTAGACGTGTAAGGATAGAGACCGTGTACAATCTAACTGTTTGGAAAAGATTGTTTGTGCATTTGGGAAGTGTTACTATGATTGGACTCATGTGTTATGTTTCTCATGGCAGCGTCGCTACAAGACTAGGATCACCTACATTACTTAGCCTTAGACTAAAGGATCGCTTACCTGGGGCTTTGTTGGACTAGGGATGTTGTTTAGGTCTTCTTCTTTTTGTTAGGCTCATCTACACGGTTAGTACGTCGGGGGTTGAATGACTTACACGGCTAACGCATCAAGGATTGTGCTTTGGCTTTGCCTAAACACCCGATGGTAGGTATCGAAGAGGCGTGGCGCCTAAAATGGTATGGTTTGTGTTGATACCCTACCACCTGCTTGTACTTGGGATTCTTTCAGAGCTCGGGTTCATTGAGGGAGGCGAAGTGACCTCAGCTTATGTCTGGCTCAGGTAGGTTGGAGGTGTTCTGGCTCGCTCTCGACGAAGTGAAATTCTCTCTGTCCGTAGTAGAGCGGAAGTGGATGGGTGGACCGGTCGATCCCTACACAGGGTCCGGTGCTCTGCTAGTTATTTTGTCATAAACTCTTTTTTTGATGTTATGGTATACCCAGATTTTATCATTGCATTAATACATGGTTGCCTGTTCCATTTAGATGGGCATTTAAAGATTCTCTGTTGTCATCTTCTCATGTCTCTGTGCACTCTATTCACACTCCACTATATTCTCTCTCTCTCTCTCTCTCTCTCTCTCTCTCTCTCTCTCTCTTCCCGCAACGCGGTGTACACATATATTCACTCTCCACAATGTTATATTTTTCTTGAGTACGCTTTCATTCATAACACCCATTTAGGGGTAGCACTGAATTGGGCGCTGAGAACTGCTCCTCTATGCAAATGCTTCCGCAACTCTGATGTATATTGAAAAATTGTATAAAAGTGTAAATTGTATATTTTTTGCATAGACCCCTTGGAAGGGGTATCTCTCAGCTCCCCTCTCTATTGCTAGAGAGGTATTTGCTTTAGATTGCACAAAGTCTGGTACAATGCTTCTAAATACTGTGGTACTGATGATGGCGAAGTTGACGACGATGTCGACGACGACTATGATGACTATGACGATGACGACGATGGTGTCGTCAAGTCTGGGATTTGCGATGTCGACGACGACGGCGTCAAGGCTGAAAAATAGAAACACTAAATGTTGTGCTAAGGATCTGCTACTGTGGCGGTAGGCGAGGTTGATTTGCAACCACCGAAGTCGTGCGAGGCTGGGAACAAGAGATGGATGGCTGATTTGAGGATTGATGCAAAAACGCTAGGTGATTGTTGTTGAAATCTGAAAATGTTGATACTTAATGGTCTTGAAACGGACTACGATTGAACTTGCCGCGACGATAAAGCGCGGTGAGGATCTGCGAGGCTTAAGGGTTGATCTGAAAATGCTAAGGTTTACAGCTCCAAAAACGCTGGTTGATTGTTGAGAAAACGCTGGAAGGGCTGGCTCTACTGCATTTCTTCACTTGTGCATTGATGCCTTCATCTGTCTTCTGCATCTTACTGGCGCCCAATGGGTTTCTTTTATAGTTTTCTTAGTCATTTGCCCTACCTACATTCCAACAAGGGTAAATGAAAAGTCACTTATTAATAAATGACCTATAAGAGGTGGTCCACACGCTGTCTGGGAAAAATGGCTTATGCGGTGGAAATGCTCATGTTGGGTACTAGCTACTAATGCTAATGGTCCTGGGTTGCGCAATCAAAGGGTATGTAGCTACTCTTAAGTGCCTGGATAAGCACGGCTTGGGCACAGGCTCACAAGGGTGCCAGAACACTTCCTAGGCTACCTAAACCCTTAGAAGTAGGAAGAGCTTGTTCGCGTATACATAGGGTTAGATGTGCACGTGATATGTGGAAATGTCCAAAACACAAGGATGGTGATGATACATCTACTCGCAAACAATGGACTACCTCTTGTATCAATGATGCCCTTGTTGGTTATCAACCAACAATAACCTTTGCTGCCTCGTGTGAACCAAAGTGCAAATTGGATGGATGCCCGTAGAGCGTATGGTTGGATATGCAAACGTCGATGCCCAAAAGGTTACCGACTAGCCTACGCTACCTTCCCGAAAAGATTGGCGAGAGCAACGCCGAATGGAAAATGAAGATGAATATGTCCTTGGAATGTGGACGAACCATGACAAGTCCTTTGTATGATGTCTCATGAAATCGGTAAGTAATTCCTTAAAGATAGAGGCTCCTCTTGGGGCTTCGACTAGATTGCTGTATGACGGAAGCTCTAGACGAATCCTTGTCTCTGCAACGGATGTGGTTGCAAATGTAGTCTCACGATGCTTGTGAACTTCCACGATGGTTGCCTCGCATTGGATCTCTTTGGCTCCGGATTGATGACTAGTGATTGCTTAGAAGATGTAGATGGTGTGGACTCGATGTGTTGCCCGAGATGTCTACAGATCCATGATGATGCCTTTTCTGAAATCATGGAATTCTCCAAGCAGATGGGAGAGATGCCAAGGCTCCAAAGCTAATAGGCTGATTTGGATGGCGCTAACAAGTCCTGATACTCGCAATCAACATCTTCATGTTTTCTGTGTATGTCTTCAATGATGCGACCTGTCACGTGGAAGAATTTATGACTACAAATATCCATGCTAGGATTTCTTTATGTTGAGGTGGTGACATGGTGGAGCACGCACACTGTAACAAACTGCTGACGTATCAAAGCCTAAAGAATGGGAAACCCTAATCCTAAAACCTGCAAACCCTAATTCTGGAAACCCTAACCCTAAAATTGCAAAAATCCTAACCCTAACCCTAAGGATAGTATGACAGATTTCCAAAAATTGCGCTGACATGATGACGTGGCAGGCTGTACGGATTTCCACGTTCTGCGTTGGCTGATGACGTGGCAGGCTGTACGGGTTTTCGTGATTTACGTTGGTAGCTTTTTAGCTTTGCTTTTGGACCAGAAGCTTTCAAGTTTAAAGGCTTTTTATTGTAATTGCTTTTCAGGCCAAGGGCCTTTAAATATGAGGCTAGGGCTCATTCTCTGGCATGCTTCAGTACGAAAGTGCAGAGTCTGGAGTACCGGCTTGTACTGTGTTGATGCAATATAAAGAAATACCGAAAGGGGCGCCAAGGTTTGGGGCCAATACTCTCTGGGGTGGAATTCCGCCACTCCGTGTCGCGTGTCGTCTCTCTCTCTCTCTCTCTCTCTCTCTCTCTCTCTCTCCGTTCGGTTGTTATTGAAGTGTTAAAAGCTTGTTCAGTCTATTCTTTTCTATAGGCACGTGGTGCCCGTGTTGTGACAGTGGTATCAAAGCATCAGGCGTGTGCTTTTCTGAAAGCATACAGGTTCTACAAAAGAGCAGACAGAGCTATATTGGAATTTTATTTGAGGTATCTTTGCCCTCCAATCCGGACCTATCAGCCACTCCCACCCTTCATCGCGCATCGGACGCGCTCCCGTCTTCACCGCAGTGTCTTACAGGGCATAAGCCAATTAAGAACCCAAGACTTGGAATTCATGGATTCAGCAGAATGTTTGCAGTTCCTGCTCAACGAACTCCAGGACATTCTTTCGCGGCATCCTCAGCAGAGTCTTCCGATGCTGCAAAGTTTTCAACAATTTTTGAACTACATGTTACCCCCTCTGATGCCCTAGGTGGTACCTCCTCCTCCGGCACCAGAAAGTACGAGAGCTTCCAACCGGCAACCTTCTCAGCCGTCTGTTCCAATCGGGGGAGTCTTCAGGAATATGGTGCAGCCATCTGACCCTGATCCAGTGCAATTGCCTTTGCCACCGCCATTGCCCTCACCACCACCAGCACCACCAGGGTACAATGATTGGAGCCCATATGGATACTCTTATTATCCATACACGGGATATGTGCCTAACCAACCCAAAGATTTCAAGGATGGTGGCACGACAGTCAAATTTTTCACTTTTTCCGGGGTGAAAGATCGCAAGAAAGCATTGCAGTTCCTACAGCAATTCGACAACATCTATGCTTTGGGGAACTATACAAAAGAATCCAAGATTTCTCGAGCAGCGGGATTTCTTAAAGACAATGCTATGCAATGGTGGAGTTCAATCGCGACACAACAACATGCTCCAAGGACCTAGCAAGCTTTCAAGATAGTTTTTGCACGTAGCTACATGACTTCGATGTTTGAAGTCCGGATTTTGGCAGAGTGTGGCAACTTGGAAATGCTTGCCACCGAAACCATGGACGAATATAACTTAAGGTTTCTCGACGTGTACCTTCCGGTGTCCTTTTTTAGATCTGTTCCCTTAGAGGCCCAGTGCGAGCGATACACCATTGGACTACCATCACCATTGCAAGAATATTGTCTATCCAAGCAAGTCTCTATCATGCAAGAACTTATGGACCATGCTACGGTCGGCTACAAACTGATGAAGGGAAAGCTAGAGTTTACCACATAAGAATCTCCGGCCGCTAATCACAACTCTCGGCAACAACGAACAAATTTTCGAGAGTCTCGTGAAAGTCAACCACAAAGGCCTCGTTTGACAC
Source organism: Adiantum capillus-veneris (assembly GCF_014529385.1). Classification (NCBI taxonomy): domain Eukaryota; kingdom Viridiplantae; phylum Streptophyta; class Polypodiopsida; order Polypodiales; family Pteridaceae; genus Adiantum; species Adiantum capillus-veneris. Next base: position 66,269,827 of record NC_140942.1, on the reverse strand, counting down.
CTCAACAACGAGACACCTTACTACAAGAAGGCCGATGTTTTGGATGCTTTCAAACAGGACATAACTATTTTGGTTGTCCCCAACACACTGACAGACCTGCGGAGTTGACTCCCACGTCGACGGTCGACAGAAACCCAGGACCATCTCCAGCCAAACGAGCTAAACCGGCCATTGGATTAGTACCTGACATCTATGGCATACGCCTTGAAAGTACAAATGAATTGTGTCGAGCATATGGCAAAATCAACGATTTAAAAGTCCTAATTTTCTTTGATCCAAGAGCTATAGAGAACTTTATTCATCCACAATTCTTGAAGCATATGGACTTTGATTATGATGCAGAGGGTGGAGAAATTGAAGTTGAGCTAGCCATAGGGCAAACTCAGAAAGTGGTACCACTCATTGGTGCTCTTCCAATGACTATCCAAGATTATCATGGAAAAACCGATTTCAAGATTATCATGGAAAAGCCGATTTCCACGTTATGAAGTTGGGCAATTGTGACGTTCTATTAGGCATGCCTTGGCATGACAAGAATGATGCGACTCTCCAAGTTTGGAACCGAACCATCACTGTGATGCAAAAGGGCAAGCCAGTCGTCCTCAAAGTTCGGTTGTTCGAACAAAACCCTGAATGAACTCTCTAGTTGTTTTATAGTTAGATAGTTTTGAACTTTGATTGAGAAAGTATTGTTTGAAGCTTTGTCTGAAATTTGTTTGAAATGAATGGTATCTATTTTGAACCTGTCTTGGTGCCGATTTGAATTGTTTGACTCTGGTTTGATACTGGTTTCAATGATTGGTGATTTTACTCCCGGGTGGAGAAGTGAGAGATGATGTTTGAGAATGCTTGTTCATACTCATGGCCCGGACCCTTGTGGTTATTTACGGGGAGAGTATTGTTGTTGTTACTCATGGCCCGGACTTGGATGGTTATGCGGGAGGAGTATTAAGAAGTCTGAGTAGTGGTTACTCTCAGCACCTCCAAACGACGCAGGCTGCGGTCTGGGGGGTGTTTGGTTGTAAAAGGCCTCTATATCTCATGGCCCGGACCTTGTTAGGTTATGCGGGAGAAGTGATGAGGGAGTCGTTGAACAGCTCATGGCCCGGACCTGGATGGTTATTTGTGGGGGGAGTGTTCATCTGCGGCTTTATGTTTCTATGTCTTGTAACATGCATATGTGAGCATTTGTGTTGCATTGTGATGTGCCAACCACTGAATATTCCTAATTGGATGAGATTGCCTGGGTATGTAATTTTAGTGCATCCAGAAACCTGTGGAAGATCAATACGGTTTGGGTGTGATGGCTAATTTTACTACGCCAGAATATCAAGAGTCTCGATCTGGAGAAAGGAGAAGCTAACTCCTTGATCAAAAGAGCAGAAAGGAGAAGCTAACTGCTTAATAAAAAGAGCAAATTGATTGTCCCTCGGAATGACTCTCGGAAATTTTTGAGCTAACTTGAGTTGTTTTGCAGATATGCTGTAATCGCAGACTCTCTTCAAGAAGGGGAGATGTAACAAACTGCTGACGTGTCAAAGTCTAAAGAATGGGAAACCCTAACCCTAAAACCTGCAAACCCTAATTCTAGAAACCCTAACCCTAAAACTACAAAAATCCTAATCCTAACCCTAAGGACAGCATGACAGATTTTCGAAAATTGCACTGGCATGATGACGTGGCAGGCTGTATGGATTTCCGCGTTTTACAGTTGATGACGTGGCAGGCTGTATGGATTTCCGTGATTTACGTTGGCAGCTTTTTAGCTTTGCTTTTGGACCAGAAGCTTTTAAGTTTAAAGGCATTTTATTGTAACTGCTTTTCAAGCCAAGGGCCTTTAAATATGAGGCTAGGGCTCATTCTCTGGCATGCTTAAGTACGAAAGTGCAGAGTCTGGAGTATCGGCTTATACTATGTTGATGCAATATAAAGAAATACCGAAAGAGGCGCCAAGGTTTGGGGCCAATACTTTCTGGGGTGGAATTCCGTCACTCCGTGTCGCGTGTCGTCTCTCTCTCTCTCTCTCTCAATTCAGTTGTTATTGAAGTGTTAAAAGCTTGTTCAGTCTGTTCTTTTCTATAGGCACGTGGTGCCCGTGTTGTGACGCACACCAAGTTAACTATCCTCTTGCAGGCGCACCACAACTGTAACCTCCGGTATACAGCGTTTGCATTTCCTATGCTCAATGCGCATGGTCCTACGCGCAATGGTAGGTCTTGCGGTTCCTAGAGTGAGAGAAGTGTCGTCAGGGGAGACACGTTACAACCTACAACACACACTCAAACACCATAGAGAAAAAAAAACCTAAGATTAGCGGATTAGTGCAAAATCACAATCGAATGTCAGGTGTAACAGAATTGAAGATGGTGAAGATCTAGGTTTTACACTTTCCTTGCGTTAGTGATCCCTTTTAGCATGAATGGTGGTTCCTTTTACTTTCCCCTGAAGAGAGGGAATGAGAGAGTGTGGTAGGGATGTGTAGAGGTAGAGAGAGAGAGAGAAGAGGAGAATGACACCTGATGGGTCCTAACCAACTCTCTCAAGGGCCCCCCACACCGTTGTTGATGTGGTCTTTGCTTTAGATTGCATAAATGAAATGTACACATATGCAATACCTCAAGTGCACACTCTACTGACTCGAATGATGAATGTCGCCGCGGTAACTCCTCAAGACGAGGCACCTCCGGGACTGATTTGATTCATCTTTGGATCCTTCTCGATGTGGGATTGTGGATGGCCACCAAGGGGTAGATTTGGGATAATTGCGCTCCCGATGTGAGAGGAATAAAGGGCTAAAAGATGGCTGGAAAAGTGCAGATTTGAAACGTAAAACGTAGCAGATCTCTCTCGTAAAGCAGGGCTGGAAACTCAGATTTCGACAATGTTGATGATGGACAACAATGGAGCACTCGAGGCCAGTGAGGGAATGGCCGAGGGGAGGCTCGATGGGTTCCCGAAGTACGGGACTGCAACAACAAGGAGATTGAGAGGGCAGATCCAAGCCATTTTTGGCGAAAGAAAGGGGTTGAAATCGGCTGCTGATCTGAAAGCGCTGGCGCTGATCTGGAAACGCTGGTGCCGAACTGGCGATTCGCAGCAAAACACCGAGGCTGATCTGAAAATTGGAAACGCTAGGCTGTTCTTCTGCTAGTGCTAGGTGATCTGCAACTTGCTCCAATGCTTGGCTGTCTGGTTCCCTTTATAGGGCTGAAATTGGACTTATAAATTTCTTTAGGCTAAGGTAGGCCAAATTGTCGACCACATCTAACAAAATAAATCATAAAAATGATTTATCAATAAATTGGCTAGGGGATCAGTTTTGCGTTGAAACTGTTGCACATCTGTCCAGCCGGGAATCCGATCGACGTGGGGAATGGATTGTTGGATTCCTCTAACCTAATGCTACGTGCACGTCATGCCAGATGCCCACCTTAGTGTAATAACATCCGTCAAAACACGTGTACAAACCATTTATACAAGAGGGTTCCAAAATTGGAAAACCTAATCTAATGGACTCGTCCGGACATGCAGGTCTTGCGAACAGGCTCACAAGATTGCTGGTACTATTCCTCCTAGGATTCTCTATACTCCTATCTAGGGATAGGTACAAAATTGTCTTTGGAAGTCGATGAAGCATGTCCACGTGGCACACACAACCATGTGCATGTGACAAAATATGACGGTAGCAGCCCGTAATTTGCGGTGGGATTTGTGGAAATTCCGTAGGTTGATGATGTGGTAGACTATGCAAGAAAACAAAGCAGATGACTTTTGAAGTATTTTTTAAATATTAAAAGCCAGTTGGCTTTTAATGGTGAAAAGAAAGAACCTATAAAAGAATGCCTAGGGTAAACTATTCTCAGTTTTGCAATTGCCGATTTGAGAGTGCTCCTCGTGGAAATGGTACACTCTGTTGAAGATTGATATAAAAGAAATATTAATAGGGTGCTGGGCTTTTGGGACCAATATTTTTGGGAGTGGAACTCTGCCACTTCATGCCGACAGTGTGATCTCTCTCTCTCTCTCTCTCAGTTTTCAATTCCTTTTAAGTGCCAAACTCTATTCATTTATTCTATTGTTTGGCCCGTGGTGCCCAAAGTGGTTACAATGGTATTAGAGATTGAGTCGTTTGCTTTTCCGACAAGCAAGCTGGTTCTTTAGAATAGACATTTGGCACTGATGGACTCCGATGAGTATGTAGTCTCTCATCAATAAATTGCACGACACACTTTCGAGGCATCCCTCGTGCAATTTATCTATTTTGCACAACTTTCAACAGTTCTTGAATTATATGATGCCTCCTATCATGCCTCACGTATTTTTACCCTCAAGCACTCGACCGTGCAAGAGCTTCATCTCATCATATCAGCTTTACTATCTACATACATAGATCTATCATGTCTTTGCTTAGATCTTCCTATCTACATTGAAAATCTCTCTCTCTCTCTCTCTCTCTCTCTCTCTCTCTATATATATATATATATATATATATATATATATATATATATATATATATATATATATATATATATATATATATATATATATATCTGTGTGTGTGTGTGTGTGCGTGTGCTGCATCTGATAGTGTCAGATGGATGGTCCAATGCTAGCAATTGAAGATAATTCAAAGGGGTTCAAGGAAGAGACATGGTGAGATGATCAACATAATTGTCTTTGGTAAGACGCTATTCCATGCTTAATGTGGCCATCATCAATATACCCAAGCGAAGTGGTACTGAACTTCATTTTGCTTGGCAGGCTCCATCCACGAACGAGAGGATTATGTGGTGGAGAGATGAGAATTCGAGTAGACGATGGCAGGAAATGATGGGAGAGCAAGATGATTATAGGTTTTGACAATAGAGTGAGAGGATTGGTTGTCATGAAAATCTCTGAATGGCCAAGGGATACATGCTTCCAAGCTGATTGTCCTCAATCAAATATATGTCTGCCACATTGTCTCATGCCAAGGGGCATGAGACGACCTCCTCTATAGACTCAAGTTCATCAATAAATCTGCTATGTGTGCATCATTTATAGAAAGATTATGTTGTTTTCTACACAAATATAGAAAATACGGAAATGTTTGAAATGCAAGCAGCTTGAAACATATTGAAATATGTAAAATGTATTTGCTGAAACAAAGTGCAGCTCTGCTAGCAAGTAGTCAACAGTAAAAGTGAAAGGGCTGAGACCTTGAAGAATGACTTCGATGAAATAATTTCTCTGTCTTGCGGATTCAAATGTTAGGAAGCTTGCACTCGAGTAATTTTTGTGAGATTATGGAAGTTGAGTAAATGTTTTTCTGAATGAAGCAGATTTCAACAAGCAAGGCATGCAGGCTTTCAGCACCTTGTGTTTGAGGATAATTATGACACGGGAACAGGAGATCATTATTCATTACGCCAGATCTGCGATCAACGGCTTGTCCAAGGTAAAAATGAAGCATAGGAACAGTAAGGAAGATGGGAGTTCAGGCAATTGAACCAATTTTTTGAAATTCTGCTCAACTCTGATTTTTTTTTAATAAAAAAAACGAGGGCTTTATCTGTGGGAATGGGCATAATACTTGGCGTTAACAGGGATGTGCCTATGAGATTGGACTCTCGGCTTCCAATGGAATGGAAATTATTTCTATATTTGATATCTTATAATGTGCTGAATGCAGTGTTAATTTCACCTAATTAACGTGATAGAACATAATGGTTGTTCGTTTAGCAAGATGTTTCAAATTTGAAAATGGATTTTGACAGGATACTTTTGGTAGCATTAACGGTGATGTGACTATTTGCAGGTGGTGGCCATAGTTGCTCCAAGGATAGCAAGGAGGCTCTTTTGAGGGCAGCTAGAAGGAAGAATTGGGAGAAAGCTGTCGATATTGATGAGTTATGTGGACCAGGAGGGGCATGGTGGGGTGTGAGGGGGCAAATGAGGGACAATTTCAACCATAGCTTTGTGCATATCACACAAGAAGAGCACCTTGAAAACTTCAAGCAAATAGAAAGTTCCTTGGAAGTTTATTGGGAATTGCCCCCTATTGCTGCACCTTCCCTTACTCATCAGAGGAGGTATGACCCTGCTCGTGCCACAGATCCTATTATTACGGACAATGAGAGCAAGCTCTTTGTGCAATTGGGACTGAGTAGCTTAGATAAAGATCTCTTCAATGGCTACACTCAAATGGTTTACTTGAAAGTTTCCCAATAGATAGCTTGTGCTTATGTAACTGCCATGTTTTGAGCCGCATTTTTTGAGCCTTTTCAGTAAATATATTATCTTGGGAAAGTAGTAGATATTGAGCATTTACAAACAGAGATGGAAGAGTTCAAAGTATGGGAGTATGAACGTGGAGATTTAGCTTCTTTTGGGAATTTTGAAGAGGCAAGCCCCTCTATTAGTGCTTGTGTGATAGTTGCAAATGTCAATGCAGTCGACAGATTGATTCGTGTTTGCATTGTTGTGATGATCCCATGCCAAGGGGGAGCAAGCCAACTTTCGTGGCTTTCCACTTGACATTTCTTGGGCATTAAGGACACCATTGTAGACATTGTTGGCATTAGGAAGATTAATTTTGTTGGTTGCTAGAAAGAAAAACTTGGGGTATACTTGGGGTATACTGTAGAGTGGCAATACGTAAAAAAGTATCAGAAATTCTCAACTACCATGGAACATTGATCACCTTTTTGCTTGCTTACAGATTCCACATTTATGTAGGAAGCACCACAAACAGAGCTTGATGTTTTGGTCTATTTAACGAGCAATAAGGATACTCTTTTCCAAGAGAATAGGATTGAAGTGCTCGAACGGGTCGCATTTTTTTGTCACTTGCTCTAAATAGTTGCATGAAAACAGGTACAATACAAAAGGCTCAATTTTGAAAGTTTAGTATTTTATTTTCATTAATGCTTATGTAACATTTGTGTAGTTGCAAGAGGTCTTCTGATAGGTGGCAGACATGGTCATGGTCTATCAAACTCTGTCAAATTTATATAGTTGCAAGAGGTCTACCAGTACATGACACGCATGGTCATGGTCTATTAAACTTTTGAGTTAGTATTGCAAGCAACAACCGAAGCAAGATAAGAATTCTTATTAGTCTCCAGTATGAGATTTGTTCCCAAAAAGTGCATGAATGTCATTGCAAATGTGAAAAATAATTTTAGAGAGTTGTGCCTACCTTCTTTTTAGCATGGTATGTTTGATTTGACCTATGATTACTAATATTGTCAATGTAGTGGATCTATTGATAATATAGAGCATGCAATATGTGAATGTACACCCTACTATCCAATAATGGAAAATAAAGTCTTAATGTAGAGCTTGTTAATTGGTGTTGTGTGGATGTTTCTTTTTGTTTTTGAAAAGTGGGGCTTGAGCACTTGCAAATTACAAAGAGCCCAAAGGCGTGCTCAAAACCACTAGGATATAGCAAGATGTTACCTTTTGATCCTCGCATCTTTCTTTTTTGCTCTCCATGTAGTTACCTTCAAATGAGCATGCAAGCTAAAACTCATGGTAGTCATCCACAAGACAACATGACGGTCGGGCCCCAAACACGGCAATTTTCTTGAGTAATAGGCAACCCAACTAGGCAACGATGTTACTGAGCAAGGCACTTTTTTAGACCGTGACAAAGGTGGTACTATGAAACTAGGCAACGATGTTATTGAGCAAGGCACTTTTTTAGACCGTGACAAAGGTGGTACTATGAAAGTGCAAGCACTCTGTGTTGGGGTATAGGCGTCTGTGCCTTGCCCGACCGCCGAGAGTCTGGGTGCCCATTGACTTGTATACTTTATACATAGCATAAGTGTATAGGGGGCTGCTCACTCTTTGAGTCTCCCACCCACATCGTGTGTGTGTCTCCTTCTCTCTCTCTCTCACTCTTTGTCTGTGGTGCTTCCCGATCCCCTTCAATTGGTATCAAAGCGTAGGTGCCGAGGGAGCGAGTGTGTGCACAGTCACGACGACAGCGGAGAGCCAGTTTCATTCCCAAAATCGTGTCCGCGCGCGTGCACTTTCAAGAGTGCAAACAGGGTTTCGACTTCGGCATCGGCAAATTCAGCTTTTCGAAAGCGTTTCCAGCAGGTGTCCTGCTGTTTTACCCCCCTTTCGAAGCCATTCGAGCCATCAAAAACTTCATTCGAACTACGGTTGAGGAGCTGCATTTTTCAGCCCTCTTTTGGCAGTTTATGTTGCGTTTTTGGGTCGAAACGGAGGTTTTTTGGCATAGCTTTCACACCCGGACTCGGATACATGTAATCCAGGAGTCTACCTTGGGGTTTTGGCACACTCCAGATACGCTCGTCATATCAGAATTTTAAAATTCTGAACGCTGAATTTTCTGCAGCAGCAATTATTTATTGTGTGTCGAGGATTCCACACATGGTTTGCTCTCAGATGTGAGAGTGATATTTGCTGCAAGTTTCCTCACAGGTGGGAGGATACAATGTATGCCTTATGTGGTTTGATGCTCAGGGAGATTAATGTGATTGCATTTTGAGCTCGGCAATGTATGCCTCGAGCATGTTTTTGGCAGTCACAGGTAGAGCAGATATTTGTGTACTAAATTTGCAGGTGTTTGCAATTATGTATGCAAAGTGTGGAGATTGGTGCATGCATTTGGAGTGCGGTTTGATGCGCTTTGGTTGCTCATGGTTTTGAGCGTGCAGTCAGTTTGGTTGCTGGTTTTGTGGCTGTTTTACTGACCAAACTCCGGCGAAATTTTCTCGGGAGTTTTATGCGCATCATTTATGCGATCTAGGTGAAGATTGCGGGTTGCACTCAGCATTTGCGTGCGGTGTTCTCTGCAGGTGGGAGATTTGTGCGTGTGTATGCATCGATACCGCACAGTGTGGGCTTGGTGATTAGCTCACGGGTTTGACATGCGTACAATTATCTTGGCACACTCACAGGAGTGAGTATTGTGATGTATGCTTGTGTGGCTACGAGCTAGGTAGCCGGATTCGAGCACTAATGGCTTGAGGTTTTTTAGCAGGTTTCAGCTACAGGTTTACAAGTTTACAGGCAGGTTTGAGGGTTTATTTGGGCGCTGAATTTTCAGCCATTGTTTCCTCTTTGCAGGTGTCCATGTATGGCTCAGTTGTAGGCTGATCTGGGACACATTTGTGACTTGTTTATGCAGCTGTTTAAGAGCTGAATTTTGGGGCTGATTTGCAACCATATTTTACAGCCATATTTGCAGACTTTTGTTGATGCAATTCGAGCCAGTTTAGGGCTGATTTGGTTGACATTTGCTACTCATTGTTGGTTGCTCTTTTGCGAGCATTATGGCTGATTTTTCATTTGACTTCCAGCGTTATGGTCTGACACAGTTTGATGGTGCAGATTTTGTTGCTTGGAAGGAGCATATGCTTATTGCATTGGCAGATTTGGGGCAGGATAAACCCTTGCGTGGTTTATCGGTGAACCCCAAGTCTATGCATGATGATGATTGGCAGGATCTTGATGAGTTAGCAATGTCTACGATTCGTTTGCATCTGGTTGAGTCTGTTGACTGGCAGGTCTCGAGGGAGACTACAACTCATGCTTTATGGCAGAGTTTACATGCTATGTACGCGACATCCATGTCTACAGGGGAGTCTAGTCCCACTTCTATGTCCATGGGAGAGATTGGTCCCACACGCAAGTCTCGACGGCATAGAGACTTGACATGTTGGCATTGTGGACATAGAGGGCACATTAGGCGTCAATGTTTCAGGCGTTTGAGACAACGGAGGCGACAGATGCGTGATGAAGATTTGGGCATGACAGATGCTAGTGAGATCAGTACGGTGGATACTGAGTATGCTTGTGACGGCGATGTCACATTTACATCTAGCTTGTCTTCAGACGATCTTATGTCTACGGATTGCATATCGGATTGCACATTGTCTTCACATTGGTTACTAGATTCAGATGCTACTTTCCATGTCACGTCGCATCGTGAGTGGTTTAGCACGTTTTCTCGTGGGAGACTTGGTTGTGTGCACATGGCTGATGGTGCTGTGTATGACATTGAGGGTGCAGGAGACGTATGTTTGTCCTTCCCCAGTGGTATGAGATTTACCCTGCGCCATGTGCGTTATGTGCCAGATCTGAGATGGGATTTGATCTTAGTCAAACAGTTACGGGATAGTGGATGTCGGGTATCGCTGCTTGAGCGATCTTTTGCGTTGCATTTGGGTTCGCTAGTGATTGCGAGAGGTGCCAGGAGTGGTACAGGTTACCCATTGCATGTGGATCACGTAAGAGACGGTGTTGTCTCTGTGATCATGCAGCCATGTAGACAGCGAGAGAGCAGGCGAGTCTCTTTTGCTTATGGGTTGCAGGATGCTTTGCATGGAGTGCAGAGTAGTGAGCTTGTTGTGCACACAGTTAGGGCACGACTTGAGCAGTCACACAGAGAGGTGACGGAGTCAGACATGCATGCTTTGCTAGTGATTGAGCAAAGCAGAGAGTCAGTTGTGCGAGATACTTCTATGCAAGATAGACAGGTAGAGCGGTCTTGCTCTAGTGAGTCACGACAGGAGGACGTTGTGCAAGAGTCTATGCATACGGAGTTAGAGCATGAGAGCTCTAATGAGTCACAGCAGATTGAGTGGTCATGTTTGCAGTGGATGATTGCAGAGGAGGCTGAGACGTCAGCGATTATGCAATCATTCTTTTCTATGCTCGAAAGTGACCATGGGGATATAGATGTGCAGGATATGTCTTCTAGCAGACACCTAGAGCAGCTGGTTTGCTCTGAGGTTGCACGACAGGTTGATGCGTCTTTTGTGGATAGTTAGGAGATGCATATGGCTGACACGCCTTGTCAGTCAGAGATGCCTATTGCCAGGGATATATATGTTGATGCATGCTCCGTAGAGCTAGCAGGGCCCGCTAGCATTGCATTGGCATTCGGTGGTCTCATGTATGAGATATTGATCTTGAGACCGGATATCGCAGTTGCAGTGGGAGCATTTGCAGTTGGGGTTGTCAGTCGTTTGTTGACTGATGATGGCATAGTGCACGAGGGAGATATGCAGGTATTGCGTACATACTTGCAGTACGTGTGCGGTACGTCTGGTGGTGTATGGACTTACACGGGAGCAGGACAGCCGGATGCACACGATCACAGCCAGCCAGTGGGCATCGGTTGAGAGCGGTTTTCTCTCACCTTTTGTAGTCTTTAGACTAGGTTCCCTTGCTTAAAGGCACAGTCGCCTTTAAGTGGGAGGTTGTTGGGGTATAGGCGTCTGTGCCTTGCCCGACCGCCCAGAGTCTGGGCGCCCACTGACTTGTATCCCTTATACATAGCATAAGTGTATAGGGGGCTGCTCACTCTTTGAGTCTCCCCACCCACATCGTGTGTGTGTCTCCTTCTCTCTCTCTCACTCTCCGTCTGTGGTGCTCCCCGATTCCCTTCACTCTGTATACTTACTATACAAGCTTTTTCTTATTTGTCTTTGAATAAAGTGGCAAGTTTGTGACTTGTAGTATTTAAGCCAATCAAAAAAGGTTTTAAGAAGATAAATTGTAGCGAAGTTGTAACAATTGAAAAATGCCATGTATGCAACTATGCTGGTACATGGTAAAGAAATAATGGGTAGCTCAAAAGTGGTTACATAGAACTGCATTGCTCAAATTTGGTTACATAGTTACTAAAAAAATTGATTACTAAATGAGGGAGAAAAATGGCATTCTTGAAAGGATTTGGAATTCGACATGGACACTTGCGAGATTTGTTCTATAGAGCTTATACAAAGTAATTACTTTGTTATGCGAATCGATAACGTTTTAGCACGGACTAAGACATTGAGTAGCTAGTGTCTTTTATCTCCATTCAACAAACATCTCAAGTCCTTTAGACATGGCAAGTGTTAAAGCCATTCTGTATTTTACATCATCATTAGTTGCACGATGGAATTTGAAGGATTTCAAGAGGATCGCTGCCGTCATCTTCATTTGCAAAAATGCAAAATCCTTGCCAAGGCAAATGCGTGGGCCGGCCTATCATGAAAAAGTTACATAAACATGATATATGCATAAGTAGTCTCTCTAAATAAATGTATAGATGTGCACACACATTTTTCTCTATTCTTGTCTCTTAAACAATAAATAAATGCATACATACTTTTTTGTATAGATATGCTCTACATTACATGTCTCTCTCTCTCTCTCTCTCTCTCTCTCTCTCTATATATATATATATATATATATATATATATATATATATATATATATATATATATATATATATATCCTCACATATAGACATAAGCCAATACCCGCATGGGACAAACAATTGCATAGGATCTTTATTTCAAGATACCAATAAACAACAATGTATTTAAACCCCCCCCCCCCCCACTACACACACACAGACACACACACATACATACAATACATGTGCACATATACTTGTGTATATGCACACATATATACACGATATTAAGTAGTTTGTATGATACACACCCACAAAATGGTACACGTATAGGCATGTGTGTGTGTGTGCGCACATACATAGAAAAACACACAATATGTGATAGTATAGACACACACACCCCCTTGTATACAACACATAATGATATGTAAACATGTGTGTTTGAGAGAGAGAGAGAGCGAGCGAGAGAGAGAGAGAGCGAGAGAGAGAGAGAGAACACCTGAAATGCTGAAAATTTAAATGGAGATTGTGGCTCAAAAACACCATCCTTGAGCCATCTTTCAGGATTGAAATCTAGGGCATCGATACCCCATAAGTTTTTCATCCTACCCATGGCATAAGGCGCAAAAATAACAACATCGCCCCGATTCACATGAGTTCCATCAGGAAGAACATCGCTTTGGTAAGCCATTTTTCCATCCTACGACAAACGATAAAACTCTTATCATCTATCATATTTCTAATATCTTCATGTCACAAAGCTCACCATGATTAACGATGTCAATTTCCTTTTTTGTCTGTGATTCCTTAACCAACTAGATAAATAAGTGCATGGAAAATCTAGTGCGATAATATACAACACACCAACACATTTGCACACAAGTGGACAAATGTGCTACCATTTACACATCCATATTTGCACACATAAATACTTATGCAAACGTATATATCAAACAAATGAAATTTTTAGAAAATGAAAAAATGCCTTACTATAACAATAATTAATTTCTATGTATATCAAAAGAGTTCTAAAATAGAAATTTCTACCTCAGGGACAACAGGATATAAGCGAAGGGTCTCACAAAGAGTGGCATGCAAGTATTGCATACTTGCTAGAGCCTCAAAATCAAGGCTTGCTCCATATGCTTCAATGCATTTGTTGCAACATGCTTGATTTTCATGAGAATGATCTTCCAAGTACTGCATATTCCCTTCTACTTTCTTTTGCCAAATTCCTTGGAGTTCTTGTAATATTTTAGCTTGCACTTGTGGCCGGTTGGATACCAAATATAGGAGCCATGACAAAGCAATCGAGGTAGTGTCTCTTCCGGCAATAACAAAGTTTATGATGAAATCTCTTAATCTCACATTTGCATCATCAATGGCGCTCTCCTTGTCCATCACGAGGAATCTCGATAGCAAATCGGAATGCTCCTATGGGAAAATATCTAAGAAATGTGAGTGTAGACTAGCAAAAATTCCCTCTTGCTTTCTTGTCAAAACCTCAATAGCATAAGAAAACTCACACATCTAACAATTAAAGCAAGATCTTTAGCTATTTGTAACTTACATTCTTGCTCATTCCATGAGATGTGTTACTATTTATTTCTTCCCTTCTTTTTTGTATAAGTGTTGATGTGAATTGATTGAGAAGGAGCACATCCTTTTTTAGCTTTGCCTCAACTCCTACATTAAAGAACCGGTGTAATTTCCAGAAAGGATTGAAGAAGCGCGTTGAAACAATCACATTGGCACTATCAAATGCTGCTGCAAATGGTAGTATGGGCATTGAGACTGACAATGTCTGCATCTCAACTCCAAATCCAACTTCACAAATTGAGTCAAAAGTTAACCTCATGAAAAGTTCCTGTGTTTTTTTGGTACCAATAGACATTGTTAGAGTCTCTCTCTCTCTCTCATGTAGGTTCTTAGACTATCTCACATGCATGAAGTGGTCGACGATTCTATTAAGTAAGTAGCTATGCATATTAAGATTTATGCGTAACTTTGTCCTCGTGTGTGCATGCTCTTTCGTTTATCATGTATGAATGGTCCATACAAATTTAATGTATATGGAGGTGAGCATGTATTATAGATTATTGCCAAGTAGACACTGCCCTTGAATACTTACATTATGTTACTTTTGGTCAAAAGATAGCACATTGTCATAGTGTGTCTATACTCACACTCATGTTTACTTGGTTTTGTTGGGATGCAATTTTTTCAGCAAGTAGATTGGCTAGCTTGAGCCCATTCTTACGAAAACATTGCAGGCTATGACGTCGAAGAACTGTATTAGAAAACTGAAAACTTGCTGCTTTGCGTTGTTGCTTCCAAGTTTCTCCGTCTGAGTTGAAAATTCCTTTCCCTAGAAATTCATTTTGTAATTCATATGCAAAAGTCCCCTGAAATTCATCAAGTTATGATGTGCATTAGCACAAGGGAATTGTAAAGGATACATAAAAATGATTGATAAGGGTTGATTCACTATCTATAACAAGATATTACTTTGTGTATATTCCAAAAACTACTAAATAAAGCATGCATAAAAAGCTTTTCCAATGCTAATGCAGGTTTAAAATCTTGCTCCATTGTCAGTCTATCAATGAGGCTTTAAGTGGGTGCAGGCCACTCAATTGATAAAGAACGATGCGACTTTGATGTGAGTGACTCTGAATGGGATTTTCGCACATCCTACTCGTCTTGTATGGCATGCATATGCATGATTTGGATTGATAATTTTCCGTTCTTATTATTATTAGCTATTTCTAGCCAATCCTACAGGTCTTAAGAAAAAGGCCTTTGGACTTTGCTATGAATAAAAATGTTTGTGTGTGTGTGTGTGTGTTTTTTTTTTTTTAGTGGGATGGTGTGCTAGCCAAAACACAAATCACTTGAAGGTTATGCATCACATAGCTTCCTAACCAAGGGTTGAACCCACATCTTGAATAGACACCTCTGCCCAAATGAGCTGAAAGCTGATCATGTTTTGCCATCTCATGTCACCCTTACCATAAAGTAGTGCCACTATGACAATGTCTCCGCCATTTCGAAGTTCAAACTCCCAGTTTTCGTCTCATTTCTTCAAACATAACCTTACACCTACTTCAATGGATTTGTTCTTCATTTTTTCTCTCATGTGATATTCACAAATTGATATGGTCCTCTTTTGATTTACCTCTTGATGGGCTTATTGGACTAAGACATGTTTTTTTTTTTTTTGTAGCAGCAGGAGCATTCACCCTCTTATGTCACAAAGAACATCCGTGAGCGCTATCATGATCGCATGACTGCATTCGAACCCATGACCAAGGTCACAGTAGACGAATGCTCAACCAACCAAGCTAGCTCCTTTGGACAAGAGATATCGACACCTATATTAGCATAATGAAAGGTGAAAGTTGAAGAGAAGATGGAGAAGAAATGAGGCCACTTTAAAGTCGTAGAAACAAAGTTGAAAAAAATGGGCTGCACACGCTAAGCTTTTTTTTTACAAGACTCAATTACTCTTTTTCAAGCTGACAACTTTGTACTTTTGTTGGTCACCACCAACACAACACATGGACCATAGCATCTCTTTTCCTTTTTGGCCCACATACTGCCTTAGAAAAGCGTTTAATTGGATAAAGCTTGTCAATTAGTGTCACATGGAAGTTATTGGTGACCACCTTTTTTTTCCTCCTATTTCTAGTAAGAGAGACAAATAGCGTTCTTTTATTTTTTCCCTTCCGACACACTAGATGGCCCACAAGGGGAGTTGCTTATCCCTTCCAAATATTAGCCAGGCAACATGGTCGGGTAAGGGTGGCGTACCATCGGGCAAGAGCCATGTGTAGGCATCACCATGGCCACCTAATTGATGCACCACGTGCTGGGAACGACAGAGAGAACTCGTAGCGATCAGCTAGGAACCTCCTCCTCCAGTGACCCACCCCAAGGGGAGGATGCACTCTAGTGCCCAAAGGCAAGAGCCCTAGCAACGTGAACACCAGGTGTCCCTCTAGAGTGTGACTCAATGGGGGATTGGAACCCACAACTTGTAAGTTGAGAGGCTAAAGCCTTAGTACAGTTGGACTGACTCTTTGGGGACAGATAGCGTTCTTGTTGATCCCAGAATTACTTCTTTATTCACCCTTAAAGAAAAGTGCAAGGTATAGGCATTGTAAGCCAATGGTTGACATGCGCGAATCTTGTACCGTTTTAGCAGAGAGTGTGTGTGTGAGAGAGAGAGCGAGAGAGCGAGCTTACTTTGTAGTAATTGTTGAAATTGGTCTTGAGAAAGTGCTGGAGGTTTGCAGGGTCGCAGGTATAGATGAGGCGGCGCCACGCCGGGAAGACGCCCAGAGTCATTTCGAAGGTCCCAAATTTGTAGGCGTAGTCGGTAATCCAGTCGTGATGGCGATCCACGGTGGACATGGCCTCAAGCGTGGCTCCTAGCAGGGGCAAGTGTCGCGGCCCCTTGATGGTGCGGCTCACCGCTAGGCGGCAGTAAGCCAAGGCAAGGAGACCGGTAAAGAGGAGGAGGGGGACGAGGAGGAGCATGGGGGTAGCTGCAGGTGAGCTCGATTTGATGATGGGCAGCTCTGTGTTGTGGCGACGACGATGATGAATTGCAGGTAGAGGAGAAACAGTAGTAGTACAGAAACTACCCTCGGTAGCTACGCCTCGTATACCTTGAATTGAATACTAGTACTGCATTTGGTGTTTCTTAATACTAGTACGGCTGGCCGCCTCTTCCAACTGGGCTTTTTTCTTTTTGGACTTTAGCTTTTAGGTCGCAATTGCGACACGTGTAAAGAGGAGCCCTTCCGCCATATTATGTTAGTAGATGGCTTGTCTCATCAATGACAAAACCCCTTAGCCCTCCCTACCAAGATCCAACACCCCACCCCACACAGAATTTACACTTAACTAGCCATCATGCATCATCGGACATCGCACCCATCATTGGACATCGCATCACCCAATCACGATGTCCACTACTATGTGTTAATTATGAACTTCACCCTGTGTGAACTACATGTGACCAGTGTGTGCACCTTGGGTTGCCTAAGTTTTTGATTTGAGCTGGTGGATTATCTCAAGACAATGATCCGTTTCATATGATTTTGAGTGTTTACTAAAAGGAACTAGAGTGCTTTTTTTTTAGCTGCATTCGTATCGAATTACGATTGAGTAAAGTATTAGAAACTATATATGCCATTTCAACACTTCTCAAGCGAAAAATAATCGATTATTTGATGCTATTAATTATGTCTAAGATATTTATTGATTGGGAGGAGAGACATCAAAATGGAGAGAGAGAGAGAGAGAGGCTACCGATTGCCCTGGTTTAGAGGTGTACCTCACAGAAATTGGATACTGATCGTAGTGTTTTGGAGGGGTACCTTGAAAAAAAACACGAGGAGGGTTAGAGGTTTGTCAAGCTTAATGTTCGTAATCATACAAGATGTCAATGTTATTAATTGTTCGTTGTTCCATTTTTATGTTTCAAAAAAGAAGAAGAAAACATGCAAGCTTCCTTGCATTGGGGAATTTGCATTATCCTCTCCATTTTTTATATTACGAGGGAATGCCATTCCCACGACAACGTGCGATTATCGGTCAGTTCATTAACTGCGTTCTTAGTGTCAAAAATGTCAAAAATCACAGAATGATAATGCTTACTCACCGTGGATTGAATGTCTGTTGTCGATGCACCTTGCATCAACGATGTTGGACATCTCTTGCTCTTAACCCGCCGCAAGAGACGACATCCCAGGGAGGATGAAGGAGATAGGCTTGTGACTATTTGGGTGGAGGAAATTTTGGAAGAAGCTGGCATTCTTATCTTTTAGCTTGTGCCAATTCAGAGCCTACTGAAATTCACTCGTCGCTTCATACGTCCAAATCTGGTGGAAGCAAGAAGGATGGTGCTGACAGCTGTGAAAGGCACATTAACAGTGGGCGATCAACTGGTGTAAAGAGTTCAAACCAGATTATTCCTACCATCTGCACTATAGGTATTCGTGTTCTGATTAGTTCCAAACTGAAGTTTGGAAACTTGGCAGCATCATTGCAAGCAATAATTACATCAAGGAAAGTGGGTCTAAAGCTTTACAATCAGAATGAGTCATGTGAGCGAGGACCTTGCATGTGGCATGGTGCACGCAAGACAGAGTTGGTGGAGATTCGCTTGTATGCAAAGCAAGCCGTGGAGATTTGCTATGCAAAGTAGGCTGTGCAGATTTCGCTTTATAATGCTGCTGCGTGCGTTTTTCGTTGAAAAGTGTCGCCACATGGACGAACCTCCGGCCAGAATTTTGAATCTGTGTCTATGCTAACGAGGTATGGCGATAATTTCTCAATTTGCATCTGGTAAAAGTAGTCAGAGCTTTGTTGGCACATCCATGTTGCCCATATCTTGGAATCAATGCACTCCAAGAGACTAACATAGAAAGCTCATCAAGAACTTGTTGTGCTTTCATAAAGGCACCACATTTGGCATAAACTCCAAGAAGCTGTGCTTAACAAGATACCCTCACTTCCCATTTAGTTAAAGCAGCCCAAAGCTTCCCAAACACAACAAAGTCGTGCTATAAGAGACCTCC
Organism: Adiantum capillus-veneris; assembly: GCF_014529385.1. Taxonomy (NCBI): domain Eukaryota; kingdom Viridiplantae; phylum Streptophyta; class Polypodiopsida; order Polypodiales; family Pteridaceae; genus Adiantum; species Adiantum capillus-veneris. The sequence continues at coordinate 66,251,086 of NC_140942.1, read as the reverse complement.
AAGAAATGTCTGGCAAGAATCTCTCAATTCGCATCAGGTAAGCAGTCAGAGCTTCATTGCCACATGCATGTGGAACATATCTTGGAACCAATGCATTCCAAGAGACTAACATAGAAATCTCATCAAGAACATTTTGTGCTTTCATAAGGGCAAGGGCACCACATTCTGCATACATGTCAGCCAACACACATCTTTGTCCAAGACTGCTTGGGCAACAATCCATGCATTGAGCAAGAATCCTGACTTTGCATATGGATAAGACAACCCAAAGCCTCCTTGCTAGAGCCATGTATCTCATATTCAGCAATCAACGGACTCTGAAGGCGACATTTTTGCATAGAAGGTTCATCGAGAAATTTTTGTGCTTTCATACGGACACCTCATCTGGCATACATACGGATCAAAGCATTGCCTGAATGTTTTTGCAACAGCCCTTGACTCGCAACCACATCGTCAATTCTTTCACTTATTCAAAGATCTTGTACAAGGTCACAAGCCTTCTAGGTGGAAGCATAGGTGATTGCGATTAGAGATAGAACATCCCTTCGCGTCTGGTAAAATGAGCCCACAGCTTCCTTGCCACGACAAGGTTGACCATATCCTACAATCCACTCAGTCCAAGAGATGACAGCCTAGAGAGGATCCCCATCAAAACTTCTCGTGCTATTGTGACATACATATAGATCAAAGCACCGCCAAGCATGGCATCTTGATCCGATAGCCCCTGTCTAGCAATCTCATCATGAATTCAGAAATCATACATGTGAAGGTCTTGCATAAGCTTGCCACGACCAGGTTGACCATATCCTGCAATCCACTCACTCCAAGAGACGACATCCTAGAGAGGACCCCATCAAAAACTTATCGTGCTATCATGATGGCACCACATTTGGCATACATATAGATCAAAGCATCACAATCAGCGCATTCCAAGAGACGACATTCCGGACAGAAAGCTCTTCAAGCACTTTTTCTGTTGTCTCAAGCGCACCACATTTTGCATACATATTGACCAAGGTAGTTCCAAGCACGACATCTTTTTTCAAGAGCCTCTAACTAGCAATAAAATTGCGATTTTTTTTGCTCATATCAGCATCTTACATCTTGCGTAGAGCCACATGCCTTCAAGATGCATACGTAGGTAATTGCACTGGAGAGAGGCCCTCGCTTCACATCTGCTAAAAATAGACTAGAGCTTTCTCGCCCTGCCCTTGTGGGGAAGATTTGCAATCAATGCATTCCAAGAGTCCACACTCTAGACAGGAAGCTCCTCGACCACTTGCAAAGAGCCACAATGAATTCTCTCACCAATATGAAGGTGTTGTGTCAGGCCACATGACCTCAAGGTGCAAGCATGTGTGAATGCATTTGGAGAAAGTCCTTCCCTTTGCATTTGATTAAAACAAGTTTCCTTGCCACATCCATATTGGACAATATCTTGCAATGAACAAGTTCTAAGTGACATTATCAAGACGATCCCAATCAACAATTTTTCATGCTTCCTGACGGCACCACATTTGGCATACATATAAACTAAAGCACTACCAAGCATGCCATCTTTTTCCAATAGACCTTGATTAGAGATCTCGTCATGAATTTTCTAACCGATGTTCACGTCTTGTGTAAGTAAGGCCACAAGGTTGAAAGATGCAAGCATAGGTGATTTGCATTTGGAGAGAGATCTTCCCTTTGCATCCAACAATGAAAGCAACACAAAGCCATAACGGGCATCTTACAATCAACCCGTTCCAAGAGACTACGTTTCAGATAAAATGCTCATTGCCCTTGACTAGCAGTCTCATCGTTAATATACTCACCCATGTGAACTTCTTGTGTGAGGCCTTAGGTCATCAATGTACATGATTGCATTTCAAGAAAGGAATCCATTCATATCTGGTTAAAAAAGCCCAGGCTTCCTTGGTACATCCATGTTGAGCATATTCTGCAATCAATGTGCATCAAGAAACGACATCTAGGGGATAAAAAACCCATTAATAGCTTTGTAAGAGTATCACATTCGGCATATACACTCACCGATGTGGTGATGGACAGAAAGAAATTTATGTGGTTATATAAGGGCACCACATTTGACATACATATAGCATTGCCAAGCACAACATGTTTCTTCAATAGCCCTTAACTAGCAATCTCATCGTGGAGTTTCAATCCCAAGTAAAGATCTTGCGTAAGCCTAGTGCTTTCTTGAGGGCACCCCATTTGGCATAATAGCCCTTGACTAGTAATCTAGTGCTTTCGTGAGGGCACTACATTTGGCATGATAGCCCATGACTAGTGATCTGACTTTGAATTCTCTCATCTTTTGTAATGCCACAGGCCTGCAAGGTGTGCACATAGGTGATTTCCATATGGAGAGAGGCCTTCCCTTTGCATCCAATATCCTGCATCAACATGCTCCAAGTGACATTACATAGAGGATGTCATTCAAGAATTTTTCGTGTTTCTGTGATGGCACCATATTTGGCATACATATCAACTAAAGCACTACTAAGCATGCCATCTTTCTCCAAGAGACCCTGATTGGAAATCTCGTTGTAAAGTCTATTACCCATGTTGACGTCTTGCGTAAGTAAGGCCACAAGGTTGAAAGGTGCAAACATAGGTGATTTGAATTTGAAGAGATCTCTTCCCTTCACATCCACTAGTAAAAATAGTAGAGTGTTTCCTTGCCACAGCCATAACAGGCATTCTACGATCAGCCTGTTCCAAGAGACGACATTTCAGATTTACATGTCCAGGAGCACACCACCCTACCCTGCACAACATGGCCTTTCAAAAACCCCTGTCTTGGAATCTCATCATGAATCTGCTTCCCCCTATCAATAGTTTTGCTTGTGGCACAAGCTTTCAATGTGTAGACGCACGTCACTGCATTTGGCAAAACACCCCTACATTGCATCTGCTCAAGACAATCTAGAACAAATCAACCTCGTCCTTCATGTGCACAAACTACTGACATGATAGTCGATGTTTTCAAGTAGTGTTTTGGCCTCATTAAGCTTGCCACATTGCCACACACAACATGTTTATGCAACAACCCCCCAATAGCCCGTAATTGCATAGGTGATTGCATTTGAAGGAAGGCCTTTCCTTCGCATCTGCTGAAAACATCTCAATGCTTCATTTCCATAGCCATGTTGTGCATATCTCGTGAGAACATCCTAGCCATGAAAAAGGGCCTTTCTTTTGCATCTGGTGAAAAATCTGATTACTTCGTTATTGCCACAACCATGTTGGGTATATCCTGTAGTGCACCACGTTTGGCATACATATCGACCAAGGCAGTGCCAAGCACGACATCTTTCTCCAAGAGCCTCTGACTAACAATATAATTGTGATTTTTTGTGCCCATATCAGCATCTTGCCTAGAGCCACATGCCTTCAAGATGCATGCATAATTGATTGCAGCCAGAGAGAGGCCTTTGCTTCGCGTCTGCTGAAAACAGATGGCATTCCTTGCCGTGCTTTCTCAAGTGCACCCCACTTGGCATACATATTGACCAAGATAATGCCAAGCCCAACATCTTTTTTCAACAGCCTCTGACTGAATTTTGTGCCCATATCAGCACCTTACGTAGAGCCAGATGCCTTCAAGATGCACCCGTAGATGATTGCAATAGGAGATAGGCCTTTGTTTCACATCAAACAGAACACGGAGAGGGAGCTGTTCTGAAAGTGTGAGCGCTGCCTGCGATCCGTTAAAAAAGTGCAGTTGAGCCAGATGAAAATAACCAATAGCTGATAAACGTTTTCCTGTTAAAAAGTGTCGCCACACACATATAAACATTTGGCATACATATAAACTAAAGCACTACCAAGCATGCCATCTTTGTCCAATAGACCTTGATTGGAGATCTCGTCGTGAATTTTCTCACCCATGTTTATGTCTTGTGTATGTAAGGCTAGAAGGTTGAAAGATGCAAGCATAGGTGATTTGCATTTGGAGAGCGCTCTTCGCTTCGCATCAAATAATAAAAGAAACAGAAAGCGATAACGGGCATCTTACAATCAACCCGTTCCAAGAGATGACGTTTTAGATAAAATGCTCATTGCCCTTGACTAGCATCGTCAATATACTCACCCATGTGAACTTCTTGTGTGAGGCCTTAGGTCATCAATGTACATGATTGCATTTCAAGAAAGGACTCCATTCATATTTGGTTAAAAAAGCCCAGGCTTCCTTGGCACATCCATGTTGAGCATATTTTGCAATCAATGTGCATCAGGAAACAACATCTAGGGGATAAAAAACCCATCAATAGCTTTGTGAGAGTATGACGTTCGACATATACACTCACCAATGTGCTGATAGATAGAAAGATCATCAAGAAATTTTGTGCTTATATAAGGGCACCACATTTGACATACATATGGCATTGCCAAGCACAACATGTTTCTTCAATAGCCCTTGACTAGTAATCTAGTGCTTTTGTGGGGGCAATACATTTGGCATGAACGCCCATGACTAGTGATCTAACTTTGAATTCTCTCATCTTTTGTAATGCCACAGGCCTGCAATGTGTGGGCATAGGTGATTTTCATCTGGAGAGAGGCCTTCCCTTTGCATCCAATATCCTACATCAACACGCTCCAAGTGACATTACACAGAGGATGTCAATCAAGAATTTTTTGTGTTTTCGTGAAGGCACCATATTTGACATACATATCAACTACAACACTACTAAGCATGCCATCCTTCTGCAATAGACCCTAACTGGCAATCTCGTCATAAACTCTATTACCCATGTTGACGTCTTGCGTAAGTAAGGCCACAAGGTTGAAAGGTGCAAACATAGGTGATTTAAATTTGAAGAGAGCTCTTCCCTTCGCATCCACTTGTAAAAGCAGTAGAGTGTTTCCTTGCCACAACCATAATAGGCATCCTACAATCAACCTGTTCCAAGAGACGATGTTTCAAATTTACATGTCGAGGAACACACCAGCCTACCCTGCACAACATGGATTTAAAAAAACCCCTATCTTGGAATCTCATCATGAATCTGCTCCCCCCTATCAGTAGCTTTGCTTGTGGCACAAGCTTTCAATGTGTAGAAGCACGTCATCGTCTCAAGAAAATATAGAACAAGTCAACCTCGTCCTTCATGTGTATAACCTGCTAACATGATATTCCATGTTGTCAAGTAGTGTTTTGGCCTCATTAAGCTTGCCACATTGCCACACACAACATGTTTTTGCGACATCCCCCCATAGCCCCTAATTGCATAGGTGATTGCATTTGATCCTTCGCATCTGCTGAAAACATCTCAATGCTTCCTTGCCACAACCATGTTGTGCATATCTCGTGAAAACATCCTAGCCATGAAAAAGGGCCTTTCTTTTGCATCTAGTGAAAAATCTGATTACTTCGTTATTGCCACAACCATGTTGGGAATATCTTGTAGCGAACCACATTTGGCATACATATCGACCAAGCAAGTGCCAACCACGACATCTTTTTCCAATAGCCTCTGACTAATAATATAATTGTGAATTTTTGTGCCCATATCAACACTTGCCTAGAGCCACATGCCTTCAAGATGCATGCATAGTTGATTGCATCCAGAGAGAGGCCCTTGCTTCGCATCTACTGAAAACAGATAGCATTCCTTGCTGTGCTTTCTCAAGCGCATCCCACTTGGCATACATATTGACCCAGACAATGCCAAGCCCAACATCTTTTTTCAACAGCCTCTGACTGAATTTTGTGCCCATATCAACATCTTACGTAGAGCCAGATGCCTTCAAGATTCACCCGTAGATGATTGCAACAGGAGATAGGCCCTTGTTTCACATCAAACAGAGCACAGAGAGGGAGATGTTCTGAAAGTTGTGACTGTTTCCTGCAATTCGATAAAAAAGCGCCGTTGAGCAAGACGAAAATAGCCGATAGCTGAAAAAATGTTTTCTTGTTAAAAAGTGTTGCCACATACATATAAACATTTGGCATACATGTAAACTAAAGCACTACCAAGCATGCCATCTTTGTCCAATAGACCTTGATTGGAGATCTCATCATGAATTTTCTCACCCATGTTCACATCTTGTGTAAGTAAGGCCACAAGGTTGAAAGGTGCAAGCATAGGTGATTTGCATTTGGAGAGAGCTCTACCCTTCGCATCCAACAAGGAAAGCAGGACAAAGCCATAACTGGCATCTTACAATCAACCCGTTCCAAGAGACGACGTTTTAGATAAAATGCTAATTGCCCTTGACTAGCAGTCTCATCGTCAATATACTCACCCATGTGAACTTCTTGTGTGAGGCCTTAGGTCATTAATGTACATGACTGCATTTCAAGAAAGGACTCCATTCATATCTGGTTAAAAAAGCCCAGGCTTCCTTGGCACATCCATGCTGAGCATATTCTGCAATCAATGTGCATCAAGAAACGACATCTGGGGGATAAAAAACCCATCAATAGCTTTGTAAGAGTATCACGCTCGGCATATACACTCACCAATGTGTTGATAGACAGAAAGATATTTATGTGGTTATAGAAGGGCACCACATTTGACATACATATAGCATTGCCAAGCACAACATATTTCTTCAATATCCCTTGACTAGCAATATCATCGTGGATTTTCAGGCCCAAGTAAAGATCTTGCGTAAGCCTAGTGCTTTCTTGAGGGCACCCCATTTGGCATAATAGCCCTTGACTAGTAATCTAGTGCTTTTTTGAGGGCACTACATTTGGCATGATAGCCCATGACTAGTGATCTCACTTTGAATTCTTTCATCTTTTGTAATGCCACATGCCTGCGAGGTGTGGGAATAGGTAATTTCCATATGGAGAGAGGGCTTCCCTTTGCATCCAATATCCTGCATTAACACGCTCTAAGTGACATTACACAGAGGATTTCAATCAAGAATTTTTTCGTGTTTCCGTGACAGCACCATATTTGGCATACATATCAACTAAAGCACTAGTAAGCATGCCATCTTTCTCCAACAGACCCTGACTGGCAATCTCGTTGTAAATTCTGTTACCCATGTTGACGTCTTGCATAAGTAAGGCCACAAGGTTGAAAGGTGCAACCATAAGTGATTTGAATTTGAAGAGAGCTCTTCCTCCATTAGTAAAAGCAATAGAGTGTTTCCTTGCCATAGCCATAACAGGCATCCTACAATCAACTTGTTCCAAGAGACGACGTTTCAAATTTACATGTCCAGGAGCACACCACCCTACCCTGCACAACATGGCTTTCCAAAAACACATGTCTTGGAATCTTATCATGAATCTTATTCCCCTATAAATAGCTTTGCTTGTGGCACAAGATTTCAATTTTTAGACGCACGTCACTGCATTTGGCAAAACACCCCTACATTGCATCTGCTCAAGACAATCTAGAACAAATCAACCTCGTCTTCATGTGCTCAACCTGCCAACATGATAGTCCATGTGGTCAAGTAGTGTTTTGGCCTCATTAAGTTTGCCACATTGCCACACACAACATGTTTATGCAACAGCCCCCCAATAGCCCCTAATTGCATAGGGGATTGCATTTGAAGAAAGGTCTTTCCTTCACATCTGCTGATAAACGTCTCAATGCTTTGTTGTTACAGCCATGTTGTGCCTTTGACTAACAATATAATTGTGATTTTTTGTGCCCATATCAGCATCCTTCCTAGAGCCACATGCCTTCAAGATGCATGCATAGTTGATTGCATTCAGAGAGAGGCCCTTGCTTCACATCTGCTGAAAACAGATGGCATTCCTTGCCGTGATTTCTCACGCGCACCCCACTTGGCATACATATTGACCAAGACAATGCCAAGCCGAACATCTTTTTTCAATAGGCTCTGGCTGAATTTTGTGCCCATATCAGCATCTTGCGTAGAGCCAAATGCCTTCAAGATGCACCCGTAGATGATTGCAACTCGAGATAGGCCCTTGTTTCACATCAAATAGAACACGGAGAGGGAGCTGTTCTGAAAGTTGTGAGCGCTGCCTGTGATCCAATAAAAAAGCATACTTGGGCCATATGAAAATAGCCGAAAGCTGATAAACATTTTCCTGTTAAAAAGTGTCGCCACATACATATAAACATTTGGCAATCATGTAAACTAAAGCACTACCAAGCATGCCATCTTTGTCCAATAGACCTTGATTGGAGATCTTGTCGTGAATTTTCTCATCCATGTTCACGTCATGTGTAAGTACTGCCACAAGGTTGAAAGGTGCAAGCATAGGTTATTTGCATTTGGAGAGAGCTTTTCCTTTCGCATCCAACAATGAAAGCAACACAAAGCCATAACGGGCATCTTACGATCAACCCGTTCCAAGAGACGACGTTTCATATAAAATGCTCATTGCCCTTGACTAGCAGTCTCATCGTCAATATACTCACCCATGTGAACTTCTTGTGTGAGGCCTTAGGTCATCAATGTACATTCATATCAGGTTAAAAAAGCCCAGGCTTCCTTGGCACATCCATGTTGAGCATATTCTGCAATCTATGTGTATCAAGAAACGACATTGGGGGACAAAAAACCCATCAATAGCTTTGTAAGAGTATCACATTCGGCATATACACTCACCGATGTGGTGATGGACAGAAAGATATTTATGTGGTTATATAAGGGCACCACATTTGACATACATATAGCATTGCCAAGCACAACATGTTTCTTCAATAGCCCTTAACTAGCAATCTCATAGTGGAGTTTCAATCCCAAGTAAAGATCTTGCGTAAGCCTAGTGCTTTCTTGAGGGCACCCCATTTGGCATAATAGCCCTTGACTAGTAATCTAGTGCTTTCGTGAGGGCACTACATTTGGCATGATAGCCCATGACTAGTGATCTGACTTTGAATTCTCTCATCTTTTGTAATGCCACAGGCCTGCAAGGTGTGCACATAGGTGATTTCCATATGGAGAGAGGCCTTCCCTTTGCATCCAATATCCTGCATCAACATGCTCCAAGTGACATTACATAGAGGATGTCATTCAAGAATTTTTCGTGTTTCTGTGATGGCACCATATTTGGCATACATATCAACTAAAGCACTACTAAGCATGCCATCTTTCTCCAAGAGACCCTGATTGGAAATCTCGTTGTAAAGTCTATTACCCATGTTGACGTCTTGCGTAAGTAAGGCCACAAGGTTGAAAGGTGCAAACATAGGTGATTTGAATTTGAAGAGATCTCTTCCCTTCACATCCACTAGTAAAAATAGTAGAGTGTTTCCTTGCCACAGCCATAACAGGCATTCTACGATCAGCCTGTTCCAAGAGACGACATTTCAGATTTACATGTCCAGGAGCACACCACCCTACCCTGCACAACATGGCCTTTCAAAAACCCCTGTCTTGGAATCTCATCATGAATCTGCTTCCCCCTATCAATAGTTTTGCTTGTGGCACAAGCTTTCAATGTGTAGACGCACGTCACTGCATTTGGCAAAACACCCCTACATTGCATCTGCTCAAGACAATCTAGAACAAATCAACCTCGTCCTTCATGTGCACAAACTACTGACATGATAGTCGATGTTTTCAAGTAGTGTTTTGGCCTCATTAAGCTTGCCACATTGCCACACACAACATGTTTATGCAACAACCCCCCAATAGCCCGTAATTGCATAGGTGATTGCATTTGAAGGAAGGCCTTTCCTTCGCATCTGCTGAAAACATCTCAATGCTTCATTTCCATAGCCATGTTGTGCATATCTCGTGAGAACATCCTAGCCATGAAAAAGGGCCTTTCTTTTGCATCTGGTGAAAAATATGATTACTTCGTTATTGCCACAACCATGTTGGGTATATCCTGTAGTGCACCACGTTTGGCATACATATCGACCAAGGCAGTGCCAAGCACGACATCTTTCTCCAAGAGCCTCTGACTAACAATATAATTGTGATTTTTTGTGCCCATATCAACATCGTGCCTAGAGCCACATGCCTTCAAGATGCATGCATAGTTGATTGCATCCAAAGAGAGGCCCTTGCTTCGCATCTGTTGAAAACAGATGGTATTCCTTGCCGTGCTTTCTCAAGCGCACCCCACTTGGCATACATATTGACCAAGACAATGCCAAGCCCAACATCGTTTTTCAACATCCTTTGATTGAATTTTGTCCCCATATCAGCATCTTGCGTAGAGCCAAATGCCTTCAAGATTCACCCGTAGATGATTGCAACTGGAGATAGGCCCTTGTTTCACATCAAACAGAACATGGAGAGGGAGCTGTTCTAAAAGTTGTGAGCACTGTCTGCGATCCGATAAAAAAGAGTAGTTAGCCAGATGAAATTAACCGATAGTTGATAAATGTTTTTCCGTTAAAAAGTGTCGCCACGTGGATGAACCTCCAACCAGCATTGCGATTTTGGCTTCTACGCTATCGAAGTAAGCATGTCATACTATGATATCTTTTGAGATTATACGCGCCACTCAAATTAATGATTAGACTTAGAGGATTGTATAAAAGTTGATTATATATCTTTTGAAAAGAAAGTGACTGACTTTTCTTCTAAGATCTTGCTTGAGATCAAGAAAATTACATCTCTTTGATTTGTTTATGAGTTGCCTTTTCATGTGTGTGTATGTGTGTGTGTATGTTTTGCATGCAGTACTCGTTCTTTTTCTAGAGTAGTTGTTAATTCTTAGAAACCCATATGGATTTCAAGACTACAACTCTAAGTATAGTAATTTCTATCCTCATATCTTCATCGTCTAAGTGCTTGGACCCTAGCACTAAGTCTCGTCTAAAGAAAAGGGTGTGTAGATGGCAGAACACTCATCTGCAGACTGATCATTGGTTATCTTCATATGAGGTGGGATATGGTCTCAGTTTGTTGGTTGCATATGATGCAGACTCCATCGCCAATATCTCTCATTTTGGCCTCGTCTTGGTCAGTAGAAAACCAAAAAGCATTTTTCAAAGGAAAACTTTTCGCATTTAGAGCGCCATATGTTCTCCAAGACCTGGCTCCATCTGGGTCTGCCCCACTTTTTTGGACCAAGTCTTATTAAGTTGTCCAACCCACTGCTCAGAGAAAGCCAGCTTCTCATAAATGCTCTTTGTCAAGGGAGAAATAAAGACCTTTCCCCCATGCCACTTCCACGCCGTCCACTTGATTGCCATAGAGCAAGGTGGGAGGAAGATGTGGGAAAGTAAATCCAGGAGTCTACCAATAAGAACCCCTTTCCGTAGGAAAAGTCTATTGACCTCTTTCAATCTTTCTAGAGACTACCATCCTCCTCACGATGGTTCCACAAAGAGGCCAGGGTGCCAAATCCTTTGTTGTTGAGTTGTCTTGCAATCTCGATCCAGTGGATATCAAGAAAAAAACCTTGTAAAATAGGACCCCAAGGAGACCAGTGCAGAGCAATGTTTTTTCCGTATCTGGTCTTTTCATCCCAAATGAGTATGGAGGTGGCACAAGTCTCTCATTTCTACAAATTTTTCTTTAAAAGTCCAAAAAATCTAGATATGAGAGAAGTGAGAAGGAAAAAAGTTTAAAGACATAAGAAAATATTATTAGTGTGAATTTGAATCTCCTATGAATATTTGTATGATGTTCCTTGTAAACTTTAGAAAATGTTATAAATTTTTAAAAAAGATTTAAGATATGAATTTCCTATTTGGAGGAGCTTAAAGGGAAGGTTGTATTCTAGGAATATGTTCTTTTATAAACATAAAGCAAAAAAAAGTGATGACAAAACTCAAAAAAGTTAACTAGAACCTTGGAAGGTAGCTCCTAAAGTGAAACCCCTACTCTTCCAAAAAATGAAATGATTTTCCTCTAACTGCCTTCTCCACTCTCCTTATTAGTAAAACAGCGCCGCCTTTGGCGACGGCATGGCCCTCTTACTCTCAAACCCCTTGCTCTTACTTAGCATCTCTCTCTCTCTCTCTCTCTCTCTCTCTCTCTCTCTCTCTCTCTCTCTCTCTCTCTCTCTCTCTCTCTCTCGTCGATTTGAATTCCAAGCTCCAACTTGCCTCGTGCATGTGGCTTGTTTACATGCTACACAACTCCTCCATTTGATAGCTTGGGATGTTGGACTTGATGCTTCATCTAATTGTCAGGTTGTATCTCTCCTACCAGATTGAGGGGAGATTGACATGTGGGCTACAGGCTACTGGAAATGAAGCTTGTTGGGCCTATCCTAACCTTGACCCCTTTTCTTCAAGATGAAAGCATATGTGATTGCATATGGAGAGACACCCTCACTTTGCATCCGCCAAAGATAGCCCAAAGCTTCTTGGCCCTGCCAAAGTTGGGAATATCCTGCAATTAGTGCATTCCAAGGGACAACATCTCGGACAGGAAGCTCCTCTTCATAAAGCACTTTTTGTGCTTTATGAAGTGCACCACGTTTGGCATACATGTCGACCAAGGGAGTGCCAATCATGATGTTTTCTTTCAACAACCCCTAATGAACAATATCATCGTGAATTTTCTTTTGCCCATATCAACATCTTGTGTAATGCTACATGCCTTTTAAGTGCAAGTGTACGTGATTGCATCTAGAGAGATTCCCTCTCTCTGCATCTACTGAAAATAGCCCAAAGCTTTCCGAACTTAACCCTTGCATTCAAGATGCAAGCGTATGTGACTGCATTTAGAGTGACACCCTCACTTTGCATCCGTTGAAAACAGCCCAGAGCTTCTTGGACCTGCCCAAGTTGGGCATATCCCGCAATCAGTGCATTCCAAGAGACGACATCCCGAGTAGGAAGCTCCTCAAGCACTTTTTGTGCTTTATGAACGTGCAACACATTTAGCATACATGTTGACCAAGGCAGTGCCAAGCAAGCACCATGTTTTCTTTCAATAACCCCTGACTAACAATATCATCCTGAATTGTTTTTGCCCATATCAACATCTTGTGTAGTGCCACATGTCTTGAAGGTGCAAATGTAGGTGATTGCATTTGGAGAGACGCCCTCTCTTTGCATCTACTGAGCTTCTTGACCCTAATCATATGTTGTACATTTCCTGTAACCAATGCCATCGACGACTTGTTGCACTTTGTCAAGTCCACCGCACTTGACATACTAACTAACGTCTTGCTTAACCATGTCTTCTTTTCAAACCAACCAGTATGACGGATATCACCATGTATCTTATTGCCTTGGTAGCAGAGTCTTCAATAAGTAAGCTCCCAAAAGAAAAACTTATTCTCTTCCCCTCCATGTTTGCTTGTGTAGCGGATATTGCTACTTTCTTGCCATTGCTATATGTTCACAAAATCAACAGTGTGTGCGCGCGCTTCCGCCTGTGGTCGCAATTCACTTCGTGCAATGGCATTGCTCTTTGCTCCTCAACCTACACATGCACTATGGATTTAGATGTGTGCGGGGATGAGGAAAATGGAATTACTCGTTTATCACCAAATGTGGTGGATTGGTTATCCTAATTTTATCGAGAGTATGAAATGAGGTCTTAAGCTCAATACTCATCACTTACATCTTTCAGGTCTCTTCGGATTACTCCCACAACATTAAAAATCTTTCTTAAAGTTCTCTTCTTCTTTCTTCTCTCTCTCTCTCTCTCTCTCTCTCTCTCTCTCTCTCATTTTCCTTGAATTTTAGACGAATCCTTAGTTCTAAAAACTCTCTCTCTACTATTTTTCTTAAATCCTTAAGTCTAATCTCTCTCTCTCTCTCTCTCTCTCTCTCTCTCTCTCCCCCCCCCCCCCCCCCCCCCCCCCCCCAAAACTACTGCATGACTGTCTCTCCCTTTCATGGCGCCCCAACACTTGCAATAAAATCTCTCTCTTTCACGCGCATACACTCTTGCATGCACCCTTGCACGCATAACATGCACGAAAGTAGGAGTGCGTACAAAGTTAGGTGTTGTTGGTTGCCGGCCATCTATTATCGTAAGAATCATGAACAAACGCTCATACTAAGAGGCTTTTTGGACATTTTTCGTGGTAACCCCCAAAACCCCCACCTCCCTCCTTGAGAACGTGCCACCATAGAATGCCCCACTCCCCCTCTTTGCCTTGGCCGTCCATAGTGGCGCTGCCTCAACCGCATCCAGAGAGAGAGAGAGAGAGAGAGAGAGAGAGAGAGAGAGAGAGAGAGAGAGAGAGAGAAAGAGAGACGATGTATCGGCCCTGTTGCCCTGGCGACTTCTGCCTCACTGAACATGCTGGCCTATGTGCTCAACCTTTGGTCTTGAGCCTAGCCAGGCATGCGCACACATGAGCGACAAGGTGCAAGTGTGGACGCACAACCTGTAGGCTCAGTATCGCAGGAAAAAATCTCTCTCTTTTTCTCTCTTTACTCCCTTTAACCTTTTAACTCAAGAACTTAAAAGATTTACTCTTTTGAAGACTCTACTGAAAAATCTTCTAAGTTCTCTCTCTTTGAGAGAGAGAGAGAGAGAGAGAGAGAGAGAGAGAGAGAGAGAGAGAGAGAGAGAGAGAGAAGAAGAAGAAGAAGAAGAAGAAGAGAATTTTAACGTCGTAGGAAACTATCTCAAGAGACCTTAAAGATCTATCCGACTTCTTTGCTGGCGACTTTCTCTGTGTCTAGATTTAGGCATTGAAATTTGAGGCTGAATAGGCACAAGTGATGTGTGTGTGTGTGTGTGTGTTAGAGAGAGAGAGAGAGAGAGAGAGAGAGAGAGAGAGAGAGAGAGAGAGAGAGAGAGAGAGAGAGAGAGAGGCAACATGTACGCGGGCATACATGGGTTTGATCATGTAGTATAATATACAAGGGCTCAAAACCTTGATCATGCACTAGGCACAGGGTTCGATCATGTAGCAGAATATACATGGGTTCGATCATGTAGCAGAATATACAAGGGCTCAAAACCTTGATCATGCACTAGGCGCAGGGTTCGGCAATGGGCAACTTAGAAAGGGGAGGATTAAAAGAGGAGGCAGAAGTACTGACTGGCGCAGGGCTGGCCACTACATAGCATAGAAAGGGGAGGATGAAGGTAGGAGGCAAAAGGTAAGGTGGTGAGTAGTGAGTAGCAGTGTTCAGAAAAAATCATTTTCACAACCATACACAACTCCTATTTATGGATTACCAAGAGGAAATATTGAAAAATAGAGTAAATTTTTACTAATTTTACACTATTTTCCCCATAATTTGAGGAGGTTTTTTCCTTTTCTTCTTCCAAGAAATTTTTTATTTCAAAGTGGTACAATTGTAGGCAGCAATCCTACATATGCCTTATTAGATGGGAGTACAGTCCCCACTAGCTGCCAAACGCTCAAGATGAGGGATTGAACCTTGGAACGAATGGACAACGCTTTGGGTTGTTTTCAGTGGATGCGAATCGAGGGTGTCTCATCCACACCTTGGGCTATTTTCAGTGGATGCAAATTGAGGGTGTATCTCCAGATGCAATGTTGTCTCATGGAGTGCATTGATTGTAGGATATGTCCAACAAGGTCGAGGAGGAATATTGTTTGTCGCTTTATGGGTGCCTTGGTCGTCATGTATGCCAAATGTGATGCACTTCATAAAGCACACAAAGTATTTGAGGAGCTTCCTTTTGGGGATGTCATCTCTTGAAATGCACCTATTGCAGGGATATCCACAACTTGGGGAGGTCCACGAAATGGAAGCAGGGGTGGAAAGCATGGGGTTTCCCCTATTCCTTAGAGATGCAACCACTTTCGCTTGCATACCGCCAACATGGCGGATACCCAAAAAGTTATATGCAAAGACACATGTCGGCAATTGTCACAGCCGTCACACACACATATACATGTACTCGGTGGTAAGAGCGAGCTAAGTGTTTCCACAAGATCTGTCACACATACGTTTTTGATGTAGAGATCTCTTTGGGTCATTCCAAGTTTTGTTCAATTGCAAACTTGGGACTGCAATGGAATTTTATCTACTGCACTTAGTAATTGTCGGTTTGTTTGAACGATGAAAGGTATAGGCGGGTCTCTTTGTGCCAGTGGTGGTCTTTTCAAGAACATTATATGTAACCCGTATGATTGGTTTTCCATTTTAAGACCAACACCCCTCCAGAGTTAGTTAAAGTGGAAGGTTTTGTTTGCCAACAAGGTCAAGGAGGGAGATTGTTTGTCACTTTGTGGGTGCCTTGGTTGTCATGTATGCCAAATGTGATGCAGTTCATAAAGCACACAAAGTTTTTGAGGAGCTTCCTGTTGGGGATGTCATCTCTTGAAATGCACCTATTGAGGAGATATCCACAACTTGGGGAGGTCCACGGAATGGAAGCAGGGGTGGCAAGCATGGGGTTTCCCCTATTCCTCGGAGATGCAACCACTTTTGCTTGCATACCGACAACATGGCGGATACCCTAAAAGTTATCTGCAAAGATGCATGTCGGCAATTGTCAGAGCCGTCACACACACATATACATGTATCGGTCGTAAGAGCGAGCTAAGTGTTTCCACAAGAGTTGTCACACATATGTAATTCATGCTTTTTTGATGTAGAGATCTCTTTGGGTCATTCCAAGTTTTGTTCAATTGCAAACTTGGGACCTCAATGGAATTTTATCTACTGCACTTAGTAATTTTTTGGTTTGTTTGAACGATGAAAGGTATAGGCAGGTCTCTTTGTGCCAGTGGTGGTCTTTGTTCAATTGCAAACCTGGGAATGTAATGGAATTTTATCTACTGCACTTAGTAATTTTTCGGTTTGTTTGAACGATGAAAGGTATAGGTGGGTCTCTTTGTGCCAGTGGTGGTCTTTTCAAGAACAGTATATGTAGCGCGTATGATGGGTTTTCCATTTTAAGACCAACACCCCTCCATAGTTAGTTAAAGTGGAAGGTTTTGTTTGTAAAGGAACCAATGGTCTGTGTTCTTCGTTTATGACATCTTACCATAAAGAGAAAGCACTACAGCAACCTAGAAGGCATGTGGCCGGTAGAGAGCTCTTTACACGAGTGGGGTGCTTCAGGAATCTGCTTGCACTCAGCCTTCTTATAGACTAGGGGGAGGGATTCCAGAACCCTCCCGAGCCACGTGGAAGAAACTAAATCAAATAGTGAGCGCCACACACACACACACACACACACACACACACACACACACACACACACACACACACACACACACACACACACACACACACACACACACACACACACACACACACACACACACACACATAGTGTGAGTGCCACTAAACGCAGCAAGTCATGACTATAAACACGTGCGCACACTTACGGGTCCATGCTCATGATCCATGTCAAGCAAGTTGTGAACTGGATTGCTGCTAGAGGATATCGAGTTTGGACTTTGCAAAAGTCGTACACATGTTCCAGATTGTTACCTGCTAAATGGGGATGGCAATGGGCATGGTAGAGAGAGAAAGGACAATCCGTATGAAATGTTTGCAAGCATAAGTGAAAATGCACAATAACTCGCACGATAATCTTCTCTCTCTCTCTCTCTCTCTCTCTCTCTCTCTCTCTCTCTCTCTCTCTCTCACCCAACATGGAGTGGAATAAATCGGCATTTGACATCATGTAAACAAGTATCATTAAATTAATTTAATTTGTGTCATAGTAAGAGCGAGCGAGACCCGCCGGTAGGTGGGTCGCGCAAGCTAGTATCACTTATAATATAATGGAAATGTTATATGTATACAATCATGGGCTGGAGTACAAGGTTGAATCTATACTAATAGATAAAGGGGGAGGGAATTTAGGTTCCCCCCCTTGACACGTGTCAACAGCAGATTAATCCGGCAGTGTCGCCTGTAGCGTCCGAAAAACACAGTGACGCAGAGAGAGAGAGAGAGAGAGAGAGAGAGAGAGAGAGAGAGAGAGAGAGAGAGAGAGAGAGAGAGAGAGAGAGGTGACTAGTTATATTTATGTGGGAGGGGAGAATTGCGACGGATAGGCAACCTTCAACTCCACACACACGGATGGATAAGGGGAGCTGCTATCCTAAGTAAATATAGAAACTAGGGGCCTCAAGTCATCTGAATCGTGGGCAACACTCCCAAAGGCAGTGGAGATTTGATGCAATGTGAGTGCAACTTGATGCATGGAAGGCCGCTCCATGCCTTCCAGGGCCAAGCACCGCCATGGGAGCTTAGCCACATCGTAGATGGAAGAGTGCAGCCTCCATTCAACTTCCACGTCAAACTGGTTTCATATTAAGCAAACTGGTTTTCCAGTGCCATGTGTCAAACTCTGTTGAGTTCCGACATCCAAACTTAGCCATACTCGCCTGAGTGAGGGGAGACGGCAAGTGCTCTGATTCTCACAAGCCGCGCGACACACACACGACGCACACACACTGCACAGTGAGCGCCACTGGCAACTGAAAGATATCCTCATGCTCTGCAATGAATGCTTCAAGAGAGAGCGATCGATGATGAGATTGCAGCCCGGTCCAGCTCAGCATCGAACGGAGAGAGAGAGAGAGAGAGAGAGAGAGAGAGAGAGAGAGAGAGAGAGAGAGAGAGAGAGAGAGAGAGAGAGAGAGAATATCCCCGTCTGCGTACTGTTCGCGCATGAGAAACTGTGTGTGTGTGTGAGAGAGAGACGATTGAGGCCAAAATACTATAACGAAAACTACTACTTTGTGGAAATTCCCAAAATACCCCTCAAATTTTATAAATTCCCAATATACCCCCACTATTTTGTCAAAATGCCTTTCAAATTTTCCAGATTTCCAAAAAACCCCTGGTTGTGAGATTAGATTTCTCGAAAGATAACAAAAATTTGTAGCTTTTCATAAGAAGATTGATTGCCTATCAATTCAAGATGCTATAACAAAATTTGAGTTGGTTATGTAGGCTTTGGAGATAAATTGCTTCATTATTTTCGAACACAACTGCAGGATAATTTGTTACAAATTACATGCTACGCACTCAAAAACGAATCTCAATTGTCAAAAAAGCATAATGATCAGAAAATCTTGATCAATCCAACCAAAATATATACAAGGGTATCCACAAACTAGAGGGGTATTTTGGTAATTTTCCCAATTTATAGTTCCGAGGTCCTTATGAGAGAGAGAGAGAGAGAGAGAGAGAGAGAGAGAGAGAGAAGAAGAAGAAGAAGAAGAAGAAGAAGAAGAAGAAGAAGAGAGTTTTAATGTCGTAGGAAACTATCCCAAGAGACCTTAAAGATCTAGCCGACGAGGAGTTGAACTCAAGACCTGTTATGAGAGAGAGAGAGCGAGAATGAATGCTTCAAGAGAGAGCGATCGACGATGAGATTGCAGGCCCGGTCCAGCTCAGCATTGAACGGAGAGAGAGAGAGATCCTGCAATAGGCGTTGTCCATCGGCCGCCGGCGTCAAAGAGAGAGAGAGAGAGAGAGAGAGAGAGAGAGAGAGAGAGAGAGAGAGAGAATATCCCCGTCTGCGTATTGTTCGCGCATGAGAAACTGTGTGTGTGTGTGTGAGAGAGAGAAGATTGAGGCCAAAATAATATAACGAAAACTACTACTTTGTGGAAATTCCCAAAATACCCCTCAAATTTTATAAATTCCCAATATACCCCCACTATTTTGTCAAAATGCCTTTCAAATTTTCCAGACTTCCAAAAAACCCCTGGTTGTGAGATTAGATTTCTCGAAAGATAACAAAAATTTGTAGCTTTTCATAAGAAGATTGATTGTCTATCAATTCAAGATGCTATAACAAAATTTGAGTTGGTTATGTAGGCTTTGGAGATGAATTGCTTCATTATTTTCGAACACAATTGCAGGATAATTTGTTACAAATTACATGCTACGCACTCAAAAACGAATCTCAATTGTCAAAAAAGCATAATGATTAGAAAATCTTGATCAATCAACCAAAATATATACAAGGGTATTTTCGGAATTTCCACAAACTAGAGGGGTATTTTGGTAATTTTCCCAATTTATAGTTCCGACGTCCTTATGAGAGAGAGAGAGAGAAGAAGAAGAAGAAGAAGAAGAAGAAGAAGAAGAAGAGAGTTTTAATGTCGTAGGAAACTATCCCAAGAGACCTTAAAGATCTAGCCGACGAGGAGTTGAACTCAAGACCTGTTATAAGAGAGAGAGCGAGACACCTAGCTTCTTGGATAAACTCTTCCAACTTCCAAGAAAGCACATCATACCCATCAGTTTCGCAGCCCGTCGTGAAACATCGCGGAGAGCATCAAGGGGCGATCAAGGACAGAAGGGCCGAGGAGGTGGTCACATTTGCAGGTGGGCTTTAGCTAACATCCATCACGGAGATGATCACCCCAAGGCAACGAAAGAGGTGAGTATGGTAGGTCATCTGAGATGGAGAAACTGTGGTGGGATAATTAGTGGAGGCAAAGGCTATAATAACTGTTTTGTCATGTGGTTGCACAACACTTATAGTACTATGTAGAATGAGCAGGAGGCACAACATTAAGCCTACAAGATGCATTTACGAAGACGTACAAGTAACAAAATCCTCATGTACACAATAGGAAGTGAGGTGGCTGAGGTGTACTACTCTGTGTTCGGTAACAAAGCTTGGCAATCTACAAGGTCAACAATTACATATGTGTGGGTCTCCCGCCTTCGTTTGTGCAGGCAAGCGCCATCGTTGTAAGCTGCCCTCAACAATGTATTGGACTTCAGTTGCGACCTTCCACATTAATAATATAGCTGGCTACACGTCTATGAAAGGAGACCCCCACCAATGATACGACAGGCACATAAGTAAAGCTAAACGACGTGCTCAAGAACAAGAAGTTGTGCATCATAGGGGAGACAACGTCGACAGTCATCCCAGCGATATTATCACAAGTATTGTCTGCAAAACCCTACACATTGAACCAATACTCACCAAAAACTTTATGTGAACCAATGGAAAAAGGAACCCATTGAAAATCACCCGGTTTTTTGTTAAAATTTTAGGATTTTGATCAGTTTTTACACTAAAATCCTCCAAATTCAGCCGATTTTCGTCAAGGTGATCCTCCAAATCAACCGAGAATTTTGAATTTTGTCCTCAAAAATACACTAAAGGCACTATATTACTCCAACATATAGCTACTGCAACTAAATGAGGCAACCCCATAAATTGTGTCGTACCAAACCCACAAGGTGCTTCACGTAGTAGCTATAATAAAGCAAATTTTGAGCCCCATTCTCTAAGGGAAGATGATAAGTGTTATAATATTGTTGATGTTGGTGATGATCTACATGATGTAGTGTCGTGCGTTAGTGCAAAGAATGCTTACAAGTTGCTCCAGGTTGCAAACTTGAATACTATACAATAGCAACATAATTTCCCTCGATAACAACTGATTATTAAAGTTGATGCTATCTAACAACAAATATTTAGCAGCATTCTCAATGTGTGTTGCTTGCAAAGGAAATATATGTGGCATGATCATGCATGCGCTAAGTCGACAAGGGCAACCCTTGGGACAACGGACATTGTAGTAAAAGGCAAGTAGGGGATGGTGGCAAGAACCTTTATCCAAACGTGTGTGTGTGTGTGTGTGTGTGTATGCATGCGCACATGCACCTATTCCATGCATGTGCCAGTAAAAAAGTGTAGAAAGGGAAGCATTGGCATTAACTACTGGCCCAACACGCCCATGCACCTTACTGACAGCTTTAGCGACACACCCCCTTTCATTATGTTCCAGCATGCATGCTCCGTTTAACCGTGGCGCAGGAAAGATATTGAAGACGTCTCCTACACATGAAGGTCCTCTTTTTGCATCCGTTGGTGAGCAGGCCCTATTTAGTTTTGAATGTGCATGTATGTTTATGCAAGTGTGTTCACATGATATAAAAATCCATACTGCATGAACATCTATATTAGTGCAAAGAGTTTGGTAAAGGTTCTACATGATATTTTAGACATTTTTGTGAAGTAAGAAGATGTATTCTTGATACCTATTGTTCTCATATAGTGCTACATGTCATAAACTTTTGCTATGAAGGCATCACATACCTTAGGTCTATTATTATATAAGTTAATGATACACACACAGAGAGGCCTCGCAAAACACGTAATTCTATAACCAACACACCTACATACATGGTTGTGTAAAAATACATAACCACATTAATAGAAGACTATGAAACCTTTTTCGCAACCAGCTATTATATCTATTCAAAAATTCTAGAAACTTGTACTCTTATCACTTGTATGAGATCATGTATTTAAAACGAAAACTTTGAAAGCAATTGCAAAGCAAAAGCGTGATAGTTAGAAATCATGGGAGGACAAAGAAGTGAATGTATCCAAGGTCTTTACAAGTCTAGCTTGAGTAAAAACATGAGAGAGTTAGGGATAATTAGTCACGGTGACATGGATTGCATTGCTATGAAAAACATCAAGGTGAACTCATTCAGCTTATCGACAACATGAGAATTGTTCTAAAACTTGTTTAGTGCCAACGCAGGTGTAAATGTGAGAAGTCAATTATAAATATACTACTAGGTATTTTTTGTTCTTTTTCGCCACTGAACTCGACGTGACACGTCCACTTGCTCTGCAATGTGAACTAAAGAGAGTACATAGGTGCACGAGTGATTTAACACTCGGGGGGAGAGAGAGAGAGAGAGAGAGAGAGAGAGAGAGAGAGAGAGAGAGAGAGAGATAGATTTTATTATTGTCCTCGGAGGTCAAATATGACCTATGGGACCAAAGTTACATGTGATGTAGTATGTGTATGGCTGATGAGTGACTCTCGATGCTCCAAAATTGTAGTGATGAGAGTCGCAATGGAGAGCCCACACTTTGGCTGGGAGAGGAAAGTGTGTAGGTCTAAGTTATGGTTGAAAATGTGAGAGAAGCAAGTTCGGATGTGATCAAAAGCTGAGCACTCTAGTAGTGTGTGGTACTTAGACTCTCGAACTTGCAGTGAGCATAATGTGCACAATCGATTTGACTCTTCTCCATTGCCCCAACACCCTATCTCGCATCGAAGGAAATGGGAGCTAAGCCGAATTGCTGCGATAGTGCGTATCGCGGACAAGGGAATAGGCTCAAGCATGTAAGTGTGAGTACGGTTTCCTCTCTCAGCGAAGAACATGGTTT
Organism: Adiantum capillus-veneris; assembly: GCF_014529385.1. Lineage (NCBI taxonomy): Eukaryota > Viridiplantae > Streptophyta > Polypodiopsida > Polypodiales > Pteridaceae > Adiantum > Adiantum capillus-veneris. Next base: position 66,228,148 of record NC_140942.1, on the reverse strand, counting down.
TGTAGTTGGGGACAATATAGGTGGTGTAATGTATGAAGCGTGACCCACCGGCTTTCTCCCAAGCCGTAATACATTGGCGTTGTAGAAAAGCTTCATTCACTTGAGAGCCAATTGAAGCATCATGTAGCAAGTGTAATGCATCCCATCTCCCAAACCACTTCTTTATGTCTTACATCCATCCCGTGCTCAAGATCTTGCTTTTATGCGTCTTTTGAACTTTTTTGCTTGCTTCCCATGCAATTGTAGGAAGTCGATGTGAGGGGTTTTGACACATCTTTATCATGTACTCCACAACCCTTTCCATGCCCATAACCTCAATTGGAAGAGATCCCGACTCAAGAAGTAGGAGCATATATGGTGTTTGTGTCTTAACTTGGAGAAAGTTTGTAAGAAAACGCTTTTGGACATTCTCAAACTCTTTCCAAGTAGACTTTGAGATGCTCCCACCCCACACTTCAACTCCATAAAGAAGAACCGGTGTCACCAATGCATCAAAAAGATACTTCTTGAGAACCCAACACTTGATGTTTCCCTCATTACACATGTTCTCAAATGCATAATATGCTCTCTTTCCCGCTTCCAAATGACGCATAGCACATTCATGCCACTTGTGATTGGATGGAACCTCAAGGCCAAGGTACTTAAAGCTCTCAACAACTTCAAGTGTCTCGTTGTTGTACACAATGCATGGCTTCTCCTTATGGTTGGTTTTCACAAGTACAACCTTTGTTTTGGATTCATTTACAATCAGCCCACTATGCAAGCAAAAGTTCTCAAGGACAACCATAAGCTTTTGTGCATCTTCTAAAGTGTGTGCTAGAAGCACTACATCATCCGCATACAACAAAAGCATGATTACCGCATTGCAAATAGTGACCTCTTCAATGCCTTCTTCTTGTATAAAGTCAAGTACCATTTGTTCCAATTGATTGATGCATAGACCAAAGAGAGTTGGTGACAATGGACATCCTTGTTTAACCCCAATAGTGCTTACAAAAATTTCTGAAATTTCTCTTCCCATGCGCAATTGACAAATCACCTTCTCATAGATTCGAGAAACCGCAAGCATAAACTCACTTGGCACTTGGAGTTCTTCCATCCTTCTCCACAAATTGTTACGTGGAATCATATCAAAGGCTTTCTTAAAGTCCACAAAACAACAATACAATCGCTTGCCTTTCAACTGACTTTCCTCCATGAGAACACGAACAATGACAAGATGATCAATGGTGCTATGGCATCGACGAAAACCCGCTTGTCCCTTTGCACGCTTGTCATTCTCTTCAGCCCAATCACTAAATTTCATCTCCATTATGCACCCAAACAACTTTGCCATAAGAGACCCAATCATTATAGTCCGGTAGTTGCTTACATTCTTTACATCCGCTCCTTTATGCAAAGGCTTAACCCGATTAGCACTCCAATCATAAGGCATACCATGTTGAAGTGCAAGGTTGAACATATCACACATCCACTCATGGGTAAACTCTCCCGTCCATTTGATCATCTCCGGCTTGATACCTTGAAGATCTCCCGCTTTGCGAGTGGCCAACTTTTCAAGCCCACCGCATACATCCTCAATAGTAAAAAAAGACGGCATACATGGGAGTGAACCATAAAATGGCATTTTTTCAGTATTTGCTTGCTCATATAATTGCCTACAATGTGTGTACATATCCACTAGACTCAAGTTACCAAAATTCTCAACCCGCTTGCCTCTCAAGTTTCTCCAAAATCTTCCACATGCATGTGCCTTTTCTTGGACTTAAAATTCTTGTTGCTTTACTTCCCATCTTCTTCTCTTCTTTTGAATCAATGCCTTGTATGTATGCAAATGACTTTGATAGTTGTCTTTGTCCATAGTTGCATCAAGCTTTATCAAGGACTTTCGAGCATCTTGACATTCTTTATCAAACCACCTTTTGCGTGATCTATCTTTGTTGATACCATGGAGATGCTTTATGGCAAAGCATTCTTCCGCACAAGAACAAATAGCTTTCTTGAAAGCTTCCCATTTAGTTTCCAATGGTGCATCACATTGAAGCTTTGTCATCCATAATTTTTGCTCAACCATTTCAATGTACATTGGTGCCCGTTTGAAATCCATACATAGTGATAACTTCTCTTTCCTTTGGCTGAGATTATCATGCTTAGTTGCTTCTCCACATGAAAGGTCAATACATAAGGTGCAATGGTCGGATTTCGGGGTCCATTGACCAAACATAAAACTCTTTATGCGATACATGATGGCTTCAGAGAGTAGCATATAGTCAATCACACTATCCCCATTATGTCTCCTACATGTAAATCCATTGGTTCCACTCCACAAAGATACACCATTGGCAATGAGCATACCCGTGCTATTACACATGTGTAAAAGTATCTTTCCATAGTGATCCGGCTCTTTCTCATCCATTGAAGTACGATCATACAAGTGAACTTCCTCCAACTCCCTTGAAATGTATGACATATCAAATTGTTGAGTATCATGTTGCAATGTTTTTGTGCGAGCATTCATATCCCCAAATACAATAACATCACCTTCAGCTTTGAAATAAGCAATGTCCTCTTCCAAATCAGAAAATGGTTGATCTCTATCCATGCAAGCATAAAAGGGAGAACCATGATGAGGAATGTAGCAACCGGCTACAAAAATGGGTGCTCTTTTTGGTGTCATAATTTTCAGCCATACATAACGTTTGTACTTGTCATCTTTCACAATTGATACAAAATCTTCCAATCCTTTCTTAACCATACATGCTAACCCTCCTTGTCCTCTTCGTTGCTTGAGATTCTTTGACCACATCAATGAATGTACATTGTAATCCTCCAAGCCGTTAATCCTTTGTGTATCATGCTCCCAAGTTTCAACAAGAAGTACAACATCGGCTTTTCTTGTTAGTTCATCAATGCCAACCCCCGCATTCCATGGGTATCCATTACAATTCCAAAAGCATATTTTCAATTGTAACTTGGTCTCATAGGTCACGCATCCCTATTTGCTTGAGAGACTTGCCTCCTCCTTGGGCACATTTTCTTCATGAGAGATCTCCTTGTTTTTATTATTCTTTTCCTCATATGCCTTGCGACACATATTTTGTTGCTTAATAGTGCGATCTTCACATACAAAACATTTTGTATCCCTCAAATAGATCCAACTATTATCAAGGATAATCTTTCGCTTGGTCTCATCCGGCATGGTGAATACAATTGGCCGTTCTCCCGGGCGAGGAGCTCCTTGCTTCCCCACTCTATGTGCTCCATAGACCATAACTCCGGACATGCCAAAGTGGGTTTTGAAGAAATCTTCAATAACAATGGCAAGAGAAGGAGGTGTCTCTAACTTCTCTTCGGGAATTCCACGAATAACAATGTTCTTGGAACGTCGCTCCCGTTCCTTCAACTCCTCCACATCCACATTCTCAACATTCTTTGTTTGAACCATAGCTTGCATGAGTGAGGAATTAGAAACCACATTGCTACCACATACATCAGCCTAAGACTTGTTTGTACATACATTTTGCATGTCGCATACATCCCGGCTCATAGTGTCAAATTTCTCCTCTTTCAATACATGGTCATGCTCTACTTTGCTCATCCGCTCCTTCAAAGCATTCAGGTCCACAAGAGAGCGTTTACATTCCTTGACTTCCTCTTCAAGTTGCATCAAACGTGTTGTTTGCATCTCAAGTGTCCTCTTGAGATTCTCATTCTCAACCACAAGTACCCTTAGTGTGCCATTCTCCATTGCAAGTGCTCGTAAGTCTTCGCCTTGTTTGTTTACGGTCTCTTGCAATGATACCAAGTACACCATGATCATGGTTTCCGATGTCGTTGGTTGGGTGGTTGTGTTGCTATCTCCACACTTAGGAGATTTTGGATCATTTTCCACAATGGTTGTGGACCTTGTTGAAGAAGAAGAACCCTTGCGAGTGCCGGAAGACATTGTATGTAAAATAGGAGATGAGAATCAATTTTGTTGAACCTGTTCACTTCAAAAATGCTGCTACAGAAATGCCTTCCATAACTCTGAAAATTTTTGTCTTTAGAGCAATGCGTAGAGGACTTCGTGCTCTTCGATTGAGGCTATAGATCACCCAAATCGGAGTTCGGATGAAGAAGTTATGATCAAAAGAGTGGACTGCTGTCTACTAGGTCAAAAAACGGCTGCGTTTTTAGAGAGAGAGAGAGACAGAGACAGAGAGAGAGAGAGAGAGAGAGAGAGAGAGAGAGAGAGAGAGAGAGAGAGAGAGAGAGAGAGAGAGAGAGAGAGAGACTCTAATGATAACAGAGAAACTGGAGAGCTAGACAGATATGCTCCGCCAGCATCCAGCCACACCTGATATGGAGAGAGAGAGAGAGAGAGAGAGAGAGAGAGAGAGAGAGAGAGAGAGAGAGGACCACCCACGAGAACTGGATACAGGATTGTGTGTGTGTGTGTGACAACACCCATCCAAAGAGAGAGCCACTCAGAGTTCTGGCATTTGTGTCATTAATTTAATTTGTGTCATAGTAAGAGCGAGCGAGACCCGCCGATAGGCGGGTCGCGCAAGCTAGTTACATTAAAGGAGAAAAGATAGACTTCGTAAGCCTTGAGGTGCACATATTCCCATAGTCCTAGGACTTCTCTTACCTTTATGCTTGCACATTCATACTAGCATTTATTTGGATCTACATACACTTTTTTGATGGAATCTATGGAGATTCCCTCCCGGTTTCATCCTTTCTCAAAAAGAACATCAAGCAACTGCTCCCCACTTTCCCCCACCTTGCACGCTTGTTGCCCTCCCTCCATCCTCGGGATGCATTTGTGCTCAGACACAGCTTTGTCATGATCCTTTTAGTCTCAATGCCGACACAACAGAAGCAGACTACAACATTCCCCTCATGCATTGTATAGTACAGCTCAGCCCCACCTCCAGCTCCTTGCGTGCAACCATCGCCCTTACTTTGACCTCCATCTTAGATGGCACATTGGCAATGCGTCTCTCTCTCTTTCTCTCTAACACACACACACACACACACACACACACACACACACACACACACACACACACACACACACACACACACACACACACACACACACACACACACACACACATTGTCATCCCGTGGTAGTTCAGAGCAGAGACAAAGGCCATTAACACAGGTTCAACAACCGCAAAAGAATTCTAGCCTGGCACATCACATCCTGACACATGCCAAAGAATAATCTGTGTGTGTGTGTGCGTGCGTCTCCCCCCCCCCCCCCCCCCCCCCCCCCCCCCCCCCTCCCCCCCCCCAAATGTGTCACCTCCACCGCCTCTTTCTTTTCACTTTCTCAACCTTTTCCTTATCCTTGAAACAAGGCATCTTTGCAGGTTCTTGTTACTGAAGCTACTCAAAATGATTGTACCACACATACTGCAATAGAACTTTTGTACTCTGCGCTCTCGAGGACTTAGGGGATATGAGTACTATAGTAATGGATTTTGGCTAGATTGATAATGTCTTAAGAATTGGAAGAGGATCTTACAAGAATTTAGGCTCCGCACACATTCACCTTGACACTATGTTTAAATGGTCTTGCACGATCCTACTCCAGTTTTTTAAGGGATATTATTAATCTAATAATCTTATCCACTTGCTAAATTCACTACAATCAATGATCTAATGGACTCAAAGTCACACCTAGCATTGCGAGTGGAAATCCATACAAAAACATTGCAAATTTTCAAATACTACATAGGGTAGTATACACAAGCTCTAAAAAATTTCAATATGTTGCTAGATCAACACGAAAATACTTCTTCAACTCACCACACGAGCTTGGGATCCAAGTCGGAATGAAGTTAGCCATTTCAAATTCTCCATGAGAAGGGTACTTAATTCAGTGAAAAATGAACATACAATGGACTAGAATAGCTGTAGCTTGAGTAGATGAATGCCAAATGTTGATTATAAGTGCTCAAAGATCTCCTTAACTCTATTCCAAGATAAGGATCTATGTACATATGAATTTAACAAAATCTACAAGAGGTGAATCTCCTTGCCGTACTTAGAAAGACTCACTTACATAAGATCTAAAGATACAATCAGTATGACTATCAAACTAGGATAGGAACCCTCAAATTGTGCATTATTTTGCAAATATTTTGAGATTTTGATAGCTTGTTCGAACCTCGTAATGGCCGCTTCCTTTTTGGGTGTATGATTTTTGACACAATCGTGGTGCAATGCACTTTGGAGAAATGTGGATTTCATCCCAATCTACTATCCACTGCAAACTACATTTCTATTCAGGGTCCCTTCAATCATTTCTTTTTAGATCTCACACGTATCACTAGTTTGCTACTTGGAATTGTAAATATGTATGATTAAATCAACTAAGATGCCTTGGTTGCATCCTATCAAAGAAGATTTCCTAGGTTCTTTATTCACTACAAGGTGAAAGCTGGATCCAACCTGGTGGTTTGGGAACATGCAAGATGAACGATGGATTTTTGGGATCTCCTTAAAATTCCTTATCCTCCACCTTTGTGGTTTCTAATTCATTTTTTTCATGCTAACAAATTATAGCCTTCATAGCCTCCTTGGATATATGGATCCACCATTTAGCTAGTATCTGAAAAATCACTTTATGCCTCCTTGGATATATGGATCCACCATTATAGCCTCCTTGGATATATGGATCCACCATTTAGCTAGTATCTGAAAAATCACTTTATGCATTAAAAGAATATGGCTATGTTGGTAGTGGCACGTGCTTTTTGCTTCCTTTGGTGCCAAGTATGCTAGATAAAGACATTTGCAAATCATCTATTGAATTTCATACTATTTTTGACCACCTCATCCATTTGAATATCACAACATAGCCCCCTCTAAATACTTGGCCATCATAGGACCGCATATATTTCTATTGCCATAAATGTGATGCTCACATATAGAAAAATCGTTGAAAATCAACACAGGTTAGTAACCAAAATGTGCTACAATATTCATTCCCTTTTGGCTCATATGGTTTAGCTGACTATGCCACAATTGAATAGATGACAACTCGGTTATAGAGATAAAATTATACTATATTGTACCCCAAATCATCTAGCTATCTAGAGGATATCAAGCTCTTTGCGAGCTTGAGTACATGCCTTGGCATTTCATAGAGTAAACTTTGTGCCATTATTACTTACCAACTTGATTCCTCCAACATAAACTATATCAAGCACATAAGAGTCTCCAAGATTCATCATGCCTTGAGTCTTTGCATAAGTAGATAACCAATCTCTATGTGGTGTAACATGGAAGCTTGCACTAGAATCAATGACCCAATTTTGTGCAAAAGTGCCATCCTATGCAACAAGATCTTCCATGCTAAGATCTATTGGGAATATTGAAATATCTAAAACATTGGTCTTGGGAGACTCTACCACAATGATCTCCTCAAGCCTCGCTTTGCCCTTTGTGTCATTGTGAGACTTCTTCTCATTCCAAGACTTCTTCTCGTCTCTCTACCACCATGATCTACAATCCTTCTTCACATGCCTTTTCTCATGGTAATAATAACATTCTACATTGCGCATGGAACCACGAGTTTTTTTGTGGGAATTCTTGCAATACTTAGACTTGGTAGGATTGTAAGTTCAACCTTGCTGCTCCTGTGAGCTAGCAACATATGCATGACCATATTTGGTAGGCTCAATGGATTTCTTGGGAATCTGTTCAATGAGAAAATACTGATTACATAATTGTAGACCAAATTTCCCTTCGGCACAAAGTTACTTACGGCTGTGCAGAAAGTGTCCCATGAGGAAGGTAGAGATCATAACAAGAAAATAGATTGCACCTCTTCATAAAAATTGAGTTTGAAATAAATTTTTCATCGAGTAAGCTTTATTACTTCCACTCTTGTTCTCATAGATACTCCACAATAAGACTTTAAAAGTAGCTTCACTAACAATAGTGAAATACATCGACTTTGCAACTTCTAAACGACTAGTGGATCTAGCTTTGGCATCAAACACTTTCCGTTGAGCCATCAACCTCTTAGTACTTAAATAGTGGCTCCACTTGACCTTTCTCAGAATAAACATCCTGAATCTACTCTTTCCTTATGGAAAATTTCGTGCCATCAGACTTTCTAATGTTATAGATATTTAAATTCTCAAAAGAAGAGGCCATAACTACAAAAGGTAAATACTATGTTGAGAAGAACAAATTTATGACAAATTTGTCTTTCGTGTAGAGTGGACGTTGTCAACAATTATATCCCTTCAGCCCTTGGTACGTGTTCACAGCGAGTTACGTATTCCGGAGTACACACCTCTGTTGCCCACTCCAGTAGAAACACCTCCAGTGGAAGAGATAGAGGATCTAGAGGATTTGGACTTCAATTTTGACTTTCTGGCAGAGCTTGGCGAATCGTTACGTATTTCGAAGTACACACCTCTATTGCCCGCTCCAGCAGAAACACCTCCAGTGGAAGAGATAGAGGATCTAGAGGATTCGGACTTTGATTCTGACTTTCTCGCAGAGCTTGGAGAATTGTTAGAACTAGCTTCTCCTGTCTACATGCCTCATACTTCTCCAGGGTCTCCTCGATACTCTCTCTGAGGCAAAACCATGTCCCAAGCAGACGAAGATGGCCAGCAAGCATATGTGCTTGCTCTCCTCAAGGACCAAATGGAAGCATTACAACAGACTTTAGAACAAGTCTTGCTTCCCTCAACACTCGTTTGGAGCAGATGCAGCAGACACACACTTCTTCTGGAGCAAACCCTTCTGCTGCTACACCCTCTTCTTCAGAAGCTTCAGTGGACCCACACAAAGATGAACCAGATCCTACAGCAGAGGTAGACAATCATGAATTACAGCTTCTTTATAAATTTTTTAATTCCGCACAGAAAAAGAAGCTCGATATTAAGATACCAGAACCATACAATGGTCGCCGCGACAAGCGTGTGCTAGACCAATGGATATTTAAGATGGAGGTCTACCTGTCCAATACGGACTTGGTGGAAAGTAAGAAAGTTGCATTAGCCAGTTCTTTATTGAAAGACATAGCATTCCTGTGGTGGAAACATAGAGTTGTTGACGATAAACACAGTCCTTCATGGGACAAATTCCGGCGCTCCATTCGCAAAGCATTTGAACTTGCAAATGCGGACTTTCATGCCCGGTCTGCTCTACGCCGCCTGAACTAAACAGGTTCCTTGGCCGCATATATCTCAGAGTTCCAAAGGATAACTCTGGAGATAGAGACCCTCAGTTCCTCGGATAAACTACATAGTTTTATCGATGTACTAGAACCCAACCTGAAGGATGATGTGCAAAAGTTTAACCCAACTACACTGGATGCTGCCATTGCTTATGTCGAACGGCTTGGAGACAATCGCCGTCCAACACGGACCTCATTTATGGGCAATCAGTCTTCAACCAGTGGCCGCTTTCCTCAACGTGGTCACTCAAGAAATTTTAATCCTAATCGGCACTCACTACAGTAGCCTCAGTCTTCTGGACAACAATTTTCTAGACAGTAGTCTTTTCGGCCTCGGTTCTCTAGACAAGCAACAACTTCATATAACGGTTCCTCTTCCAGCAACAACAATCGGAATCAAGGACAATTTTAGTCCGACCACCGACATAAGGCCGTCGTAATGGTTCAGTAGAGCAACAAGCCTCTTCATCGGCTCCCTCCACCTCTCAGCCCACCAGCATAGGATTGTGCACAATTTGTGGTGGATCACATAGGTGGTATGTATGCCCGAAGCGTCCAAACCCTTCAAATATACGGCAAAATTCAAATATGGAGTCATGCACAGATGCAGAACACTATCCACCTCCTATAAAGGACAAAGGCAAACAAGCAGTTCGTGCGATTAGAGTATCCAAAGTGGTTAGCGCCTTAATGCTAAATGCCCACAATCGCACCTCAATTCCTATTGATCTTTCTAAACAGGTGCTTAGTCTTCTTGGTTTCATTGGTCAACATCCAATCAATGTGCTCATAGATAGTGGATGTTCCACAAATTTTGTCAGCACTTCTTTAGTCAGCAAGCTTCACCTACCAACCCAACAGAGTGTGGAAGCTTTTCAAGTGGGACTTGCAGATGGTTTATTTTCGAACTGCAACAGGAAACTTCAACAGTTACAATTTCAAATTCAGGATTACCAGGGTTAGTTAAGCTTTGCAGTAATGCGCTTATCACACTACGACATGATTCTTGGTCAATCTCGGCTGTATCAGTATGCTCCTCTCATCAGTTTCAGAGATCATTCCATTCGGCTTTATCACGATCATCGAGAAGTGGAACTTTGTGGTCTTTTTAATGCAAAGCCTATCACCTTGGTCTCAGCTGCTCTTGGATGGTCACACCCCTTCGCCCAAGAGACGTACCTCTTCACCAAAAGCCACACTCCTTCCACGACTGGTCACACCTCTTCGCTCTACGGGTGCAACTCTTCACCCAATGGTTGCAATTCTTCACCAAAAGGATGTGTCTTTATATCTAAAGTCATGTCTCTTCACCAAGAGATGTGTCTTTTCATTTATGTCTCCTATATAAGGAGCCCTTGTATCACAATTTCGATCAATAAATCAAACACAGAGTCTTCTGAGTCTTTCTTTGAGTTCAGTTCAGTTTCTTAAGTCTTAATCGTGAGTCTAAGTACTTAAGAAAGGATTAGTACCCAGAATCCTCACAAGATGGATGGCTGATCTGAGGAGTGATGCAAAAACGCTAGGTGATTGCTGTTGAAATCTAAAAAAGTTGATGCTTAATGGTCTTGAAAAGGACTATGATTGAACTTGCCGCGACGGTAAAGCGTGGTGAAGATCTGTGAGGCTTAAGGGCTGATCTGAAAACGCTGATGAAAGCTGAAAGTGCTAAGGTTTGCAGCTCCAAAAACGCTGGCTGATTGTTGAGAAAACGCTAGAAGGGCAAGCTCTGCTACACTTCTTCACGTGTGCATTGATGCCTTCATCTGTCTTCTGCATCTTACTGGCGCCCAATGGGTTTCTTTTATAGCTTCCTTAGTCATTTGTCCTACCTACACCAACAAGGGTAAATGAAGTCACTTATTAATAAATGACCTATAAGAGGTGGTTCACACACTGTTTGGGAAAAATGGCTTATGCGGTGTAAATGCTCATGCTGGGTACTAGCTACTAATGCTAATGGTCTTGGGTTGCACAATAAAAGGGTATGCATCTACTCTTAAGTGCCTGGACATGCACGGCCTGTGCACAAGCTCACAAGGGTGCCAGAACACTTCCTAGGCTACTTAAACCCTAGAAGTATGAAGAGCTTGTTCACGTACACATAGGGTTAGATGTGCACGTGACATGTGGAAATGACACCAAAGTGCAAATTGGATGGATGCCCGTAGAGCGTATGGCTGGATATGCAAACATCGATGCCCAGAAGGTTACTGGCTAGCCTACGCTACCCCTACACAGAAAGATTGGCGAGAGCAATGAGGAATGGGAAATGAAGATGGATATGTCCTTGGAATGCCCACGAACCATGACAAGTCCTTTGTATGATGTCTCATGAAACCGCCAAGTAACTCGTTAAAGATAGAGGCTCCTCTTGGGGCTTTGACTAGATTTTCGTATGACGGAATCTCTAGCCGAATCCTCCTCTTTGCAACGAATGTGGTTGCGAATATAGGCTCACAATGCTTGTGAACTTCCACTGTGGTTGCCTCGGATTGGATCCCTTTGGCTTCGAATTGATGACTAGTGATTGCTAAGAATATGTAGATGATGTGGACTCGATGTGTTGCCAGAGATGTCTACAGATCCATGATGATGCCTTTTTGGAAATCATGGAATTCTCCAGGGATGCCAAGGCTCCAAAGCTAATAGGCTGATTTGGATGGTGCTAACAAATCCAAATACTCGCAATCAACATCTTCATGTTTTCTATGCACGTCTTCAATGATACGACATGTCACATGGAAGAAGTTATGACTACAAATATCCATGCTAGGATTTCTTTATGTTGAGGTGGTGACATGGTGGAGCGCACAAACCAAGTTAACTACCCTCTCGCAGGCGCACCACAACTGTTACCTCCGGTATACAGCATTTGCATTTCCTACACTGAATGTGCACGGTCCTACGCGCAATGGTCGGTCCTGTGGTTCCTAGAGTGAGAGAAGTGTTGTTGGGTGAGACACGCTACAACCTACAACACACACTCAAACACCAGAGAGAAAAAAAAACCAAAGATTAGCGGATTAGTGCAAAATCACAATCGAATGTCAGGTGCAACAGAATTGAAGATGGTGAAGATCTAGGTTTTACACTTTCCTTGCGTTAGTGATCCCTTTTAGCATGAATGGTGGTTCCTTTTTCCTTGAAGAGAGGAATGAGAGAGTGTGGTAGAGATGTGTAGAGGGAGAGAGAAAGAGAGAGAAGAGGAGAATGACACCTGATGGGGTCCCAACCAACCCTCTCAAGGGCCCCCCACACCATTGCTGATGTGGCATTTGCTTTAGATTGCATAAATGGAATGTACACATATGCAATACCTCAAGTGCAGACTCTGCTACTCGAATGATGAATGTCGCCGCGGTAACTCCTCAAGATGAGGAACCTCCGAGACTGATTTGATGCATCTTTGGATCCTTCTCAATGTGGGATTGTGGACCCGATGTGAGAGGAATGAAGGGCTAAAAGATGGCTGGAAAATGCAGATTTGAAACGTAAAATGCAGTAGATCTCTCTCGTAAAGCAGGTTTGAAAATGCAGATTTTGACGATGCTGATGATGGACAATAATGGAGCACTCGATGCCAGTGAGGGAATGGCCGAGGGTAGGCTCGATGGGTTCCCGAAGTACTGTACTGCAACAGGGAGATTGCGATGACATATCCAAGCCATTTTTGGCGAAAGAAAGTGGTTGAAATCTAAAAACACTGGCTGTTGATCTGAAAACTATGGCGCTGATTTGGAAACGCTGGTGCTGAACTGGTGATTCCCAGCAAAACACTGAGGCTGACCTAAAAATTGGAAACGCTAGGCTCTTCTGCTAGTGCTAGGTGATATGCAACTTGCTCCAATGCTTGGCTGTCCGGTTCCCTTTACAGGGCTGAAATTGGACTTATGAATTTCTTTAGGCTAAGGTAGGCCATATTGTTCACCACATTTAACAAAATAAATCTTAAAAATGATTTATCAATAAGTTGGCCAGGGGATCAAGTTCTGGGTGAAATTGTTGCACATCTATCCATCCAGGAATCCGATTGACGTGTGGAATGGATCGTTGGATTCTCTAAGCTAATGCTACATGCACGTCATGCCAGATGCCCACCTTAGTGTAATAACATCCGTCAAAACACGTGTACAAACCATTTATACAAGAAGGTTCCAAAATTGGAAAACCGAATCTAATGGACTCGTCCAGACATGCAGGTCTTGCGAACATGCTCACAAAGTTGCTGGTACTAATCCTCATAGGATTCTAGACACTCCTATCTAGGGATAGGTACAAAATTGTCTTTGGAAGTCGAGGAAGCATGTCCACGTGGCGCACACAGCCATGTGCATGTGACAAAATATGGTGGTAGCAGCCGTAATTTTCGGTGGGATTTTTGGAAATTCCGTAGGTTGATGATGTGGTAGACTATGCAAGAAAACAATGCAGATGACTTGTGAAGTATTTTTTAAATATTAAAAGCCAGTTGGCTTTTAATGGTGAAAAGAAAGAACCTATAAAAGAATGCCTAGGGTAAACTATTCTCAGTTTTGCAGTTGCGGATTTGAGAGTGCTCCTCGTGGAAATGGTATACTCTGTTGAAGATCGATATAAAAGAAATATTAATAGGGTGCCGAGCTTTTGGCACCAATATTTTTGGGAGTGGAAATCTGCCACTTCATGCCGATAGTGTGATATCTCTCTCTCTCTCTCTCTCTCTCTCTCTCTCTCTCAGTTTTCAGTTCCTTATTAAGTGCCAAACTCTATTCATTTATTCTATTGTTTTGCACGTGGTGCCCAAAGTGGTTATAATGGTATTAGAGCTTTAGTCGTTTGCTTTTCCGACTAGCAAGTTGGTTCTTTAGAATAGAAATTTGGCACTGATGGACTCCGATGAGTATCTATAGTCTCTCGTCAATAAATTGCACAACACACTTTTGAGGCATCCCCTTGTGCAATTTATCTAGTTTGCACAACTTTGAACAATTCTTGAATTATATGATGCCTCCTGTCATGCCTTACGTATTTGTACCCTCAGGCACTCAACCGTGAAAGAGCTTCATCTCATCGTATCAACTTTCCTATCTACATACATAGATCTATCATGTCTTTGCTTAAATCTTCCTATTCACATTGAAAATCTCTCTCTCTCTCTCTCTCTCTCTCTCTCGATATATATATATATATATATATATATATATATATATATATATATATATATATATATATATATATATATATATATACATATATGTATATATACATATATATATACATATATATAAATATATATATACATATATGTATATATATATTTATATATAAAAAATAAATAAATAAATAAATAAATAAATAAATAAATAAATAAATAAATAAATAAATATATACACATATATATATGCTGCATCTGATAGTGTCAGATGGATGGTCCAACGCTAGCAATTGAAGATAATTCAAAGGGGTTCAAGGAAGAGACATGGTGAGAAGATCAACATAATTGTCTTTGGTAAGACGTTGTGGAGTGCAAATGACAGGGTGGATGCATGAATAGGTGGACCAAAAACCTTGTCCCGGACAGAGTTTTTATAACCGGTAAATAAAACCATCTCTATTAGTTCAATTCGATATATTCTTTTGAACAACTTTTTAATTAAATATAGAATTTCCACAGCTTTTTGTTAAATATAGAAGACGGCTCTGTACCTCTTAACTATGCACGTCAGCCAGCTCTTTACACAATTAGTATTTCCACGTCTCTTTTTCAAATATAGAAGACGACTCTGTAGCTCTTAACTATGCACGTCAGCCAACTCTTTGTCTTCCCGCTCTCTCGTTTTCCTGTCTCTCTCTAACTCCCTGTGTAGGAGCACAGATTGGTGTTTTACTTTGTAGGCTTATCACACATCTATTGCTGTCATATACTGCTCTTGCACTCTGTAGGCCTATCACCTCGCTCAATCTCTCCCTCTGTAGCATGGAGCAAGAATCTCACACTGTATGTAACTGCTCTCAGCCTCACAGTGAACTGTGTGCTAGGTATGCTGTTGATGCGGTCAAGGAATATCATGCTAGGAGAAAGAGGGAGTAGCGTGCTAAGAACAAGCTTGAGCAGGTAGCACATGAGGAAGATAATGATCAAAATGGTGCTGATGATGCAAAGCGTCAAAGACTTTGCAATGACCTTGTTATGCTCTTCAATCGGCATACAAAGGCCCTCGATGTTGCATCACGCTTAGATATTTTGTGCAAGTTTGTCAATCATCCTTCTCTTGGAGACCTTGAAATGCCCAGGGCACAAAAAACCTTCGTTGAAGCCATACGCAACACAATAGATGCAATCAAATTACCCAAGAGCGGACAGGAGCTCTTTCTTAAAAGGTTCATCACCACAATCTATACTATCTATTAAGAGGACAAGGATTCCGGCCTACCACGTGGCAAAAGAAGAGGACTTCGCCGGCAAATGAAAAGGCCCCCCTACATGTGGCGTACGCTCTGCGTGTTCCCTGAAGCCCGGCGGTCGTGCAGCAAGACAGTGGGACAAATAGAGGTTGTCTGAGCCCGAGAGGTTGTCTGAGAGAGAGAGAGAGAGAGAGAGAGAGAGAGAGAGAGAGAGAGAGAGAGAGAGAGAGAGAGAGAGAGAGAGAGAGAGAGAGAGAGAGAGAGAGAGAGAGAGAGAGAGAGAGAGAGAGAGAGAGAGAGAAACTGATTGACCGCTAGAGAGTCACACAGTTGGCAGAGGGAGAGAGTAAAAGAGGCAGGCTGAGGCCGCCGTCAGTGCTCTCTGAGGCAGAAGAGGAGAGAGAGTTCCAGCTTGAGGCTCTGAGTCTGAGCACTGCGCAAAAGAGAGAGAGAGAGAGCGGGGAGAGATCCGTCGGCTGCATGGTCAGGCCCTGAGTGCGAGCCACACATACACACACACACACACACACACACACACACACACACACACACACACACACACACACACACACACACACACACACACACACACACAGGGAGGGGGGGGCAGGGGGGGGGAGAGAGCACGTCCGACGAACAACGAACCTGAGATGAGAGAGAGAGAGAGCGGGGAGAGATCTGGCAGCTGCACGCTCAGGCCAGTGTTCAGGAAAAATCATTTTCACAAACATACAAAAATTCCTCCAAGACAAATGTCAACTGGAAATTTTATGATACTAGCAAGTATTTTTGCAAAATTACAATATTTACCATGTATTTTAAGTGGAATTTTCTCCTTCTTGCCCTCCCCTCAACCGGCTACTTTGATTTTGCAGCCGGCTCAAGGCTAAGCTGAGGCACACTTTTCCCGAACATTGGCTCAAGCCCTGAGTGCGAGCCAGAGAAAGAGAGAGAGAGAGAGAGAGCGGGGGGGGGGGGGGAGAGAGAGAGAGCGCGTCCGACGAGCATCGAAACTGAGGAGTTGGGAATCAGATCAGTGCTCGAAAAAAATTTAGGCTTAGTGTAATATACCACCTATAAATATGATATTTACCTCTAAATTTTAAAATTGAAGGTAAGAAAACCTACAAAATTTAGAGAAATTTAATGTACTTTAGTGTAAAAACCTTCAAATTTAGTCATCTTAACTTTCTCATATGTAGGTTGGCAAAGCTTTTGAAAAAAAGTTTTTTTCGAGCACCAGTAAGGATGCGACCACAAAGACGGAGAGAGAGTCAATGGCGGCTGTCCAGACTTATGCCAGTTGTGTACGGACTAGGAGAGCCAAGGAGAGAAAACTTGAAGAACAGAGAGAGAGAGAGAGAGAGAGAGAGAGAGAGAGAGAGAGAGAGAGAGAGAGCGAGAGAGAGAGAGAGAGAGAGAGAGAGAGAGAGAGAGAGAGAGAGAGAGAGAGAGAGAGAGAGAGAGAGAGAGAGAGAGAATGTACGGGTCCGGCCAATTGCGCTGCCTCAGGCACAGGTAGTGTTCGGATGCGAAGTGAGACTGTCTCCCTATATGCAATCACATACGCTTGCATCTTGATGGCATGTTGTGTCATGGAGAGCATGGATTGCACGATGGACACTATCTATACTATATATTAAGGAGACTGGTTTTCCACTTCCATCTGTCAAACTTTGCTTCATCCGGTGAGTTTTGACGTCCTTTTGGGTGTGTGTGTGTGAGAGAGAGAGAGAGAGAGAGAGAGAGAGAGAGAGAGAGAGAGAGAGAGAGAGAGAGAGAGAGAGAGAGAGAGAGAGAGAGAGATAGATAGATAGATAGATAGATAGATAGATAGATAGATTTTATTATCGTCCTCGGAGGTCAAATATGACCTATGGGACCAAAGTTACATGTGATGTAGTATGTGTACGGCTGATGAGTGACTCTCGATGCTCCAAAATTGTAGTGATGAGAGTCGCAATGGAGAGCCCACACTTTGGCTGGGAGAGGAAAGTGTGTAGGTCTAAGTTATGGCTGAAAATGTGAGAGAAGCAAGTTCGGATGTGATCAAAAGCTGAGCACTCTAGTAGTGTGTGGTACTCAGACTCTCGAACTTGCAGTGAGCATAATGTGCACAATCGATTTGACTCTTCTCCATTTCCCCAACGCCCTATCTCGCATCGAGGGAAATGGGAGCTAAGCCGAATTGCTGCGATAGTGCGTATCGCGGACAAGGGAATAGGCTCAAGCATGTAAGTGTGAGTACGGTTTCCTCTCTCAGCGAAGAACATGGTTTTGTAGTTGGGGGCAATATAGGTGGTGTAATGTATGAAGCGTGACCCACCGGATTTCTCCCAAGCCGTAATACATTGGCGTTGTAGAAAAGCTTCATTCACTTGAGAGTCAATTGAAGCATCATGTAGCAAGTGTAATGCATCCCATCTCCCAAACCACTTCTTTATGTCTTTCATCCATCCCGTGCTCAAGATCTTGCTTTTATGCGTCTTTTGAACTTTTTTGCTTGCTTCCCATGCAATTGTAGGAAGTCGATGTGAGGGGTTTTGACACATCTTTATCATGTACTCCACAACCCTTTCCATGCCCATAACCTCAATTGGAAGAGATCCCGACTCAAGAAGTAGGAGCATATATGGTGTTTGTGTCTTAACTTGGAGAAAGTTTGTAAGAAAACGCTTTTGGACATTCTCAAACTCTTTCCAAGTAGACTTTGAGATGCTCCCACCCCACACTTCAACTCCATAAAGAAGAACCGGTGTCACCAATGCATCAAAAAGATACTTCTTGAGAACCCAACACTTGATGTTTCCCGCATTACACATGTTCTCAAATGCATAATATGCTCTCTTTCCCGCTTCCAAACGACGCATAGCACATTCATGCCACTTGTGATTGGATGGAACCTCAAGGCCAAGGTACTTAAAGCTCTCAACAACTTCAAGTGTCTCGTTGTTGTACACAATGCATGGCTTCTCCTTATGGTTGGTTTTCACAAGCATAACCTTTGTTTTGGATTCATTTACAATCAGCCCACTATGCAAGCAAAAGTTCTCAAGGACAACCATAAGCTTTTGTGCATCTTCTAAAGTGTGTGCTAGAAGCACTACATCATCCGCATACAACAAAAGCATGATTACCGCATTGCAAATAGTGACCTCTTCAATGCCTTCTTCTTGCATAAAGTCAAGTACCATTTGTTCCAATTGATCGATGCATAGACCAAAGAGTGTTGGTGACAATGGACATCCTTGTTTAACCCCAATAGTGCTTACAAATTTTTTTGAAATTTCTCTTCCCATGCGCAATTGACAAATCACCTTCTCATAGATTCGAGAAACCGCAAGCATAAACTCACTTGGCACTTGGAGTTCTTCCATCCTTCTCCACAAATTGTTACGTGGAATCATATCAAAGGCTTTCTTAAAGTCCACAAAACAACAATACAATCGCTTGCCTTTCAACCGACTTTCCTCCATGAGAACACGAAGAGTGACAAGATGATCAATGGTGCTATGGCATCGACGAAAACCCGCTTGTCCCTTTGCACGCTTGTCATTCTCTTCAGCCCAATCACTCAATTTCATCTCCATTATGCACCCAAATAACTTTGCCATAAGAGACCCAATCATTATAGTCCGGTAGTTGCTTACATTCTTTACATCCCCTCCTTTATGCAAAGGCTTAACCCAATTAGTACTCCAATCATAAGGCATACCATGTTGAAGTGCAAGGTTGAACATATCACACATCCACTCATGGGTAAAATCTCCCGTCCATTTGATCATCTCCGGCTTGATACCTTGAAGATCTCCCGCTTTGCGAGTGGCCAACTTTTCAAGCCCACCGCATACATCCTCAATAGTAAAAAAAGACGGCATACATGGGAGTGAACCATAAAATGGCATTTTTTCAGTATTTTCTTGCTCATATAATTGCCTACAATGTGTGTACATATCCACTAGACTCAAGTTACCAAAATTCTCAACCCGCTTGCCTCTCAAGTTTCTCCAAAATCTTCCACATGCATGTGCCTTTTCTTGGACTTGAAATTCTTGTTGCTTTACTTCCCATATTCTTTTCTTCTTTTGAATCAATGCCTTGTATGTATGCAAATGACTTTGATAGTTGTCTTTGTCCATAGTTGCATCAAGCTTTATCAAGGACTTTCGAGCATCTTGACATTCTTTATCAAACCACCTTTTGCGTGATCTATCTTTGTTGATACCATGGAGATGCTTTATGGCAAAGCATTCTTCCGCACAAGAACAAATAGCTTTCTTGAAAGCTTCCCATTTAGTTTCCAATGGTGCATCACATTGAAGCTTTGTCATCCATAATTTTTGCTCAACCATTTCAATGTACATTGGTGCCCGTTTGAAATCCATACATAGTGATAACTTCTCTTTCCTTTGGCTGAGATTATCATGCTTAGTTGCTTCTCCACATGAAAGGTCAATACATAAGGTGCTATGGTCGGATTCCGGGGTCCATTGACCAAACATAAAACTCTTTATGCGATACCTGATGGCTTCAGAGAGTAGCATATAGTCAATCACACTATCCCCATTATGTCTTCTACATGTAAATCCATTGGTTCCACTCCACAAAGATACACCATTAGCAATGAGCATACCCGTGCTATTACACATGTGTAAAAGTAACTTTCCATAGTGATCCGGCTCTTTCTCATCCATTGAAGTACGATCATACAAGTGAACTTCCTCCAACTCCCTTGAAATGTATGGCATATCAAATTGTTGAGTATCATGTTGCAATGTTTTTGTGGGAGCATTCATATCCCCAAATACAATAACATCACCTTCAGCTTTGAAATAAGCAATGTCCTCTTCCAAATCAGAAAATGGTTGATCTCTATCCATGCAAGCATAAAAGGGAGAATCATGATGAGGAATGTAGCAACCGGCTACAAAAATGGGTGCTCTTTTTGGTGTCATAATTTTCAGCCATACATAACGTTTGTACTTGTCATCTTTCACAATTGATACAAAATCTTCCAATCCTTTCTTAACCATACATGCTAACCCTCCTTGTCCTCTTCGTTGCTTGAGATTCTTTGACCACATCAATGAATGTACATTGTAATCCTCCAAGCCGTTAATCCTTTGTGTATCATGCTCCCAAGTTTCAACAAGAAGTACAACATCGGCTTTGCTTGTTAGTTCATCAATGCCAACCCCCGCATTCCATGGGTATCCATTACAATTCCAAAAGCATATTTTCAATTGTAACTCGGTCTCATAGGTCACACATCCCTATTTGCTTGAGAGACTTGCCTCCTCCTTGGGCACATTTTCTTCATGAGAGATTTCCTTGTTTTTATTATTCTTTTCCTCATATGCCTTGCGACGCATATTTTGTTGCTTAATAGTGCGATCTTCACATACAAAACATTTTGTATTCCTCAAATAGATCCAACTATTATCAAGGATAATCTTTCGCTTGGTCTCATCCGGCATGGTGCATACAATTGGCCGTTCTCCCGAGCGAGGAGCTCCTTGCTTCCCCACTCTATGTGCTCCATAGACCATAACTCCGGACATGCCAAAGTGGGTTTTGAAGAAATCTTCAATAACAATGGCAAGAGAAGGAGGTGTCTCTAACTTCTCTTCGGGAATTCCACGAATAACAATGTTCTTGGAACGTCGCTCCCGTTCCTTCAACTCCTCCACATCTACATTCTCAACATTCTTTGTTTGAACCATAGCTTGCATGAGTGAGGAATTAGAAACCACATTGCTACCACATACATCAGCCCAAGACTTGTTTGTGCATACATTTTTCATGTCGCATACATCCCGGCTCATAGTGTCAAATTTTTCCTCTTTCAATACATGGTCATGCTCTACTTTGCTCATCCGCTCCTTCAAAGCATTCAAGTCCACAAGAGAGCATTTACATTCCTTGACTTCCTCTTCAAGTTGCATCAAACGTGTTGTTTGCATCTCAAGTGTCCTCTTGAGATTCTCATTCTCAACCACAAGTACCCTTAGTGTGCCATTCTCAATTGCAAGTGCTCGTAAGTCTTCGCCTTGTTTGTTTACGGTCTCTTGCAATGATACCAAGTACGCCATGATCATGGTTTCCGATGTCGTTGGTTGGGTGGTCGTGTTGCTATCTCCACACTTAGGAGATTTTGGATCATTTTACACAATGGTTGTGGACCTTGTTGAAGAAGAAGAACCCTTGCGAGTGCCGGAAGACATTGTATATAAAATAGGAGATGAGAATCAATTTTGTTGAACCTGTTCACTTCGGAAATGCTGCTACAGAAACGCCTTCCATAACTCTGAAAATTTCTGTCTTTACATCAATGCGTAGAGGACTTCGTGCTCTTCGATTGAGGCCATAGATCACCCAAATCGGAGTTTGGATGAAGAAGTTATGATCAAAAGAGTGGACTGCTGTCTACTAGGTCAAAAAACGGCTGCACTGAGAGAGAGAGAGAGAGAGAGAGAGAGAGAGAGAGAGAGAGAGAGAGAGAGAGAGAGAGAGAGAGAGATAGATAGATAGATAGATGTATTATCGTCCACGGAGGTCAGATATGACCTATGGGACCAAAGACAAAACATTACAAACGTGGGGGGATTGTGGGATACATCTTAGTTAAGGACTGAGGGTCCAAAAAAGCTAAGACAAGATGAAGATGAACAAAATCTATGTAGAAGGGGGTGAGGAGGGAACCGGTTTGGGAGTTCGAAACTCCTGAATAATAGCTTTACCTCCTCGGTAGACTGCCCATTTCCCTGCTGTACGCGCTTCTCGCATCTTTTGTAGTTCTGCCTTCTTTTGCTTGAGTTGAGCGGGTGTAAGATCTTCTGCAAACCACAATTTGGTTTCCTTGAGAAGCTTTGATTGCTCAAGAAATTTGATTCGGTCCACCTTGGTTTTGAAAGTGTAGATTGCATGATTGGTGCGAGGCTCGTGTGCAAGAGAAGTAATTGTTGCTGGATCACACTGTACCATGGGGATTGCGGATTGGATGCGGGCAAATGACTCGTGAAACTTGAGGTTCCCTCCCCTCTCCAATCGCTTGGGAGCCCACCAATGCGAACATTGAGGGCGATATCCTCCTGTCGTTGTCGTTCACGCAGCGTGGACGTCACACGGTCCTCGACCCTGCGGGAGATTACCTCTTGTACTTGAGTTTTGACCTCCTTTGTGACGGTCGTCTCTACTTCTTCTTTGGCCTTTGTGAATTTGATTTCCATTTGCTTCAACTCCTCCTCCTTGCGATTCTCTATTGTGGCAAGCCGGGCTTCAAAATCTGAGAGCTTTTGTTTCAACTGGTCATTCTCCTTACGAAGGCTTTCGACTTCGAATTGAAGGTGGGTGATGTTGTCTACCTTTGGAGGTGTTGACACGACTCCGGAAAAACTGAGCTTACCTCGGGACGAGGCCCGAGTGGTCATGAATGCTAAGCTGCTTAGGTCGGAAAGGTCAACCTTCCAATGTCGCAAGGCAAAACCCTTCTTGATAGGGCAAAACCCTTCTCGAAAAACAGGGCCGGCCTGTCGGCGTGGCTCGTTAGCTCGCTAAACAGAGGCCGAACCTGTGTCGAGGACGAGCAATGAGGGGTGAGACAACCCTTTGACTAGGTTCCAAATTGATTCAAAACCCAGCGTGTGTACAGAGGGTACAGAGGCTTAGGCTCGGGGTTGAGGTCGATGTACAGAGATTCGATTAAGCAGCAGTTGAAAGCCGAGGCACTCGGGCTAAAGAGGTTTGATTAAATAGTGACCAATCGAAACGAGGCACAGTCGGGCTGGGTAGTTACCAGTGAGGCAATAGTCGGCGCTGCTGGGACAGTCGAAAGCGAAGCTCGGGCTGGGCAGTGATGAAACTGGGCACAATCGACGATGTTAGGACAGTCGAAGCTGGTGCGACACCACAGATTGAAGCAGAGAACGACAATGTAGCAGATGACGACACTGTAGCAGATGTCGACACTGTAGCAAGACGTGAGCGGGCAGCGAAGTTTGAGCCTTGCTTGGGCGTGGGCAGTGCTGGTGCAGTGACGCCCCCCCACAAGTTCGCCCTCGCCTAGGGGGAGACACATAGAAGAAAGGGTTAGGGTTTTGAGAGAGAGAGAGAGAGAGAGAGAGAGAGAGAGAGAGAGAGAGAGAGAGAGAGAGAGAGAGAGAGAGAGAGAGAGAGAGAGAGAGAGAGAGAGAGAGAGAGAGAGAGAGAGAAAGACACCTAGCTTCTTGGATAAAATCTTCCAACTTCTAAGAAAGCACATCATACCCGTTAGTTTTGCAGCCTGGCCTGAAACGTTGCGAAGAGCAGCAAGAGGCGATTAAGGACAAAAGGGCCAAGGAGGTGGTCACATTTGCAGGTGGGCTTTAGCTGACAGCCATCACGGAGATGATCGTCCCAAGGCAACGAAAGAGGTGAGTAGGGTAGGTCATCTGTGATGGAGAAATGGTGGTGGGATAATTAGTGGAGGCAAAGGCTGTAATAATTGTTTTGTCATGCGGCTGCACAACAGTTATAGTACTGTGTAGAATGAGCAGCAGTCATAACAAGTCTACAAGATGCATTTACGATGATGTACGAGAAACAAAGTCCTCAAATACACAATAGGAAGTGAGGTGGCTGAGGTGTTACTCTGTATTTGGCAGATGGTGTTATTTTAACTGGCGGTGCACAACCACGCCAACCACAACGGCATGGGCGCCTATGGCGTATGCCGATTCCTCAACTAAGAGATCATGGCTCCGAGCACTCGCTAGCAAAACCAACAAAGATTGGCAATTTACAAGGTCAACAATTACATATGTGTGGTGGTCTCCCGCCTTCGTTTGTGCAGGCAAGCGCCATCGTTGTAAGAAGCTCCCTCAACAACGTATTGGACTTCAGTTGCGACCTTCCACGTTAACAATACAGCTGACTACATGTCTATGAAAGGAGACCCCCACCAATGATACGACAAGCACATAAGTAAAACTAAACAACGTGCTCAGGAACAAGAAGTTGTGCATAATAGGGGAGACATCATCGACAGTCATCCCAACGATATTATCACAAGTATTATATGCAACAAAAACCTTACACATTGCAACCAGTGCTCACCAAAAACTTTATGTGAACCAATGGAAAAAGGAACCCATTGAAAATCACCCGGTCATCTGAGATGGAGAAACGGTGGTGGGATAATTAGTGGAGGCAAAGGCCGTAATAATTGTTTTGTCATGCGGCTGCACAACAGTTATAGTACTGTGTAGAATGAGCAGCAGGCACAACAAGTCTACAAGATGCATTTACGATGATGTACGAGAAACAAAATCCTCAAGTACACAATAGGAAGTGAGGTGGCTGAGGTGTTAGGCAGATGGTGTTATTTTGATTGGCGATGCACAACCACGCCAACCACAGCGGCATGGGCGCCTATGGCGTATGCCGATTCCTCAACTAGGAGATCACGGCTCCGAGCACTCGCTAGAAAAACCAACAAAGCTTGGCAATTTACAAGGTCAACAATTACATATGTGTGGGTCTCTTGCCTTCGTTTGTGCAGGCAAGTGCCATCGTTGTAAGAAGCTCCCTCAACAACGTATTGGACTTGAGTTGCGACCTTCCACGTTAATAATACAGCTGACTACATGTCTATGAAAGGAGACCCCCACCAATGATACAATACGCACATAAGTAGAGCTAAACAATGTGCTCAGGAACAAGAAGTTGTGCATAATAGGGGAGACATCGTCGACAGTCATCCCAACAATATTATCACAAGTATTGTATGCAACAAAAACCTTACACATTGCCACCAATGCTCACCAAAAACTTTATGTGAACCAATGGAAAAAGGAACCCATTAAAAATCACCCGGTTTTTGGTTAAAATTTTAGGAATTTTATCAATTTTTACACTAAAATCCTCCAAATTCAGCCGATTTCCGTCAAGACGATCCTCCAAATTAGGTGAGAATTTTGAATTTTTGTCCTTAAAAATACACTAAAGACACTATATTACTCCAGCACTCAGCTACTACAACTAAATGCAACAACCTATAAATTGTGTCATACCAAACCCAAAAGCTGCTTCACGCAGTAGCTATGATAGAAGCAAATTTTGAGCCCCATTGTTGATGTTGGTGATGATCTACATGATGTAGTGTCATGTGTTAGTGCAAAGAATGCTTGCGAGTTGCTCTAGGTTGCAACTTGAATACTATACAATAGCACTGTGGGGGGGGGGGGGGGAGAGAGAGAGAGAGAGAGAGAGAGAGAGAGAGAGAGAGAGAGAGAGAGAGAGAGAGAGAGAGAGAGAGAGAGAGAGAGAGAGAGAGAGAGAGAGAGAGAGGATCACCCACAAGAATTGTATAGGACTGTGTGTGTGTGTGTGTGTGTGTGTGTCTGACAACACCCATCCAAAGAGAGAGCCGCTTAGAGTTCTGGCATGTGTGTCATTAATTTAATTTGTGTCATAGTAAGAGCGAGCGAGACCCGCCGGTAGGCGGGTCGCGCAAGCTAGTGCTTATGAATGTTGAGTGTACATCTACCTCAAAAGTGAATGCTTCAGCTTCATCTATGTTGCTAAATTTACACAAGAGGAACTTCATAGCTGCAAAGAATCAGTTGAGGGCAGCAGGTGATGGCAATTTGCCAATCTCTTTGTGTGCTCGACAACCCATGGATCGTGGTTTCATAACACCTGATGAGAAAGAGTTGATCTTCTCTTTTTGGATGTGTAACACTCGTGTTTCACCCAATAAGAAGGATGTGTGTAGAAAGCGTATTGGAAGAAATCCATATGTCAAACATCCTGTGCATCTTCTTGAACAATCTCAGGTAATAACTTGCTTCACTATATCCTTTTTTGTTTTCTAATATTTGCATTCATGACCTATATTCACTATAATTGGGTTGATAAGAGTAGATATGAAATCGGATATGAAGGAAGTTATAAATGGAAATAAGGGGAATCTGTATTTGGTTCTAGACTAAGAGTAGATAAATATTGGATGTGAAGGAGAATATAAATGGAAACATAGTTTTTATCATACGCGTATGTTTGTTGAAACATACGTTTGCAGACTCATACTTTCACACGCGTATGATATGTATAAACTGGTTAGGTAAAAAACTGGTTTACATAACCAGTAAAAATCTTTTAACACTTATTTCTCACTGGTATACATAGTGGTTAAGTGTTCACATGTACTGTTTGTCATGTCAGATAGGTAAAAAACATATCTGTTTGAAAGGAAAATACTGGTTTACATATCCAGTAAATTTTTTTGTACACTTATTTCTCACTGGTATACATCGTGATTAAGTGCTCACATGTACTGGTTAGGTAAATAACATACCGGTTTTAAATGAAAAGACTGGTTTACATCAGCAGTCAGAACATTTGAACTGGTTGACACTTAATACCACTCATACGTACCAAGGACATGTGTTCATTTTTTTTAACACATTTTTCTCACTGGTGTACATCGTGGTTAAGTGCTTACATGTACTGGTTAGGTGAATAACATAGTGGTTTTAAATGAAAAGACTGGTTTACATCAGTAGTAAGAACATTTGAACAAGTTGACACTTATATACCACTGGTATGTCCCAAGGACATGTGTTAATTTATTTTAACACTAATTTCTCACTGGTATACATCGTGGTTAAGTGCTCACTTGTACTGGTTAGGTAAGTAACATACCGGTTTTAAATGAAAAGACTGGTTTCCATCAACAATAAGAACATTTGCACTGGTTGACACTTATATACCATTGGTACGTACCAAGGACATGTGTTCATTTTTTTAACCCTTATTTTTCACTGGTACACATCATGGGTAAGTGCTCACATGTACTGGTTAGGTAAATAACATACCGGTTTTAAATGAAAAGATTGGTTTACATCAACAATAAGAACATTTGAACTGGTTGACACTTATATACCACTGGTACGTACCAATGACATGTGTTAATTTTCTTTAACACTTATTTCTCACTGGTATACATCGTGGTTAAGTTCTCACATGTACTGGCTAGGTAAATAACATACCGGTTTTAAATGAAAAGACTGGTTTACATCAACAGTCAGAACATTTGAACTGGTTGACACTTATATACCACTGGTACGTACCAAGGACATGTGTTCATTTTTTTAGCCCTTATTTTTCACTGGTACACATCATGGGTAAGTTCTCACATGTACTGGTTAGGTAAATAACATACCGGTTATAAATGAAAAGACTGGTTTACATCAGCAGTAAGAACATTTGAACTGCTCGACACTTATATACCATTGGTACGTACCAAGGGCATGTGTTCATTCTTTTTAACACTTATTTCTCACTGGTATACATCGTGGTTAAGTGCTCACTTGTACTGGTTAAGTAAATAACATACCGGCTATAAATGAAAAGACTGGTTTACATCAGCAGTAAGAACATTTGCATTGGTTGACACTTATATACCACTGGTACGTACCAAGGACATGTGTTCATATATACTGGTTTACCTAACCAATTAAGTGAAAAAACATAGTGGTTTGAAATAAAAATACTGGTTTATAGTAATGTAACAATTTTCCTCAAAGATAATAAAAACTTGCAGTTTTCTTCAATGTTCTTTAACCATATATGTCTTTCATTGTAGGTGGAGCTCTTTCTCAACTTCAAAGAACAATACCCTGAAATTGTAATAAGGCAGTGGGCGTTTGAGTACATGAAGCCATATTTTGTGCGGAAATTGAGAGACCGATATACTTGCTGTTGCATTTCACATGTTCAAATGTCCTTCCTAAAGGATTCCATAAATCACATGCAAAGTTCTGTATTCGGTCTACATGGAAAAGATTGCCAATGTCAATGCAACATATGCAAAGACAATGGTGGGTGCAAGGCACCAAAAAACCTATCAAGAGTGTAACAGCCTTATTGGACTCTATACTATGTCCAAAATCAGATACGTCCACCTTCCATGCCCTTGCCTGCTTGAGTGGTCAATGTAAAAGGTGTGGCCCGGATAAGTTAGCTTTTGTGCTGTAGAGGCTGCATTTATTGCTAAAAAGATTGTGGTGAAGATTTTTGAGGACCTAGAAGTAGGAACTGCACGTGACGGTCTGAAGAAGAAAAGGAAAGTCTTGTCGCATAAGGAAATATCATGCCAGGATCTCTCAGTCATGTTCAAAGACCATCTCAAGAAATACATAATGCATAATTTTGTGTATAGATGGCAAGCAGAACAATATAAGGAATGTATACAAAGCTTTCAAAAAGATGTTGTTGTGTCAGTTGTTGACTTTGCTAAAAATTATAGTTTCAAAGAACAAAATGAGATTCAGTCCATGCACTGGTATTCAAATCAAGTAACTATTTTTGTGCACATAACATATTTCCGAATTGCAGGTAACGACATCACCCTAGATCAGTATTATTTCTTTTGTATTAAGCCTTCAATAATTTCTGATTTTTATATTATGCAGGTGACATCCACAAGACAATTCACTTCTTCATTTCAGATGACAAGCAACATGACACACATTTTGTTCAACACTGTTTTCTGAAACATGGGGAATGGCTAAAGCAATTTGGTCTAAACATAAGGCGTCATTGGGTATGGTCTGATGGAGCAGCTTCACAATTCAAAGCAAGAAGACCATTCTATTTCCTTGCCAGGTATACCATGTTCTAACAAACATTATCTGAAGGTGGTTTTAATATAGAGACCTATAATATTGGCATTAAAGTTGTAATAAAATGCTTGTCTAACATCAGTAATATTATAATACGTGTTTTTTTTGGTAATTTTATAGTGCGAAGCGTATATTAATCTTCTTCTATCCATTGAATAAATTGCAGATACAGTGTTTTTACGGGATGGAAAATGTCTTGGAACTTTTTTGGATCCGGCCATGGTAAGGGAGAACACGACGGTGCGGGAGCAGTGATAAAAAGGTCTTTAACTCAATACCAATTGTAGCCAAACTGCCCAAAGATAGACTGTGCTGCAGATGTTGTGGCATTATTGAGACGAACCTTGTCAGATGGTGCTACAGCCACCTATGCATCCCAGGCCCGTTATGTAAGCAAGATTTTTTGGGTGATTGAATTGGGAGATGTCGAAAGGGGAAAAAATTGGGATGTGAAGGCTGTAAAAAATACCCGCTCAATGCACTCTGTTTCTGCATATTCAGAGCATGACACAACTGCTTTGAGAACACGTTCACTGTCTTGTTTCTGTAGTGCATGTAAACAGGAAAAGTGGAGGAGATGTGTGAGCAAGTCACACGTTCCTTTCTGGACATACCTTATTTTGGAGCCTACAGAAGAAGGGGAAGACGATGACGACGAAATAAATGAGGATGCAGTGTATGAAGGACACTATGACACCCTTAGTCAAGCTCTTATTGTTTGTGATAATTTTGCTATTCCCGCACCAAATGACAATGAAGAAAAAGTGGATTTCTATATAGTGAAATGCACTGCAGCTATTCAGGAGTTTCATTCAGACGCTGAAGATGATTGGGGCAATATCATTGGGCGAGGATCCTATGCTGTCAAAGGGTTTTACTATCGTATGATAAATGAGCAGACCTACGAGATTTTGGATAAAAAGCCAGAGGTGCTCATATATTCACATCTTGTTCGGGCAATCAAAATCCCCATGATACCCCATCCCAGCAACTCAAAACTATATACAATATCACTTGATGTCAGTGAGTCTATCTACAATAGTATGCCTTTTGAGCTGTAACCATCTTAAGAAATGCATAGTGCATAATTTTGTGTATATCTGCCTTTAATTGTAAATTGAACTGTGTCCCTCTCCCTCTCGCTCTCTCTTCATCTCTCTCTCTCTCTCTCTCTCTCTCTCTCTCTCTCTCTCTCTCTCTCTCTCTCTCTTTTTGTCACTTCTTAGTATCATTTTTGTATCATACCAGTCACTTCTCAGTATCATACCGGTATCATACCAGTCAATTCCCAGTATCATACCAATCATTTCCCAGTATCATACCCATATCATACATTCTCTCTCTCTCTCTCTCTCTCTGTCATTTCTAAACATCATATCAGTCACTTCTCAGTATCATACCGGTATCATACCAGTCACTCCTCAGTATGATACCGGTATTATTGTGTGTGTGTGTGTGTCACTTCTCAATATCATACCGGTCACTTCTCAGTATCATACCGGTATCATACCAGTCGCTTGAAAGAAACATACCGGTATCATACCAGTCACTTGAAAGAATCATACCGGTATCATACAAGTCACTTCTTTGTATCCGACTCTCTCTCTTTCTCTCTCTCTCACTTCTCAGTATCATACCAGTCACTGCCCAGTATAATACGGTTATCAGACTCTCTCTCTCTCTCTCTCTCTCTCTCTCTCTCTCTCTCTCTCCTTTTATTTGCAAGATACTTCAAATATAGAATACAACGTATTTCCGTGCAACTTGCTTGTAAATGTATTATACATGAATTCTGTTACATTGATTGACAAGAAGGCTGAGTAATTCTCCATTTACATCCATTGACAAAAAAATACATTGACAAAAGTCGCCCGCTTCACAGACTTTATGAAGCTTTCTTTTTATATAAAAAATATGTTCCTTTCTTCTTGAAAAAGTCAATCCGCCATTTCCAATAAAAACGACGCACATAGGTGTCGTCAGGTTGTCCGTCTGCACAAATTACAGTCCTCTTTGTATACTCAATTCGGTCCTTAGAGTACAACCAGTGTGCCAGCCAGTTTATGACAGTGGTTGACAGAAAATAGGCGCGCACTTCTTTAGACTGCTTTTCTAGCTTGGGAAAAACAAGAAATGACCCCAATGGATTAAACATTAGCTTATATCCAGAATCATCAAAGATAAGTGTGTCAAGTGGTAGGTCAGGAAAATTTTTGAGATTCTTGTGGAACACCGGTTTATCTGCCGCGCCCAATTTAAAAGGGGCCCTTGTGCACTGTGCCTGACTTACCACTCTATTGAATCTTTTGTGGTGGTCAAGGAACACTGTCGCTAGCGTGCGTTTGAGCTTCTCAAACTTGCAGCAGCTCCATATGCACACTTCGAACCATCTGAAACAAAAATTCAGAAACACTTCTGCATTGGGCCTTACCCAAAACTGTGTATCCCCTTCAACAACATACCGCATTTCTGGCCAGTGGGGCAATTCTTCACCATATTTTCCATCAAATTTCTTGAGCAGTAATCCATTAAGGTCCAAAATGAGAACCCTACGCTGGACGCTCAACGGAGGTGGTGGCCTTGGCCATATCAGTGGGATTCTTTTAATTAGTCTATACCATAGAGGAAACACGAGCACTGCAGGAGACAACACACAATTCCAAATTGCACGAATGTCAGACCTGGCATTCTGCTTGTCAGCCTTGAACCTATCTGCAAGGCGCCATTCTTCAACTGAAAACATATCTGCAGATGCAAAATTACACAAGACTCAAATCTAAATATGCAATTAGGACATATCTATAGATTGAAATCATACAATAAAAACACACAATGTTCAAAAATTAGGCACAAGATGAAAGAGACGTCGAATGGGAAAGAAAGTTATATTAATTTCAGAAGTGGTTACATAAAAAGAAACATAGGGGGGACAAACTATAATATTTTGCAAGCTCTGGGTTTAGGGTCAGAACTTGTGCCGGTATTCTGCATCTCCTTAGTGTCTTCTATGTCCATCTCCTCTTCTGGCTGCCCCTGTGGATCTCTTCCTCTTCCTTGCTTTTTTGCTCCATTTCACGCTTCTCATCTCCAGTCTTCTCGATTTTTTTTCTTTTTGCCTTTCTTATATGCTGAGCAAGGGTCTCCTCGGGACTTCCCTCCAGCCTCACATCTACACGACCATTAGCTTTAGAAAGCCGTGCAGCAAAAGATCACTTATTAGAGCCATAATCAATGAAAAAACTTACTCTTGCCACATTGGCCTTGTTTTCTTGGGGTCTTTGATCTTGTCACCCGCACGCCATTGTCTAGCAACACATCGTCTTCCTCATTCTGGGTTTTCCCTTCAGCACCAGTCGTACTCTACTCCTTTACCTCAAAGTTTTGTTCTTCTTCTGTTGTTTTCGAAACAGGTTTCTCAGCATTACCAGGGACATTTTCATCAAGCAATACCTCCACAGGTGTCTTGTATGCAGGCGTCACTGCATCGTTCCCCGTGTCTTTACCGGCAGTAGTTCTGAAGCAGCTTGACTCTGAAAAAACATCAGAGAAGACAAAAATCAACCACCTGATTACCCATTGAAACAATTTTCTCACCTGTTTTTGGGCATGGTTCAACTGGTTTCTTCTTTAGAAGGGATTGGTCTTCTGCAGAAATAACTCCGGGGCAATCCTTAAGCATGCACTTTCCTTTCTCAGCCAAGTGAGCATAGCAGAATGCATGGTATGCATGTGAACAAGGCAATAGAAAAACATGGCTTAAGCGATTGTGATCATGAATTTTTACACCACAAGCATTGCACACATCAATGAGAACAACACTATGTCCAGGAGCTGAAACTCGTGCAGGAAAGACTATGGTTTCAGGTAGCATTGGTTGACTAATCATGTCTGTCACAAACGTGACATAGAGACCAAAGGTTTCCTCATGGTCCAAGCATTTGGATAATTCTTCCTGTAGGCAAGAGACCGCTGTTATCAGACAATGTCAAACAGGTATAAAATCGGTATGAATGATTGAAAATCGGTATAATGATGTTATCATACCGGTATGATTACATCTTGTCGGTATGATGTTATCCCACCGGTATAATGTTATTATACTGGATAGTATAACATCATACCGATAGGATAACATTTTACCGGAAGCATAACATCAAACCGGTTGGATTTTATCATACCGGTTGGATCTAACCATACCGGTCGGATGTAACCATACCAGTAGGATGTTATCATACCGGTAGGATTATATCCTAAATCCTACCGGTAGGATATAATCATACCGGTAGGATGTAATCATACCATTAGGGTATAATCCTACCGGTATGATAACATCCTACCGATATTGTCATCTATCCTTACCGAATATGATATAATCCTACCGGTATGAAAAATCATACCGTATGGTACTTTGCAGGTATTATACTACAATCAGACTGTTGTAGGGTGGCTTTTGCTTGGTCAAATTTCTCTTGGAGGCTATCAAGCAAGCCTGTTGGTACATTGGCATCATCAGCGAAGTGCATTAGGATGGTGTCAAGGGCACCCTCGCAACGGTGCACATCAGCAACAAATTTGACCACTGAATCCTTAGCCTTTTGACACTCGGCTGATACATTGTCATGAGATTTTCTAACCTCAACAAGAAGTTCTTGCAAGGAAGTGGATACTTCAACACTAAACGCAGACTGAGTGGTCGCAAAAAGTCCACTTCTGACTGATGTACTTCCGGATGGGGTATTTACTAAGAAGATGGCAGAACCACTTGGGGTTCGTGTGGATACTTGGGAAGTCTCTAACTTCCATTTTTCTCTTTTCCTATCTAAGTGACCTTCATTGGTCACATTCTTCACTACCTCAGATGAAAACTCAGCCCACTTTACCGGACCTGTGCATACGAAATAAACATATCTGCGTGCAAACTTGACTCCCAGCAGATAGTTTGGTGGTTTGGATTGGTACACCTGCTTGTAGAACTGGTAGAGTGCCTTGTAGTGATCTGGCCTTGTTGTTTTTATCGACACTTTTTTCTCCTTCACTGGAAGACACGTGAAAAATTTCATCCAGTCGCATATGGGCACATC
Organism: Adiantum capillus-veneris; assembly: GCF_014529385.1. Classification (NCBI taxonomy): domain Eukaryota; kingdom Viridiplantae; phylum Streptophyta; class Polypodiopsida; order Polypodiales; family Pteridaceae; genus Adiantum; species Adiantum capillus-veneris. The sequence continues at coordinate 66,193,820 of NC_140942.1, read as the reverse complement.
TGCATCTGTCAACTTCCTAACATCTTTCCCCTCAAGACTTAACCCATATTCCGAGTGAAAATCCTCCTTTGTCATGCAGAATGCATTTAATGGCACCTCCACATCCTTGGGGTGAACAAAGCGGCCGATTCTGGGAGGAGGCTGTAACTTCTATCTCTGAAAAGAATAAATCCATATTCATTACTCAATGTATCCACACCTCAGTACTCTACTACACATACAGGTCCGCTGTACACAACACAGAGAGAGACAGAGAGAGGTGACATACCTTCGTGGGAGAATGTCGGGTCTTTGTGGGGGAGACCTGTCGGGCTGCATTCCTTGGGCTCTTTCTTAGGTTGCTATCCATAGCGAAGGATAAGCAGCGTGCACAGGGGGCTGTAGAGTGAGCTGAGAAAGGCGCAGAAGGAGAAAGGCACAAAGATACAGAGAAGTCACAGTCATGAAAACATTCGACTAAAAATTCGTTCTGATGTGGGCTCCACACGTGTTTTTGAATCCTCCACATGATTTTTAAGATTTTGTATCCTCCACACGATTATTTAATTCAAACAATTCTTGCCCATAACACCAGTTTCATACCCCCTAAATTTTAAGCCTCCAAAAGAAACTTTCAACCGGTTAAAACCGGGCCACCTATTCATGCATCCACCCGACAATGAAAACGAATGCCCCTATAGCCTTGCACCGATCACCCCGTCGGAAAGAACAACAGCTGCATTGTCGAATTCACTTGTGTTAAACACCTGTAAAGCTTGGAGAAGAACAGCTCTAGCAGAAACCACACTTGGAATTAGGAGAATTAGAGAACATAAGTGTGTAGATTGGCTCGCGTAGATGTCCGTAGAGCATCCATATGCTTGATGCCGATAAGGAATGAGAAAATTACAAGCATTTGAAGTTTGGGGATTTTAAAAAAGCTCCAAAAAGGAGGTCTCTGGAAAGTGTCTGCAGGTGTGCAGAGAAATGCAGCTATTAAAGGGGGATTTTTTTGGCTCTTATCCCAAGGGATTTTCTCTCCCCTCTTAGCCAACTTCATTTCCCCCTTTAGGCACCTTTTTATTGGTCCATTTTGAGCCTTTTTTGGGTAAAAAATGGGATGTCGGCCACTTTTTGACGAAGGGAAGTGGGGGGGACAGGTCTCAGGACCAAAAAATGGGAAGGACGCCTGTCTTGACAGTGGGAACTCAAATTGGGTGCCCCCTCCTCTCCCCAAAGCCTGAGCCCTCTCAAGCAAGGCCAAGAAGCTCCATTAACTCCTTTAATACATCCTTAAGGGGTACCCACTCCCCCCCTTATACCATCCAATTTTCACATGCTCCCCCCATGTGGGGTTATTCCATTGCCACTTGGTATGCTCTCCCCAACTTCCCCATGTCCAAACCTGAAATTTCTGTTTTGCCCCCAAACTGAGCCATTTTCTCGGAGGCGTAGCGGGTGACCCTGACCACCAAATATAGCGCCGTAAAGCATGGCTTGGAGCTTATTACCCCAGCTAACTCCAAAAATTTCTAAACATACCATTGCTAAAAAAAACCATCAAGTCGGCCCACTTGCCGTGTTCCCACATGCATCCGCCGCCACTTTTTAAGTGAAAAACCATCCACTTCGAGTGCGTGTAACTCATGATGTCGGAGTCCGATTTGCAAGCTATCAAGCACGGCTAGGAATGCTCATTAAAAACTATTTTTTGAAAGCTCGATCAAACCAAAACTCAACCAACAGCTTGACCAAAACCAAGCCTTTGTACATAAATTCTACAAGAGCACTCCAAAAACTCAAAGCATTATGTACATCTATGTACTCAGGGCTAGTGAGCAAGCTTTTTAGCATGGATTAGCAACTTCATTTTCACCCAAAAAATGCTTGACATAGCTTGTCAACCCCCCCTTGCGTGCTTAGTCCCTAGGATGAATATCTGCTGCATTCCATCCCCAGAAACCTCATCCATAGTTTCAGATGTTTCCGCATTGTCTCCTTCTATTGATAGCATTTCATCAGTCACAATTGTCATCAAACGTGCCAGATACTTCTTCAATCTATAACCATTAACACGGTATTTATGCTCTGCACCATTTAAGTTTTCCAATTGATATGTGCCATTTTCAAATTTGTTTACTACAGTAAAAGGACCTTCCCACTTAATCTGAAACTTTTTCTGGAAAGTATTGTCCAGTTTACTATTGTACCACAACACAAGATCACCCTTTTCAATTCCTTTATCCTTGACGCATTCATTGGCCTTCATCTGAGCCTTCTTTGACACTTCTTCATAATGACTCAAGGCCAAAATTCTGTCTAACTACAAGCATTGTAAATCCAACAACCTTTTCCGCCAAGCATCTCACTTCTTCACCTTCCAATAACAACCACTTAAGTGCGGGGATTTCACTTCAATGGGCAATAAAGCTTCCTTGCCATAAATCAAGGGATAAGGAGAAAACCCTGTGCTTGTTTTGATAGCGGTTCTATAAGCCCATAGTGCACAAGGCAACTCTTAATCCCAAGTCTTCCCATGTGTCTGAGTCATTTTTGTCAAGATATTCACTAATTCTCCATTGAAGCTCTCATTAAGACCATTGCATTGTTGATAATAAGGAGAACTGTACCTATGTATATTAAGCTTTCCACAAAGGAAATCAAACAACTCTCCTCTAAATCCTGGTCCCCGATCAGAAAGTAGTTCCAAAGGCACACCAAACTTGCAACATATATCTTCGTACACAAACTTCCCCATTTCTTTATTGGTAATCTGTTTGACAGCCTTAGCTTCTGCCCAACGTGACAAATAATCCATTGCTGTCAGAATGCAAACATTTCTTTTACCAGTCATGGGTAAGGGTCCAATAGCATCAAGATCCCATTTTTCAAATACATCAAAAGCTAAAATCGTCTGTCGTAATTCAGGCTTCAAAATTCTCTTCCCCATCTTCTGGCAACACAAACAAGAATTGCACCAATGGTTCACATCCCACTGGACACTCTTCCACACATAGCCTTCTTGTAAAATCTTATGTAGCATAATTTTCATGGCAAAATGTCCTCCACAGGATCCTTCATGGTTCTCTTCCAAAATCTTATAGGTTTCTTCTTTCCAGGGCACACGTCGCAATATCAAATCACTTCCTTTCATGTAAAGCACATCATCAAGCATTTTGTACTTTTTGGATGATGGCAAATCTTTAGGTAAAACACGTGTAAGCAGAAAATCCGCTTCCTTTGATAGCACTTCTCTTCCATGATATAGAGGGGCATCAGCCTTCAACACAAACACACAAGTGATCATTTCTTGGGCAGCATCATGAGCTTCTTCATTCTGAGACCTCTCAATATGCTGTAAACTCCATGCCTCAAAATTTTTAAGAAATAATTTCACTTTGAAACACAAATTTTTCAACTTAGGGTTCTTATTCTTCCACCCCCCAATACCTGCTTCACAACCAACAAGGCATCTCCTTTGACTTGCAGGCGTTTAATTCCCAACTGTAAGCAAATGTGCAGACCGCCCGCAAGGGCCATGTACTCTGCTTCATTATTACTTTTTGCATCAAGATTTAACCCTTGTTTCCTCACAAGATTTCCTTGCGCATCAGAGACAACAATCCCTCCAGAAGCAGCTTCATGAATTCTTTGATAAGAGCCATCAAAATATAACAGTGAAGCATTGGATATAGCAGGAGTTTCGACCTTCTTCCTTTGCACCACCTCTTCCTTAACCAAAACAGGAGTCTCTTTGTAAGTGAGTAAATCTACCAGGGTAGCCCGAGTACTCTCTTCCACCAAAAAAGCGAATTGAAATTCGTGCAGTTCTATAACCCATTTCATCACTATCTTTGATATATTTGAGTTATTAAACAACTAAGGCAGCAATGAATAGTTGGTGAGAAAAGTGAACGACTTTTGCAATAGGTAATACCTGAATCGTCTGCAAGCATAGACCATACTGATCATCACCAACTCAATCTCTGAGTACTCTCTTTCATGAGGGGTTTTAACTCAGCTAGCGTAATAAGTAGGATTCATATACGTGGACTCCTTCCCTCTTGGCAATAGCATAGCCCCAATGGCATCATCTCCAGCTGACGCCTTAACATAAAATTCTTTCTCCCAGTCAGGAGCTTGCATAATAGGCAATGTGGTCAAAACTTCTTTGACCTTATCAAAAACTTGTTCACAGTCTTGTGTCCACTCCAATGGATCATTTTTAACCACTTGCTACAGTGGGTACAATAACTGTGATGCCAAAGGTATGAATCGAGACAGATATTTAACCTTCTGAATGAAAGTAGCCAATTGTCTTGTATCTTTTGGGATGACAACAATAATAAGGCTTCCACTGGTTGTGAGAGCCAAATGACGCCTTGCATGTCCAAAGCCTAGTTCAATGTTTTGACCCAATGTTTGATGATTGATCATTGAAGAAGTTACAAAAGCTTTTCTGGATCTGCCTCAATCCCATTTTTTGAAATCACATGTCCAAGAAGCTTCACCCTTGGCTGTGTCAAATGACATTTTTTGGGGTTTAACTGACCCTCGCATTCATCATACCTTGCAAACGTCATTTCAAGCTTCTGAATATGCTCTTTCCTTGAATTGTATACACAAAAATCATCTATGAACCCTTTGACAAACTTCCTAAGAAATGGGGCAAGGACCCAATCTACTTTTCTTTCAAAGGCTCCAAGCCCATTTGTCAACCCAAAAGGAAGGCAACAAAAGCAGAAACAACCCCATGGCGTGATAAAAGTAGTCTTTTTCCTATCTTCAGGAGCAAGGATAAGCTGAAAGTATCCTCAATACCCATCACAAACACTGTTTCTCTCAAAACCAGCCACTGCATCTAGCAATTGATCAATAAAAGGCAGAGGGTAAGGATCTTTCTTGGTCACCGCATTTAGTGGCTTGTAATCAACACATACTCTCCAACGCCCATCTTTCTTTGGGGTGACTACTACAGGGCTTACCCATTCAACATTATCCACTGGCACAATGAACCTTGCATCCAAAAGCTTATCCACTTCTTCCTTTAAAGCATTCATCTGCTCCTTGCCCATCCTCCTTAACTTCTGTCTGATTGGTTTTGCCCCTTCAACTAGCTCGATCTTCACAAAATCCCCAACAAAACCCCTTATTTCCTGATATGAGGTAATAAAAAGATTTGGAAACCTGTCCAACATTGCTAAGTAACTCCCTTCTTTCGCCTTGTGTCAGATCAGTACTCATCATATTTTGAATCAACTCTTTCTTCACTGGCAGTTCCTGTTTAGGTTGCATCAACTCTTCAAGTTGCTCTAAACGGCTTGAAACATTTATATTCCCTGGTAATTGTAGCACTTCACTAACGTCTCTGTGTTCCTCGTCCAACAACAAGAATGACACTTCACCCTCATCACTGGAGCTTGAAGTAGTGCTACTTTTCGAGTCTTCAGAACTATCATCACTGGTAGTTCCGGACTCATCATTCTCACTCACATCTTCAAGTGCCATACGTTGTTTGGTAGTCATATCAAAAACCCTCTTTTCACCCTTCTTGCCATGCACACGGATTGTGCCCTTGCCCCAATCTTGCACGGCACCAACGGTTCTCAACCAAGGTCGTCCCAAAATGAGAGGAAAGGCTCCCAGACCGACTGTCATAACATGAAAGTTCACCATAAATTTCACATTAAAGACTTCAACTTCCAAATTCTTGATCATCCCAAACATTTCACCTTGGCATGGTTTGCTAGTCGAATCCGAATCCCAGAGCTTTCGCATGTAATGAGACCCAGTCTCTCAACACATGATTGTATGATCACACAAACTTGAGCACCTCCATCAATGTAGGCTTCTCCCATGCCCACACCTTTGTGCCAAGTGTTCACCAAGGACAGATGTTGGGTAACTCTCCCACGGAAAACACTCTGACTTGTCCATGCTTCGGCTCTTTTTCTGGATTCATTGCCTTTTAAGTTTGGGCACCATATTCATCAACTGTCCAAAAGTACAATCTACTTTCCTCCCAATCAGGTCTTCCTTTAAACTGTAAGCTGTTTGGCCTTCTCCCAAAGGCAAATCTGCCACTTCAAATCGTCTACGAGGCTTTCTCTTTCTCTTGGCTTTCGCATCTTCACCCTCTTTCTCCTTCCCTTTCTTTTGATTAGGTCCTGGTGCTGCATAGACTTCCCTTTCTCTTTTGCCTACTGGCAACCCATCTGCGTCTTTCTTTTCTACCCTCACAATACCCACATGACCACTAGAGGTTGAGTCTTGATTTTCCTGTCCAGTACCTTGATCTCCCTCTATATCCAATGCATAATCATTGATTATAGGGATCTATTCAGGAAGTGGAAACATATCACCTCCCATCCTTATTGGTCCTGGACAATGAGTGCTGATATGACCAAGTTCCTCACAATTATAACAAGTTGGAATGAACCTTCCTCGTGGCTCAAAGCCACCCTGTCCATGACCTGCATTAGCATTAGGTTGAGCTTCATATGGCTGGGCCATTCCTCTACCACGGCCCCGATCATGACAACGACCACCTCCATCTCCAAGGACATTGAGCCGTAATTCCTGCATCATGTTCATCATGTCATGCATATTATGTTGTAATTGCTTAGGGTCTATAGCCCTTTGAGTGGGTGGGACTCCAATCTCTGCCTGATTTCCTTCACCTTGGCCACCATTAGCTTGCACAGGAACCGCCTTGCCGTACTCATGGAGTCATTGAGCCTTCCATTCTTTCTCCCTGGCAATCGTGACTGCCTCTTCAAAAGTAATGGGCCTTGTCAGCTCAACTTTGAACTTCAAACCTTCCTTGAGATTGGCTACAAAACGGTCCTTCTTTAACATGGTCGGCGAAATTTCATTTCCCAAAGCTCGAGCCCATTTATCCCATAAACGGATAAACTGCATGACAAAATCATCCATGCTTTGATTAGCTTTCTAAGTGTACCCCAAAATTTCATGCCAAACTTTGTCAGGTGCTTCAATGGATCGGTATTGTGCCAACAAAGCTTGCTTCACATGCTTGTAGTCCAAAACCACCCTTGGGTTTTGTGCCTACATCAACTCCTCAAAATTGTGTAACCAAAATTTTGCCTCATCCTGTAAACTATACTGCAGCAACTGCAACAATATAGCTTGGTCTAGTATAGTGTGCAATAAGAAATTGACTTCCAACTTGTCAATAAACGTCTGTGCATTTTCATTAGGCAATCCATGAAACTGTGGGAACTCGTCTGCCTTGTTTGATTGCCACAAAAACACTTACATGTGACATGGAAAACTCAAGGGATGTCGATGGATCGCTCCAGTACCTAATCCACCTCACACTGGGTAACCTGGCCCCAAGTGCTCGGCTTCACAAAACCTCACGACCCTCACAAAGTATGCAATCCAAATTAAACGACCGCCTCAAATACTATCCACAAATAGCACATACATAGGCTGTTGTCCATAAGGACCCACATCCGCTTTACATTCTCTGCCTGCATAGTGGACAAATTTTGCAAAAATTGGAGCACATGAGGATTTCTCCTTAGTGGGGGCACCAAAATGATGTGGAGTGCAAACGACAATGAAAACAAATGTCCCTATAGCCTTGCACCGATCACACCGTCGAAAATAACAACAATAGCATCGCCGAATTCACTTGTGTTAAACACTTGTAAAGCTTGGAGAAGAACAGCTCTGGCAGAAACCACACTTGGAATTAGGAAAATTAGAGAACATAACTGTGTACATTGGCTTGCGTAGGTGTCCATAGAGCATCCATATGCTTGATTCCGATAAGGAAAGAACAAAATAACAAGCATTTGAAGTTCGGGGTTTTGAAAAAGCTCCAAAAAGGTCTTTCGAAAGTGTCTGCAGGTGTGCATAGAAATGCAGCTATTAAAGGGGGATTTTTTTGGCTCTTATCCGAAGGGATTTTCTCTCCCCTCTTAACCGACTTCATTTACCCCTTTAGGCACCTTTTTATTGGTCCATTTTGAGCCTTTTTTGGATAAAAAATGGGTTGTCGGCCACTTTTTGACCAAGGCAAGTGGGGGGGGGGGGGGGGGGGGGGACAGTGTCCAGGGACCAAACAATGGGCAAGGTGCCTGTCCAGGCAATGGGAACACAAATTGGGCGCCCCCTCCTCTCCCAAAGCCCACGAGCCCTCTCAAGCAAAGCCAAGAAGCTCCATTAACTCCTTTGATACACCCTTAAGGGGTACCCACTCCCTCCCTTATACCCTCCAATTTTCACATGCTCCCCCCCATGTGGGGTTATTCCATTGCCGCTTGGCATGCTCTCCCCAACTTCCCCAACTTCCCCATGTCCAAACCTGAAATTTCTGTTTTGCCCCCAAACTGAGCCATTTTCTCGGACGCGTAGAGGGTGACCCCGACCACCAAATATAGCGCTGTAAAGCATGGCTTGGAGCTTATTACCCCGGAGAACTCCAAAAATGTCTAAACATACCATTGCTAAAAAAAACCATCAAGTCGGCCCACTTGCCGTCTTCCCACGTGCATCCGCCGTGACTTTTTAGGTGAAAAACCATCCACTTCGAGTGCGTGTAACTCATGATGTCGGAGTTCGATTTGCAAGCTATCAAGCACGGCTAGGAATGCTCATTAAAAACTAATTTTTGAAAGCTTGACCAACCCAAAAATCAACCAACAACTTGACCAAAACCAAGCCTTTGTACATAAATTCTACAAGAGCACTCCAAAAACTCAAAGCATTATGTGCATCTATGTACTCGGGGCTAGTGAGCAAGCTTTTTAGCATGGATTAGCAACTTCATTTCCACCCAAAAAATTCCTGACAACGCTTTTCCATGCTTAATGTGGCCATCATCAATATACCCAAGCGAAGTGGTACTGAACTTCATTTTGCTTGGCAGACTCCATCCACGAACGAGAGGATTATGTGTTGGAGAGATGAGAATTCGAGTAGACAATGGCGGGAAATGATGGGAGAGCACGATGATTATAGGTTTTGACAATAGAGTGAGAGGATTGGTCGTCATGAAAATCTCTGAATGGCCAAGGGATACATGCTCCCAAGCTGATTGTCCTCAATCAAATATATGTCTGCTACATTGCTCATGCCAAGGGGCATGAGACGACCTCCTCTACAGTCTCAAGTTCATCAATAAATCTGCTATGTGTGCATTATTTATAGAAAGATTATGTTGTTTTCTAAACAAACTTAGAAAATACGGAAATGTTTGAAATGCAAGCAGCTTGAAACATATTGAAATATGTAAAATGTATTTGCTAAAACAAAGTGCAGCTCTGCTAGCAAGTGGTAAACAATAAAAGTGAAAGGGCTGAAGAATGACTTCGATGAAATAATTTCTCTGTCTTGCGGATTCAAATGTTAGGAAGATTGCACTCGAGTAATCTTTGTGAGATTACTAAAGTTGAGTAAATGTTTTTCTGAATGAAGCAGATTTCAACAAGCGAGGCATGCATGCTTTCAACACCTTGTGTTTGAGGATAATTATGACACAGTAACAGGAGATCATTATTCATTACGCCAGATCTGTGATCAACGGCTTGTCCAAGGTAAAAATGAAGCATAGGAACAATAAGGAAGATGGAAGTTGAGGCAATTGAACCAAGTTTTTGAAATTCGGCTCAACTCTGATTTTTTTAAAAAAAATTGAGGGCTTTATCTCTGGGAATGGGCATAATACTGGGGTTAAACAGGGATATGTGCATGAGATTGGACTCTCGGCTTCCAATGGAATGGAAATTATTTCTATATTTGATATCTTATAATGTGCTGAATGCAATGTTAATTTCACCTAATTAACGTGATAGAACATAATGGTTGTTCGTTTAGCAAGATGTTTCAAATTTGAAAATGGATTTTGACAGGATACTTTTGGTAGCATTAACGGTGATGTGACTATTTGCAGGTGGTGGCCATAATTGCTGCAAGGATAGCAAGGAGGCTCTTTTGAGGGCAGCTAGAAGGAGGAATTGGGAGAAAGCTGTTGATATTGATGAGTTATGTGGACCAGGAGGGGCATGGTGGGGTGTGAGGGGGCAAATGAGGGACAATTTCAACCATAGCTTTGTGCATATCACACAAGAAGAGCACTTTGAAAACTTCAAGCAAATAGAAAGTTCCTTGGAAGTTTATTGGGAATTGCCCACTGTTGTTGCACCTTCCCTTACTCATAAGAGGAGGTATGACCCTGCTCATGCCAAAGATCCTATTATCACGGACAATGAGAGCAAGCTCTTTGCGCAATTGGGTCTGAGTAGCTTAGATAAAGATCTTTTCAATGGCTACACTCAAATGGTTTACTTGAAAGTTTCCCAATAGATAGCTTGTGCTTATGTAACTACCATGTTTTGAGCCGCATTTTTTGACATTTTTTGAGCATTTTTAGTAAATATATTATCTTGGGAAAGTAGTAGATATTGGGCATGTACAAACAGAGATGGAAGAGTTCAAAGTATGGGAGTATGAACGTGGAGATTTAGCTTCTTTTGGGAATTTTGAAGAGGCAAGCCCCACTATTAGTGCTTGTGTGATAGTTGCAAATGTCAATGCAGTCGACAGATTGATTCGTGTCTACATTGTTATGATGATCCCATGCCAAGGGGGAGCAAGCCAACTTCGGTGGCTTTCCACTTGACATTTCTTGGGCATTAAGGACACCATTGTAGACATTGTTGGCATTAGGAAGATTAATTTTGTTGGTTGCTAGAGGAGACATACTTGGGGTATACTGTATGGTGGAAATACTTCAAAAATTCTCATCTATCATGGAACATTGATCACCTTTCTGCTTGCTTACGATTCCACATTTATGTAGGAAGCACCACAAACAGAGCTTGATGTTTTGGTCTATTTAATGAGCAATAAAGAGACTCTTTTCCAAGAGAACAAAATTCTTGGGAGAAGTGCTCGAACGGGTCTCATTTTTTTGTCACTTGCTCTAAATAGTTGCATGAATACATATACAATACAAAAGGCTCAATTTTGAAAGTTTACTATTTTAGCTTCAATAATGCTTATGTAACATTTGTATAGTTGCAAGAGGTCTTTTGGTAGGTAGCACACATGGTCATGGTCTATCAAACTCTGTCAACATTTATATAGTTTCAAGAGGTCTACCGATACATGACACGCATGGTTATAGTCTATTAAACTTTTAAGTATTGCAAGCAACAACTGAAGCAAGATAAGAATTCTTATTAGTTTCCAGTATGAGATTTGTTCCCAAAGAGTGCATGAATGTCGTTGCAGATGTCAAAAATGATTTTAGAGAGTAGCGCCTACCTTCTCTTTAGCATGGTATGTTTGATTTGACCTATGATTACTAATATTGTCCATGCAGTGGATCTATTGATAGTATAGAGCATGCAATATGTGAATGTACACCCTACCATCCAATAATGGAAAATAAAGTCCTAATGTAGAGCTTGTTAATTGGTGTTGTGTGGATGTTTCTTTTTGTTTTTGAAAAGTGGGACTTGAGCACTTTCAAATTACAAAGAGCTCAAAGGCGTGCTCAAAACCACTAGGATATAGCAAGATGTTACCTTTTGTTCCTCGCATCTTTATTTTTTGCTCTCCATGTAGTTACCTTCAAATGAGCATGCTAGCTAAAACTCATGGTAGTTATCCACAAGGCAACATGACCGTCGGGCCCCACACATGGCAAATTTCTTGAATAATAGGCAACCCAACTAGGCAACGATGTTACTTAGCAAGGCACTTTTTTAGACCGTGACAAAGGTGGTACTATGAAAGTGCAAGCACTCTGTATACTTACTAGACAAGCTTTTTCTTATTTGTCTTTGCATAAAGTGGCAAGTTTGTGACTTGTAGTATTGAAGCGAATCAAAAAAGGTTTTAAGAAGATAAATTGAAGCGAGTGCTTGAAGGAAGTTGTTATAATTGAAAAATGCCATGTATGCAACTATACTAATGTGTACTAAAGAAATAAAGGGTAGCTTAAAAGTGGTTACATAGAAATGCATTGCTCAAATGTTGGTTACATAGTTACTTAAAAATTTGATTACTAAATGAGGGAGAAAAATGGCATTCTTGAAAGGATTTTGAATTTGACATGGACAATTATGAGATTTGTTCTAAAGAGCTGATACAAAGTAATTAGTTTGTTCAGCGAATCAATAATGTTTTAGCATGGACTAAGACATTGAGTAGCTAGTGTCTTTTATCTCCATTCAACAAACATCTCAAGTCCTTTAGACATGGCAAGTGTTAAAGCCATTTTGTATTTTACATCATCATTAGTTGCACGATGGAATTTGAAGAATTTCAAGAGGATCGCTGCCGTCATCTTCATTTGCAAAAATGTAAAATCCTTGCCAAGGCAAATTCGTGGACCGGCCTATCATGAAAAAGTTACATAAACATGCTATATGCATAAGTAGTCTCTCTAAATAAATGTATAGATGTGCACATACATTTTTCTCTATTCTTGTCTCTTAAAAAATAAATAAATGCACACATACTTTTTTGTATAAATATGCTCTACATTACACATCTCTCTCTCTCTCTCTCTCTCTCTCTCTCTCTATATATATATATATATATATATATATATATATATATATATATATATGTGATCCTCACATATAGACATAAGCCAATATCTTCATGGGACAAACACATTGCAACAATTGCAAGGATCATTAAAGATACATGTAAGCCACATATTATAACAATATCTAGGATCATGGGACAAACAATTGCAAGATCTTAAAGAACAATGTATTTCAAGATACCATTAAACCCCCCCCCCCCCCCCCCCCCCCCCCCCCCACCCCACACACACACACAAAATACATGTGCACATATACTTGTGTATATGCACACATATATACACGATATTAATCATAAAATTCGAGCGTGCGAGTATTTCACATAAGCATAAGGGGAGAGAAGGGATCCACAAAGGAAAAAGAGAGATTTTACTAAACCATGGCTTCGTGGCATTTGCCAACGCGTTTCGACTTACAAAGTCTCATCATGGCATTCCATGGATACAAAAATCTCTCTTCAATTTTATGCTTTTATAAGCAATTTTGGAGGGAAAAGTGTTAGGTGGAGCATTTATGGGTTTGACATGAGGTGTAAGAGCTTTATTGGTTGATGTGTACCCAAAGCCTCTTGATTGGAAGTGAAAGTGTTTCTCCTTGGGAATGGTAGTCTCTTGAATGAGAGTGAAAAAGTTATTCCTTGGGAATGGAAAATTCAAGTTATCTTGATAAAGGTTTAATTTTTGGAAGGACCATCACTTGTGCTTGGTTTTATGGTTGAACAAAGGGCTAGACGTTTTGATGAAGCATACAAATGCTCATTGACAACCAAAGGTACCTATGAGGTTCAGGTTGGGGTCTATCATGAACAGAAATTGAGGTGTCTATACAAGTTTTTTATAGGCTAAGGTTTAAGTATGTATGTTGAGGACAAGGTCAGCTCTAGGACAAAGAGTATGCAGGACGTATGTGGTTAGATTTATTTGACATGGGGGTCTCTATTATGACAAGGCTTGGATGAGGCAAAGAGTATACAATGCTAGCATAGGTTAAAGTTGGGGTTAATTTAAATAATGTGGTAAGTATAAGGTGGTTACTCAAGGGTATTGAGATGTAAAAGATTGAGCTTTTGGTTTATAATCCACATAGCCACTTGGGTCCACAAGCATAGAGCTAAAAGGGAGAAAGGGATAAGTTTAATCTGGCACATGAATACTTGGGGGTAGGACATTGCAATATCTCTATTCATAGGTTTGATGCTAACCTTTGTTTTGATTTGGGTAGCAAGTGGTAAGAAAATTTATGACTTAGGAAATATTTCTTTGAAAGTTCAATCGCCCCTATTTGGCATATACAAGCAAGATATGTTACAAAAAGGTGGGTAATCAAATAATACCTGGCAGTGGGTGGAAAGGAAAGGAATGTATTCCAAGACATCCTACCTTCTGTGCTGATTGTGTATGTCCTTCGAGGAAGTAAACGTAGCAAAAATTTAGAGAGCTAGGCTGTGAACACGATCAAGGTCCATAGCATGTAGACCGTAGGCATGAAATATGGAATCTTTTGGTGGCTAGTAGAGTTTTGATAGAAGCATAATGTTAAAAAAGGATGGGAGACTAAGAATGAAGGCTTGTGGTGCAGAGTATCGTGAGTCAAGGGCGTGTATACTTTAGCTCCCATGCCAAAATGTATAGCAAGATGGTGATTGATAAAATGTAGCTTGAGTAGAAATGTTGTCGATTGAGTAGAAAGGTTGTATGAGAAAGTAGCAGCAATAGGGGCCTATGATGTAGAGTGAGAGGATAAAAGATTGCGTCTAATAGGATGCATGGGTATATCTAGATAGAACATGGTTAATGAAGCATCGTTTGAGCATGACTAGACGTGTAAACTTGGCACGAATAGGAACAATATTCCAAGACTACTATTCCCTAAAAATTAGGATTGAATTCAAAAGCAAGATGTGCCTTGGAACTTGAATTGAAGGTAGAGGCTTCATCATTGCCTTTGGAATTGGGATTAAAGGCAAAAGATTCATCATAGGGCTAGCTGAGGGCCACGATGTGAGTGGCATGTCCATGTATGGAGGGTAGTTACCTAGCCATTAGGGGTGTTGAAGAGATGTTTGTTTGTTGGAAGCTACCTAGAGAGAAAGAACATTGTCCAGTGCTTGGATTTGCCAAAGATCTTAAGAGCATAAGCCGCAAAGGTGAACCTTGCTTGCAAGCTTGAGCTTGAAGAAACAGATGCAACATGGGGTTTGTAGGGCAAGGGAAGAGTATGCATGTGCACCTTAGAACACATAGGATATCTCACTATGAGTATTATTGGTGTGTCACTGAGTAGGTGACCGCAACACGGAGTCTTTGAGGGAGGTTTGAAGAAGGAACGACCAACAACAGAGAAAGTTTTAGCATAAGGGTTGTTGCCAAATCACTCTCTCACCTAGCACTAGTTCTAGCTAATGCTACCATGATACTAACAATTTTGCTCACCTACACACAAAAACGCTAATGGACAACTATCTCAAACTCCATCAACCCACAATACTCCCTTTTTGGGCATGTGTTATTGATGCTATTGACAACAGATCTACTTAACCTTTGCTTTATCCTCACCATCTTACCCATACATTTGGGCATGGTGATAGAGTGTACCGGACCTAGATTTACCATATTCGACACCACAAGCCCCTTTCGCAACCTCACATCCCCTTTCAATCATATTGTTGCCACCAAAGGTCTATTTACAACCAAAATACTCCATGATTCAGCCTACCTACAGGCTATGATACTTGAATCTTTTCACAACCTGGATATAATCATTCCCAAGACATAACCCTTTACACAACTGTCAACCCAATACACAAATATTCTGCCTACTTTAAAATATATGCCTAGAGAGAAAGAACTGCTGTCCAGCGCTTGGATTTGCTAAAATGTTAAGAGCATAAGCCGCAAAGGTGAACCTTGCTTGCAAGCTTGAGCTCGAAGAGACAGATGCAGCGTGGGGTTTGTATGGCAAGGGGAGAGGATGAATGTGCACCTTAGAACACATAGGATATCTCACTATGAGTGTTATTGGTGTGTCACTGAGTAGGTGACCGCAGCACGGAGTCTTTGAGGGAGGTTTGGAGAAGGAACGACCAACAACAAAGAAAGTTGTAGCGTAAGGGTTGTTGCCGAATCACTCTCTCAACAAAACCTCTTCTGTTTTGAGCTCATTCGTTGAAGACTTCATTTGATGGCGCACCTCTTTACTAAGAGGGGTGGAGGGAATCCATGAACAAAACTACTGTCCAGAGCAAAAGCCAATTTAGGGAGGCAAGGATGTGCACCATCACAGCAAGACAGGGGGAGCGTACGGGCAGGGGTTAGAGAGATATAGAAAGAGAGAGCGAGAAAGGGAAAATGGGCTTGAAGTAGAGAGAGAAACCCAAAAGCTAAATAGAGGATGACAATATGAATAATTAACAAAGGGTCTTGAGGTAGAAAGGAGGGAGACGATGAAGGAAAGTGGTGCACCATAACTCACTCAGCTAAAGGGTTTCTCAGCTTGGCTATGCTAATCCAAGATTAATAGAAAGGATCAAGGGTGTGAAAGTAGCTGTCACGACAAGGATCCTAAGCCTAGGGGGTCACGGACCTGAGCCAGGGGCTCAGACTGGACCAGTGTAGACTGTGGATCCATGTGATGGCTAGGGCTAGGAGCCGGTCTATACATAGGGTGGTAGGGCGGTGGATCCCGTATCACAGTCTCCTGGGTTTTACACTCGTATCAGAGCTCGGTTGAAGAGGGATCTATGGAGGAATGGGGGAAGTATTGCATGGAGTTGCATGGGTACACTCTCTCTCTCTCTCTCTCTCTCTCTCTCTCTCTCTCTCTCTCTCTCTCTCTCTCTCTCTCTCTCGCTCTCAGGTCGTGGACAGGCCGAAAAGGCAAAGGCATGGTCGTGTGAAGAGCCGCTCGACAGGCGGGGAGGGAGCAAAGCTCCACCTCCACCAAACTGTTCGCAGGTACATTGAATGGGAGCGCATGACGGAGAGCGGCAGATTTTGACACAACGCCGAGCCCCAATTTGCAGCAGAAGTCCTTTTGTGCCTGGTTTTCTCTCTCGCGCAAAGCCGCCATGGCGGTTGCAGGTTTCATCGTTTTTTTTCCTCTTTTTTATTTGGGTGTCCACAAACAGGCGCCCAAAGTTGGGCACCTTTATCCTAAGGGCCTTATCCCACGGCAGAGACACCTCGTTTGGCAGCTTGAAGGTATGCATCGATGCATATTTAGGTAATCTCAAACCAGTTACAGCATGCGTAGGATTTCAAGCTATGGCCAGGATGCATGTGTGGCTTTTCCAAGGTATGCTTGTCTTGTCATGCATGCTTATGTTCGAGCCTCGGCAAAGGAGACATGGCTGCACGGCATGCCTAATACAATAGAGAGGAAGCAAAGTGCTTCCGCATCTCATCAGAAAGAGATTTCCAAGGGTGCTTTTATCCCAAAATCATTGACAATTTCACTTCGACCAAGGATTATGCTCGTGGAAACAAGCTTTCGAGAACAAAAGCAATGCCAACAAGGATTGATGAAGATAGTCAAGATGTTTGGCATGCTCAACTAAGAGAAGGAGCCTTCCAGTACTGTGCTGCCTTCACAAATTTTCAACATGATTCTAGGTATTTCTGTCTACGTTTTGGCATTACTTTTTGAATTAGTTATGCAATCAAATGTTTTTTTATGGTTTGTTGCCATGTAACAAGCATGGCTTGATTGTCTTTTACAAACATGGCTTGTCTTGACACCTCAAGTGATACATGGTAGTTGAGGTATCTCAACACCCAGTAAGATATGCGCCTAGTATGGTGCTCTTGACATTCATTGTTGGCATTGCCTCAATGCTTAACTTGCAAAATCGACTCAAGCATGGCTTGAGTCCCTGTCGCACTGATTCGCCGCACGGTTCATCAACAATTCAATTTTTGTGCCAATGGACTCTCAAGGAGATCGACACACCATGTGGCTCGACTTGATGAAGGGTGCATAGGGCTCAACATGGCCAACTTCTTGTCACTGCTTCCAGAAGCCGGCAAAGAATCTAGCCACATAGCACTAGCCAATTTCCGTTGACAAGGTCAATTTTTGTTTACCATGATATCTGTACGTTAGCAGCAACATCTGTTGGCTAACAAATCTGTCCTTATGTGAAGCAAGGCTTTCCTTTCTGCATTTTGCATTGAGCCTTCCCACTTTTGGCATATGCTATGAGCATAGACACTTGGGAAGGATTTGGCAATATGCTTGCAAGTTGTCTCATTACGTACAAGCCAGACGTATATGATACAAGAGGGTATATGTGCATACACAATAACTCTCTTGCAACAATATCTCACAAAGCAGATATGGCTATGAGCTGGTTCGGGATGAGTTTTTTCCTTCCGCATGTTAGGACCACTAGTTGCTGCAACGACCAGGTTAGCCAATTTTAAGTTCTTCTTATTTTTCCATGTTTCCACCTTTGCTTGGAAATTCCTGTTTTTGTGCAAACCAAAGTTCTTTCACAATTTACTACGAAGCAAGGCTTCTCCCTTGTGCCAAGGTACTGCCCAATGACTTGGAATCAAGGGCAGTGGCACACAAGTTTGAAAAAACTTGCAAAATAGGGAATATCACCTTACCGAATCCCTACCAGTTTAGATTGTGCAAGGCACTGCTGGTCTTAGTTCTCACGTTTGAGGCCATCACTTTTGCCAAGGGCTTAAAATTATGTATGCACGGCATGCTAGCTAGGTGGATTCAATTCTACCGCCTCATGAAACACGCTTCCGCTATAAGACCAGACACTTTGTCAAGGACACGATAAGTTCTGGATTGTTTAACATGATTTTTGGGTCGTTGTCAAAACACAACAACACTAAAAAGAACCTAAAATTCAGACTTAATTCAAAGGCAAAGTGCTATCATTAAGTCACACCGGTGTCGTCACAACCACATACACGGTAGGTGGGTCAGTCTGTGAACTTGTTTGTGTTTTTCTATTACCTCTCTTGATGAGAGTCATAGCAGAAAACTGTTGCATGCTTTAGGATAAGCTTCACGTTAGGCATAAGATGCACAAAAGCATGGCAATCAACTATACACGTCATAGTCGTTTAAGGAAAGTTCCTCAACTCAACATGTTCTTCTTTTCTCTCTTTCTTATTTTTCTCAAAGAATAATGAAATTTTTTAAAGAATATTTTGATACATGTTTTGCTCGTGAGTCAGCCTGAGCCAAGGTGCTCTAACTCTCACCTAGCAAGTGGCCAGGACGCCACTCCAATTAGTTTTCATTGGTTTCTTGATTGAACACTAATTTTTTATTGGCATAAGGGCTATGAGCCACACAGGCTAAGAGACATTGTCAGACCTAGGGTAAGACTCAATGCTGGTATTTCTTGGGTGATTGTTCTCCATCTTGAGCAGATCTATCCCATGGAGTTCCCATTGATGTTAATGGCCAAGCAAGAGTATTGCCATTACAGATCTTTTGGGTGTTCTACATGCACTACATGTTTTTAGTGCGACGCTCGAATTGCGTTTCTGATAATCTTAAACTCACATCAGCTGATCTCTACCACGCAGTATAGATGCAGCAATCAGTTGAGACAACATGGCTATCCATAAGAGCTAGGAATCTCCCTTGTGTAGATCTCTTGCTCTCTCTATAGCACTACGAGTGTCTATGGCAGCATAGTTTTGGGGTAAGACCCAACGGGTGATTTAGTTTGATCTATTCTCGTTATATTTTCAAGGAAAGAAGTCCGCAATAAACTACCATGCGGTAGCGAAAAAATTCAACTTTTTAAGTTGATTCCAATCATTCTCTACACGGTTGACTATGTTGGTTACCGTTACCTGCTTGTTGAGCAGTTTCTACAAAGGGTCTTACCAGGGGGCTGGACTACATAGATTCTAACCAACGGGTTTGAGTTGCCAAGGCAACACCCAGGGTTTCTAGTGCAATGTTGCTTGGTTTTTTCTCAGGTGGGCGACATATTCCTCTGCATTCAAATACGGGTAAGTGACCATTAAGTTCAAATCTCCAGGTACACATCTATTGATTTGGTGTTACTCCATTTTTTAGTATGCTTTTCTTGGTTTATTCAAGTCATATAAATCTGCTTGAATATTTTTGAGCCATGCCAAGGGCTTGTCGGAACAAAGTATTTTGGGCCGTAGTGCCCAATATACATTATGCTGTTATGAACCCACTTGTCGGGTTTGATTTGGCACATGTTGTCACATGTGATACAACATGGTCTAGAAACTCAAGGAGTTCAGTTTATCCAATGTGGAGCAATGATAATAAGGGCCCCTCTCATTCCTAATGATGTGTCGCGACGACATCCCTACGTGTTGGTCGCATCCGTTTATTAGACCATTTGGAGCACATCGTATCAGGAACAATTTCAGTGGCCAAATATTGTCGGGTACTAAGTACAGACTTGTTCCGATTACAAGTGCTGTGAAACCACCTTAACGGAGGGTTGTTTCTACATATAGCCAAGTATGCTATGTTCATGAGAATGTCTCATGGTTGGTACCTAGGTGTGACTGGGTTGTCACATTCTGTTATGGTCCAACTTTTGTTGCCAGGCTTTTCCATGTGTACCGTGGAAAGTCTCGGCATGGAATTGCGGTTCGGATATGTTTGTGTTAAATGCATGCACACTAGGTGTTATGGGCCCTAGTGTTTAACACAAATTTATTTGGAGTGGCATGCGAATTTATGGACTTTATTCTTCTGCACCCCTTTGCACTGCCCGTGCAATCTCTCTTGCAAATTTAGTATTTACACCTTGCCATACAAGGCAATGGCTCAGTATGGGTGCTTGGGGTTGGATAGTCTAGACTCTATGAGCTTACTCCACTCGAACCCGCTTTCAACCTAATTGGTTGTCTCCACTCCATATCAAATATATGGTTGGATACTCAATGGTTGAGTCCTAGTTTCTCATCATTCATGGAAGATTGTCTGTAAGTGGTTGGGGAAAAGCACCTCACTCTTACTGCTGCTATTTTTTGCTAAAGGATCTTCTAAGAGCATACGTTAGCACAACGCATTTTGAATGGGTGATTCTCTCCCTATTCTAGAATTTTACGTAAGGTTTTCAACGTTGAACACCTGTTGTGGCAGGGTTGGATACCGTTTCCATAGTTTCATAAGTCAAGGACTTAATAGGTGTGCTGACAAAATATGTTGGCAGGTAACCTTCATTAGGGATGAACATGTAGTTCTGTGTGTTCCAAAATGTTCAGAAGTCTGACATAAGGACACACCCTATTCTACTTCTTAGTAGCTATGAGCTTTTTAAGATACTCACACGAGTTGGAAATCCGGCTCACAACCTCATGGAAAGTTGCACCAAGGTTTTCTTGCATTATTCCAGTATCTTCAGAAGATCTCAAAACTCGTTATGCCTTTGGACAACTCTTAGTTGTGGTTACACCTTTAAAGTACTCAAGTGAGTTATAAATGAAGTTACCATTTAGACCCAAGTGCTTGCAAAAGGACAACAATGTTGAAAATCAAGATGTTGCTCTTGGTTTCATTGAACCTCCTCACTGCATCAAGTATCAGTTGGCTCGCGTATGGGAAGCCAACACGGAAAATATCAGTGTTCTTACGAAGATACTACCACTTGTGTATTCGAAGAAGAAAACGCTTCTCCAAGGGGGGAGTAATGTCAGGACAAGGATCCTAAGCCTAGGGGGTCAGGGACCTCAGCCAGGGGCTCGGAATGGACTAGTGTGGACTGGGGATCCATATGATGGCTAGGGCTAGGAGCCGGTCTATACATAGGGTGGTAGGGCGGTGGATCCGATATCACAGTCTCCTAGGTTTTACAGTAGCAACGCTTATAATATCATACAAAAACTTTATTAATTATAAAATTCGAGAGCGCGAGTACTTCACCTAAGCATAAGGGGAGAGAAGGGATATAGCAAGATGTTACCTTTTGTTCCTCACATCTTTCTTTTTTTCTCTCCATGTAGTTACCTTCAAATGAGCATGCAAGCTAAAACTCATGGTAGTCATCCACAAGACAACATGACAGTCAAGCCCAGACATGGAATTTTTTTTGAATAATAGGCAACCCAACTAGGCAACGATGTTACTTAGCAAGACACTTTTTTAGACCGTGACAAAGGTGGTACTATGAAAGTGCAAGCATTATGTATACTTACTAGACAAGTTTTTTCTTATTTGTCTTTGCATAAAGTGGCAAGTTTGTGACTTGTAGTATTTAAGCCAATCAAAAAAGGTTTTAAGAAGATAAATTGAAGCGAGTGCTTGAAGTAAGTTGTAATAATTGAAAAATGCCATGTATGCAACTATGCTAATGTGTATTCAAGGGTATATGGTAAAGAAATAAAGGGTAGCTTAAAAGTGGTTACAAAGAAGTGCATTGCTCAAATTTGGTTACATAGGTCTACGATTCACATGAGTTCCATCAGGAAGAACATCGCTTTGATAAGCCGTTTTTCCATCCTACAACAAACGATAAAACTCTTATCATCTATCATATTTCTAATATCTTCATGTCACAAAGCTCACCATGATTAACGATGTCAATTTCCTTGTTTGTCTGTGATTCCTTAACCAACTAAATAAATAAGTGCATGGAAAATCTAGTGCAATAATATACAACACACCAACACATTGAACCACTACCCCAAGGTACCACTGTGAAATATACAACACACCAACACATTGAACCACTACCCCAAGGTACCACTGGTCTTTTTATGAGTTTAATGCAATTGATGAACATTGCCACGTTTGATTATGAAATGTCGAGAAGAATTGAAGGGGGCAAGACACTCACTTCTCTCTATTTTACAAAAACCAATTCCAATCTAATTTTTCTGACTATCAACAAACTATGGCTTGTAATACATAAAGCACATGCAAAACACATGAACAAAATCATAGTATTATGCAATCCTTACTACTGATTTTCCCCCTCAAGAATGACCAATGATTATGCTACGAGAGTAAGCACATGGCAAGATTAGTCTACTATCATAATCACATACATGCATTTGGAAAGTTATATAGGGTCTACATGAGAAGTGAAAGCTGAATCTACATCGTGTCGCCTTTGTTTAATTCACTCGTTGTAGGCTCTGAACAAGTGGCTCGACTAATGACTTTCATTAGGTGACTAAACACACTAGCACTTAGTTGTGGGGCCGAGAAAGGTACATTTTGGTTTGTATTTTCTAGGTATGGGATAGGATGTCCCTCCATCATGTCAAAATCAAAGGAAGAGTCACTAACCACACTGCAATGTGTGGGTCTTAGGTTGCACTACATTGGGTCCTAGTCGAAGGCCCGAAACCTAATGTGGATAGATAATGGATTCTTGTATAATTTTAGGCACTCTAAAATTTCTCAAACTCTAGCACTCATCCAAGCAAAAATACATGTGATGTGCATACCCTAAAAGCATTGACAAGTACCCTAAGCACTAGCTATTTTGATTGTTTTGCTTGTTTTTTCTAACCCTTTTGCATGTGTGTGGTGTGGAATAGGTCATGTGATAGCTTGAAAAAAGCGTATCGTTTAGAGGAATATGGTGTGCTTTACAACACACGATTCGGCTATCAAAACTCTCGTAGCCCCCAAAATAGTCAATTTTTACTTGGGCGTGTAGGCAAAAAAAGGAAAGTCTAAAGGAAGCTAGTGGAGGGAAAAGGTGAAGCTTAGATCCCACATACTTCCTTTTGCCCTTGAGAAATATCATATATATATATATATAACATGAGACACATTCCTTCGGTTGAAAGGAAGCTATGGAGGACCTTACTTCCTATATATATAAATAAAGACCGAGATCAAAATCGAGGCCGGTGCCAATGGGTCTCTTTCTTTTTCTCGCCTACATGGGGTGCTAGTTGGAGTTATTTTTTTTCGTGTGTCAATTCAAAAAATAATACAACTAACCACAGGGTGTTTCTATTTTTTTAATTTTCTTTTTCTTTTTCCTTTTTTGTTTTTATTGGTTTTCAAAGATATCAACTCAAAGTTTGACCTTTTTGTTTTTGCAATTAGCAGAGCTTAACAAAGCCTAACTTTACAAAAAAAACAAAAGATAGGCAATATTTCCAGACATTAAAAATGTAAACAAAAATTGCAACAAAGCCTTGATTACCTTAAAATACAGAACAACCAGCTTCAACACATCTAAATCTACATAGATAGACAACACAAACACACTTTCCAGCCTTCCAAACATGCAAAAAAAAAACCTCAACACAGGTTGCGGTTGGAGCTTGGCGCAGAGCGGCTCCCTGGCAACGGCACCAAAAATGTCAATTGTGGAGAGTTTGCCCAATGTCTTGTGTGAGCCACAGGGGTTGCAAGCACACAACCTATGCACACAGACAAGCTCTACGATTATAGATGGTGTGTCACTCACCTCCTACGCTGCTGCCGTTGAGGGAATCCTACACATGCCCAGAGGAAGAAGCCGACACTACTACCATCCTCCTCGTTGTCGTCGTACTCATCACTACTCAATCGCCTATGCTCTCTCTCTCTCTCTCTCTCTCTCTCTCTCTCTCTCTCTCTCAAATAGACAACCAAGAGGATAACGCAAGCGCTCAGCTTTGTACATTCAAAAAATAAGAAAAAACAAAGAATCCCTATGCGATGGAGGATACTGTCCCATGCAAACATGCTTACGCCTTTGCACAAAATGACTACCCGTAGATGGTAGCATTCTTGATTAGCTAACATGCACAAGATTATGAAGATGAACCAATAGATGAAACTGAGGAAACCTATGGCTTCACCGACAATGAATATATTTATCTTGATGATGAGGATAGAGGCCCATCCTTAGGACTATCAGCCAATCTATACAATATCTTGTTTCCTCAAGTCTATAGGGTGACACAGAGAGATAAATTAGTGTTCTTTATATTGTTTTGATTCTGTTCAATAAGGGTTGGTGCCTCTTCCCAGTGATGTGCCTCCTAGAGGTATTTCTTATTGTTTTCTAATGGTTTGGACTTTCAAACATTGTGCAATCTTTTTCCAATCCACTCATCAAATTGAGCACGATGGCCAGCCCAAACAGGTGTTTCTTATCCATTATCATTGCTAATTGTCTTTTCTAGTATCCATGTTTGCCTGCCTTAGTTGTGATTCAATACATTTGCTTAGTATTATTAGACATTAGATTCAATATAAATTTATGTCATAGTCCCTTGTCTAGGTTTATTAATCATAAATTCTGGCTAAGCTAGTTTGACCAAGGTAGAGCGTTAAAAATATTCTCTTAATATTGTAGGAGATGCATTCCTAATTTTTAGTGGTTACTTTAAGATCTTAATCCGATATTATGAAGCATTGTGTGCGGTGCGTCAGTGCTTTCTAGTGGGCTTAATCCCTCTTGACCTTTAGCTTAATTATAATAAATGAAGTTTGACTACTGTGATGAGCCAGGGGAGGGTGACAATGTCAAAATGCCCCCCCAAAGTTACACAATTGAAAATCCATGAAAGAAAAAGCCACTTAAAAAAAGAGCCCAAAAGATCAATTGAGGCTTTACATGGCAACAAAGTTTATAACATAAGCACTTTGGGGGGTCAAAAGCATTGTGTGCAGTGCGTCAGTGCTTTCTAGTGGGCTTAATCCCTCTTGACCTTTAGCTTAATTATAATAAAGGAAGTTTGACTACTGTGATGAGCCTGGGGAGGGTGACAATGTCAAAATGCCCCCCCAAAGTTACACAATTGAAAATCCATGAAAGAAAAATCCACTTAAAGAAAGAAAAAAAAGAGCCCAAAAGATCAATTCAGGGTTTACATGGCAACAAAGTTTATAACATAAGCACTTTGGGGGGTCAAACAAAGGGGACAATTTAGACGATGATTTCATGTATGATTTCCTTTATCGTATCTTAACTTGAAGGTTTTCTAGGTATAGACTCTAGTTAGCCCTCGGACATGAAACACTCTACTCTCATGATAAACAACTTAATTGACTATGGAGAATTGAGAAGCTTGCCAATGGGATTAGTAGTTGACCTTTAGTGCCTATTGACACTATTGACAGGTGATGCCAAACTTTTTGATTCCTTGATCTTTACAAGTGCTCATGAGTTTAATTATATTGCATTTTAAGGTTTAACTCTTTAATATTTTCTTACCAATCATTCCTTGTGCGTAATCATTGCATATGATTTTTAATTACCCATGTTCTTACGAAAATGCAATTATTGTGCTATTTCTTGTTGATTTTGCATTATTCAAAAGAAGATAAAGACTGCCTCATCAAGATGTTTAACTACTATAAGACGCATCAAGTGGATTCACAGAGTTCCTGCTTTTCAAGCACACATTCCTAAATTTCGAGGACTGAATTTACATCAAGAAGTGGGGCATGCTAACTTTAAGCGTCATATTGAGTCATGGGCCGAGCTTGTTGGACTCGTAGGTTTATGATCAAAGGTAGGTGATCGCTAATGAGAGGTGCACCGGATTGCACACAAAATTTATTTAGTGCTGATTGGCCAAATGTGGGTTCCTATATGTGAAAGGGATGGACCCCTACTGAAGAATTGTAAACCTAGTTTTTTTATTATTCCAAATGTACAAAGTTGAGCACTTGCCTTATCCTCTTGGCCGTCTATCTCTCTGTGTGTGTGTGTGTGTGTGTGTGTGTGTGAGAGAGAGAGAGAGAGAGAGAGAGAGAGAGAGAGAGAGAGAGAGAGAGAGGGTGCAAGCAATTGAGCAACGGAAAGTACGGTGACAACGAGGAGGACGGTAGAAGTGGCGGCTTCTTTCTCTCAACGCACATAGGATTCCCTCAACGGCAGTAATGTAGGAGGTGAGTGACACACCATCTGTAATTGTAGAGCTTATATGTGTGCACAGGTTGTGTGCTTGTAGCCCTTGTGGCTCACACAGGGCATTGGATAAACTCTCCACAGTTGAAAAAGGGGTAAAAGTACATTCTAGGAGATTTTCTAGGAATAGTCACAAATGTTTCTCTCATTTCAGACGTGGAGCTTAGAATTCTGCAAGGTTGAGGTCATTCAATCACCTTGATTTAAGAGGGCTATTCATCAAGACTAAAAGGGGATTAGGGCATTACAAGTGAGTATAGACCCATAATTTGGTCTGTAATCCAAAAAAAGTGTTGAAATTGAGCTTGTGGTCATTTCACTTACTCAATTGAGGTGAAAATTGGCACATGTACTCTTGAAGAAGGGTAGAACACTCTGGAATTGACCAAAGCTTGAAAAAATGATCAAAAGTAGGAGTTAAATAAAAAATTCACAATTTTCTCCTCGCTTTCTGCTAGAGAAAGACTTTTTGGCTAAGTTTGATACCAGGGGTTTCTCCCACAGAAGGGGTTTCTCCCACAGAAAGTTAGGATCAAAGTTTTTTGACCAATTTTGATTCCACTCTCTAAAGTAAGACATGTAGAGCTTTATTGGGTTTAGAGATCATTAAAGTTGTGTATGAAGTCTTGTAATTGGCTATAGTTGTGTGCACATCATTTGCCAGCATGTCTTAACTTCATATGTCTTCAAGTTCTTATTGAAGAGTTAGGTCTTCGAGCGAGCTCAACGGAGCGAGCTTTTTTTTTTTTGGAGTGCCGCTCTCCCTACCTCCCCTTCCTCCTCTTGTCGCCTATGTGCTTCCTCCTCCTCCCTTCCTCCTCCTCCAAAATCCTTCCTCCACCTCCTCTCTCCATCTACTCCTTTAACCACCTTCCCTTCCTCCAGCTCCTCCTCCATCCCTTCCCTAAAGTCCTCCTATCTCCTACTCCCTTCTTCCTCTCTCTCTCTTCTTAGTCACTCTATAACCCCTCCCTCTCTCTCTCTCTCTCTCTCTCTCTCTCTCTCTCCACCCCTCTCTCGTGCTATCTTCCCTCTGTGCAAGTGTCTCTCTCTCGCCCGCCACCCCTCTCTCTTGTTGTCTCTCCCTCCCACCCCTACCCCCTCCCCCCCCCCCCCCCTCTCTCTCTCTCTCTCTCTCTCTCACACACACACCACACACACACACACACACACACACACACACACACACATACACACACTAGGACGAGAGGGAAGGGTGGCAAGGGTAGACTCTCTCTCTCTCTCTCTCTCTCTCACACACACACACACACACACACACACACACACACACACACACACACTAGGACGAGAGGGAAGGGGGGCAAGGGTAGAGAGAGAGAGAGAGAGAGAGAGAGACAGAGAGAGAGAGAGAGGGTGGAGAGAGCTATTTTAAAAAAAAAAAAGCACTAGCAGTATCTCTAGTGCCTCCCTTTTTTGTAAAAGAGGATAAGAGGGGGAGAGAAAGAGAGTGATAGCGGGAGGGGAAGAGAGAGGGAGGGCATTGGGAGGGAGAGAGAGAGATAAAGAGAAGAGGGGTGGTAGGTGGAGAGAGAGTAGGAGACTGGGAGAGAGAAACAGAGGGAGCGCGAGAGGGGAGGGGGTTGTACAAAGGGTGAGCCCGTCTTTCTTTATTAAAAAAAAAACAATACACTTCACCTCTCTCCCTCACAATTTTGTTGCCCTCTTCTCTCTCTCTCTCTCTCTCTCTCTCTCTCTCTCTCTACTCTTATTGATCTCTCTCCCACTGAATCTTCCTTTTTTCTTTCTTTGCCTCCTGTCACACTGTCGATTGAGTCCCTCCAATCCCAATGAGAAATGAAATGAAATGCTATGTTAAGTGTCTTCAAAAGGCCAAAATGGCCCATGCGACCAAACTGATACATTCTTGGTGGAACTAATACAATGTCTAGGTACAAAATAAAATGCGAGAGAGAGAGAGAGAGAGAGAGAGAGAGAGAGAGAGAAGGGGGGAGAGGGGTCCTCAAGGGAAGGGCAAGGTTGGGCACGCGAGGGGGGGGGGATTGTGAGGGGGAGAGTGGAGTGTAGGTTTTTTTTTTTTCTGAAGGAAAGAAATGGAGTGCTAGGGGTGCTTAGGCCCAAAAAAAAAAAAAAGCCATCCAAAGCATTATTAGCGAGAGAGATATCGACTTATGCTTTGGATGGCTTTTTTTTTTTTTTTTTTGGGCCTAAGCACCCTTCTCCCTCTCACAATCCCCCCCCCCCTCGCCTCTCTCTCTCTCTCTCTCTCTCTCCCCCCCCCTTTTTCACTTCAAGTTCGAGAGTCTGAGTACCACACACTTCTAGAGTGCTCAGCTTTTGGTCACATGCAAACTTACTTCCTTCACATTTTCAGCCATGACCTAAACCTACACACTTTCCTCTCCCAGCCATAGTGTGGGCTCTCCATTGCGACTCTCATCACCACAATTTTGGACTATCAAGAATCACTCATCAACGATACGAATACTACATCACATGTAATTTTGGTCCCATATGTCATATTTGACGTCCGAGGACGATATAAAATCTATCTATCTACCTCTCCCTCCCCCGCTGGCCCCTCCCTTCCCCCCCCTCTCTCTCTCTCTCTCTCTCTCCCTCCTCTCCCCTTCCCCCTCTTTCTCTCTCATTTTCCTTTGTACCCATGCATTGTATTATATCCACCAAGATTGTATCAATTTGGTCTCATATGTCATTTTTATCTATGAAAATTCTTAATATAGCATTTCCTTCCATTTTAGCTAATATAACAATTCATTCCATTTCGTTTCATTTCTCTCTAGGGTTGGAGGGAATCGAGGGGTGATGTGGTGGGAGTAAAGAGAGAGAAAGGGCATAGGGGGTGGGGAGAGGGGTGGCAAGTGGAGGGGGGCACAACTAGAGAGAGAGAGAGAGAGAGAGAGAGAGAGAGAGAGAGAGAGGAGGACGTATATATATATATATATATATATATATATATATATATATATATATATATATATAGAGAGAGAGAGAGAGAGAGAGAGAGAGAGAGAGAGGAGGGAGGATCGGAGCTAGAGAAGAGGGAGGGGCGGACATAGAGCAAGAGGTGGGCTGGAGAGAGAGAGAGAGAGAGAGAGAGAGAGAGAGAGAGAGAGAGAGAACAGGGGGCAAGAGAGGGAATGGGTTGGAGGGATCATGAGAGGGAGAGAAGGGGAGCGGTGAGAGGGTCTGCTTTAAGAAAAAAAACCAAAGGCACTAGCAAAATCGTTAATATTTTAGGTTTTTTAGAGAGATAGAGGAAAAGAGAGGAGAATTTAAACGTTATTGAAAAGTAGAGAGAGAGAGAGAGAGAGAGAGAGAGAGAGAGAGAGAGAGAGAGAGAGAGAGAGAGAGAGAGAGAGAGAGAGACATGGGGGAGAGAGGGGTGGACTCCAGGAAGGGAGGGAAGGGAAGGGGGGGGGGGGGAGAGAGAGAGAGAGAGAGAGAGAGAGAGAGAGAGAGAGAGAGAGGAGGGGAGGGGGAGACAATGAGAGAGAGACACACGCACAGAGGGAAGACAACACGAGAGAGGGGTGAGAGAGAGAGAGAGAGAGAGAGAGAGAGAGAGAGAGGAGGTCCTTGGCTACTCCACTGGAGGGAGGGGCGGCAATGGGCGGTGGTGGTAGGAGTAGGGGTGGCACATGGTGGTAGTAAGTTAGCACCACTAACCACCAGTGGTGGGCTCGGGTGGTGGGTGGTGATGGTTGCTAAGAGGTGTCAATGGGAGGTAGTGGTGGTAGGATGAAAAAAAAAAAAGCTCGCTCCAAAGCTTGCTTCGTTGAGCTCTCTCCTTAACCATCCCCCTTATTGAGCCTTGTACATGAATGAAGAGTGATCCACAAGAAGTCACTAAATTTTTCATGTTCTTAAGGTTAAGAGCTTGGTATGTCATACTTCCAAGAGACCAAGTAAGTAGGGGATCTACAAAAGAGAGTGTCAACCCAGCAAGCCTAGAATCTTTGGCAACTATGCAAGAAGAAGTGGTCTTTCACACTTTTTCTAAGCTAGTCTTCACTATTATTATGGCTAAGAAAGCACCAAAAATGTGCCACCATAGTGATACAAAAGTGATAGAAAAGGGGAGGACACATCATGAAAACCAAAAATTTCACCGACCAAACAGCTATACTACCATTATACTAATGGTAAGGGATCCAGAATCTATGTAGACATCCATCATACGTGCTATGTCCAAGAGGACTTGGGAAATCTTGAGTTCCGAGGGAGAAAGTTGAGGTTATCAAGTATGGAGATCAAATAATTGATGAGAGAGGGGTTGCCACCATTTTCGTAGCCTCGCGCCGTGCGCCCGCGAACGTAGTTCCAAGATCTAAACTCGATCCCCAACGACCACACGCCAGACATCCTTCGAGATGATGATATAGTCCGAACTTATAGGCGACTATAAGACCATAGGACTCCCACTCCCAGTCGGCCTGCTTGACACGATACGGCGAGTTAACGACTAATTGACACTCCCAGGGAGCCAACTGGTTACTTCACGAACGTAGGGCTGGCAAAATTAATTCAACTAATTCATTACTTTATTCGCACTAATGCCACTTTTGCTATGGGAATGATTGGAACCAAAGATAAAGTTTATGAAGGAATTGAGAGACCTCTACTTGTGAATGACCCAAGACCTAGTTTTGTATCCATGAAAGAACTGTAAAGAGTGCTTGTAGATGATCCAACGGTGGGATTGTAGAAGTTAATGACCAAGGAAGGGGAAAACTATTACATCAAGGAAGACACGATCCCTATGAAACTTTTGGACGTCAAGCAGATGTACATGTATGTCTATCAGTTTGAAACGGGAAATGACCTATTTTGGCAGATAGTAAGGGACATGCGTATAGGTATGCGTATATGGTAGACATGGAAAAGCTTTCCTATTGGGGGGAACCGTTTTTTTTAATCTACTTAAACCAAATGGCCCACAAAAAGCCCATCAAAAGGGAGGTAAGTTTTATGGACCGAGCCACTGAGATTCCACCCCATGTAGAAAGTACTCTTAAGACAAGATCATGCAAACTAGAAGTCCGTGATCCTTGGATGAGAAGGAGTCACTTGTGAGAACCGGAGCCTCTCAAAGTTGTCTATACAATTGTTACAGGGTCATCTACACTACACCCTACTAAAGGGCAAGGCCAAATATACCTATGAGAGAGGACCAAGAGCTACGCTAAGGATGGCAACATATTAATATGATGAATCTTTTGTAGGAGCTCCAGGAATGGTGAGACATGTTCCTGAGCCAAGACCCATGAGTTTGTCCCAAGTTGCAAAATTTATGGCTTCAAAATACAATGGATTAGGTGATCCCCATGCAAATTCAACATCTTTCAAAGAGGTATCAAGATCTAATTATGTCACAAATTTCCACATCCGGTTCTAAGGTTTTGGATTGACCTTGGAAGGCACTACCCTTACTTGGTTCCAACCTTTAAAAAAGAAAGACTATGGGAATATAGAAGCATTGCTATAGGATTTTGTAGAGGAGTTTTCCATGAGAGGAATCAAACACAACACTGTGTCATGGGTTCATTCATTCAGGCAACAGAAAGAGGGTGAGAAATTCTAAGAGGCCACTTTGCAATTCAAGCAATACATTGAGAGGTGTCCACCATGTGAGAAACCTTAAGAGGATTGTCAAGTAGTATTATTCATAGAGGGTATCAAGAACAAACACCTCAAGAAGGATTTGCATTTGAAAAACTTTATGATACTAGATGAGTTCACAAAAGAAGTCATCTATTTAGTGGAAAATTGCCAAATCTATTGAGAAGTGTCGCAAGATGCAAATGCAAATTTCATAGATTCTCAATCTACAACCAGTGGACCAAGCATGACTAAAATGCCACCACAGCAACAAACACCCATGAATATCGAAGAGCTTTCAGAGGAACTTGTGAGGAGAATGGGGCAAACATTGGGGATTTAGAATCAGAGAGTACCACCATTAAGGTTATGCTTAACATGTGGAGGTGATCATTTGACACCATAGTGCATTGTGCTATCGCATCCATATCCTAAGAAAAAGTGGTGCGGGCTGAGAATGATTAGGCTAGAGGTAAGCCTAAAAGGTTGGTGCATACTTTGTGTGCGCGTATGTCGCATGTGTCAATGCAAGGAACTTGCCGATACACCGTGTGCGAGCCACAAATGGCTCCAAACACACAACAAGCCTAAACTAGTAAGCTCAAAGAAGGCGATGGTGTGTCACTCACCGCTCTACGCTTGCTTCGTGGAGGATTCCTCGCCGCGAAGAAGAAGGAGACGCCGCTACGCCACGCTCAACAGCTTCACCGCCGTCGTGCCTTCGTAATGCTCGATCGCCCACACTCTCTCTCTCTCTCTCTCTCTCTCTCTCTCTCACACACACACACACACACACACACACACACACACACACACATACACACACACACAAGGAGGTGAAGAAGAAGGAGATGGAGATGGAGATGGAGCAAGAGCACTCTTCTATTGCACAAATGAGAGAATGAGTGAATTTTAGGTTTAGTTGACTTATATATGAGCTCGCCCCATTCACACTTGGGCGCCCATGCTTAGCCAACTAACCCTTTGAATGTTCCAGTTAGAGTGCGCCTCTCATCGGCGATCACTCTTACCCTTTTCCTATTGGACCGACAAGCCCGGTACCTGACTCTACCAAATAAATAATACAATGTCCGCCGTAGGTTAGAACGTCCGTCGTAGGTGATAGGGTGTTCGTGAGCCGTGAGGGTTAACATGCCCCCCTTCCTGGTGTAGATTCCGTCCTCGGAAGCTATTGAGTTGAAGCTCGTTCGTCGAGGTGGAAGAGCATTTGAGATGAATGTCCTTAGCCTTCTTCATTCACTGAAAAATCAAACAACATTGGCACAATAATTGCATTCTCATAAGCGATTAAAAAGCATATGCAGTTTTAGGCAGACAAATTGATTGGTAACAGAATTTTAAACAATTTGTCAGCAATAAACATTAAATTGCAATATAATCAAATGCATAATAAACAAGTCTAGGGTTGCTAATTTAACGGTCGAAAGGCACTAGAGATCGACTATTAATACCATGGATAATCTTCTTAATTTTCTCTGGTCAATTAGTTGTTTAATCACGAGAGCCAAGTATTTCATGTTCGAGGGCTGACTAGAGGCTATACCTAGAAGACCTTGTAGTTAAGCTACAATAAAAGGAATTTCTCATGAAATCATCACCTGACTGATTACTTTTTCTTTGACCCCCCAAAGTCTTTTCACAGTGATTCAATTTTGATGTGTGTGGTTATTTTGTATGCCTTGGGTTTTTTGCTTTTCAAGGAAAAGCGCCCACACTGGGAACCTCTAGGGCTCTAGTACCATAGGCAATACATGTGAGTGAAGTACCCAATCAAGCTGAGATTTCTCTTTCAGCTTAAGATTTTACATTATGGCACTTGATTTTTTGTTTGTTCATTTTCAACATTTTAATTTTGTAACTTTGGGGGGTCATATAACATTGATACACCTCCCTAGGCTCATCACACTAGTAAACTCCCTTTATAATACTTAAGCTAAAGGTCAATAGGGTCAAGCCCACTAGAAAGCCCTAGTACATTTCACACAATGATGCCTAAATCGGATTAAGAACCTAAGTAACCATTGATTATTAGGAAGGCATTCCCCATGGTATTAAGAGAAGATCTCTAACACCTAACTTGGTCAAACTAGCTTAGTCGGACTGCTTGATTTTTAAATCTAGATAAATGATTATGACACAAAATTACATTGAATTTAATGTTTGGTGCTAAACAAAGGCACTAAATATTATGCTACCAATCACAATCAAAGCAGACAAACATGGATGAAAAAAGATAAGGGGCAATGCTAATGGACAAGATACACCTGTTTGTGTTGATGGTCGCGCTTGATTTGAAGTGTGAACGAGAGAAATATTCCATGAAGGTCCAAATCCTAACCACAGCAACACGTTCCTGTACACACTATGAAACACAAAGAATACCTCTAGGAGGCACATCAGTGGGAAAAAAGAACTTTGGTAATCACTCAACTCTAAAACAGAAACACTCCTATAGTACTAATTCTACCTACCCTCCATCACTCGAGTGATGAGGATCAAAGGTGTTTTATGGCATAGGTTTCTGTTTCAATGTACCGGATGTGAATGTGTAGGTCTGGGTCAATGTTTTGACTTTTGTTGTGTATACTCGTTTGCTAATTGCTCTTGCTCTTTATTTTTATTTTATTTTTTGTGAGTATAAGGCTTTATATGTACATTCCCTAAGATCGGAAATTAAGAGGTCAGGGAGGAAGGTTGAGAGGGAAGTAAGTGAATGATGACTGTCAGCAAACACTCCCCCCTTCCTTGGGTAGGTCATACTATTTGAAATGTGCTCATCACCCTTTGAAACCAATTGTTCCAGTCGA
Source organism: Adiantum capillus-veneris (assembly GCF_014529385.1). Classification (NCBI taxonomy): domain Eukaryota; kingdom Viridiplantae; phylum Streptophyta; class Polypodiopsida; order Polypodiales; family Pteridaceae; genus Adiantum; species Adiantum capillus-veneris. Next base: position 66,158,988 of record NC_140942.1, on the reverse strand, counting down.
TAATAGGTGAGGATTTTTGCCAGTAGTTTTCTATTACCTTAGGTGCATCGTCGAGTTGCAAGGGTGGTAAGGTACTCTCCCAGAATCGAACTTGAAGTGGTTCATCAGGTGATTCTTGAACAGTGGGAGGTGTGGATTCCTTTGTAGATTCATGGAGGTCCACTATTGTAGGTGGAGACTGTGGAGAATCTTTTACCTCTATGGATGCATTACATAAGGAGCTAGAAGCTTCATGGGACTCCCCCCTTCCTAAGCTAGGTGGAACAAATCGTTCTTTCTTCGGTACCCAAACTAGCTCTGGAGCGGGTGTGTAACATTCTGTGATTTTTTTATTTCCACAATCGTCAATTCGTTTTGGAGCTACGGGATTGGGCTCACATGGGTCAGGTGACAGATAAGAACACAATTTACGTTTTGACACCCAGATTTGATCATTTCCTTTATAGTAGCCTTGGGCTTTCAATAGTCGTTTAGGACTCCAGCGCCACGTTTTCTTACATTTCTTGGAGCGAGTGGAACGTTTCTTACAAGGCTTCTGTTTTTTAGCACTAGCCATGGTCGCTAAAGAAGCTTTAGGGACCCACTTGTATGTTTTCTTTGTTTTATTAGGATGAGTCTTGTCAGAAGCTATATGCATTGCTTGTAGCATATTCAAGGGTACATGCATTTCATCCCCCTCAGGTGTTACCCAGGTTGTCCCTCTATTTCCCCAAGTGTCTATGGTTGCTGCTAGGTGGACCCAATCCACATTGTTCGACTCAGTCATCCCAGGTAGTACATCCATATAAGGAGAATCTTCCCCAACATCAATGTCCTCTTTACACGTGTAACAATATTGCAATGGGGCCGAGTGAACTGTGGTGTCAGATCTATGATCAATTATAAACCTGTTTCCTAGAGGATGTGCTCGACCCGTCACAAGATCCACTCGAATGACAAAATCTTGGAACTGCAAGTAGACATGGTTTTTAGACCAGTCATGCACCATTTTTGCTTCCCTCATGAAAGGACGTCCTAAGATCATCTCCGATGCCATAGTGTGTTTGGAGAAATCCATAACAATAAAGTTAATCCTTATTTTATGTCCAAAGACCCTGATCTTGAGATCTTCTAGCATCCCAATAGGTTTAACAATAGACCCATTGGCCATCTTCACTACTATGGTTGTGGTCGCAAGGTGAGATATTCCCATAGTTTCCCAACAATTTTTAGTCACAATGCTAACCCCAGCGCCACCATCAAGGATTCCCTTCCCAGTTAATCCCTTAGTAGTGATTGGTATAGTCGCATTGGATTCATCACCCTCAAAGTATTGTCCTCTATTGGCATCTCCCCAGCTCCATCCATCTGTGAAAATTGTGGTAGCCCAAACTTCAGTTCTCCATTGAGGAAGGCTTGAAGAGCTGAGACTAGCTCGGGGTCTTTATATAGTTTGGATATGATGGTGGTTCTAACTTCTGAAGACATGAAATCCATCAATTTGGCAATGTTTAACGACACCTTTTGGACTTCAGTACCTTGATGTGGGGAAGATGGGATCTCTATTTCTTCGATAGGATCAGGTAGTCCCTCTGTAAACATTCTTTCCATCAAGAAGTGACTACGCCCACTTTCCCATGACTTTAAGTCACTTTCTTCTTGGATGACACTAGGTATGGCTAAGGGTCTATGGTCTTGGTGAGGTTGTTGTTGCGTAGGGAACATGGTGTCTGTAATCTGGATCTTCCTAGGTGCTGGTTCTAGATCCCTTTGGGTATCTTCTACCAAACTCCTTAATTGTTTGACTCGCTCAATCTCCTCTGTAGGGTTTGGGTAAGTTCCTATCTTCTTTTTGGATCCTGGCCATTGTGGCTCATGAAGATCTTCCTTGTTGGTTTCTATGTTAGTGGTCGTTTTGGTCTCCATGGTTTCACCTGAATCAGAATCTTCTTCAGCGTCGTTCATATATACGGGGTCGTCACCAGTCCCTATGTTGGTCTTTGAAATGGGGTCTGACTTCGCTGCTTTTTGCGATCTCTTTCTTCGTGTTTTCTTCTTTTTCTGAGATTGGGAAATTGATGCCGTGTCGCTTTCCTCAAGAATATAATTTTGTTTTTGGAGCATCGATGGTGTGAGTACGTTTAATGCTACCACGGGTGTACTTAGTGATGGCTCCTCGGTAACTTCAATCAAGTTTAATGGCGTGATCTTCGGTGCATTTGGATTATTTGGACATTGGGCAATCAAATGATCTATGCCACATCGATTACACATGAGTATCGGCATTGTAGACCTTCTCGCTTGATTGGTTTGCATTAGTGTGGCGTTCTTTTGTAGCCTAATAGGACACTCGGCTACACGATGTGGACCTCCACACTCATAGCATTGAAGAGGTGGTCTCTTAGCGGTGTAATTGATATTTTGGCCTCTTGCCGCAAGAGCAGCTACTTGATATACATGTTTGACTTGTCCCCAATAGTCCTCCATGTAGTATTGTGGACTTTCTTCAAGCACATCCATCCCATAGGCGATATTAGGATCTATATCTTCCTCATGGCCTTCCAAACAAGAAATAGATGACTCACAACCCACTTGATTCACAGAAGTGATTCTCGAATGTGGTGGTTGTGGTCCTAGCACTGGAGGTGGTAAGGGTGTTGTTTGAACAACATTTTGGGCCCTAGGGACCATGTGTTGTGCTGTTTGTTCAAGAGGTGGGGCCGGCATCAATGCAGGCACTCGAGGTGTGTCTGTCCATGCTAAGGTTGGTCTATTGGCCATCACACGCTTAAATACTATGCAATCCTTAGCTTGATGACCATACCTTCCACATGCATTGCAGTTACAATTGAATTTTACCCTAAACGTAGGGCATTCACTGGTACTCTGCGGTCCATAGCATACTGAGCACCATTGTTGCTCCCTTCTTGGATACATATGATTGTTTTGTGGAGCACGATTGTCTCTAAGACTCTCTTGAATAGCCTTGGTGAGATCTGCTGAAGTCATCTCAGATATCTTTGGCTCCTTAGCAATAGGCTTTAGGGTCATTGGCTGATGCCCTGATGCTTGCGAGCTAATAGATTTAGGCTTACCAGACACTCTTTCTCCTTGAATCATTAAATTATCCTCCAATTGGATCGCATTGGTGGTGACTGCTTCCCAAGTGGTGATACCTCTAATGACTAGGCCATTGTAGATATCCTCATGTCGTAATCCCCTAATGAATCTATCAAGAAATTGGTTATTGTTGAAGCGCTCATTTGGATTACAACGAGAGTTCAAATGCTTCAAGCGACTTATAACGTCTCTCACTGACTCTCCTTCCTCTCGTTGGGCTTTGGAGAGGCTCTGAGTAGGAGAGATCAGCTTGGCTTATGTGCCAACACAGGACAAGCTTGCAGATCTTTTCAGAAAGGACATTGTTTCGTGAGACGTTTGAAGCTTTTCGCCAAGATTTGGGCTTACTCCCCTTTGTGGACTGATCATGTCCTCAGGGCATGTCACTTCCCTCTACTCTATGTGCCAGCTCTCATTCACCGCATACTCCCATGGGGGATTTTTTACCATATACATGTGGTAGTGATGTTGTGAACACACTTAGGAACTCCGTGGCATTATTGCCCCCACTAGGAGGTTTTCCCCTATGCATTGTATATACGCCCATCACTCTAGGGCTATCTAATCTTTCCGTTGCACACTAAGTAAAACACTCCATGTTGTGTGCCTTGATATTCCTTTGTCTTCTCCAAGCTGTGTCTGTTTTATTGCAACCCTAATTCCAACAGTTTATGAGGTTTCAGCACAATCCTTTCCTTCCCTCAATAGAAGCAGTTTAAGGATGGCTTGCTCTACATCATTAAATCTTGAATTTTGTCATAATCATTTTTGCAATGTTACATAGCATTTGATAGGCTATGTTTGGGACATTTTGGAGCACAATCCTTTTCTCCCCTCAACAAAAACAATCCAAGGGTGGCCCTCCTGCTCTACATCATTAAAGACTTGAATTGTTGTTATGATCATTTTTGCAATCTTACATAGCATTTGATAGGACGTGTCTAAGCAAAGTGATGGCGGCCTTCAGTTATTGCAACATATAAGTTTCCAATGGCAGTATCTTCTCTAGGTGACTACTCAGTTGTTGTTGCAACAATCCCTCCATGTAGCAAATTCCTTGCATGATCTTTTTCTAGATATTGAGAAATAGGTTGGGTCAGTTCAAATGTGATATGGAGCCTCTTTTTAGATTGTTTTGTCAACATTTCTCTTCTCTAGCCATTTTTGTCTCCATAGAGGATGATTTTACAAAATACTTGTCACTTGTTCTATGGTCACTGCAACTTCTTTGTAACTACCTCTCATGTTTGGCTCAAATGGAAACAACTACAACGCTTACTCCTCCAAGAGGTGGAGTTGATTCCTTTTCCACTTCAACAAAGTTAGGTAGTAGTGGTTCAATATTAAGGGAATGGCAATACATTCGAATAGTGCTCTTCTATTTTAGTAGAGGCAGCGAAGAAAATTGGTTTGGCTATTATTTTCAAGGCCAAGGTGAGTGAAGAGAAATGCATCTTAAAGTACATACATGAAGTATTCACAGTGGAGTTACATGCAGAAGATGAACATGTGGGGGTATATGAGGTGCACATCAAGGATGAGCCTTGTTGCACATGCTCTCATTTCACCGACTAAGAAAAGCTTAAAACACTTATTTGTATTGCAAGCACCTGTACTTCATTGTGAGTGGATTTCCATCATAGACACCTATAGCATAGCTATCTATCACCAAAATGCTCAATGTCAATACTCATGGAAGCGATCTGGATGGGGCATAGATATGCATTGAGCCTTGTTGTACATGCTCTAATTTCACCAAGTAAGAAAGGTTTAAGAATCTTATTTGTCTTGTCAGTACCTATACTTCATTGTGAGTGGATTACCATGATAGATGCCTATAGCATAGCTATCTAGCACCAACACACTCAATGTCAATACATGGAAGCAATCTAGATGGGGTATAGAGATGCATTGGGTTGTCAATTATGACAGATTAAACATCTGCTAGAAGATACATAGAAGAGAAATCCCAAATCAACAATCAACTATCAATCATCCAAGCATAGTGTCAATCTACACAGCTAATTACTTGATGTTTTCTCAACTAAATGAGCTCAAAATGCTTAGAAAATCAAGGAGACCATAGGCTAGGGCTATAAGAATAGTTTTGGAGAATGAAAACCTAATTTGGAAGGCATCACAAATCACAATCCATTGTTCCATAGGTCATCAAAATATGAAGAAAAATAGCCTAATAGCTTCCCGCAAGGTTTAGAATTAGTCTCCTATCAACATATTAGCATTTTAACTTGAAAATAACACCTAAGAAACAAATTAAGACTCACAGAGTGTAGGTGTAAACCTTCACCACAAACTAACAATGAATATACTCAAGAGATAAAACGAGACCAGGAAAACACAATGCACTGGACAAAATTCAATTTAGATCGCTAGAATGATTGAAATGTTGATTACAAAATAGCTCTTTTGCTTCTCAACTTCATCCTACTTTCTATTACAATGACTTATATACCTAAGGATTCTCAAATGTGACCTATAGGATCAGTTTCCATGGGTATTACACTCACATCAAAAGGAAGTGGGAAATTTAAAATTGCAAAGAGCTCCATATATTTTTACAATTTGGTAATTATTAAATGAGGAAAATTGACTAAAAGGGGTATTCATATTGGCATTTGGAAATATTCATCTTTTTAAGAGTGCTAGGATTGAGCCAGAATGAAAACATGTCCATCCATTAGTCAGTGCTAGGCAATGCGGATCTCTAGAGTGCTCTCAACAGTGAATGCATGTATGGAAACCAAGAGTGAAGCCCATCAATGGGATAATTTAGCACACCCTTTTGTCACAATGTATAGTAGTAGTAGCTTCTAAATTACCCTTTTGTGAAAAGTAATCTATAAGTAAATACGTATACTCCAAGGGTGCAATTAACTTGTGCTAGTATTTTTATTTTTCCTCTTGACGTATCAAAGGATGACCCACCTCATGCTCCTACAAGACATGTCTAAAATCTAAACAAATACTAATGTAGCATGTGCCACCATTGAATCTAAATTAAAATGATGACTTACAAACGGGTGGCACAAAGTCTTGTAGCCTATACTCCTAAGATATGATAGCCTATACTCCTAAGATATGATGAGCTAGTGAAGTCCAATTGCACTCCTATTGTGTTTCTCTACTCCTAGAAATTTTGAGGTGACATCCTACACCCAACATTGTACCCCACTCACTCCTCCTAGTTGACCCCCTTTTGAAGTCATTTTTCCCTCAAAATCTCCATCTAAACAACACATTAAAAATAGTTATTTTGAAGCTTGGATGAGCCTATACATCATCCGACCAAGAGGTAGAGACAAGCTCTTAGCATTGGTAGATGCATACTCATAGAGAGCTGAGAGAGTGTATGTTTGTGTGGATCTCTCTCTCTCTCTCTCTCTCTCTCTCTCTTTCTCTCTCTCTCTCTCTCTCTCTCTCACACACACACACACACACACACACACACAAACAAACACACTATATATATATATTTATTTATATATTACCTCTATTAAACTAGGACCCACTTGCTAGCTAATGCTAAAATCTTTACCTAGCTTGACCTAAGGCTTGCTTGGACATGACAACCCATGATGCTTGAGAAAATGGGCTTGTCTATGCTTTCCATTTATTTTGTGGGTAAACACCATGCATAGCTACCTTGTGTTGTCCTCAACAGGAGAATCCAGCTTATGTTGAGCTTAATGTAGTTGATGATTATATTGTCATGAGGATGACTACTAATAAGATATACCTTTCAGTTGTCTCAATGGTGAGTCCGGACATTTTTTAGATTCACTTGAACACATTTTGTCCCTCCACTTGGGTCTTGGTTGTGTGGGATTGTACACATATACCCTCTGCTTGATACCTTGAGGTTAGACTATGGGGTGAATCTGGCTTATGCTATGCTTATTTGAGTTGATAATTATATTGCCTTGTGGAATCACCTTGTACTTTTTACCTTAGGTTGAAGGGGAATTTGGATGTTGTGATCATTTTAGGACCCGTGGTTTCTTTGATTTGAAATCATTTTCTTGGTCAATCTTAGTTTTCTGGCATTTGACTTTTGCTAGGAAGGTGCTACAACTAGCTAGCTTTTAGTTGTATATAGTGATTATCTCATACTAGGCATGACTGAGTTGATGGTTATATTTTCTTGTGGATGATTACCATGCATTTAATTGCACTTCCCTCAATGGATGAAAGTAGCTTATGCTATGCATAATGTTGTTGATGGTTATATTGTCTTATGGGTGATTACCTTGATTCTTTACCTAGCATCTTGGTGGGATACTCCCATTATGGTTTTTATAGTTGGTGAAGAAATATATCAGCCATTTTCTTTATAAGGTGGCCATGGAACCTATGTATTGGATTGTTGCCTTAGTTGCCTTGGCATGGTGAATAGTTGGTGATGCTTTTTACCCCCTTTGTGGGACTTAACCCTTGCACGTCACCTACCATTGGAAAGGGGAGCACACCCAAAACACAAACAAGCACCTCTCTATAGCCCAAGATATACATAGCACCCCAATCCACTAGATTTCACCTTCAAACCTAACACAACTCACAGGAAAACCACCATTTGCACACGACCACACACACACACACACACACATGTTGAAACACACCAAACAAGATCTTGGCCTTCACAACTCCGTTTGATGTGTGCTACTTCTTTATAACTCCATAATCTACATACCACATTTTTGAACCTGGTCAAGGCCCAAAAGCTCCCAAATAATATGCTCTGCAAAGCAATCAAACCGGTTCAAAATCGTCCCCTAACAAAACCTCAACTGGCAATTTCTTGACATCCAAGACTCCAATTGTCGATCTGAAAAGACCAAAACACTCCACATCACAAGCTTACACATCTATCTGATGAAACTAGCTTTGATCACCTGTCATCACCTACCTTGCCCATCTCGAATCTGCATGCACTCCAGGCTCAAACCATCATATCTTGTAATCCATAGCTCCGTTTGATTAGCCGTCTAGACCAGCTTCCTCAGCACTTCAAGCACTTCATTCCCAATTAAAAAATCTACATTATGACCCTTCTTTGCCTACTATCCCATTTGGCTCATAAAGCCCTTTTGGCTTATAGAACCTCATTAGACATACACATCTCCTGCCACATGTCTGCTCAAGACCTTTGTACCTGCTCCAGCCCTATGTCATGCACCTGCTAGCTCATCCATACTTGCTTGTGCCATCTTCTGTGGTTGACACACTTTGGGTGCACTATTGTATTACAAACCTATTTTCCTTTAAAAATTTCACTTTTTTTCACTTCAAGGATTTTTCCTTGGCATGCCGCGAGCTGGGTCTTCCTCACCCTTTCAACATTCAAGACTCCCACAGTTATTACCCTGCAAGGCTTGTTCAATAGCTCTTGACTCGCAAATCTGATGCGTGCACCCAAGCATGATGAGTTTCTCCTCTAGATCTCTACCATCCTCGAGCTCTCACATTCCATTCTCCTTTTCCCTACTGAACTGATGCTAGGTCTATCTCTAGTCCTCTAAAGTTTTCTATTAATCTTCAAGGCAATTGATTTACATTTTTGGATTATTGTACCCTTAGTTGAAGCATACTCAACTGGAGCAGGAATTTTGTAGTTGGCTTGCCGGATATGATGTGAGTTTTGAGATTTGTGAAAGTTGACACCCTTGCTTTCACCATAGCACTCCCTATATATATGGTGAGGGACTCTTACCTCCCTTAATTAGATGGGCATATGTGATTACTAAGTATTGTTTTTCAAGAAAAAATGTGAGGGTCATTGTGTTGTCTTACTGATGTGCAAGCAAGCATTCGACATGCTTCTCTGGTTCTTTTTTTGCTAACTTTTACCTTTGCAATTAATCTTGATAACCTGGAGCTGTCTTTTAATGATTCTGATAGCATCTTGACTATGGAAAATACTCTCACCTTTGAGGGAATTTGTTTCACCACTTGTTTATTTGAATTGTTTATGCTTGTATATTAGAATAGACATTGTGGATTATGCTTCAGAGTGATGACATGATGCTTTGTTCATACTTAAAAATTTGTTGCACCACTTGTTTATTTGAACTGTTTATGCTTGCATATAGAATAGGCATTGTGGATTATGCTTTAGAGTGATGACATGATGCTTTGATCATGCATAAAAATTTGGAAATTGTTTAATGTACTGGTGATTTTGGCTTGGATATAATTGATGGTTGGGACATACCAATATGGGTTGTGCTATACTTGGGGTTTAGTATTTATACTCGTGGCATGGAACTATACTTAAGTCAATTGTTATTGGCTTTTTTTTGTTTAAATGAAGTTTAAATATTGACTATGGCAGTACTTTATTGCTATGTAATGGGTATTCTACTCCTAGATGGATTTACCTTCTCCCTACACCTTGGCCTCAAATGATTAGGAAGGAGATTAAAATGATATACTGATGTTATTTTTGCTAGAATTTTGGCTTTTAGAGACCTTTAGCATGTACTTTTATATTTTTCTATGCGAGCATTGATGGATTATCTGATCTAAAATGGTATGCATATGGTTATGCTCTTTTGGCATGATTTTTTTGTGTTTTAACTTTGGATGAGGATAGCTTAGTCATTTTTGTTCATAATAAATATAACACTAATCTTAAAACCACCCCCATAGATAAGTTATGTTTCCTCATAGAGCAAAAATTTGTTGAAATAATTTGACTATGTCTTGAAATACTTGAGAAACCTGACCTTTAATTGAAATGGATGCTTATCTCGGGAGGACATGCTGAAATTACTATTATTTCATGGTTGTATAACTAGTTTTTTCCATGCTTTGAGGCTAAGTATAAACAATGCTTAATAGATTGAAGGAAAACAACTTTTTGAGTGATGGTCTATAGGAGATGGAAATATTTATGAATGTTGATTGGGAACACAAGATGTAAATTAATAGTTCTCGGACAACTGGCTAGATTGTGACTAATTTATGAATGGTGTTGCACTTAGCATCTATTATTTTTTAAAGGTTTCAGACTTAAATACATGAGCCTATTGATCTTCAATTCATACAACTCCTTTGGCATTGGCTGAGATATATGTTACTTATGGTAATTTTCAGCATAATGGCTCAATATGATTTTAAGATGGGTTTCTTGACCCTCTCTCTTAACTTACTAAAATTGTTGACTTGATGGCAAAAAATGTGTGGGCTTGCTTACTTACATATTATGTCACTTAGCAGCTAAACATTGGTCATTTAGTTGATGATTTACCCGAAATTTGATTTCTAAAACTCTTTCATAGTTAATTCTTACTAATGCAATATTTAGCCTTCAACAGTTGGGCTTGGCAAGTTGGCGGGTCGAGATTATGGCCTGGAAAATTGTAAAAAATTAGAACCTGTTGTAGCTTCTGAAATTGCTATGGATGGAGGTGAGAATGCTATCTTTACTTAAAAGTATTTTGGCTTAGCCGATGTCCGACTTTGAAGATCCCTGCTAATTTAACCTAGATGACCTCCAAGATCTATTTCTTTAGTATAGGATCATTGAAATGATGCCTCATTCTTATTATATTGTACAAAAATGAATCTAAGGGCGAGAAATTTTTGTACAAATCTTTGTCCAATTATCTAAAGTGAGTTGTCTTTTGAACGTTATGTTCTTTTGTGTATATGTATTAAGTTTAATACAGCAACACGCACACAAAGCAACTCTTGACTGGAGAATTTGGACTTGGTTGATGAGGAGTCTTTTGATATTGATACATAGGTGGAGTCCCGTTATTTTTTAAAGTATACGTGGGTCTTCTCGGAGGATCACACCCTGATTCAACATCAAACACTAGTTTAAAGATTGTTTTTTCTCCATTCATATATTTTTGCAATTTGGATTCTTACGGTGCTTTTTTATATATTCTTTGATTGTTTGTATGCGTCCTTTGTCCATATGTATACCATGTGTGCTATCTTTGAGAGATTGAGTCTGTACTTTGTTAAAACCATAGTCAACTTCAATCTATTAGCTTACATGTATTGATGGATACACATACATGTTTCCATTGGAAATATGCATATTGGTTTAGAGGCATCCCTGCAAGGATTGGACACTACTCTTGCATTATTTGGCACTTTTTTGTGCTTGTTCATTGTTGAGCTTAACCATAGTCTAGTCTATTGAGCCTTTGGTGAGGTTTTATTGAGGTGGGGGGATTCTCAAATGTTGAGATCCTTCAATGATACAGGTTTATTGGAGCATTTATTTTTTGAGGACTGGGCATAGGTTATGTATAGAGAGGACTATATGATTTTGACACTATGTCGATGGTCTATTTCGGTCAGTTTATATGCACAATGAGTTGTTCATACTTTTAAAGTATTAGTCTCTGATTTTGAGATCATTTTCTTTCATTTTTAGTTGAGATTTTGCTCCAATTACAAGGGAAACTCTACCAAAATTTCCCTAAGATTTTTGTCATAAATTTGTTCTTCTCAACATAGTATTTAACTTTTGTAGTTATGGCCTCTTCTTTTGAGAAAAATATCTATAACATTAGAAAGTTTCATGGAACTAAATTTTCCATATGGAAAGAGTAGATTCCGGATGGCTATTCTGAGAAAGGTCAGGTGGAGCCACTATTTGAGTACTAAGAGGCCGATGGCTATAGAGATGCACAATGGAAAGTGTTTGATGCCTAGATCCACTATTCATCTACAAGTTGCAGAGTCGGTGTATTTCACTATTGTTAGTGAAGCTTCTTTTAAAGTCTTATGGGGTAAATTATGGAGTATCTATGAGAACAAGAGTGTAAGTAATAAAGCTTACTTGATGAAAAATCTATTTCAGACTCAACTTTTATGAAGAGGTGCAATCTATTTTCTTGTTATGCTCTCTACCTTCCTCATGGGACACTTTTTGCACAACCAGAAGTAACTTTGTGCCGAAGGGAAATTTGGTCTACAATGATGTAATCATTATTTTTTCATTGAACAGATTCCCAAGAAATCCATTGAGCCTACCAAATATGGTCATGTATATGTTGCTAGCTCATAGGAGCAGCAAGGTTGCGCTTACAATCCTACCAAGTCTAAGTATTGCAATAATTCCCACAACAAAACTCGTGGTTCCACGTGCAATGTAGAATGTTTTTATCACCATGAGAAAAGGCATGTGAAGAAGGATTGTAGATCATGGTGGCAGAGAGACGAGAAGAAGTCTTGCAATGAGAAGAAGTCTCACAATGACACAAAGGGCAAAGCGAGGCTTGAGGAGATCATTGTGGTAGAGTCTCCCAAGACCAATGTTTCAGATATTTTGATATTCTCATTATATCTTAGCATGGATGATCTTGTTGCATAGGATGACACTTTTGCCCAAAATTGGGTCATTGCTTGGAGTGTAGGCTTACACGTTACACCACATAGAGATTGGTTATCTACTTATGCAAAGACTCAAGGCATCATGAATCTTGGAGATTCTTATGTACTTGATATAGTTTGTGTTGGAGGAATCAAGCTAGTGAGGAATAATGGCACAAAGTTTATTCTACGCAATTCCAAGACATGTACTCAAGCTCGCAAAGAGCTTGATATCCACTAGATAGCTAGATGATTTGGGGTACACTATAGTATGATTTTATCTCTATAACCAAGTTGTCATCTATTGAGTTGTGGCACAGTCAGCTAAACCATATGATCCAAAAGGGAATGAATATTATAGCACATTTTGGTTACTAACCTATGTTGATTTTCAATGATTTTTCTATATGTGAGCATCACATTTATGGAAAACAAACTAGATTTGTACACTTGCCATTGGGTAGAAAGCATCTTTAGCCACTAGAACTTGTACATAGAAATGTATGCAGTCCTATGATGACAAAGTATTTAGAGGGGGATATGTTGTGATATTCAAATGGACGAGGTGGTCAAAAATGAATATCTTGTTCTATTCAAATGGATGAGGTGGTCAAAAATAGTATGGAATTAAATAGATGATTTGCAAATGTCTTTATCTAGCATACTTGGCAACAAAGGAAGCAAAAAGCACCTACCACTACCAACATAGCCATATTCTTTTAAGGCATAAAGGGATTTTTCAAAGAAAGAAGCTACTAGCTAAATGGTGGATCCATATACCTAGGGAGGCTATGAAGGCTATGATTTGTTAGCATGAACAAAAAAGAATAGAAACCACAAAGGTGGAGGAGAAGGACCTTTAAGGAGATCCCAAAATCCATCATTCATCTTGCATGTTCCCAAACCACCTCAGGTTGGATCCAGCATTCACCTTGTAGTGAAATAAAGAACCTAGGAAACCTTCTTTGATAGGATGCAAGCAAGGCATCTTAAATGATTCAATCATACATATTTGCAATGTTAAGTAGCAAACTAGTGATACCTTTTGAGATCTAAATAGAAATAATTGAAGGGACCTTGAATAGAAATGTAGTTTGCAGTGGATAGTAGATTGGGATGAAATCCACATTCCTCCAAAGTGCATTGCACCATAATTGTGTCAAAAAAAATCATACACCCAAAAAAGAAGCGGCCATTAGAAGGTTCGAACAAGCTATCCAAATGTCAAAAGATTTGCAAAATAATGCACAATTTGAGGGTTCATATCCTAGTTTGACAATCATACTTATGATTATCACTAGAATTGTCTTTCTAAGTACGGCAAGGAGATTCACCTCTTGTAGATTTTGTTAAATTCATTTGTACATAGATCCTTATCTTGAAATAGAGTTAAGGAGATCTTTGAGCACTTATAATCAACATTTGGCATTCATCTAATCAAGCTTCAGCTATTCTAGTCCATTGTATGTTCATTTTTCATTGAATTAAGTACCCTTCTCATGGCGAATCTGAAATGGTTTTCATTCTCACTTGGATCCCAAGCTCATGTGATGAGTTGAAGAAGTATTTTCGTGTTGATCTAGCAACATATTTAAATTTTTTAGAGCTTGTGTATACTACCCTATGTAGTATTTGAAAATTTGTAATGTTTTTGTATGGATTTCCACACACAATGCTCGGTGTGACTTTGAGTTCATTAGCTCATTGATTGTAGTGAATTTAGCAAGTGGATAATATTATTAGATTAATAATATCCCTAAAAAAATTGTAGTAGGATCTTGCAAGACCATTTGAGTAGGTTTCTAAACACATAGTGTCAAGGTGAATGTGTGTGGAGCCTAAATTCTTGTAAGATCCTCTTCCAATTCTTACTCATATCCCCTAAGTCCTTAAGAGCGTAGAGCACAAAAGTTCTATTGCAGTATGTGTGGTACAATCATTTCGAGTAGCTTCATTAACGAAAATCTGCAAAGATGCCTTGTTTCAAGGATAAGGAAAAGGTTGAGAAAGTGAAAAGAAAGAGGAAGTGGAGGTGACACATGGAGAGAGAGAGAGAGAGAGAGAGAGAGAGAGAGAGAGAGAGAGAGAGAGAGAGAGAGAGAGAGAGTATTCTTTGGCATGTGTCAGGATGTGATGTGTCAGGCTAGGCAGGGGGGAGAATGCTTTTGCGGTTGTTGAACCTATGTTAATGGCCTTTGTCTCTTGCTATTAACTGCAGCGTGATGACAATGTGTGTGTGTGTGTGTGTGTGTGTGTGTGTGTGTGTGTGTGTGTGTGTGTGTGTGTGTGTGTGTGTGAGAGAGAGAGAGAGAGAGAGAGAGAGAGAGAGAGAGAGAGAGAGAGAGATTGAATTATCGTCCATGGAGGTCATATATGACCTATGGGACCAGAAACAAGACATCACAAAGGATTCTGACTGATACATATCAGTTAAGGACTGGGGTCCATCGAGGGGTGGGTGGTGAAAAGAAAAGATAAAGTGGAATGAACAAAACCTAAGATGAGGTAGGTGAGGAGGAGGGAGCCGATTTGGGAGTTCGAAACTCCTAGATAATGGCTTTTCCTCCTTGGAGAGATGCTACTGATTGGTGGGGAGGTATACAAAGAATCGTAGGGAGCTAGATTCTATTGTGCTGAGAGAGAGAGAGAGAGAGAGAGAGAGAGAGAGACGCATTGCCAACTAAGAGTGGAGGTAAAAGTAAGGTCAATGGTTGCATGCAAGGAGTTGGACATGGGATTGAGCAGGTGTGGAGGATGCATCCCCTCGCATGTGGAGCTCACACGTCGAATAGAGAGAGAGAGAGAGAGAGAGAGAGAGAGAGAGAGAGAGAGAGAGAGAAATTTTCTCTCTCTATTTAACAATGCATGAGGGGAATGTCGAAGTTTGCTTGTGTTGTGTCATCATTGCGACTAAAAGGATCGTGATGAGAGACTTGTGCCACCTCCATACTCATTTGGGATTAAGAGACCAAATACTGAAAAAGCATTGCTTTGCACTGGTCTCCTTGGGGTCCTATTTTACAAGGTTTTTTTCTTGATATCCACTAGATGGAGATTGCAAGACAACTCAACAATAAAGGATTTGGCACCCAGGCCTTTCTGTGGAACCATCATGGAGGAGGATGGTAGTCTCTAGATAGACTTTTCCTACGGAAAGAGGTACTTATTGGTAGACTCTGGATTTACTTTCCCACATCTTCCTCCCACTTTGCTCTATGGCAATCAAGTGGACGGCGTGGAAGTGACCTAGGGGAAAGTGCTTTATTTCTCCCTCAACAAAGAGCATTTATGAGAAGCTGGCTTTCTTTGAGCAGTGGGTTTGACAGCTCAATAAAGTGGAGCAGACCCAAATGGAGCCAGGTCTTGGAGAACATATGGCACTCTAAATGCAAAGATGAGTAGAAAGTTTTCCTTTGGAAAATGATTTTTGGTTTTTTACCGACCGAGGACAAGGCCAAAGTGAGAGACCTTGGCGATGGAATCTGCATCAGATGCAACCAACAAACTGAGACCATATCCCACCTCATATGGGGAAATAGCAAATGATCAGCAGTCTGCAGATGGGTGTTCTGCCATCTAGACACCCCTTTCTTTAGACGAGACTTAGTGCAAGGGTCCAAGCGCTTAGATGATGAAGATATGACGAAAAAAATTAGTATAGTTAGAGTTGTAGTCCTAAAAGCCATATGGGTTTCGAAGAATTAACAACTAATCTAGAAAAAGAACGGAGTACTGCATGCAAAACTAGTGTTGGAAACTTGCAGATGGCTTCAGTCAAGCATGAGAAAGCGGTCTTAAATCCCTCAAGGGGCTTTCACCCTTTGAATTAACTTTATTGTATATGTTGGATGACCCTTGTGCAAAGGATATACCAACGTTTTTGGTACATGTATTATTTTGACTTAATTCATATCAAGCGTAAATTTTTTTATTTTAATTTTTTAAAGAGATACTTGTGTGTTTTAACATGCCTAAGTGATCTTTGTAGTTCATGTTGTTTTCAAGATTCTAACCATCTCCGATAGCTCTCTTTGGATAAATTTCTATATATGGTGACTAGAGCACAACTTCCTTCTCTAAACAAAAGTATCATATTGATACATTTATCATAAAAAGCAACCCTCTTTCTACGCAACAAAAACATGCAAAACAAGTGATAAAATCACCAAGCCTGCCATACATGATCAAAATTTCTTTTTGGCATGCAATTTTTCAAGCCCCCTTTCATATGCTTTGTGTAATGCAATCAACTTATATAATTTGCCATATATAACGTTAACTTAAAGATATTTATACAAAAAATGACATGCAATTTTGAGATTCTAGCATGTTAAATGACATGAGTTTTTTTTTAAAGCACTTGTTTTGATAGGCAAAATAGCCCTTGACAAAAAAAAAGACGTCAATTTTAGCCTTGATGTGAAGCTAGATCCCACTTTAAAATCTCTACATCTCTAAGCTTTTAAAAAAAAACATAAGTTCTAAGTCCTAAAAATCTAGCGTCTCGGGGTGACCCTTCTCCTACCTGTGGATCCATGTAACATTTTCACTTTCTTTGATTCAAAGTTCTACCTTCTATTTTTTTTTTAAAAAGACTCTAGGTCATCATTGGATCATTGGAGATATTACTTTAAAAGTTCTACATCTTTAAGTTCTAAACTTCTATCTATAGTATATATGAAGTAGCTTAAATTTTTCAAGGAAGGAGAGACCCTCCATGTGTCATCGGCTCCTTCACTTAAGAGAAAACCTTATAAACTCTCTCATTTCTTTGAAGTTTGGAATGTTGAAATTTGTGAACCTTTCACCTTTTAACCTTTCTCAAGCAGTCAAAAAAAATGACACTACTTTTAAAGACTTTCCTTTTTCTTTTGAAAGCCAATTGAATAGTGTTTAGAACTCAAGATATTGTTCGTGTATACGCTACCAAAATTTTATCGATTTACTCCAAGATGACGTTGAAATTGCTAAGATTTTTCAATTACCACATTAAACCCTAATTTTAATCGAACATTGAACAATGGTCTCGAATAGCTCCAAAATAGAGAGGTATGTATGTGTGTGCGTACGTGCATGTGTGTGTGTGTGTGTGTGTGTGTGAGAGAGAGAGAGAGAGAGAGAGCCAAAAAAAAATTTCTTCATCGAAATAATTTAAAGTAAGTTTATACATATATAGTGGAGCTTAAATTTTCCAAGCAAGAAGAGGCCTCCCACGTGTCATCCATTCTAACTTGCACAACCGTTTAGGTTTGGAACCAAAATAATTGCAGCTCGATGACCTTGGCGTTTGAAGGTCCCAAACCAATCTCAGCCTGCAACAACAGCTACTTATGTATGTGTTCATGTCCATGTTGTGTGTGTGTGTGTGTGTGTGTGTGTGTGTGTGTGTGTGTGAGAGAGAGAGAGAGAGAGAGAGAGAGAGAAGCAACGCGATTGGCCGTTGGCTATGTGTGTGTATGAGACTTGAATCTCAACCTCCAATGCGATTGTGAGAGAGTCCAATCTAGCTGAGCGAGCCTGTGTAAGTAACTAAGGCTGAGTGTGTGTGTGTGTGTGTGCACGCGTGCACCCACGAGAGAGAGAGAGAGAGAGAGAGAGAGAGAGAGAGAGAGAGAGAGAGAGAGAGAGAGAGAGAGAGAGAGAGTGGTTGGTCCCATAGCCAATCACGAACAAAGGCGAGTAAGCCAAGTTGAGGAATCTAGGACGGGGAGAAAATCTAGGAGGGGTGGCGAGCAATTGCAAGTTAACAACGATGGAAGGTGGAGTAAAATGTTGAGTTTGTTTAAAAGTTTTTGCACTAAATTTCTCAGAACTTTGTAGGTGCTCTCAACTTCAAATTATAACTTAAAGGAAAATTTCAAAATTTGGGGGTGGGATTACACTAGACCTAGGTTTCTCCCTCTTAACTTTATAGGCATTCTCACCTTCAAATTGGAATTTAGAGGTAGGTCTCAAAATTTGTAGGTGGGATGACACCAAACCTAGGGCTTTTCAAGCACTTGGATACATAGTGCTGACGAGGGCAAAGCGAACCCCGAACTCTGACGGCCCTAAAACGCCGGGGGCCGAATGGCGCGCCTCGAGCCTGTCACGGTAAAGCGAACAGGGGGCACCACCTAGCTTTGAGCGGCTACGACGCAAACAACACCCCACTATAACAAAGTTTTCATCCAAGAGAGATGGATGCTTGGAGTAATGGTGAAGAGGAAGGGGAATGAGATCAAATGAGAGAGAGAGAGAGAGAGAGAGAGAGAGAGAGAGAGAGAGAGAGTATAGTGGCTTAGTACTTAGGTACCACAAAAGGATGGCGAATCTGCACACCCTTCACACATACACAAGCTCACTCCAAACACAAGATTAGGTGGCGATTCCGCACACCTCACATGGGAAAAACATTGCAAGAAACATACTCACAAAACCTCAAGCTTTATTTGGAGAATAAGGTGATGAAATGGGGAGCATAGGGTAGGGGAAAGAGAAGGGAGAGAGTAGTAGAGTACATGGCGGATAGGTGGGAGATGATGGCGAAGACTCTCACGAGGGTTATGGCCATTATCCTTCATTTAGCTGCCCTTCATCTTCCATAGCCCAAGGGTGTAGAGGTCATGCTCAAGTCAAGCATGGTGACTGCGGTGATGGTGATGGTGTGGGTGTGTGTGTGTGTGTGCTAGGCACACACAGTGCATAGTGTACTCTCTGGTGATGGTGTGTGTGTACTTAGTGTGATGGTGACCCCTCTTTATATAGGGAAGGAGGGGGAAGAAATTCTAGAATTTAGAAATGAAGAAATATTATCTATCCAGGCCATGTGACTGTGGGCCCCACTTGTCTGGCTGTGTGTATATGCGCCAGAACAGCAGTCTCATGAGAGAGAGACTAAGAGAGAGAGATGGGTTGATGAAAAAAGTGAGAGGTGACGTGGAGAATAAAGTAATTACAAGAGGGGAGAGAGGGGAGTGTGTTCAGAGGTGAATCTGTGTGCAGATGTGTGTGAACACAAGAAAAATCAAATAACCATCGGGTGGGGATGGGTCTCTGGGCACCTTTTTCAGTGAAACTGAGTGTGTGTGAGTGTGGGGGAGGTTATCTGGATACAAGACAAGAGACATGGAACCCTTTAGAGAGAGAGGGGGATATTTGGGTCATGGGATATTATAGGAGAGAGAAAAGGGGGGTGGGGTATACTGTTTTGGAAGATAGGATAAGTGGCATGTGAGTTATGGTGCATTATTGGTAAGGACAGGGGGTGGGGTAGCTTGAGGGGAGAGAGAAAGGAGAAAGGACAAGGGAAAGAGAGAGGGGGTTGACCTTTTGATTGGAGGAGAGGAAAAGGGACACACGGTGGGGCAACAATGAAGAGAAAGGAGGCAGGGTGGGGATGGGCTGCCCCGTAAGCACGAGGTGGCCTATTTTACCTTTCTCACTTATTTACATACTCATACTTTATTTTTTTCTTACTTTTTCCAATGCCTTTTATTACTCCCTCCCTAAGAGGAGGTTTCCATGGGGTGGGGAAGAGAGAAGAGGGGTATGGGAGTCTGGCTTGTGAAAAGCCCCCATCATTAGCCCTCCCCTTTTGGCTAGAGGCATTCATGTCTCTAGCTCATCTGTTTGATCATTATCGTCAGAGGTGGCGGCTGATGGTGTGTCCTCATCTGGAATGTCAATAGGTGGAGCCTGGTCAAATCGAAGAAAATAAGGTTTAAGTCGCCAACCATTTACCTTGGTTTTATGAAGTTTTCCATCAGCCTCTATAAGCTGGTAGCTTCCATTGACATACTTTTTCCTGATGATGAAAGGGCCTTCCCATCGGAGTAGGAGTTTCTTATCCTTGCGCGTGTTGAAGTGATTGTCGTAGCGGAGCACCAACATTCCTTTCTTCAATTATTTTTGCCGGAGATGCTAGTTAAAGCTAAGCCGTCTATGCTCTGCTTGTGCTGCATAATAATTTATTGCTTCTTCTCTATCCAACTGCGGTCTTTCCAAGTCGATAATGTGATCTCTCAAATGCATGTTGGGCTGTTGAAGTTGGCTTGTCATTACTTTGAGACTTTGTAGTCGCACTTCAATGGGCAAGATTGCTTCCTTACCAAATACTAAATGATATGGTGTGAATCCCAAGGATGTATGGAATGAAGTTCTGTAGGCCCATAAAGCTGGTAGTAGGGACTTATCCCAGTCTCCAGGATGATTGTTTACCTGCTTGGTAATAATTTTAGAAACCATTCCATTTACCTTTTCAACTAGGCCGTTACATTGAGGGTAATATGGTGAAGAGTGCCTCCTTGTAATGCCCAGTTTCTGCATTAATTCTCCTACCAAGTCTGCTCTGAAACCTGGCCCTCTATCAGAGATGATCTCTAAAGGTGTGCCAAACCTACAACATATGTTCTTGTAGATAAATTTAGCTACCTCTACCACTGTGATTCTAGTGGTGGCTGTAGCCTCTGCCCATCTAGTCATGTAGTCGACCCCCATGATAATGTAGAATTTTCCTGAGTTGGCCCTATGTAATGGCCCAATGGCATCGATACCCCATTTTTCAAATGGGCCATATGAGAGAATAGGTGTCTGTGGTTCATGCATAAGTGACCTAGTGCCGGCCTTTTGACACAACTTACACGTTTTGCACCAGTGGTGTACATCACGGTTGAGGCTAGGCCATATGAAGCCTGCCTGCAAGATTTTCCTACTTGTTATGTCTAGGGAAAAGTGACCACCACAAACCCTGTCATGACAGCTAGCAATTACTCCCGTGATTTCCTGAGAGAGAGGGACCTTCCTGAGTATTTGGTCCTTACCCTTACAGTACAAACCGTCATTGATGAGTCGATACCTTGTGGCCTTCCACGTCAGCCATTGCTTTTGTCCCTTTGTTAAATCTGATGTGCATTTCCTTGTTTCCAAAAAATGCATGATGTCAGGCAAGGCGTCACTACCTTGAAATAGGGGGAGCTTTAGCTTTATTGCTCCAACCACCACTTCCTGTAGTCTTTCACTTGCTAGGGCATCTTCTTCTTGGTTTTGAGCCCTTGGGATATGGTGTATTTGAACTTTTTCAAACTTACCCAACACGGTTTTTACACCACTTAAGTGAGTCCTTAAACTAGGATTCTTGCATGTCCATGCTCCATTTACTTGCCTTACCAGAAGTAGAGCATCCCCAAATACATTAAGGCGTTGTACACCTTGCGAGACGCACCATTGTAGACCCTTGGTTAGTGTTGCATACTCAGCTTCATTGTTAGAATGTGAATCTAACAATTGGCCCAATGAAAATACCTTTGTCCCTTTGTCATCAAAGACCACTATGCCTGTACCTGCTTTGTCGGACGCTCGCTTGTAGGCTCCATCAAAGTAGAGAGAGTATGCTCCTTCTACCATCGGTGGTACTGGAGGTAATCGGACTTCTCCTTCCTTAGATTGCTTCTCCTTCCTTTCAAAGACTTGGTAGGTCATGAGTCCCCCCAAACTTGCCCTTGTCGTGCTTTCTACCTGTACCGTGTAGTCAAACTCTTGCAGACGAACTAGCCATTTAGTAATCCTAGCAGACACATCCATGTGTTGTACAACATAGGGAAATATTTCATCCGTGGTTAGAATCGCAAATTGCTTAGGCAGCAAATATGACCTAAACTTTAAAGTTGTGAATCTAAGAGCTAGGACTAAGTGTTCCACATGGGTGAAACCTTTCTCTCCTACTGTCATCATTCGACTAGAGAAGTAGATTGGCCTCATGAAAGATGTCGTCGTATCCTTTTGGAGTAGCACAGCCCCCAATGAGTCATCACCAACACTTGAGGTGACATAGTGAGTGGCATAAAATGGTAACCATCTTTTTGCAACATTTGTCAGCCTACTCAACGTCCTCTTCCTCATATGTGTATATATTTTTCTACGCTATTAAGTTATCTAGAGTAAATTTCCCCTCTTAGTTTAACCTTTGTGGCGACACATACATTATACTCTTCCCAAAAAAGTCACCTTAGTCATATATTTATATTACCACCCTTTTCTTTTTTGCTTTGTAAATAGAATAAGCATACAATAACCAACTATATACCCCCAAACTTTCTTACCTCTTGTGAATTAGTAGTAGAAAAATAATATATCCATCTTCCACCCCATATAGATAAATTCCCATGGAAATCAACTCTCCACTTGTCTTTACCAAAGATTATGGTCCCTCTCTACAAGTCTTCTATGTCCCCTACATAGGTGGCCCAATATCTCTTAAGAATATACATATAGTTTCTCTCCTTTCAAAAAGACTCCAATTGTATATTCTTTTCACAAGCAAATAATCTTGGGCCCTCCTCTATTTGTTTAAGCATCATAGCCTTTTGAAAAAGCATGATTCCCCTTGGATGCATACAAGCAAAGGGCCCATACAAGAAGACTTGGAAGCAAAAGGTTCCCTAGTCTAGTGTGGACCTTCCAAACCGAATTCCTTGGTGCATGGGCGTGAAGAATAGTCCAAATTCATATCAAGCATGTTGAGAAGGTCAATTTTGCCTTTTGAAGCATGTCATTCCGAGCTACAGGTAAAAAGTTATGGTCAAAATAGTGTAAATCTGTCAGATTTGCAGCAAAAGGGAACTGTAAATCAAGTAAATCAAGAGGGTGGGATCTTATTTTTCCCCTACTCATCTTCTAGAAGAGAAATGATTGTTCAAGGTCACTTGCATGTGATGGGACCAACCTAAAGATGCTTTCTAAATGCCAAGACAGACAAGTTGAGATACCCCACAAGAACCACCCATAGGGCCTCATGGTGGGGCCCACCTACATTATGCACCCCTATGGAGCCTTCACGGTCTAAAATGATATTTTTGGTGAATAAATAGTCCCTTTTATGTCCAATATTCAATGAGTGGTCAAAGGACACCTAATTAGGTCTAATCACTTACTCTAATTAAGTGTAGCATAATCCCACTCCTACACAACTATAAATAGCCCCCCTTGGAGAGACTCAAGGACACACACCTATATTTTCAACTTCATGTTGTTTCTTGATCCATAGTAGAGAAAACCCCAACTCTCCCTCTTTCACATCCTCCCTCCTAACCCTCCTCCTTGGAGGAAGTGCAACTCTATTCTCCACTCTTTCCATTCTACAATCTCTTACTCCATCAACCCAATAAATCATTTGTAGCACCTCAATAACTTGTAAATACATCATGATCTCTCTCATGGTTATGTTAATGATCATGAAATCATCTTCAAAACTTTCAAGTGTCGCATTTTGTGATGGTTAGCCAGCGTCTGTCCTCCCCTTAAAAGGTGTACGAGAAATCAAGTAAGTGTTCTATTCTCAATTTACCATTGGTTTGTTTCTCCAAACTTATTCAATTGATCTAAAGAAATTTCTCACTCCAACTCTCTTTTTCTTCATTACATATGCATGTGGCTACCTCTCATGGTGATTTTATTTGTGTCACGGCATTGCATAGATGGAGATGAGCTCTCTATGCAAAGTGTGTTAGTTTGATGTAAGTGATTCTCTTGTGTGTTTCAGAGGCAAGTCTTGTGCGCATGATTTTTTGATGAGTGCTTGAGAGAGAAAGAGTTTGGATGTATTATGGGTATTCTTATGGGGAGAAGGTGAATGCTATTCCACAAATTGCATATTTCATTTTGATGCATGGCATTCGGTTGCATAATCGTTGATGGTGTTCAAGTGTCCAAAGTGTATATAGAGTAAGGGGGTTTTCAAAGTGTGTTGCTTGAGTGGGTGAGTGCAAGTGTTATTTTGATTGGTTCCCTTCTCCACTCCCAAAAGAAGGTGGTGCCCCAAGTAGTGTGCGTACCTCTTTACGAACATTTTGTGAGGGTAGGCCATTGGTTTGGGTTTAGAGGCCCCATTTCAAAAAGCTCGCCCTCAATAGAATTTTTCATCCCACTTAGGTGGTGAGATAGTTGGCAGAGTGGCTAAGACCTCCTTTACCTTGTTGTAGTGATGTTCGTTTTCCTCGTCCCAAGTGAAAGTTCATCTTTGAGTGAGTTGTTGCAGTGGTAGAACAAGTTGTGATAGTAGATGTATGAATCCACTTAAGTACCTCACCTTCTGTAGAAAAGAGACCAGTTGACGTGCGGTCGTTGGTGAAGGTAGGGCTATGAGTGCAGACACCTTACTTGGGTAGGCGTTGATACCTTTTGCTGAAATTTCATGGCCTAGTAGAATGACTTTACTCTCCCCAATGTGCCATTTATCCACATTTAATTGTCCGCTTAGGCTCTGCAACCTGGCCAAACCTTCAGTTACCTTTTCTAAATGTGAAATCAGGAGCTATATGTACAAAAATCATCAATGAACACTCTTATGGATGTTCCAAAGAATGGTTGAAAAACATATGTGACATATCTTTGGAATGTGGCAGGTGCATTTGTGAGACCAACTGGCATAACCCTGTATGCAAAACAACCCCATGGCGTGATAAAAGTGGTTTTTAGCTGATCTTCCAAGGCTATGCGTATTTGAAAGTATCCAGAATAACCATCACAGACGGTATAGCATTCAAAACCCGCTACTTCATTCAAAATTTCATCCAAGAAAGGGAGAGAAAAGTGGTCTCTCTTTGTAGCTGCATTTAGTGGTTTGTAGTCAACACAGCCCTCCACTTACCATTCTTTTTAGGCGTCATCACTACAGGTGACACCCATTCTGAGTTTTTACAGGATAGATGAATCCCACCTCCAGCAGTTTCCTTACCTCGGCCAAGAGTGCCTTTTCTTGTATGACCCCCAGTCGGCGTAGCTTTTGCACAACTAGTTTTACCCCTTACTTCAGCTTAATATGATGTTCCACCACTATAATGCCTGTGATTCTTTCATAGTTGTCAATGAACAGGTTAGGAAATCCCATCAACATTTGCAAAAAAGTATCTTTCTCCTCAAGTGTTAATTCTGTAGACAACATACGCTTCAACCTACTTCCTCCTAGGCCAGGTGATTTGCTCTCCTCTTCATTGGGTTTCCCTTTTGGTGATGGATCACCGGTTGTGCTTACCCTTTGCGGATCCTTCAAAATGATACCCATCACATCAATGGAACTGTCACTTTAGTCGGTGGATGTGGTCTCCTCCTCAGAAGTGGAAGATTCGCTAGTGGTTTCATCTACCGATGTTTCCAGATTCATTTGCTTCTGCTTGCCAATCCTCATGTCGTAGTAGATTGTCTCCCCTTTTTTACCGGTCATGCGTAGAAGGCCAGTACCCCAGTCTTGTTTTGCCTTCATGGCCATCAACCATGGCCTTCCCAAGATTAGTGGATAGCCCTCCCCCTTAGTAGGCATTACAAAAACATCTACCAGGCTACCTCAGTGTTGAAAGCATTTATTTTCACGGCACTTACCACACCCACACACTTTACTTTTGCATTGTTTGCCATCTTTGCCTTGCATGGAGAAGGCCTGTGAACCTCGAGCCCCAATCTAAGCATCATAGCTTTGCTCATTACACAGATTTGTGCACCTCCATCAATGTAGGTGTTTCCAACCCTCTTTCCTTTTATGTTTACGTCGACAATTGGAAGGATGTCGTCCATGTTGCAACCCGAAATTGCTCCGGCTACCTTTGTTTTGGAGCATCTTGTGCTTACCATTTTGGACCATTTTCGCCTTACTTTAGGTGCAAGATGTAGCAGTTGTGGCCATGTAATCTTCCGGCCTTGCTCTGCCACATCCAATGTTAGATCATAGGGCTTAGAACTTTCCCCTAGCTGGAAGTCAATGATGCCCAATTTTCGTCGTGGCCTGGATGGCCTCTTGCTAGTCTCTCCTCCCATGCTTCTCTCATCATCTGATTGTGTAGCTTTCTCCCTCCTAGCTCTTTTCACAGTCATGGCTTCAAGTGGTTCTAAAAATGTTACCTTCTCCTTACCCTTGTCCCTCTCCTTTGCTCTGGGTGGATCCACTACTACGACTTTTCCTTTCTCTTCTAGCCTTATGATGTTTACAGGGCGATCAGGTGGTGGTGCTGGTGGAAGAGGTGGGATGGATGCTTGTGGTGGTGTCTGGGGTGGACGTAGAATTTGTGTTGGTGGGGCTGGTGCTCGGGGTGGGGGTGTTCTTTCTCTAGGGGTGACAATTGGTTCCTCCTACCTCCTCTATTATAGGTTTTTCGTGGTTTGGGATAGTAGTACATACCGTGATCGTCTTCTCCGCAGTTGTAGGAGTGATACTCTCTGTTTTGTCATCGTGCTCTTCCAGGGTCTTGATCTCTTTCTTGACTCCTCCCTTGCTGTATTAAGTGGACAGAAAAATTCTGCAGTTGGTCAGTAATATGGGCCAGCATATCTTGTTGGTCATCTCTTACCCCAAGAGCCGGTGGTGGTGGTGGAATGGTGGTTGTCGTAGTTGTTGGTCGACGTGATGTTCCTACTTCTGTTGACTCGGTTTCTTTGTCTTTCATTCGCAACTTATTGTCCTTAAGGTGAGCAATCTCAACGGCTAACTCGTACGTAGCCGGGAATCTACCTTTCACCTTCTCCTTGAGAAGCGGCCATAAGCCATGCGTGAACCGATATTTTTTTAGGAAATCGGGTGCATCTTCTTCCCTTGCCAGTGACTCAACCCACCGTTCCCACAAATCCACAAATTTGGACTCATAGGTGGCATATTCTAAAAGACCCTCCTGCTTCAAGTCTCTCAACTTGTCCCACAGCATTTCTGAAGTGGTACCTCCCCCAAAGCGCCTCTTAAAAGCGGTTTTTAAGGGCTCCCAGTCATCCTTGGTTGCTTGTGGAAGTGCATTGTACCACGATCTAGCTTCTAGCTTCATGAGATGCTTAAAGATTCTAACCTGGGATTCATCCGTATCTTTGTTGCTCACTACACATGCTACTTCAAAGTCATCTAGGAAGTCTGTTACCAAATCCTCCCCCTTCTTTTCTTTAAATGTTGGAAATGCTACACTTGCCATGATTACTGAGAGAGAGCTAGAAAGACACACTGCTTAACTTGCAAAAGTTTTTTTTCTTCTTTACAAGGAGGCGTGTATACCCTCTTATACTAGGACATAGATTAAAACTTCAAACGGTACATTGCCTTGTACCAAAGGTAAGACAAATGGCTGATCTGATGCCAGAACCTCAAAAAACCGCTCCCCACCCAGCATGGTGTCGATGACGTGCTGTTAGTGAGCCTTCAAGTCCAGTATTACCTTGATTGAGCGTACACGTGTTGGTATGTGTGATCTGTCTTGAGGTAGGTTGCACTGATTCATGTGAAGCTTAGAGGTCCTTAGTCACTGTCCAAGGTTGTGGGAGAGAATGGTGTTATTTCCTGAAACAAACTCAGTAGATCCCTAGTTTCTCTAGTGAGAGTGTGAGCCAATGCTTCCGTTACTTGTGCTGCAGCATCATGTGCGACTTGGAGACTGACTGTGATAATTACCTCGGTGACTTAAGTTACCCGATTCTCAAAGTAGAATAGTGTTGATTCTCTATTGTGCAAAGCTCATTCCATCTTGTTGTTGTGGGTTGGTTGTAGGTTGCGGACATTGTTTCGACCTTCTCCATGGCACTCAGCCTATGTATATCCACTGGGTTTGGCGTGTTGGTTGACTCTCCCACTGCAAATCGATTACCGCTACGCCTGGCACTCAAGCTTTGATGGAGATGCGGAGTTCGTCTAGTTGTGCTTGGAGCTCTTCTTCTTCTGTCGTCCAGTTAGCAAATCTTGCTAGCCATTCATCCATTCACAATAGTTTTGGGGTTTCAGTCTTGTAAACTGAAGGGTTTCATGAAAAGATCCTCAGTGGGGGCACCAAATGACAAGGGAAAAGCGAACCCCGAACTCCGACGGCCTCTAAAACGCCGGGGGCCGAATGGCACGCCTCGAGCCTGTCACGGTAAAGCGAACAGGGGGCACCACCTAGCTTTGAGCGGCTAGGACGCAAACAACACACCACCATAACAAAGTTTTCATCCAAGATAGATGGATGCTTGGAGTAATGGTGAAGTGGAAGGGGAATGAGATCAAATTAGAGAGAGAGAGAGAGAGAGAGAGAGAGAGAGAGAGAGAGAGAGAGAGAGAGAGAGTATAGTGTCTTAGTACCTAGGTACCACAGAAGGATGGCGAATCCGCACACCCTTCACACATACACAAGCTCACTCCAAACACAAGACTAGGTGGCGATTCCGCACACCTCACATGGGCAAAACATTGCAAGAAACATACTCACAAAACCTCAAGCTTTATTGAGAGAATAAGGTGATGAAATGGGGAGCATAGGATAGGGGATAGAGAAGGGAGAGAGCGGTAGAGCACATGGCGGATAGGTGGGAGATGATGGCAAAGACTCGCACGAGGGTTATGGCCATCATCCTTCATTTAGCTGCCCTTCATCTTCCATAGCCCAAGGGTGTAGAGGTCATGCTCAAGTCGAGCATGGTGACTGCGGTGATGGTGATGGTGTGGGTGTGTGTGTGTGTGTGCTAGGCACACACAGTGCATAGTGTACTCTTTGGTGATGTTGTGTGTGTACTTAGTGTGATGGTGACCCCTCTTTATATAGGGAAGGAGAGGGAAGAAATTCTGCCTTTTATCACTCCCTCCCTAAGAGGGGGTTTCCATGGGGTGGGGAAGAGAGAAGAGGGGTATGGGAGCTTGGCTTGTGAAAAGCCCCCATCAGTGCTTTCTATAAACTTCATGAGTTTTCTCACCTTCAAATCTAGAATTAAAATTTTTTCAGTGGGATTACACTAAACCTAGCCTTTTTCCTAGCACCAGTACTGGGATATATAGTGCTCGTTTTCAAAAACATGGAAAACCTACATATGAGAAAAGTATATTTGAAGTCTTTACGTGATTTTTCTAAATTTGCTTCTGAAATTTGGAGATTTTCCTTTAAAATTTGAAGGTTGCCATCAAGGGCTCTTGGAGAATCCCACAAAAAATTGAAAATTGGAAAACCTACATATAATAAACTTTTAGAGAGAAATTTACTATAATTGAAGGGTTTTATATTTGAATTTCTTAGTTTGTGTGTTTGATGATGACTGTATGCCTCCCCTTTTATCTGTATCTCATACTGCTAATTTCTATGAACTTTGTAAGTTTTCTCATCGAATTTAGATGTAACCCTCAAAATTTGTAGGTGGGATTACACTTAACGTGCTTTTTTTTTTAGCACTTGGATATATAGTGCTTTTTTCCAAATACTTGAAAAAAACTCCATATGAAAAATTTTAGAGGCAAATGTACTATATTTGAAGATATTTACATGATTTTCCTAGAATTTTCCTCTAAAAGTTTGGAGATTTGCATCTAAAATTTGAGGATTTTTATTAAATTTAGAGGTTTCCATCAAGGGCCAATCCTACAAAAAATTATTCTGTATGAGAAATTTCAAAAGAAAATCTACTATATTTGAAGGTTTTCAAGTTTGATTTTCTCAATTTGCATGTATGATAATGATTGAATGCCTCCTCTCGGATTTGTAATTCATCCCTACTAATTGGTCCCAAAGTAAGCAAAACTTGCACTCTACCTTGTGGATCCCTCTAGAGTGTGTTTTGTTGGTGTCAATCTTCCAACTTTCACTAAGGAACTTGAGAAGCCATCACTCATAGTTTCCCTTCTTAGAAACTTACATCCAAGTCACCCGCTTTGTGTGCCAACACAACTAGCATTTTTTTTGCTTAGTAAATGGCCTAAATGATGTCAAGACTGGCTTGCACCTTGAAAGTATGTTAGTATTATTCAATACTGACATTTAAGAAGTTGACATGACTGAAAGAATTCATGATGAGATTCCTATCAAGGGCTCTTGGAGAAGCCCCCAAAAAAGATTATGGTTGAAAATGCTTTATCAACATGTACACTAAGTGTGATCATGTACTGAAAAACGCACAACAGGCTCTCGATGGTATTAATGTTTGTAGTTTAGGATTTCGTTTATGTCTAGAAGGAGAAGGGTGAGGGTAAGGAAGCTGCGAGTAGTTTTCACATGAGGCACATGTGGTGTCGAATATGGTAAATCTAGGGCCGGTACACTCTAGCACCATGCCCAAATGTATGGGTAAGATGGTGCGGATAAAGAAAAGGTTAAGTAGATCTGTTGTCAATAGCATCAATAACACATGCCCAAAAAGGGAGTATTGTGGGTTGATGGAGTTTGAGATAGTTGTCCATTAGCGTTTTTGTGGCTAGGTAAGCAAAATGTTAGTATCATGGTAGTATTAGCTAGAACTAGTGCTAGGTGAGAGAGTGATTTGGAAACAACCCTTATGCTACAACTTTCTCTGTTGTTGGTCGTTCCTTCTCCAAACCTCCCTCAAAGACTCCGTGTTGCGGTCACCCACTCAGTGACACACCAATAATACTCATAGTGAGATATCCTATGTGTTCTAAGGTGCACATGCGTCCTCTTCCCTTGCCCTACAAACCCCACGATGCATCTGTCTCTTCGAGCTCAAGCTTGCAAGCAAGGTTCACCTTTACGGCTTATGCTCTTAAGATCTTTGGCAAATCCAAGCCCTAGACAAAGTTCTTTCTCTCTAGGTAGCTTCCAACAAACAAACATCTCTTCAACACCCCTAATGGCTAGGTAACTACCCTCCATACATGGACATGCCACTCACATCGTAGCCCTCAGCTAGCCCTATGATGAATCTTTTGCCTTTAATCCCAGTTCCAAAGGCAATGATGAAGCCTCTACCTTCAACTCAAGTTCCAAGGCACATCTTGCTTTTGAATTCAATCCTAATTTTTATGGAATAGTGGGCTTGTAATATTGTTCCTATTCGTGCCGAGTTTACACGTCTAGTCATGCTCAAACGATGCTTCATTAACCATGTTCTATCTAGATATACCCATGCATCCTATTAGACGCAATCTTTTATCCTCTCACTCTACATCATAGGCCCCTATTGCTGCTACTTTCTTGTTGAGATGTCGAGCTCTACACCTTGAGCTGGCATCCAGTACGGGTCTTGGCCGCTTACGGCATTTACTCACTGGCGCGTTAGGTGACCGATACGGAGGATCTCTGCCACTGATTCTACAGCTGGACTACACTTATAGCGCCAGCCTAGTGCGCTTCTAGCGAGTTCACACTTAGTGACTGCATGTATATATGTGCTACTTTTCAGCTTTAGCACTAAGTCATTTTGTACTCTCTTTTCTGTTGAGGGCGAGCTTTTTGAAATGGGGCCTCTAAACCCAAACCAATGGGCCTACCCTCACAAAATGTTCGTAAAGAGGTACGCACACTACTTGGGGCACCACCTTCTTTTGGGAGTGGAGAAGGAAACCAATCAAAATAACACTTGCACTCACCCACTCAAGCAACACACTTTGAAAACCCCCTTACTCTATATACACTTTGGACACTTGAACACCATCAACGATTATGCAACCCAATGCCGTGCATCAAAATGAAATATGCAATTTCTGGAATAGCATTCACCTTCTCCCCATAAGAATACCCATAATACATCCAAACTCTTCCTCTCTCAAGCACTCATCAAAAAATCATGCGCACAAGACTTGCCTCTCAAACACACAAGAGAATCACTTACATCAAACTAACACACTTTGCATAGAGAGCTCATCTCCATCTATGCAATGCCGTGACACAAATAAAATCACCATGAGAGGTAGCCACATGCATATGTGATGAAGCAAAAGAGAGTTGGAGTGAGAAATTTCTTTAGACCAATTGAATAAGTGTGGAGAAACAAACCAATGGTAAATTGAGAATAGAACACTTACTTGATTTCTCGCACACCTTTTAAGGGGAGGACAGACGCTGGCTAACCATCATGAATTGCGACACTTGAAAGTTTTGAAGATGATTTCATGATCATTAACATAACCATGAGAGAGATCATGATGTATTTACAAGTTATTGAGGTGCTACAAATGATTTATTGGGTTGATGGAGTAAGAGATTGTAGAATGGAAAGAGTGGAGAATAGAGTTGCACTTCCTCCAAAGAGGAGGGTTAGGAGGGAGGATGTGAAAGAGGGAGAGTTGGGGTTTTCTCTACTATTGATCAAGAAACAACATGAAGTTGAAAATATAGGTGTGTGTCCTTGAGTCTCTCCAAGGGGGGCTATTTATAGTTGTGTAGGAGTGGGATTATGCTACACTTAATTAGAGTAAGTGATTAGACCTAATTAAGTGTCCTTTGACCACTCATTGAATATTGGACATAAAAAGGACTATTTATTCACCAAAAATATCATTTTAGACCGTGAAGGCTCCATAGGGGTGCATAATGTAGGTGGGCCCCACCATGAGGCCCTACAGGTGGCTCCTGTGGGGTATCTCAACTTGTCTGTCTTGGCATTTAGAAAGCATCTTTAGGTTGGTCCCATCACATGCAAATGACCTTGAACACTCATTGCTCTTCTAGAAGATGAGTAGGGGAAAAATAAGATCTCACCCTCTTGATTTACTTGATTTACAGTTCCCTTTTGCTGCGAATCTGAAAGATTTACACTATTTTGACCATAACTTTTTACCTGTAGCTCGGAATGACATGCTTCAAAAGGCAAAATTGACCTTCTCAACATGTTTGATATGAATTTGGACTATTCTTCACGCCCATGCACTAAGGAATTAGGTTTGGAAGGTCCACACTAGGCTAGGGAACCTTTTGCTTCCAAGTCTTCTTGTATGGACCCTTTGCTTGTATGCATCGAAGGGGAATCATGCTTTTTCAAAAGGCTATGATGCTTAAACAAATAGAGGAGGGCCCAATATTATTTGCTTGTGAAAAGAATATACAATTGGAGTCCTTTTGAAAGGAGAGAAACTATATGTATATTCTTAAGAGATATTGGGCCACCTATGTAGGGGGCATAGAAGACTTGTAGAGAGGGACCATAATCTTTGGTAAAGACAAGTGGAGAGTTGATTTTCATGGGAATTTATCTATATGGGGTGGAAGATGGATATATTATTTTTATACTACTAATTCACAAGAGGTAAGAAAGTTTGGGGGTATATAGTTGGTTATTGTATGCTTATTCTATTTACAAAACAAAAGGGTGGTAATATAAATATATGACTAAGGTGACATTTTTGGGAAGAGTATAATGTATGTGTCGCCACAAAGGTTAAACAAAGAGGGGGAATTTACTCTAGATAACTTAATAGCGTAGAAAAATATATACACATATGAGGAAGAGGACGTTGAGTAGGCTGACAAATGTTGCAAAAAGATGGTTACCATTTTATGCCACTCACTGTGAAGAAGAAGAAGAAGCTTTCCATCTCTGTGTGCTTTGTGCTTGTCTTGCGTAGCTCTCTTGCATCCTCATTCTTTACATGGTATCAGAGCCTGGTGCAGGCAAGAGAGGCTAAGAGAGCAAGAGCATCACAATCCCTTCGTTCGCAATCCACGACCAGGTGCCACGACCACGACCACGACCACGACCACGACCACAAGTTTCTGAACAGGTCTCCAAAGTGCAGTATACAGAGATTTACTGTACAAGTACAGTGGTTGTATGTGCGCTTGATTGTGGACACTCGTTGAGCGTAGAAAGCGTTACAGGTACCACGATAGCAGGTTCAGCAGATTTGCAGGTTTTTGCAGATTGCAGCTATTTTGTCTTAGTGCTTCAAGATGTCTGACGGTTTCAGTCAGATTGTTACTGAGAAGCTTGAGAAAAATAACTACCCTGCATGGAAGTTCAGAATAACAAATTTCCTAAAAGGAAAAGGTTATTGGGACTACGTAGAAGGAGACAATGAAAAGGAACCAGAGATTCCTGAGGCAAATGCTACAACAGAACAAAGGAAAGCTTTGAGGGACTGGCAACAAGGCCAGAGCAAAGTGATGTATTGGCTTTCTATGAGCATCACAGATGGCATGATGGGCTATCTACAGGATGCTGAAACCCCCACCATTGCATGGAGAAACTTAGGCAGAGTGTTCGAGGTGAACACCAAGGCCAGGAAGCTTCAACTAAAGTCGGAGCTAAATCAAGTTAAGAGGAACAACCTCTCAATCAATTATTATACCTTGAAGATCAAGAGTATCATTGAGGCTCTTGGATCTATTAAAGTCTCAGTGGAAGACGATGACATTGTCCGTGCATGCTTGGATGGTCTAGGAGATGAGTATGTACATTTTAGGTCTTCCATGAATACAAGAGACGACATCCCCGTGTTCCAAGATTTGATTTCTATGCTTATTCTTGAGGAGAAGAACCTTGACACATCTTCTTCTCATGGTAGAAATAATTCTGAACAGGCCTTCTATTCTAACTCCAACAGAGGTAGAGGTAGAGGCCGTGGTTGAGGCCCAAGGGGTTGTAGGGGCCAATTTCTGGAAGGTCAATCAAATCAAAACAATACAGGTGGCAGGGGAAACCAATCTCAAGGCAGGGGGAGTCAAAGAGGTCGTGGTGCAGGATCAAGCAGGCAGCAACATACTCCAGATAGCAGAGAATGTTGGACTTGTGGTGAAAGAGGTCACATGTCACGTGACTGTCCAAAGGGAAAAGCAAGTGGAAAGAGAGAACGGGGCAACTATGCATCTACTAGCAGAGATGCAGATGACAGCAAAAACGAGCACATGTTTGTTATGCAGCATGTAATGAATACAATGATTGCAGAGAATTCCACCCAAGATGATGTTTGGTATGTGGATTCAGGTGCCTCTAATCACATGACGTCTCGTGGAGAGTGGTTTAGAGATATGCGCAAACCAGATGTGTCAGGCTATGTGCAAACAGGAGATGACACAGCTCACCCCATTGCTCATGTAGGGGACATACCTCTAAATACGAAGAGTGGGAAATCAAAGTACTTAGCAGATGTACTTCATGTCCCAAACATTACAAAGAATCTTGTTTCTGTTGGACAAATGGTTGAGTAGGGTTTGCAGGTTCGCTTCAATCCAAATGGCTGTTATGTAGAAGATTTCCACAATGGCTGTAAGCTGATCACAGAGGGCAAATGTGTGGGCATAATGTTTACGCTGAATGTAGACATGCCTGAGGTAAAAGCTGCATTATTTGCACAGGGTACAGGTGTTGTGGCTGATGTTGACATTTGGTACAAACGCATTGGCCATGTCAATGAGCAGAGATTGCGCAGCATGCAATCAAAACAGATTGTAAAAGGTTTGCCCAAATTCAAGGTGGATGGTATGCATAAAGTGTGTGCAGCATGCCAGTTTGGAAAACAGTCAAAGGGCTCATTTCCACATGAGCGCAATGTATGTAAAAAGCCACTTGAGGTGGTGCACACAGATGTTTGGGGTCCAACCGATACTGCAAGTATACATGGTTGCAGGTATTATGTCTCTTTCATTGATGACCATACAAGGAAAGTATGGGTCTACTTCATGCGTAACAAAAGTGAAGTGTTTGGTCACTTTCAAGACTTCAAAGTCATGATTGAGAAGGAGACAGATATGCAAATCAAGACATTGAGGTCAGATAGAGGGGGAGAGTACTTCTCCAATGATTTTTCAGATTTTCTGTGAATGCATGGTATACGCAGGCAGTTTACATGCAGATATACTCCACAACAAAATGGGGTCGCAGAAAGGAAAAACAGGCACATTGCAGAGGTTGCACGTGCATTGATGAATGAGAAGAACATGCCTCATCATTTCTGGGTTGAAGCCATAAATACAGCTGTGTATATTATGAACAGGACACCTACAGCTGCGGTGCATGATGTAACACCTGAGGAAAAGTTTACAGGTACAAAGCCTGATTTGGCACACTTGAAAGTATTTGGCTGCATAGCTTACGTGCATGTACCAGATGAGTTGCGTAGGAAATTGGATCCTAAAGCAGAGAAATGTATTCTTGTGGGATATTCCCTTGAACAAAAGGGGTACAGGTGCTACAATCCTACTACACGAGAATTACGAGTGAGCAGAGATGTACTCTTTGATGAGATGAGCAGCTGGTACAGTAATGCACATGGCACTATTGGGGCTGATGTAAAAGATGATGTGGTTGTACAAAATGTGAGGCCACAGTCACAGGTTTTGAGTGGACCACAAGAGTCCTCTTCTCGTGGCTCTGTTGAGAAACCATGGAATGGTAGACTACGTACGCAGGTTACTCCACCAACAGGTACAGGGAATGTATCACGAAAAGGAAAGGAAAAGGTTGATGAACCTCCCTTTATGGCCGATGCATCATCAGGTTTTTCACATGTAGACATGGATTCAGATGGTTCTGAACAAAGTCTTGATGAGGAATTTGGAATTCCGGATGTCAGGACACCTGGTGTAAGGAAAGTACAAGAAGATGCTAGAGGGCAAAGGAGTGACCCAGGACCGCGCAGATCTAATAGAGTCAGAAATCCAGTTCAAAAATTGACTTATGATGGGTATCTAGCGCATCACCAAGCCTACATGGCTAAGGTGATACAGGATGTGGAGCCCACATGTTTTGAGGATGCAGTTGGAAATGTGCATTGGGATGATGCAATGAATGAAGAGATGGCTGCATTGGAAGCAAACGACACATGGGAGTTGGTGCCATTGCCAAGTGGCAAGAAAGATATTGGCTGTAAATGGGTGTATAAAACCAAGCATAAGACTGATGGTAACATTGAGCGTCACAAGGCAAGGCTGGTCGCAAAGGGTTATGCACAGACTTATGGCATAGACTATGAGGAGACCTTTGCTCCAGTGGCAAAGATGACGACTGTGAGAGCTATCATAGCAGTGGCTTCATCTAGAGGATGGATTATGCATCAAATGGATGTAAAGAATGCCTTCTTGAATGGTGAGTTGCAAGAGGAAGTGTATATGGATCAGCCACCTGGTTATGTCGATCCAGGTTACCCAGATTATGTATGCAGACTTCTCAAAGCTTTGTATGGTTTGAAGCAGGGCTCTAGAGCATGGTATGATAGGATTGCCAAGTATCTTGTCAGTATTGGTTTTAGGAGAGCTCATGCTGATCATTCACTCTATGTACGTGAGAGTGATGTGGGGATTGTGGTCATTACCATATATGTAGATGACCTTATTATTGTTGGTGACAATGCTATGGAGATTGACCATGTGAAGGGTCTTCTCAAACAGGAGTTTGAAATGAAAGATTTAGGCGAGTTGCGCTACTTTCTTGGCATTGAGGTGATCAGGACTTCAGAGGGTGTATGGCTATAGCAGAGACAGTATGCTTTGGACATGTTGTCAAAGTATGGTATGGCTGATTGTAAGCCAATTTCTATTCCCTTGGATGTGAATGCAAAGCTGAGTGCAAAGAAGGGTGATGTTGTTGAGGATGTCAACATGTACAGGAAGATTGTGGGTAGTCTAATCTACTTGACTATCAGGAGGCTAGACTTGAGCTACACAGTAGGCTTGGAGAGTCAGTTCATGCAGCTTCCGAGGAAGCCACATTTGGATGGAGTACGACGCACACTTAGATGCAGATTGGGCAAGTAGCATTATTGATAGGAGATCTACGAGTGGCTTCATGTTCTCTTTTGGGAGTGCTGTTGTTACTTGGAGCAGCAAAAAGCAGCCTACGGTTGCTTTATCGAGCACAGAGGCCGAGTACAGAGGTGCAACAGTTGCGGCGTGCGAGGTAGCTTGGCTACGCACATTACTTGAGGACTTGGGAGTGCAGGTGGACCAGCAGATTTTCATCCATTGTGACAACCTCAGTAGCATACAGGTGGCTAGGAACCCAATGTTCCATGCCAGGACCAAACACATAGAGGTCCATTACCACTACGTTCGAGAGCGAGTGTTGGCGGGCGACATCGACTTGGTCTACGTCAGCACAGAGGAGCAGATAGAGGATATCTTTACCAAGGCCCTCGAAGCTGAGAAGCTTCAACGTTTCCGGACTATGCTTGGACTCTGCGACATGCAGAGCTCGAGGGGGAGTGTTGAGATGTCGAGCTCTACACCTTGAGTTGGCATCCACTACGGGTCTTGGCCGCTTACGGCATTTACTCATTGGCGCGTTAGGTGACCAACACGGAGGATCTCTGCCAGTGATTCTACAGCTGGACTACACTTATAGTGCCAGCCTAGTACGCTTCTAGCGAGTTCACACTTAGTGACCGCATGTATATATGTGCTACTTTTCAGCTTTAGCACTAAGTCATTTTGTACTCTCTTTTCTGTGAAGAAGAAGAAGAAGCTTTCCATCTCTGTGTGCTTTGTGCTTGTCTTGTGTAGCTCTCTTGCATCCTCATTCTTTACATTTCTCATACAACCTTTCTACTCAATCGACAACATTTCTAATCAAGCTACATTTTATCAATCACCATCTTGCTATACATTTTGGCATGGGAGCTAAAGTATACACGCCCTTGACTCACGATACTCTGCACCACAAGCCTTCATTCTCAGTCTCCCATCCTTTTTTAACATTATGCTTCTATCAAAACTCTACTAGCCACCAAAAGATTCCATATTTCATGCCTACGGTCTACATGCTATGGACCTTGATCGTGTTCAAAGCCTAGCTCTCTAAATTTTTGCTACGTTTACGTCCTCGAAGGACATACACAATCAGCACAGAAGGTAGGATGTCTTGGAATACATTCCTTTCCCATCCACCCACTGCCAGGTATTATTTGATTACCCACCTTTTTGTAACATATCTTGCTTGTATATGCCAAATAGGGGCGATTGAACTTTCAAAGAAATATTTCCTAAGTCATAAATTTTCTTACCACTTGCTACCCAAATCAAAACAAAGGTTAGCATCAAACCTATGAATAGAGATATTGCAATGTCCTACCCCCAAGTATTCCTGTGCCAGATTAAACCTATCCCTTTCTCCCTTTTAGCTCTATTCCTGTGGACCTAAGTGGCTATGTGGATTATAAACCAAAAGCTCAATCTTTTACATCTCAATACCCTTGAGTAACCACCTTATACTTACCACATTATTTACATTAACCCCAACTTTAACCTATTCTAGCATTGTATACTCTTTGCCTCATCCAAGCCTTGTCATAATAGAGACCGCCATGTCAAATAAATCTAACCACATACGTCCTGCATACTCTTTGACCTAGAGCTGACCTTGTCCTCAACATACATACTTAAACCTTAGCCTATAAAAAACTTGTATAGACACCTCAATTTTTGCTTCATGATAGACCCCAACCTGAACCGCATAGGTACCTTTGGTTGTCAATGAGCATTTGTATGCTTCGTCAAAACGTCTAGCCCTTTGTTCAACCATAAAACCAAGCACAAGTGATGGTCCTTCCAAAAATTAAACCGTTATCAAGATAACTTGAATTTTCCATTCCCAAGGAATAACTTTTTCACTCTCATTCAAGAGACTACCATTCCCAAGGAGAAACACTTTCACTTCCAATCAAGAGGCTTTGGGTACACATCAACCAATAAAGCTCTTACACCTCAT
Organism: Adiantum capillus-veneris; assembly: GCF_014529385.1. Taxonomy (NCBI): domain Eukaryota; kingdom Viridiplantae; phylum Streptophyta; class Polypodiopsida; order Polypodiales; family Pteridaceae; genus Adiantum; species Adiantum capillus-veneris. Next base: position 66,119,208 of record NC_140942.1, on the reverse strand, counting down.
GTCAAACCCATAAATGCTCCACCTAACACTTTTCCCTCCAAAATTGCTTATAGAAGCATAAAACTGAAGAGAGATTTTTGTATCCATGGAATGCCATGGTGACACTTTGTAAGTCAAAACGCGTTGGCAAATGCCATGAAGCCATGGTTTAGTAAAAGCTCTCTTTTTCTTTTGTGGATCCCTTCTCTCCCCTTATGCTTATGTGAAGTACTCGCACGCTCGAATTTTATAATTAATATCGTGTATATATGTGTGCATATACACAAGTATATGTGCACATATAGTGTGTGTGTGTGTGTGTGTGTGGTGGGGGGGGGGGGGGGGGGGGGGGGGGGGTGGGTGGGTTAATACATTGTTGTTTAATGGTATCTTGAAATAAAGATCCTATGCAATTGTTTGTCCCATGTGGATATTGGCTTATGTCTATATGTGAGGATATGCACATATATATATATATATATATATATATATATATATATATTATATATATATATATATATATATATATATATATATATATATAGAGAGAGAGAGAGAGAGAGAGATGTGTAATGTAGAGCATATTTATACAAAAAAGTATGTGTGCATTTATTTATTGTTTAAGAGACAAGAATAGAGAAAAATGTATGTGCACATCTATACATTTATTTAGAGAGACTACTTATGCATATATCATGTTTATGTAACTTTTTCATGATAGGCCGGCCCACGCATTTGCCTTGGCAAGGATTTTGCATTTTTGCAAATGAAGATGACGGCAGCGATCCTCTTGAAATTCTTCAAATTCCATCGTGCAACTAATGATGATGTAAAATACAAAATGGCTTTAACACTTGCCATGTCTAGAGGACTTGAGATGTTTGTTGAATGGAGATAAAAGACACTCGCTACTCAATGTCTTAGTCCATGCTAAAACATTATCAATTCGCATAACAAACTAATTACTTTGTATCAGCTCTTTAGAACAAATCTCGCAGCTGTCCATGTTGAATTCCAAATCCTTCCAAGAATGCCATTTTTCTCCCTCATTTAGTAATCATGTTTTTGAGTAACTATGTAACCAAAATTTGAGCAATGCATTTCTATGTAACCACTTTTAAGCTACCCTTTATTTCTTTAGTACACATTAGTATAGTTGCATACATGGCATTTTTCAATTATAACGACTTCCTTCAAGCACTCGCTTCAATTTATCTTCTTAAAACATTTTTTGATTCGCTTAAATACTACAAGTCACAAACTTGCCACTTTATGCAAAGACAAATAAGAAAAAGCTTGTCTAGTAAGTATACAAAGTGCTTGCACTTTCATAGTACCACCTTTGTCACGGTCTAAAAAAGTGCCTTCCTAAGTAACATCATTGCCTAGTTGGGTTGCCTATTATTCAAGAAATTTGCCATGCGTGGGACCCGACGGTCATGTTGCCTTGTGGATAACTACCGTGAGTTTTAGCTAGCATGCTCATTTGAAGGTAACTACATGGAAGAAAAAAAGAAAGATGCAAGGAACAAAAGGTAACATCTTGCTATATCCTAGTGGTTTTGAGCACGCCTTTGGGCTCTTTGTAATTTGCAAGTGCTCAAGCCCCACTTTTCAAAAACAAAAAGAAACATCCACGCAACGCCAATTAACAAGCTCTCCATTAGAACTTTATTTTCCATTATTGGATGGTAGGGTGTACATTCACATATTGCATGCTCTATACTATCAATAGATCCACTGCATTGACAATATTAGTAATCATAGGTCAAATCAAACATACCATGCTAAAAAGAAGGTAGGCGCTACTCTCTAAAATCATTTTTTACATCTGCAACGACATTCATGCACTCTTTGGGAACAAATCTCATACTGGAAACTAATAAGAATTCTTATCTTGCTTCAGTTGTTTCTTGCAATACTTAAAAGTTTAATAGACTCTGACCATGCGTGTCATGTATTGCTAGACCTCTTGCAACTATATAAATGTTGATAGAGTTTAATAGACCATGACCATGTGTGCCACCTACCAGAAGACCTCTTGCAACTATACAAATGTTACATAAGCATTATTGAAGCTAAAATACTAAACTTTCAAAATTGAGCCTTTTGTATTGTATATGTATTCATGCAACTATTTAGAGCAAGTGACAAAAAAATGAGACCCGTTCGGGCACTTCTCCCAAGAATCCTGTTCTCTTGGAAAAGAGTCTCTTTATTGCTCATTAAATAGACCAAAACATCAAGCTCTGTTTGTGGTGCTTCCTACATAAATGTGGAATCTATAAGCAAGCAGAAAGGTGATCAATGTTCCATGATAGATGAGAATTTCTGATACTTTTTGAAGTATTGCCACTATACAGTATACCCCAAGTATGTCTCCTCTAGAAACCAACAAAATTAATCTTCCTAATGCCAACAATGTCTAAAATGGTGTCCTTAATGTCCAAGAAATGTCAAGTGGAAAGCCACCAAAGTTGGCTTGCTCCCCCTTGGCATGGGATCATCATAACAATGCGTCTAGACACGAATCAATCTGTCGACTGCATTGACATTTTCAACTATCACACAAGCACTAATAGTGGGGCTTGCCTCTTCAAAATTCCCAAAAGAAGCTAAATCTCCACGTTCATACTCCTATACTTTGAACTCTTCCATCTTTGTTTGTAAATGCCCAATATCTACTACTTTCCCAAGATAATATATTTACTGAAAAGGCTCAAAAAATGTCAAAAAATGCGGCTCAAAACATGGCAGTTACATAAGCACAAGCTATCTATTGGGAAACTTTCAAGTAAACCATTTGAGTGTAGCCATTGAAAAGATCTTTATCTAAGCTACTCAGTCCCAATTGCGCAAAGAGCTTGCTCTCATTGTCTGAAATAATAGGATATGTGGCACGAGCAGGGCCATACCTCCTCTGATGAGTAAGGGAAGGTGCAGCAACAGGGGGCAATTCCCAATAAACTTCCAAGTAACTTTCTATTTGCTTGAAGTTTTCAAGGTGCTCGTCTTGTGTGATATGCACAAATCTATGGTTGAAATTGTCCCTCATTTGCCCCCTCACACCCCACCATGCCCCTCCTGGTCCACATAACTCATCAATATCGATAGATTTCTCCCAATTCTTCCTTCTAGCTGCCCTCAAAAGAGACTCCTTGCTATCCTTGGAGCAATTATGGCCACCACCTGCAAATAGTCACATCACCGTTAATGCTACCAAAAGTATCCTGTCAAAATCCATTTTCAAATTTGAAACATCTTGCTAAACGAACAACCATTATGTTCTATCACGTTATTTAGGTGAAATTAACATTGCATTCAGCACATTATAAGATATCAAATATAGAAATAATTTCCATTCCATTGGAAGCCGAGAGTCCAATCTCATGCACATATCCTTGTTAAAGCCTAGTATTATGCCCACTCCCACAGATAAAGCCCTCGATTTTTTAAAAAAAATCTGAGTTGAGTCGAATTTCAAAAACTTGGTTTAATTGGCTGAACTTCCATCTTCCTTATTGTTCCTATGCTTCATTTTTACCTTGGACAAGCCGTTGATCACAGAACTGGCGTAATGAATAATGATCTCCTGTTCCTATGTCATAATTATCCTCAAACACAAGGTGTTGAAAGCTTGCATGCCTCGCTTGTTGAAATCTGCTTCATTCAAAAAAACATTTACTCAACTTCAGTAATCTCACAAAGATTACTCGAGTGCAATCTTCCTAACATTTGAATCCGCAAGACAGAGAAATTATTTCATCGAAGTCATTCTTCAGCCCTTTCACTTTTACTGTTTACCACTTTCTAGCAGAGCTGCACTTTGTTTTAGCAAATATATTTTACATATTTCAATATGTTTCAAGCTGCTTGCATTTCAGACATTTCCGTATTTTCTAAGTTTGTGTAGAAAACAACATAATATTTCTATAAATAATGCACACATAGCAGATTTATTGATGAACTTGAGTCTGTAGAGGAGGTCGTCTCATGCCCCTTGGCATGAGACAATGTAGCAGACATATATTTGATTGAGGACAATCAGCTTGGGAGCATGTATCCCTTGGCCATTCAGAGATTTTCATGACGACCAATCCTCTCGCTCTATTGTCAAAACCTATAATCATCTTGCTCTCCCATCATTTCCCGCCATTGTCTACTCGAATTCTCATCTCTCCAACACATAATTCTCCCGTTCGTGGATGGAGTCTCCCAAGCAAAATGAAGTTCAGTACCACTTTGCTTGGGTATATTGATGATGGCCACATTAAGCATGGAATAGCGTTGTCAGGCATTTTTTGGGTGGAAATGAAGTTGCTAATCATGCTAAAAAGCTTGCTCACTAGCCCCAAGTACATTGATGTACATAATGCTTTGAGTTTTTGGAGTGCTCTTGTAGAATTTATGTACAAAGGCTTGGTTTTGGTCAAGCTGTTGGTTGAGTTTTGGGTTGGTCAAGCTTTCAAAAAATAGTTTTTAATGAGCATTCCTAGCCGTGCTTGATAGCTTGCAAATCGGACTCAGACATCATGAGTTACATGCACTCGAAGTGGATGGTTTTTCACTTAAAAGTGGCGGCGGATGCATGTGGGAAGACGGCAAGTGGGCTGACTTGATGGTTTTTTTTAGCAATGGTATGTTTAGAAACTTTGGAGTTCGCTGGGGTAATAAGCTCCAAGCCATGCTTTACGACGCTATATTTGGTGGTCGGGGTCACCGGCTACGCCTCCAAGAAAATGGCTCAGTTTGGGGGCAAAACAGAAATTTCAGGTTTGGACATGGGGAAGCTGGGAAAGCTGGGGAGAGCATGCCAAGTGGCAATGGAATAACCCCACATGGGGGGGAGCATTTGAAAATTGGAGGGTATAAGGGAGGGAGAGGGTACCCCTTAAGGGTGTATCAAAGGAGTTAATGGAGCTTCTTGGCTTTGCTTGAGAGGGCTCCTAGGCTTTGGGAGAGGAGGGGGTGCCCAATTTGTGTTCCCACTGCCTGGACAGGCACTGTGCCCATTTTTTGGTCCCCGGAAACTGTCCCCTCCCCCCCCCCAACTTGCCTTGGTCAAAAAGTGGCCGACATCCCATTTTTTACCCAAAAAAGGCTCAAAATGGACCAATAAAAAGGTGCCTAAAGGGGTAAATGAAGTCGGCTAAGAGGGGAGCAAAAATCCCTTTGGATAAGAGCCAAAAAAATCCCCCTTTAATAGTTGCATTTCTCTGCAGACACTTTCGAAAGACCTCCTTTTTGGAGCTTTTTCAAAACCCCGAACTTCAAATGCTTGTAATTTGCTCATTCCTTATCGGAATCAAGCATATGGATGCTCTACGGACACCTACGCAAGCCAATATACACACTTATGTTCTCTAATTTTCCTAATTCCAAGTGTGGTTTCCGCTAGATCTGTTCTTCTCCAAGCTTTACAGGTGTTTAACACAAGTGAATTCGGTGATGCAGCTGTTGTTCTTTCCGACGGTGTGATCGGTGCAAGGCTATAGGGGCATTCGTTTTCATTGTCATTTGCACTCCACGTCATTTTGGTGCCCCCAGTGAGTAGAAATCCTCATGTGCTCCAATTTTTGCAAAGTTTGTCCACTATGCAGGCAGAGAATGTAAAGTGGATGTAGGTCCTTATGGACAACCGCCTATGTATGTGCTATTTGTGGATAGTATTTGAGGCGGTCGTTTAATTTGGATTGCATCCTTTGTGAGGGTCATGAGGTTCTGTGAAGCCGAGCACTGGGGGCTGGGTTACCCAGTGTGAGGTGGATTAGGTACTGGAGCGATCCATCGACATCCCTTGAGTTTTCGACGTCACATGTAAGTGTTTTTGTGGCAATCAAACATGGCAGACGAGTTCCCACAGTTTCATGGATTGGCTGATGAAAATGCACAGACGTTTATTGAAAAGTTGGAAGTCAATTGCTTATTGCGCACTATACTAGACCAAGCTATATTGTTGCTGCAATATAGTTTACAGGATGAGGCAAAAGTTTGGTTACACAATTTTGAGGAGTTGATGCAGGCACAAAACCCAGGGGTGGTTTTGGACTACAATCATGTGAAGCAACCTTTGTTCACACAATACCGATCCATTGAAGCACCTGACGAACTTTGGCATGAAATTTTGGGGTACACTTAGAAAGCTAATCAAAGCATGGATGATTTTGTCATGCAGTTTATCCGTTTATGGGATAAATGGGCTCGAGCTTTGGGAAATGAAATTTCGCCGGCCATGTTAAAGAAGGACCGTTTTGTAGACAATCTCAAGGAAGGTCTGAAGTTCAAAGTTGAGCTGAAAAGGCCCGTTACTTTCGAAGAGGCAGTCGCGATTGCCAGGGAGAAAGAATGGAAGGCTCAATGACTCCATGAGTACGGCAAGGAGGGTCCTGTGCAAGCTAATGGTGGCCAAGGTGAAGGAAATCAGGCAGAGACTAGAGTCCCACCCACTCAAAGGGCTATAGACCCTGAGCAATTACAACATAATATGCATGACATGATGAACATGATGCAGGAATGATGCAGGAATTACGGCTCAATTTCCTTGGAGGTGGAGGTGGTCGTAGTCATGATCAGGGCCGTGGTAGAGGAATGGCCAATCCATATGAAGCTCAACCTAATGCTAATGCAGGTCGTGGACAGGGTGGCTTTGAGCCACGAGGAAGGTTCATTCCAACTTGTTATAATTGTGAGAAACTTGGTCATATCAGCACTCATCGTCCAGGACCAATAAGGATGGGAGGTGATATGTTTCCACTTCCTCAATAGATCCCTAACAAGGCCAATGATTATGCATTGGATATACGGGGATGTGTTGCCAATAGGCAAAAGAGAAAGGGAAGGCTATGCAGCACCAGGACCTAATCAAAAGAAAGGGAAGGAGAAAGAGGGTGAAGATGTGAAAGCCAAGAGAAAGAGAAAGCCTCGTAGATGATTTGAAGTGGCAATTTGCCTTTGGGAGAAGGCCAAACAGCTTACAGTTTAAAGGAAGACCTGATTGGGAGGAAAGTAGATTGTACTTTTGGACAATTGATGAATATGGTGTCCAAACTTAAAAGGCAATGAATCCAGAAAAAGAGCCGAATCATAGACAAGTCAGAGTGTTGTCCATGGGAGAGTTACCCAACATCTATCCTTGGTGAACACTTGGCACAAAGGTGTGGGCATGGGAGAAGCCTACATTAATGGAGGTGCTCAAGTTTGTGTGATCACACAGTCATGTGTCGAGAGACTGGGTCTCATTACATGCAAAAGCTCTGGGTTTCGGAATCGACTAGCAAACCATGCCAAGGTGAAATTTTTGGGGATGATCAAGAATTTGGAAGTTGAAGTCTTTAACGTGAAAGTTATGGTGAAATTTCATGTTATGCTAGCCGGTCTGGGAGCCTTTCCTCTCATTTTGGGACGACCTTGGTTGAGAGCCGTTGGTGCCGTGCAAGATTGGGGCAAGGGCACAATGGGTGTGCATGGCAAGAAGGGTGAAAGAGGGTGTTTGATATGACTACCAAACAACGTATGGCACTTGAAGATGTGAGTGAGAATGATGAGTCCGGAACTACCAGTGATGATAGTTCTGAAGACTCAGAAAGTAGCACTACTTCAAGTTCCAGTGATGAGGGTGAAGTGTCATTCTTGTTGTTGGACGAGGAACAGAGAGAAGTTAGTGAAGTGCTACAATTATCAGGGAATATAAATGCTTCAAGTCGTTTAAAGCAACTTGAAGAGTTGATGCAACCTAAAAAAGAACTGCCAGTGAAGAAAGAGTTGATTCAAAATATGTTGAGTACTGATCTGACACAAGGAGAAAGAAGGGAGTACTTAGCAATGTTGGACAGGTTTCCAAATCTTTTTATTACCTCATATCAGGAAATAAGGGGTTTTGTTGGGGATTTTGTGAAGATTGAGCTAGTTGAAGGGGCAAAACTAATCACACAGAAGTTAAGGAGGATGGGCAAGGAGCAGATGAATGCTTTAAAGGAAGAAGTGGATAAGCTTTTGGATGCAAGGTTCATTGTGCCAGTGGATAATGTTGAATGGGTAAGCCATGTAGTAGTCACCCCAAAGAAAGATGGGCGTTGGAGAGTATGTGTTGATTACAAGCCACTAAATGCGGTGACTAAGAAAGATCCTTACCCTTTGGCTTTTATTGATCAATTGCTAGATGCAGTGGCTGGTTTTGAGAGAAACAGTGTCTGTGATGGGTATTGAGGATAGTTTTAGCTTATACTTGCTCCTGAAGATAGGAAAAAGACTACTTTTATCATGCCATGGGGTTGTTTCTGCTTTTGTTGCCTTCCTTTTGGGTTGACAAATGGGCCAGGAGCCTTTGAAAGAAAAGTAGACTGGGTCCTTGCCCCATTTCTTGGGAAGTTTGTCAAAGGGTTCATAGATTATTTTTGTGTATACAGTTCAAGGAAAGAGCATGTTCGAAGCTTGAAATGACCTTCGCAAGGTGTGATGAATGCAAGGGTCAGTTAAACCCCAAAAAATGTCATTTGGCACTGCCAAGGGTGAAGCTTCTTGGACATGTGATTTCAAAAAATGGGATTGAGGCAGATCCAAAGAAAGTGGAAGCCTTATTATTGTTGTCATCCCAAAAGATACAAGACAATTGGCTACTTTCATTCAGAAGGTTAAATATCTGTCTCGATTCATACCTTTGGCATCACAGTTATTGTACCCACTGCAGCAAGTGGTTAAAAATGATCCATTGGAGTGGACACAAGACTGTGAACAAGTTTTCGATAAGGTCAAAGAAGTTTTGAGCACATTGCCTATTATGCAAGCTCCTGACTGGGAGAAATAATTTTATGTTAAGCCGTCAGCTGGAGATGATGCCATTGGGGCTATGCTATTGCCAAGAGGAAAGGAGTCCAAGTATATGAAGCCTGCTTATTATGCTAGCTGAGTTAAAACCCCTCATGAAAGAGAGTACTCAGAGATTGAGTTGGTGATGATCAGTATGGTCTATGCTTGCAGACGATTCAGGCATTACCTATTGCAAAAGTTGTTCACTTTTCTCACCAACTATTCATTGCTGCCTCAGTTGTTTAATAACTCAAATATATCAAAGATAGTGATAAAATGGGTTATAGAACTGCACGAATTTCAATTCACTTTTTTGGTGGAAGAGAGTACTCGGGCTACCCTGGCAGATTTACTCACTTACAAAGAGACTCCTGTTTTGGTTAAGGAACAGGTGGTGCAAAGGAAGAAGGTCAAAACTCTTGCTATATCCAATGCTTCACAGTTATATTTTGATGGCTCTTATCAAAGAAGTCATGAAGCTGCTTCAGGAGGGATTTTTGTCTCTGATGCACAAGGAAAACTTGTGAGGAAACAAGGTTTAAAGCTTGATGCAAAAAGTAATAATGAAGCAGAGTACATGGCCCTTGAGGGCGGTCTGCACATTTGCTTACAGTTGGGAATTAAACGCCTGCAAGTCAAAGGAGATGCCTTGTTGGTTGTGAAGCAGGTATTGGGGGTGTGGAAGAATAAGAATCCTAAGGTGAAAAATTTGTGTTTCAAAGTGAAATATTTGCTTAAAAAGTTTGAGGCATGGAGTTTACAGCATATTGAGAGGTCTCAGAATGAAGAAGCTCATGATGCTGCCCAAGAAATGATCACTTGTGTGTTTGTGTTGAAGGCTGATGCCCCTCTATATCATGGAAGAGAAGTGCTATCAAAGGAAGCGTATTTTCTACTTACAGGTGTTTTACCTGAAGATTTGTCATCATCCAAAAAGTATGCTTTTATGAGAAGAGTCAAAAAGTACAAAATGTTTGATGATGTGCTTTACATGAAAGGAAGTGATTTGATATTGCGACGTGTGCCCTGGAAAGAAGAAATCTATAAGATTTTGGAAGAGAACCATGAAGGATCCTGTGGAGGACATTTTGCCATGAAAATTATGCTACATAAGATTTTACAAGAAGGCTATGTGTGGCCGAGTGTCCAGTGGGATGTGAACCATTGGTGCAAGTCTTGTTTGTCTTGCCAGAAGATGGGGAAGAGAATTTTGAAGCCTGAATTACGAAAGACGATTTTAGCTTTTGATGTATTTGAAAAATGGGGTCTTGATGCTATTGGACCCTTACCCATGACTGATAAAAGAAATGTTTACATTCTGACAGCAATGGATTATTTGTCACGTTGGGCAGAAGCTAAGGCTGTGAAACAGATTACCAGTAAAGAAATGGGGAAGTTTGTGTACGAAGATATATGTTGCAAGTTTGGTGTGCCTTTGGAACTACTTTCTGATCGGGGACCAGGATTTAGAGGAGAGTTGTTTGATTTCCTTTGTGGAAAGCTTAATATACATAGGTACAGTTCTCCTTATTATCAACAATGCAATGGTCTTAATGAGAGATTCAATGGAGAATTAGTGAATATCTTGACAAAAATGACTCAGACACATGGGAAGACTTGGGATTAAGAGTTGCCTTGTGCACTATGGGCTTATAGAACTGCTATCAAAACAACCACAGGGTTTTCTCCTTATCACTTGATTTATGGCAAGGAAGCTTTAGTGCGCATTGAAGTGGAAATCCCCGCACTTAAGTGGTTGTTATTGGAAGGTTGTTGGATTTACAAGGCTTGCAGTTAGACAGAATTTTGGCCTTGAGTCATTATGAAGAAGTGTCAAAGAAGGCTCACATGAAGGACAATGAATGCATCAAGGATAAAGGAATTGAAAAGGGTGATCTTGTGTTGTGGTACAATAGTAAATTGGACAATACTTTCCAGAAAAAGTTTCAAATTAAGTGGGAAGGTCCTTTTACTGTAGTAAACAAATTTGAAAATGGCACATATCAATTGGAAAACTTAAATGGTGCAGAGCATAAATACTGTGTTAATGGTTATAGATTGAATAAGTATATGGCACGTTTGATGACAATTGTGACTGATGAAATGCTATCAGTAGAAGGAGACAATGCGGAAACATCCGAAACTGTGGATGAGGTTTCTGGGGATGGAATGCAGCAGTTATTCATCCTAGGGACCTCTGCTTGTCATGAATGACTAAGCAGGCAAGGGGGGGTTGGCAAGCTATGTCATGCATTTTTTGGGTGGAAATGAAGTTGCTAATCCATGCCAGAAAGCTTGCTCACTAGCCCCGAGTACATAGATGTACATAATGCTCTGAGTTTTTGGAGTGCTCTTGTAGAATTTATGTACAAAGGTTGGTTTTGGTCAAGTTGTTGGTTGATTTTTGGGTTGTTCAAGATTTTAGGAAATAATTTTTAATGAGCATTCCTAGCCGTGCTTGATAGCTTGCAAATCGGACTCCGACATCATGAGTTACACGCACTCGAAGTGGATGGTTTTTCACTTAAAAGTGGCGGCGGATGCACGTGGGAAGACGGCAAGTGGGCCAACTTGATGGTTTTTTTTAGCAATGGTATGTTTAGAAATTTTTGGAGTTAGCCGGGGTAATAAGCTCCAAGCGATGCTTTACGGTGCTATATTTGGTGGTCGGGGTCACCCGCTACGCCTCCGAGAAAATGGCTCAGTTTGGGGGCAAAACAGAAATTTCAGGTTTGGACATGGGGAAGTTGGGGAAGTTGGGGAGAGCATGCCAAGTGGCAATGGAATAACCCCACATGGGGGGGAGCATGCGAAAATTGGATGGTATAAGGGGGGGAGTGGGTACCCCTTAAGGATGTATCAAAGGAGTTAATGGAGCTTCTTGGCCTTTCTTGAGAGGGCTTGTGGGCTTTGGGGAGAGGAGGGGGCACCCAATTTGTGTTCCCACTATCTGGATAGGGGTCCTGTCCATTTTTTGGTCCCAGGACACTGTCCCCCCCACTTGCCTTGGTCAAAAAGTGGCCGACATCCCATTTTTTACCCAAAAAAGGCTCAAAATGGACCAATAAAAAAGGTGCCTAAAGGGGGAAATGAAGTCGGCTAAGAGGGGAGAAAAAATCCCTTGGGATAAGAGCCAAAAAAATCCCCCTTTAATAGCTGCATTTCTCTGCACACCTGTAGACACTTTCCAAAGACCTCCTTTTTGGAGCTTTTTCAAAACCCCAGAACTTCAAATGCTTGTAATTTGCTCATTCCTTATCGGCATCAAGCATATGGATGCTCTACGGACATATACGCAAGCCAATCTACACACTTATGTTCTCTAATTCTCCTAATTCCAAGTGTGGTTTCCGCTAGAGTTGTTCTTCTCCAAGCTTTACAGGTGTTTAACACAAGTGAATTCGACGATGCAGCTGTTGTTCTTTCTGACGGTGTGATCGGTGCAAGGCTATAGGGGCATTCGTTTTCATTGTCATTTGCACTCCACAACGTCTTACCAAAGATAATTATGTTGATCATGTCACCATGTCTCTTCCTTGAACCCTTTTGAATTAGCTTCAATTGCTAGCGTTGGACCATCCATCTGACACTATCAAATGCAACATATATATATATATATATATATATATATATATATATATATATAGAGAGAGAGAGAGAGAGAGAGATTTTCAATGTGAATAGGAAGATTTAAGCAAAGACATGATAGATCTCTGTATGTAGATAGTAAAGCTGATACGATGAGATGAAGCTCTTTCACGGTTGAGTGCCTGAGGGTAAAAATACGTAAGGCGTGACAGGAGGCATCATATAATTCAAGAATTGTTGAAAGTTGTGCAAAATAGATAAATTGCACAAGGGGATGCCTCAAAAGTGTGTTGTGCAATTCATTGACAAGAGACTATACATACTCATCGGAGTCCATCAGTGCCAAATGTCTATTCTAAAGAACCAGCTTGCTTGTCGGAAAAGCAAACGACTAAAGCTCTAATACCATTATAACCACTTTGGGCACCACGTGCCAAACAATAGAATAAATGAATAGAGTTTGGCACTTAATAAGGAACTGAAAACTGAGAGAGAGAGAGAGAGAGAGAGAGAGAGAGAGAGAGAGAGAGAGAGAAAGAGAGAGAGAGAGATCACACTATCGGCATGAAGTGGCAGAGTTCCACTCCCAAAAATATTGGTCCCAAAAGCCCGGCACCCTATTAATATTTCTTTTATATCGATCTTAAACAGAGTATACCATTTCCACGAGGAGCACTCTCAAATCCGCAACTGCAAACCTGAGAATAGTTTACCCTAGGCATTCTTTTATAGGTTCTTTCTTTTCACCATTAAAATCCAATTGGCTTTTAATATTTAAAAAATACTTCACAAGTCATCTGCATTGTTTTTTTGCATAGTCTACCACATCATCAACCTACGGAATTTCCAAAAATCCCACCGCAAATTATGGCTGCTACCGCCATATTTTGTCACATGCACATGGCTGTGTGCGCCACGTGGACATGCTTCCTCGACTTCCAAAGACAATTTTGTACCTATCCCTAGATAGGAGTATCTAGAATCCTAGGAGGATTAGTACCAGCAATTTTGTGAGCATGTTCGCAAGACCTGCATGTCCGGACGAGTCCATTAGATTAAGTTTTCCAATTTTGGAACCTTCTTGTATAAATGGTTTGTACACGTGTTTTGACGGATGTTATTACACTAAAGTGGGCATCTGGCATGATGTGCATGTAGCATTAGCTTAGAGGAATCCAACGATCCATTCCACACGTCAATCGGATTCCTAGATGGACAGATGTGCAACAATTTCACCCAGAAACTGATGCCCTGGCCAACTTATTGATAAATCATTTTTATGATTTATTTTGTTAGATGTGGTGGACAATATGGCCTACCTTAGCCTAAAGAAATTCATAAGTCCAATTTCAGCCCTATAAAGGGAACCGGACAGCCAAGCATTGGAGCAAGTTGCATATCACCTAGCACTAGCAGAAGAACAGCCTAGTTTCCAATTTTCAGGTCAGCCTCAGTGTTTTGCTGGGAATCACCAATTTGGAACTAGCGTTTCCAGATCAGCGCCAGAGCTTTCAGATCAACAGCCAATGTTCTTAGATTTCAACCACTTTCTTTCGCCAGAAATGGCTTGGATCTGCCCTCGCAATCTCCTTGTTGCAGTACAGTACTTCGGGAACCCATCGAGCCTACCCTCGGCCATTCCCTCACTGGCATCGAGTGCTCCATTATTGTCCATCATCAGCATCGTCAAAATTTGCATTTTTAACCCTGCTTTACGAGAGAGATTTGATGCATTTTATGTTTCAAATCTGCATTTTCCAGCCATCTTTTAGCCCTTCATTCCTCTCACATCGGGTCCACAATCCCACATTGAGAAGGATCCAAAGATGCATCAAATCAGTCTCGGAGGTGCCTCATCTTGAGGAGTTACCGCGGAGACATTCATCATTCGAGTAGTAGAGTCTGCACTTGATGTATTGCATATGTGTACATTCCATTTATGCAATCTAAAGCAAATGCCACATCAAAAACGGTGTGGGGGACCCTTGAGAGGGTTGGTTGGGACCCCATCAGGTGTCATTCTCCTCTTCTCTCTCTTTCTCTCTCCCTCTACACATCTCTACCACACTCTCTCATTCCTCTCTTCAAGGAAAAGTAAAAGGAACCACCATTCATGCTAAAAGGGATCACTAACGCAAGGAAAGTGTAAAACCTAGATCTTCAATTCTGTTGCACCTGACATTCGATTGTGATTTTGCACTAATCCGCTAATCTTTGGTTTTTTTTCTCTCTGGTGTTTGAGTGTGTGTTGTAGGCTGTAGCGTGTCTCACCCAACAACACTTCTCTCACTCTAGGAACCGCAGGACCTACCATTGCACGTAGGACCGTGCGCATTCAGTGTGCTTTATCGTAAAGATAACCATTGTTTCAAGTGCAGGGAGCAAGGGCATGCCTATCGTGCTTGTCCCCACAAGAATACACAAAATGAGCCTCCTAAAGCTACCTTGGTCGAAATCCAAGAAGAGGATGCTCACCACAAAGGATCTCCTCTATGCCATGCTTGGGGAAAGAGTTGGCCACCAAGCTAGGCATCCAAGCCTATGAGATGGGAGATGTCCTACCTGCTGATGGTGCTTTCAAGGGGCAAGAAGCCTCAGTCACTCCCTTAATTGGGAAATTGAGGCTCCATGTCCAAAGCTATGTGGACAAGGAGGATTTCTTTATCTCTCCTCTCAAACACAAGGATGTAATCCTAGGGGCACCATGGTTTGATCGCATGGCTGCCAATGTTAAATTCCCTAAAAGGAAAATCTACTTTAGGTTCAAGGAAAAAGATATGTACATAGATGCTGAGTTGGGTAACCCCATACCCATTGTACAGAAGCAAGCTTTCAATAAGTCAATAAAGAGCTCTATTTTTGTGTACGCGATTTCTGTGATTCTCAAAATGAACCTAATGATTTAGCAAAAGAAAATATAAACAATCACAAGGAAGTAGAGTTATCCAATTTTCTCAAGGGATTTCAAGATGGTTTTATTGACAACATCCCTTGTGAACTACCTCCTAAACGAGGCAATGATGACCATGCAATTGAACTTCTTCCAGCAAGTTCACCGCCTAATAAACCTCCTTATAGAGTTTCCCAAGCTCAACAAGAGGAGATTATGCGGCAAGTGCATGAGTTAGTTGAGAAGGGCATGGTTAGGCCTAGCTCATCTCCTTTTTTTTCACCCGTGTTATTAGTGCAAAAGAAAGATGGCATATATTGTAGTGTGTATACTATAGAGCACTAAATAGGATCACTATCAAGAATAGGTTTCCTGTTCCACGGGTAGAAGACCTATTTGATAAGCTACAAGGGTCGACCTACTTCAGTAGGATTGACCAAAAAAGTGGCTTCCATCAAATAAGGATAGTTGATCAAGACATTGTAAAGACCGCATTTTGCACTATGTTTGGTCTTTACGGATACATTTTCATGCCTTTGGCTTGACCAATGCACCAGCCACATTTAATCGCTTGATGGAGAAGCTATTCAAGCCTTACCAAACCTTTACTGGAGTCTTCTTTGATTATATAATCATCTACTCTAATTCACTAGACGAACACAAGCAACACCTCCAGGTAATATTTCAAGTTTTACGAGAGAATAAAGTTTATATTAATTGAAAAAAAAGTGAATTTTTCTTACAAGATAGTGAGTATTTAGGTCACATTATCTCTCAAGATGGCATCCAAATGGATCCATCAAAGCTAGAGGTAATAAAAGGATGGCCTAATCCAAGGAATCTACATGAACTAAGAAGCTTTATAGGTATGTGTGCATATTATAGATGCTTCATAGAAAAGTTCTCACAAATCACGGGACCATTACATAACCGAACAAAAAAAAAAGTTAGGTATACATGGTCTGCCAAGGAGAACAATGCTTTTGAAAAGCTTATCTCTCAAGCTCTGCTTACACTACCGAATCTCTCAAAACCATTTGAGATCCGATGCGACGCTTGTGATGATTGTCTTGGAGCTATTTTGCTCCAAGAAGGGCACGCCATAGCCTACGAAAGTCAAAGGGTCGACCTTGTTAAGGAATCTTTAGGCATATATGAAAAGGAATTCCTGGCAGTTCTACATGCCTTAGACTTGTGGAAGCACTATTTATTGGGGACTCCTTTCATTCTGCGGACGGATCACCAAACTTTTAATAGTACTTCATGACGCAGACCAAGCTCTCCGACAAACGAATGAGGTGGGCGAATTTCCTTTCGCAATTTCATTTTCATATTGCTCACATTGCTGGCAAGCATAATCAAGTAGTCGATGCACTCTCAAGACGATCGAGAGTGAATGTGGTTTCCATAGCAACTCACAATTATCTATCTTCTATGAAGATGAGTACGCTATTGATCCCGATTTTAGAGATGTGATTTAAGCCCTTGCACTAGGGAAGAAAAAAGAACCATTTGCCTTACAAGATGGTTATCTTCTCTATGGCAATAGACTATGCATTATTAACTCACTACGTGAGAAAGTAATGTATGAATCTCATGCTTCTCCTTATGCGGGGCATAGAGGGATTCAGTCTACCCTAAAAGGGATAGAAACTTTTTTTTATTGGCCTACCATGAAAGCAAACATACAGGAGTATGTTTCTAAATATGTGGTATGCCAAAAGACGAAGTTTGATAGAGGGAAGCAATCTAGATTGCTTCAACCTTTGCCAATCCCTAATTCACCATGGGAGAGCATATCCATGGATTTTATCTTTGGATTGCCTAAGTCTATCCATGGGAATACGAGAATATGGACGATAGTAGACAGGTTCAGCAAACAAGCTCATTTTATACCTCTCAAAAAGACTATCAAAGCCCATCAAATGGCAACCCTTTTCATATCACAAATCTTCAAGTACCATGGCTTGCCGATGTCCATAGTGTCAGATAGAGATCCTAGAATGACTAGTATTTTTGGAAGGGTCTCTTTGAGAATTTACGGACAAAGCTAAACTTCTCTTTGGCCTATCACCCACAAACGGATGGCCAAAGTGAAATAGCTAACCTAACAATTCTTGATCTACTAAAAGCCTATGTAACGGAAGTAGATCAAAGGTCCCAATGGGAGAAGTACTTACCCTTAGTGGAGTATGCCTACAATAATATTGTACATATCTCCATGGGAAAAGCACCTTTAGAGGTAATTGAGGGAAGATCCAAAAATCCCTGCTACTTACGTACATGGGAAGATCTTCACTGCAGATGAGTATAGCCGAGACCTACAAGAATCTTTCCAAAAGATTAAGGATGCTATCTCTATCTCGGAACAAAGGCAAAAGGCTGCTGCTAATAAGCACAGAAGAGCTCAAGCCTTTAAACAAAATGATTGGGTCTTGCTTAAATTTCCCAAGGCATACAACGGGCAATAATCCTGTGAGACACCAAAAGTACTATGCTAAACTAGCAAAAAAGTATTATTGTCCCTTTCAGATTCTTAGTCCGATCAATGACATGGCCTATCAACTCAAGTGCCCAGTCATTGGCTCATACACAATGCTCTCCATGTGAGCCTACTAAAGCCTTACAAAGGAGAGCCACCTCAAGAACCAACTATTGAAGAGCCACCGGAGATCAAGGACCAAGAAGAGGTGATGCATCCAAAGAAACACACACACACTCTTCCTAGCCCAGTTGCCCCCAAGGTGCATTCAAACCCTATTGGATGGCCATAGAGGTGGACCAATGAGAATTAGACTAGAGTAAGTTTAGTTTAATTCATTTAAAAACACTTGATAAAAAAACCAATAGAAAGTAAGCTCTCTAGAAGACTATTAGACAGTCTACCAATGAGTCCAATGAGCATTCAACAGCCCAATGGCTTGCCTGATTCCTATTGGCCAAAAGACTAAGAGGTTCAATGAGAGTTTAATTGAATTATTTAAATACCTAAAGCTCTCACAAAAGGGGAAAGGGGGACACATGTCACAAGGCTATCACTTATGCTTCTTAATTGTCATTGGCTAAGCTCTATAGGGGCCAATAGGACACCAGCATGAGCAAATAGCAAGAGGGGTCGACCAAGAGAGAGAGGGGGATGATTTTTGCAAGGCCTTATCAGACACACACACTCACACAAGGTCATGTATTGATTAAAGAAGACTATCTCCTTCTCAAGCGTCATGGAAAGCTCATCATCTACTCCAAGATTGTGAGAAGGGAGGCCTACACCAACAACTCTTGGCTTTGTGATGCAAATCCAACCAAGAGCCAAGCTTTGATGCATGCTCATCTCCTCTACCATGCTAATTACTAAGCTCTACTAAGATATTAGGAGTGATTATGTGAGGAGAAATACTTCTTTCTCGTAAGAATACTCCTTCTTCCTCTCGATCTACTCTCATACCCCGCTAGCTCTCACCATCTTCAAAGGTGTGTGAGGTCTTGGGTCTGATATCGTGAGGGAATTGATGTTGTGTTTTCAAGTGTAAGCTTGGTGCTTGAAGCTTCCATCTTCATTGCACCAACAATTTATTGAAGGAACACAAAGTATTGTATAGTAAAATGTCTCCCTTGATGGGGGAAACCTATAATACAAAGCCTTTTGGAGGGAGGACTGGCTCCATGTAAATCCGGTCCCCAACTATTGTCAATAGCTTAATTTCTCTCTCTTTTTGAACTATTGTTCATGCCTATCTTACTTTTGTTGCTCTCTCCATCCAAGCACTCTTGCTATGCTCATTATAGGAATCTATTCTTAATGAAATGCTCACTATATTTATGTCATTTTCCGCTACACACAAGTTACTAGACCATCAAATGTTATAGCTTTCATCAAAAGAGGGAAAGGTGAAGAAGAAGGAGTAGAGGGTGACCTCTTTCTTGCCCTTTTCTTCCTTTGTTTTCTCTCTTCCCTTTTGGAATGACGAGGAGAAGGATTGTGTGTTGATCTTTTCCTCTTGGGAGGAGTTGGCAATTGTCTAAACCACCATCTTCGTGTAGCCACATCTTCAGAGGAACTTAAAGTTTCATTCCTTTCTTGCTTTTTGGATTCTTCCTCTCGTATGGAAGAGAGTCTCTTTTTTGGGGTCTCTTCAAGAGGCCTCCTAAGCTCTCTCTCCTCTTGAAGAGGAAGGGAAATCCCATGAGCGCGAAATTGTTGAGTAACTTTGGCTTGCAAAGCAGGGTTGCCCATAGCTTGTTGCAGCCTAGTAACGAGATAATGGACAAACATGCGAGCATCATGATTAGCACCTTCATGTGCAAAATCAAAGCTATCAATGTTCATTCTACTCTCTTCGTTATTGTCAGCCATGTTAACAAAACTTGTGTACGTACTTAGTGTATGCTTTGGCAGTTCAAAACCTTAGTTGCCACTCCTCTTAGCCTTTGAAAATTGGGTCTTAAGTATCTACACCCACGGCTCGAAGTGGTTAATTATAGAGAGTAGTGGAGTGGGTCTAATATTTCAGAGTTGTTGAGGGCTAGCTCCTTTCAGACTTCTTATGGCTCAATAATGGTAAAGCCGTAGGCAAGTCTAAAAAGGCTCCATTATTAAGTCAAACGCTCCCGAGGTGTGCAGCATATCCCACATTGTGGGCTCAGCAAAATCAATAATAGATCCCAGTCCCACTTACCCTAATATAATTAGCAAAATCAACCATTTATAGGCTACTTAAGGACCTCTCTTCTTAAGCAAGAAAAGAGAAACCAAATGCTCTGATACCAATATAATGGAATTGGCCTATTAACTTGAGAGTAGCGGAAATTAGAGAGAGTAATTTTGTGAAATTACTTTGTGAGGATAGCGGGTGAACATAATGGATGGTAGCAACATAAACATAGCATTTAGTTAACTTGGCATGAACAATACTGTTGCAAGAGAGAGAATTTAGAGAACATGACAACATTTGAGGATCGGATTTATGTGTGAGACTTGTTACAATACAATCTTTGTGTTCCTTTGTGACCTAGGTGATGCAATGAAGATGGAAAGATTCATGCATCACGAGCATACCATAAACTTTGTGGAAAGCATTAACTATCCCAAGCCTCGGTCCCAAGACCTCAAACACCTTCGAAGGTGGAGAGAGCTAGCAGGGAATGAGGGTAGCGAAGAGGAAGAAGGAACATTTCATAGGAGAAAGAATTAGTTCCTCACTTTCCTAACTTATCATACTCTTCTTGCTAGCATACATATAATAGCATAGTAATGAAGATGGAGAAGATGGCAAGCTTCAGCATTGAAGCATGGCTCTTGGTTGGATCTGCATTCCATAGCCAAGAGTGTTGGTGTAGGCTCTCAACCTCTACTTGCTTGGAGAAGGAGAGGGAGTTCTTGCACTTTGTACTTCACACAATGAGAGTGTGTGTGAGTGTGTGTGGGAGAGTATACCCCCTAAGCAGGCCCCCTACTTGCTTTGGTTGTAGCTCATGCTTGAATCTCATTGGACCCCCCAGGCCTAGCCAATCACAAGCAAGAGTCATACCAAAAGCAACAAGGGTAGCCTTGGGACAAGTGTCCCCCTTTCCGCTTTGAGAGAGAGGTCTTGATAAATGCTAAAAAAATTAATTAATTATACTAAATTATCATTGGACCCCTTGGAAGGCCAACCAATAGGCTTTAGGCACACCATGAGGGTAACCTAGCCAGGGGCTTGACATGTGTCTTACTTGCCTCTTGGGCAAGTTGTGCCCTTTGGGAGAGAAAGTGGTCAAGCAACCACCCCCCCTTCTTGCATGTCTCACCCCCTCCTTGTAGGGATTCACTTTGACTTTTGTACCACCTCAAGCCCCTCAACCTTGGGCCTAGTTCTCACCACAAGTTAAGCCCCTCAAAGCTTGGGTTGGGTTCTCACCTCAGGTACAGCCCTAGTATCTCAAGCATGACAAGCACCTCAAGCATCTCAATCATCAGGCATGAAAAACACCTCAAGCATCTCAATCATCAAGCACCTCAGTCATCAGGCATGACAAGCACCTCAAGCTTGGGCCGGGTTCCACCTCAAGCACAGCCCTAGCTTACCTAAGCTCAAAGGACTTTTAACACTAACTATTGGAGGTCTTCAATGAAGCTAACCCTAAGGTCTTTATGCTCCATTGGTTAGCCTTGCTCTTTGATAGACCATCTCTCATTTGGGCCCCTTTACCACTGGGCTCGTGTTGAGATAGATCTATAAGCACATGTCTATACCTTAACCCTTGTTCCCATTTGTTCTCCCACATTAAATGATCAGTTTAATATGAGAAAATCATTTGGGTTGGTTAGATATTAGATTTTATGACAGATGAAGCTAATGCAAATAAAATTTACAGCTCACACGGTTTATTTTGGTGGTGCCAAAAGAAAGTTTGAAGATAAGGAGAGGAGTTACTCCTTTCATTGGGAAAAAAGCATGGTGCACCGTACACATAAATGCATTCGTCCTTCATTTTAAGAGGACCACAAGACTTTATGTAGAAAGTGGAGAAATGTGCCATCAAAGTCACCTTTAGAGATCTGAAAGAACAAGCTTATAAAGTTTTGTGTGTGGGCCATGCAATGCAATGATAGATTCCTATACTGCAAACTTGGCTTGCTTGGTGGGATGTGAGGGCTTTGCATTGGGGACCTTGGTTTGTTATTCAAAATGAGTCTTGCATTTTTATACCAACTACCAATCTTTCAAAGACCCAACATGCTAGTATGTTTCTCGAGGAACTAATTTGCAAAGATATGAAATTGAGATGCTTGAGAAAAATGGATTTGTTCTTGTTAAGAGAGAGAACGAGTGTAATAGAAATGGCCTATGAACTTTGAGAGTAGCGGAATTAGGAGATTAGATGAATCACTTTTGTGAGATTACTTTGTGAGCATAGCGGGTGAACTTAATTGATGGTAGCAACATAAACATGGTACTTAGTTAATTTGGCATGAACAATACTTTTGCAAGAGAGAGATTTTAGAGAACATGACAATAGTTGAGGACTGGATTCATACGGAGCCGGGTCCCCCTCCAATAGGCATTTGTATTATAGTTTCTCCCATCAAGAGAGACTTGGTACAATACAATCTTTGTGTTCCTTGTGACCTAGGTGATGCAATGAAGATGGAAAGCTTCATACATCACAAGCATAACATAAACTTTGTAGAAAGCATTAACTATCCCAAGCCTCAAACACCTTCAAAGGTGGAGAGATCTAGCAGGGAATGAGGATAGGGAAGAGGAAGAAGAAACATTCCATAGGAAAAATAAATGTTTCCTCACTTATCATCACTCTTCTTGCTAGCATACATAATAGCAAGTAATGAAGGTGGAGAAGATGGCAAGCTTAAGGATTGAAGCATGGCTCTTAGTTGGATTTGCATTCCATAGCCAAGAGTGTTGGTGTAGGCTCTCACTTCTCACAAGCTTGGAGAAGGCTCTTGGTTGGATTTGCATTCCATAGCCAAGAGCGTTGGTGTAGACTCTCATTTCATTACTCTTCTTGCTAGCATACATAATAGCATAGTAATGAAGATGGAGAAGATGGCAAGCTTAAGCATTGAAGCATGGCTCTTGGTTGGATTTTTCATTCCATAGCCAAGAGTGTTGGTGTAGGCTCTCACGTCTCACAAGCTTGGAGAAGGAGGTGAAGTTCCTCAACTTTCACCAAGTGAGAATCATCCACAAAATGAGTGTGTGTGTGTGTGTGTGTGGTGTATACCCCCCAGCACCCCCCTTGCTTCCTTTGGGCGAGTTGTAGATTTTCCACATTCTTCAAGCTCATTGGACCCCTCTTCCCCCTAGCCAATCACATGCAGCATGCATTCAAGTACATGGGTAGTCTTTGGACAAGTGTCCTCCTTACCCCTTAGAGAGAGAGAGCTTGAAAATATCTAGATATTTTTTGGATGGAACTAGAATCTCATTAGACCCCTCTTTAGCCCAGCCAATAGCATTCAAGCACACCATGTGGCTAAGCATAGGGAGAGTCTCACATGTGTCCCATGTGCCCTTTGAGAAAAGGGGTGCCCTTTGGGTGAGTGGGAGGTTAAGTCAAAGATTCCCCTAGCTTTGAGAATTTTATGCATGGGGAAGCTTCTCAAGCACCTTCCTCATTAAGTTTGTAGGGTCTCTTTTTGACTCAAGCACCTTATTCCCCATGCATAGGAAGCTTCTCAAGCACCTTCCTCATTAAGTTTGTAGGGTCTCTTTTTTACTCAAGCACCTTACCCCCCATGCATAGGAAGCTTCTCAATCACCTTCCTCATCAAACATGACAAGCACCTCGAGCTGTCAGGACAAGGGCAAGGCCAGGGAGTCATGGATTGGGCCAAGGGCCGGACTAGGCAATGTGGAAAGGGAATCCAGCTAGGGCAAATGGCTAGGAGCTTGGTCTATATAGTGGGAGGTTGGGAGGTGGATTCCAGGCTCTAGTCTCCCCTAGGCATTACATTGGTATCAAGAGCCAAGTTGCTTTTTTGGGAAAGGAGGGCGTGGTGATTCTAAGCCAAAGAAATCTTTTGCATGTTGCATGCCATGGAGACTTTCTCTTGCTAAGGGAGGAAGGAGAAGTCGACGAGCGTGTGCAAGGGGGCTTGGGAAGGAGGAGCCGTCGGGTGAAGGTGCAGCAAATAGGCCGTTGAAGGGCTCAACAAGAGCGCCACGACGCGTGAGGCATTACTCGACACTGGGGCGGCGCCCGGTTCTCATCACCCCGCTCGGCCTCAACCCCTCTTGCCTTGCGCGCTGTCTGCTCGACGGCCATAGCTCTGTGAGCTTTGTGTTCACATCTAAAAACGCCTAAGGCCCTTGGCCTTAGGACTTAAAATCACCTAAGGGCGAGTACCCACAGAGGTCGCATCGTAGGTGGCATCGCAGCTTCGAACCCAAGATAATTGCACACTGTGACCACATACTTGGCTATGATCGGTGAAGGGGCCTGCAATTAGATACTACCGTGCGTGCTGTGTGCAGAAAATCAGCAAGTCGATAAATTTTTCAAAGGGATTCATCGGCGATCGTGTTCATAGAGTCAATTACATTAAAGCAATAACAATTGCAACCGATTCGGCTACGACGTGTCCAAGCAAGGTACCTGTACGGTTGGATTTGCGGATTGATTACAACTTGGACAACCAACATAATTAGCATGGCTAATTACCATTTGTGGTGCCAATTACGACTACGGGATTATTTTTCCTCGACTCAAGCTATTTTTCCTTCTATTCTTCCACTGCACGGTGTCGGGTGACGATGCTCATGAACTGCTTGATATTCAAGAATTTCGTGCACTTCAGACATGCATATCAGTCATGGAAGGAAATTTTGCATCTTTAAATGAAAACATGACTTAATTATCTACGTTAGTGATACAATTCATGCAACAGCATTCCAAGGGTCCTGCTGACACGCACATGCATGAGCACGTTGCTACACAAGGGCAAGGCCCTTCTGATCATGGACAAGGTCCATCTACCGATGCTTTGCACACTCTCACTTCAAAAGAGGTGGATGAGTTGTTGAAAAACACCAAACCACCGACTTTTAAGGGAGTAGACCGAGATCGCAATAAGGATGCAATGAATATCTTTCTCAGCAAGTGGGATGGAATTCACGCCTTACGGCGTACTCCAGACGAAGTTAGAGCACTCCAAACAAGCTTAACTCTGGAAGGGAATTCCTACAAGTGGTGGATGTCTCTCAAGGAGAAGAATATCATACCACAGAGTTGGGCATCCTTTGAGACTATGTTTTGCAAAGAATTCTTGCCTACAAATGAGGCAGATTGGAATTGGACGGCTTGGGACACGTGTTCCATACACCAATACCCATCGTTACTTGAATATACATCTCACTATCGGGATGTTATCCTCAAGTTGGAAGGACTAGACACCTTTCAGCAAGTACGTGGGTTTATCCGCAGTCTGACGCCAGAGCTAAAGAAGCACGTCGAGACTCAAGACCCTAAAACACTTGAGGAAGCCATAGTGAAAGTACACATTCATAATGATCCAAGTGAAAAGAAATCACATAATAATCACATGCCTGCTAATACACATGGTAATACATGCACACCATATGGGCACAATAAAAGGAAATTTATAGTAGCCAATTCTGAAGCAGCTAAAAAACCCAAGGGGTCCAGAGATCCTCTCTCTCCTGAGGACTTTGATAAGGCTAAGAAAGAGAAATTATGTTTTCAATGCTTGGGAAGCGGTCATGGCAAAAAGGATTGTCCCAAGGGAAATCTGCTTCTCATGGCAAGGAGAAAGCAGTGCACATGGTGCAACTGCTGCCTCTTGAGTCTTCCTCACGATTCTCTACATTGGAAGTAACACACATCGAGGTGGTGCATGAATGCTGTCTCACAGCTTCCATGTGGCAATAGACCTTTGGACCACATGAGTTAGTACATATGCATGGATCTTTGCAAGGGCACAAGGTGCGCATCTTGGTAGATGACGGTGCTACCTTCAATTTCATTAATTATGGATTGGTGAAAAAACTCAAATTGCCTCAAACTCTGAGTACCCACCGCTACAAGGTCGCAATGATGAATGGACATGACGCCGAAGTCTGGGATACTCAAGTTCGAGTTGTACCGTTGGAAGTACAAGGCTACTCCACATCCTTGGATTTTCAGGTTATGAACATGGAGAGGGCAGACGTAGTCCTTGGTAGGGAATGGTTGCATAGCCTAGGACCATCACTGAAGCGTAGCTATGAGCACAACAGCTTGATGTTTGAATCCCATGGCGCACATGTATTGTTGTTAGGAGAGAAGGATGTACCTTCTTCACCACTGATATGTACGGTTGAGCTTATACAACTCGTTTCTGATAATAGAATAGATCAAGTTTTATTGTGTTACTCATTGTCTCATTTTCTCTCTAACATTGAATATGTTTAACATTCCTCAACGCCGCATGTTTCTCTCTCATCTCTTCCACCAATGGCTACTTCCCAACAAGCAAAGGTTGCTAGTGATTTAAAAATTTTATTAAAGGAATTTCACAATGTTTTTCCTAAAGATTTGCGATCAAGATTACCGCCGACACGATCGGTGCAACATAGCATCAATGTGGTTGCAGGCAGTAAAGCATCCTACCACATGAGCTGCTCTGAAGTTGCTAAGGTGAAACGTCAACTTGCTGACTATCTTAGCAGAGGGTTTATCCAACCCAGTTCTTCACCATGGGCTTCTCCTATCCTATTAGTGAAGAAAAAAGACGACAGTATGCGCATGTGCGTAGACACCATGGCTTAAATGCGGTTACTATTAAGAACAAGTACCCATTGCCACGCGTGGATGAGTTGTTCGACAAACTCACTCATGCTCGTCTTTTTACGAAAATAGACTTACGGTCAGGTTATCACCAAGTACGTATTTGACTTGCTGATATACCCAAAACTGCATTCTGAACAAGGTTTGACACTACGAGTTTTTGGTTATGCCTTTTGGGTTAACCAATGCGTCCGCAACATTCATAACACTTATTGATAGTGTCTTGAAGCCGTACTTGGGCAAATTTGTCATCGTTTTTCTCGATGACATTCTAGTATACAGTGCTTCTGAAGAAGAACACTTACAATATCTGAGGCAGATGTCCGAATTGTTACGAACAAATCAATTATATGCCAAGGAATCTAAGTGTGATTTTTTGAAGGAAGAAATTCACTATCTTGGGCATGTTATTTCAGCTACTGGCCTACATATGGATCAATACAAAGTGGATACAATTCGGCAGTGGCCTTCTCCTAAAAATCTGGAAGAGTTACAGATTTTTTTAAGGATTTGCAGGTTTTTATCGAAGGTTCATTAAAACTATGCTAATATTGTTGTTCCCATGATGGACCAACTAAAAGGCAAAGGAAAAGCTTTTCCATGGGGACCCGCTCAACAGCATAGTTTTGATACGCTCAAGGATGCATTAGCTACAGCTCCAATACTAGCTATTGTAGATCCTTTGAAACCATTCATTTTGGAAATGGATGCCAGTGACCGTGCTATTAGAGCAGTCCTGTTACAAGACGGGCGGCCAATTGCATTTGAAAGAAAGAAGCTTGATGCAGCACATCAAAACTACTCTGCTTATGAACGCGAACTCTATGCAATAGTGTCTACCTTGAAAACATGGAGACACTATTTGTATGGTGCTCAGTTTGAGGTTGTGTTTGACCATGAAATCATCAAATGGTTTACACAACAAACCGATTTGAAGGGTCGAAAAGCCAGGTGGGTTGAGATTCTTCAGGAATATGACGCCAAGCTCCGGTATAGTAAAGAACGATACAATGTGGTGGCTGACGCTCTTAGTCGTATGGCAGAGATCAATTCGCTCTTGTTCACGGAACTTCGTAGTGAATTTTTGGATTCTCTAAAGGGCAAATATGAGCAAGATGATGCATATTCCAAAGTGTGGAGCCATGTATAGAGGAGGGATCCTTCTCACTCCAATGATGGTATTGTAGCGTTAACCTCCACACATAGTTCTCCTCTACCGAGTGATGAACTGCAGTGATGGAAGCATTTCACCATCGACAATGGGTACCTACTCCATAAGGGGAGAGTTTGTGTACCGATGGACACAGACATTAAGCGCCAAATTCTTTATGAATGTCATGATAGTCCAAGTGCAAGGCACCCTGGTATTAGAAAGACTTATTCTCTCGTACGATGACAGTTTTACTGGCCAGGTTTACATGGCTTTGTTCAAGATTATGTCTTGCATTGCCAAAAATGTCAGGTTAACAAAGCAGAGGGCCTGAACGTAGGAGGACTCTTACATCCTTTGGAGATTCCCAATGGTAAATGGGAAAGTATCTCTATGGATTTTATTGTGGGTTTACCAACCACTGTACGAGGTCATGACTCGGTATGGGTGGTCCTAGACTGGTTGACTAAACTATGTAAGTTTATTCCAACCAAATCAACAATTAAGACTCCAAAATTAGCCAAGTTATTTGTGGACAACCTATACAAGTTGTATGGTTTGCCAAGTAACATTGTCAATGATCGTGATCCCAAGTTGAACAGTCATTTTTGGAGGGCTGTGTTTAAACGATTGGGTACACAACTAAACCTCAGTACAACCGATCATCCAGAAACGGATAGTCAAACTGAACGAGTTAACTAAGTGCTAGAGGATATGCTACGCTCGTATGTTAGCAATAAACAATCAAACTGGGAAGAATATTTACCTCTTCTTAAGTTTGCCTACAGTAGTGCTAAGCATGTCACGACTGGATTTAGTCCTTTCATGCTCATGTATGGTTTTCAACCTAGGTCACCTGTTACGGTGGGGTTGGCAACCGAAAAACTCCAACAGGTTAAGGATTTTCTCCAAGACCACATGGATATGCTGAAACTCGCTCGTTAGAACGTCCGACAAGCGTAGGATCGGTATAAGAAGTACGTTGATGAGAAACATCGGCAAGTTACCTTTGAGGAATGGGAGGAAGTATTTTTAGGTGTTCTAGAGCATTCAAAAGTCTGAAAGCTCGGTCAACACCTAAATTATCTCCACGATATTGTGGGCCTTTCAAAATACTCAAGCGAGTGGATGATCGTGCCTACAAACTATCGCTACCTACACTTCATCCGGTGTTTCATGTAAGCTGTTTACGTAAGCGGTTACTGTTAGGAAATAAGACGTAGCTAAATAGATTTTTTAGTAGATTACTTAATGGAGAGAGATAGATTTCACACACAAGAGATTATAGAGTAGAGAGAGAGAGAGAGTACACACGATATACGTGGTTCACCCAATGTGGGCTACGTCCACGGGAAAGCAGCCACTCAATGGCTTTAGCACTTCAAAAGAAGAAGTAGTTTACAAAGGGATTAAACCCTTGATAGAGCTCCCGCCTTGCTTCACTCTCACCACCTCACACTCACCTTGTTGCATCAACTTCACACTATGAAATGTGTGTAGAAATGGCCTCCTTTTATAGGCCAAAAGGGCTACCCTCTCTTATGAGAGACAGCCATGTGTAGCCGCCCTTGTGCGAATAAGTCCAAATCAGACCCTCCAATCCGCCCATGTGTGGCCACCCTTGAGAAGACAAGTCCGCTTTTGAATTCAGCCACCGGCCATTGACTTCCGACCACCGGCCACCGGCCATTGACTACCGGCCACCGGCCAACTGACCGGTTGTTTTCCGACCACTTTCCGGCCGCCGGCCGGCCATAATATTCCGGCGAAAAGGAATATTCCGACCCAAAAAAAAGTATCGGGGACCTCCGCCCCCGAGGCCTCTAAAGTTGCCCCTGATTCTTGTCCGTGAAAATTTTGGTTTCCGGTGAGTGATTTTCCTTCACGCACGATGGCTTCTCCTCATAATGGGGGCCTTACAAATGTGCACTTCTACTACAGAAAATTACAAGGGTAAATCAGGCTCCATACTTAACAATCTCCCACTTGGAGACTGATCTCCAAACCAAACCTGTGACTGCTTTCCATTCTGGCTTCTTATCCTTGAATGCCGATTGAAGATGAGCAAAAGCTCAACTTCTCCTTGTTGACCACCTTTGTAAACATGTCTGCAGGATTTTCACTTGTATGCACCTTTCCTAGCTTTAGTTGTCCCTCTTCCAAAAGAGTGCGTATGAAGTGATATCTCACCTCAATGTGCTTTGTCCTTGAATGAAAGGCTGAGTTCTTCGCAAGATGGATAGTGCTTTGGCTATCACTGTACAAGACACAATTGTCTTGTTTGAATCCAAGCTCTTCTAAGAATCTGTGAAGCCACAGAATCCTTTGTTAGTTTAAAATGACCAGCCAAAGGTGTAGAAACTGGTTTTGCATTTTGCATTGCAAACCTTTCTAGTACCTTCTTGATGTAATCTTCTTGAGATAGCTTTATTGTCTTCTTCGTCCTGTCCCTTGATATTTTCATACCAAGTATCCTCTTTGCAGCACCTAAATCTTTCATTGAAAAAGATTTGGACAGCTCCTCTTTTAGGTCTTTGATGTTCTGCATGTTAGCACTTGCAATCAACATGTCATCAACATACAACATTAGGATGATGAATTTCCCATCTCCCAAATTCTTCGTGTAGACGCAGTGATCCGAGTTACATCTTGTGAATCCATGATCCAACATCCATCGATCAAACTCCAAGTACCATTGTCTTGATGCTTGCTTTAAACCATACAAGCTCTTCTTTAATCTGCAAACCATTTTCTCCTTACCTTTTACTTCATACCCCTTTGGTTGAAGCATGTAGATTTTCTCCTCTAAGTCACCGTGAGGGAATGCCGTATTTACATCCATTTGCTCGAGATTTAGATCATGAGCAGCCACAAGGCTTAAGACAAGCCTAATTGAGTTCATTTTTACAACAAGAGAAAATATTTCATTGAATTCAATACCTTTCTTTTGACAAAAACCTTTTACCACAAGCCTAGACTTGTACCTTTTCTTCCCACCTTCTTCTTCCTTCAGCTTGTACACTTATTTGTTTTGAAGTGCCCACTTACCTTTAGGCAACTCAACCAACTCCCATGTTTGGTTGCGGTGTAGTGAGTCCATCTCCACTTGCATGCTCTTCGTCCATTCTTCTTTGGATTCATGTTGCATAGCTTCTTCGTATGATTCCGGATCTCCAGAATTTGAGATCAAGAGATGGTTGAAGGAAGGAACAAACCTTTCTGGAGGTCTACTTGCTCTTGTAGATCTTCAGGGAATAGGTTGAGGCTCCTCATTTGGTTGACGTTGTTGCACATTGTCACCGTTTGCAGTCCTTGAGTCTTCACTGTCCTCAAGCTCCATGTACTCATCACCTGTTTCTTTTGTTTGTTTTCTTTCCAAGTAATCTTTGTACATATTTTGTTCGTTAAAAATTACATCCCTACTCCTTAAGATTTTACCATCTTCAGGATTCCATAGGCGATACCCAAAGTCTCCTTCTCCATAGCCAATGAAGAAACACTTTTTGGACTTTGCATTTAGCTTTGATCTTAGGCTTCTATCTATGTGCATGAAAGCCTCACACCCAAACACTTTGAGAAATGCATAATTCACCGGTTTACCTGTCCATGCCTCTTCTGGAACTCCCCCATCCAATGTCGTTGAGGGTGACCGACTGATTAAGTACACAGACGTACTTACAGCTTCCGCCCAAAGCTCAAGCGGTAGGCCTGCATGTAGCCGCATGCTTCGTGCTCGTTCCATGATTGTCTTGTTCATCCTTTCCGAAATCCCATTTTGTTGAGGTGTCCTTGGGGTTGTCCATTTTTTGGTCCCAGGACACTGTCCCCCCCACTTGCCTTGGTCAAAAAGTGGCCGACATCCCATTTTTTACCCAAAAAAGGCTCAAAATGGACCAATAAAAAAGGTGCCTAAAGGGGGAAATGAAGTCGGCTAAGAGGGGAGAAAAAATCCCTTGGGATAAGAGCCAAAAAAATCCCCCTTTAATAGCTGCATTTCTCTGCACACCTGTAGACACTTTCCAGAGACCTCCTTTTTGGAGCTTTTTCAAAACCCCAGAACTTCAAATGCTTGTAATTTGCTCATTCCTTATCGGCATCAAGCATATGGATGCTCTACGGACATATACGCAAGCCAATCTACACACTTATGTTCTCTAATTCTCCTAATTCCAAGTGTGGTTTCCGCTAGAGTTGTTCTTCTCCAAGCTTTACAGGTGTTTAACACAAGTGAATTCGACGATGCAGCTGTTGTTCTTTCTGACGGTGTGATCGGTGCAAGGCTATAGGGGCATTCGTTTTCATTGTCATTTGCACTCCACAACGTCTTACCAAAGATAATTATGTTGATCATGTCACCATGTCTCTTCCTTGAACCCTTTTGAATTAGCTTCAATTGCTAGCGTTGGACCATCCATCTGACACTATCAAATGCAGCATATATATATATATATATATATATATATATATATATATATATATATATATATATATATATATATATATATATATATATATATATATATATATAGAGAGAGAGAGAGAGAGAGAGAGAGAGAGAGATTTTCAATGTGAATAGGAAGATTTAAGCAAAGACATGATAGATCTCTGTATGTAGATAGTAAAGCTGATACGATGAGATGAAGCTCTTTCACGGTTGAGTGCCTGAGGGTAAAAATACGTAAGGCGTGACAGGAGGCATCATATAATTCAAGAATTGTTGAAAGTTGTGCAAAATAGATAAATTGCACAAGGGGATGCCTCAAAAGTGTGTTGTGCAATTCATTGACAAGAGACTATACATACTCATCGGAGTCCATCAGTGCCAAATGTCTATTCTAAAGAACCAGCTTGCTTGTCGGAAAAGCAAACGACTAAAGCTCTAATACCATTATAACCACTTTGGGCACCACGTGCCAAACAATAGAATAAATGAATAGAGTTTGGCACTTAATAAGGAACTGAAAACTGAGAGAGAGAGAGAGAGAGAGAGAGAGAGAGAGAGAGAGAGAGAAAGAGAGAGAGAGAGAGATCACACTATCGGCATGAAGTGGCAGAGTTCCACTCCCAAAAATATTGGTCCCAAAAGCCCGGCACCCTATTAATATTTCTTTTATATCGATCTTCAACAGAGTATACCATTTCCACGAGGAGCACTCTCAAATCCGCAACTGCAAAACTGAGAATAGTTTACCCTAGGCATTCTTTTATAGGTTCTTTCTTTTCAGCATTAAAATCCAACTGGCTTTTAATATTTAAAAAATACTTCACAAGTCATCTGCATTGTTTTTTTGCATAGTCTACCACATCATCAACCTACGGAATTTCCAAAAATCCCACCGCAAATTATGGCTGCTACCGCCATATTTTGTCACATGCACATGGCTGTGTGCGCCACGTGGACATGCTTCCTCGACTTCCAAAGACAATTTTGTACCTATCCCTAGATAGGAGTATCTAGAATCCTAGGAGGATTAGTACCAGCAATTTTGTGAGCATGTTCGCAAGACCTGCATGTTCGGACGAGTCCATTAGATTAAGTTTTCCAATTTTGGAACCTTCTTGTATAAATGGTTTGTACACGTGTTTTGACGGATGTTATTACACTAAAGTGGGCATCTGGCATGATGTGCATGTAGCATTAGCTTAGAGGAATCCAACGATCCATTCCACACGTCAATCGGATTCCTAGATGGACAGATGTGCAACAATTTCACCCAGAAACTGATGCCCTGGCCAACTTATTGATAAATCATTTTTATGATTTATTTTGTTAGATGTGGTGGACAATATGGCCTACCTTAGCCTAAAGAAATTCATAAGTCCAATTTCAGCCCTATAAAGGGAACCGGACAGCCAAGCATTGGAGCAAGTTGCATATCACCTAGCACTAGCAGAAGAACAGCCTAGCGTTTCCAATTTTCAGGTCAGCCTCAGTGTTTTGCTGGGAATCACCAATTTGGAACTAGCGTTTCCAGATCAGCGCCAGAGCTTTCAGATCAACAGCCAGTGTTCTTAGATTTCAACCACTTTCTTTCGCCAGAAATGGCTTGGATCTGCCCTCGCAATCTCCTTGTTGCAGTACAGTACTTCGGGAACCCATCGAGCCTACCCTCGGCCATTCCCTCACTCGCATCGAGTGCTCCATTATTGTCCATCATTAGCATCGTCAAAATTTGCATTTTTAACCCTGCTTTACGAGAGAGATTTGATGCATTTTATGTTTCAAATCTGCATTTTCCAGCCATCTTTTAGCCCTTCATTCCTCTCACATCGGGTCCACAATCCCACATTGAGAAGGATCCAAAGATGCATCAAATCAGTCTCGGAGGTGCCTCATCTTGAGGAGTTACCGCGGAGACATTCATCATTCGAGTAGTAGAGTCTGCACTTGATGTATTGCATATGTGTACATTCCATTTATGCAATCTAAAGCAAATGCCACATCAAAAACGGTGTGGGGGACCCTTGAGAGGGTTGGTTGGGACCCCATCAGGTGTCATTCTCCTCTTCTCTCTCTTTCTCTCTCCCTCTACACATCTCTACCACACTCTCTCATTCCTCTCTTCAAGGAAAAGTAAAAGGAACCACCATTCATGCTAAAAGGGATCACTAACGCAAGGAAAGTGTAAAACCTAGATCTTCAATTCTGTTGCACCTGACATTCGATTGTGATTTTGCACTAATCCGCTAATCTTTGGTTTTTTTTCTCTCTGGTGTTTGAGTGTGTGTTGTAGGTTGTAGCGTGTCTCACCCAACAACACTTCTCTCACTCTAGGAACCGCAGGACCTACCATTGCACGTAGGACCGTGCGCATTCAGTGTGCTTTATCGTAAAGATAACCATTGTTTCAAGTGCAGGGAGCAAGGGCATGCCTATCGTGCTTGTCCCCACAAGAATACACAAAATGAGCCTCCTAAAGCTACCTTGGTCGAAATCCAAGAAGAGGATGCTCACCACAAAGGATCTCCTCTATGCCATGCTTGGGGAAAGAGTTGGCCACCAAGCTAGGCATCCAAGCCTATGAGATGGGAGATGTCCTACCTGCTGATGGTGCTTTCAAGGGGCAAGAAGCCTCAGTCACTCCCTTAATTGGGAAATTGAGGCTCCATGTCCAAAGCTATGTGGACAAGGAGGATTTCTTTATCTCTCCTCTCAAACACAAGGATGTAATCCTAGGGGCACCATGGTTTGATCGCATGGCTGCCAATGTTAAATTCCCTAAAAGGAAAATCCACTTTAGGTTCAAGGAAAAAGATATGTACATAGATGCTAAGGAGTTGGGTAACCCCATACCCATTGTACAGAAGCAAGCTTTCAATAAGTCAATAAAGAGCTCTATTTTTGTGTACGCGATTTCTGTGATTCTCAAAATGAACCTAATGATTTAGCAAAAGAAAATATAAACAATCACAAGGAAGTAGAGTTATCCAATTTTCTCAAGGGATTTCAAGATGGTTTTATTGACAACATCCCTTGTGAACTACCTCCTAAACGAGGCAATGATGACCATGCAATTGAACTTCTTCCAGCAAGTTCACCGCCTAATAAACCTCCTTATAGAGTTTCCCAAGCTCAACAAGAGGAGATTATGCGGCAAGTGCATGAGTTAGTTGAGAAGGGCATGGTTAGGCCTAGCTCATCTCCTTTTTTTTCACCCGTGTTATTAGTGCAAAAGAAAGATGGCATATATTGTAGTGTGTATACTATAGAGCACTAAATAGGATCACTATCAAGAATAGGTTTCCTGTTCCACGGGTAGAAGACCTATTTGATAAGCTACAAGGGTCGACCTACTTCAGTAGGATTGACCAAAAAAGTGGCTTCCATCAAATAAGGATAGTTGATCAAGACATTGTAAAGACCGCATTTTGCACTATGTTTGGTCTTTACGAATACATTTTCATGCCTTTGGCTTGACCAATGCACCAGCCACATTTAATCGCTTGATGGAGAAGCTATTCAAGCCTTACCAAACCTTTACTGGAGTCTTCTTTGATTATATAATCATCTACTCTAATTCACTAGACGAACACAAGCAACACCTCCAGGTAATATTTCAAGTTTTACGAGAGAATAAAGTTTATATTAATTGAAAAAAAAGTGAATTTTTCTTACAAGAGAGTGAGTATTTAGGTCACATTATCTCTCAAGATGGCATCCAAATGGATCCATCAAAGCTAGAGGTAATAAAAGGATGGCCTAATCCAAGGAATCTACATGAACTAAGAAGCTTTATAGGTATGTGTGCATATTATAGATGCTTCATAGAAAAGTTCTCACAAATCACGGGACCATTACATAACCGAACAAAAAAAAAAGTTAGGTATACATGGTCTGCCAAGGAGAACAATGCTTTTGAAAAGCTTATCTCTCAAGCTCTGCTTACACTACCGAATCTCTCAAAACCATTTGAGATCCGATGCGACGCTTGTGATGATTGTCTTGGAGCTATTTTGCTCCAAGAAGGGCACGCCATAGCCTACGAAAGTCAAAGGGTCGACCTTGTTAAGGAATCTTTAGGCATATATGAAAAGGAATTCCTGGCAGTTCTACATGCCTTAGACTTGTGGAAGCACTATTTATTGGGGACTCCTTTCATTCTGCGGACGGATCACCAAACTTTTAATAGTACTTCATGACGCAGACCAAGCTCTCCGACAAACGAATGAGGTGGGCGAATTTCCTTTCGCAATTTCATTTTCATATTGCTCACATTGCTGGCAAGCATAATCAAGTAGTCGATGCACTCTCAAGACGACCGAGAGTGAATGTGGTTTCCATAGCAACTCACAATTATCTATCTTCTATGAAGATGAGTACGCTATTGATCCCGATTTTAGAGATGTGATTTAAGCCCTTGCACTAGGGAAGAAAAAAGAACCATTTTCCTTACAAGATGGTTATCTTCTCTATGGCAATAGACTATGCATTATTAACTCACTACGTGAGAAAGTAATGTATGAATCTCATGCTTCTCCTTATGCGGGGCATAGAGGGATTCAGTCTACCCTAAAAGGGATAGAAACTTTTTTTTATTGGCCTACCATGAAAGCAAACATACAGGAGTATGTTTCTAAATATGTGGTATGCCAAAAGACGAAGTTTGATAGAGGGAAGCAATCTGGATTGCTTCAACCTTTGCCAATCCCTAATTCACCATGGGAGAGCATATCCATGGATTTTATCTTTGGATTGCCTAAGTCTATCCATGGGAATACGAGAATATGGACGATAGTAGACAGGTTCAGCAAACAAGCTCATTTTATACCTCTCAAAAAGACTATCAAAGCCCATCAAATGGCAACCCTTTTCATATCACAAATCTTCAAGTACCATGGCTTGCCGATGTCCATAGTGTCAGATAGAGATCCTAGAATGACTAGTATTTTTGGAAGGGTCTCTTTGAGAATTTACGGACAAAGCTAAACTTCTCTTTGGCCTATCACCCACAAACGGATGGCCAAAGTGAAATAGCTAACCTAACAATTCTTGATCTACTAAAAGCCTATGTAACGGAAGTAGATCAAAGGTCCCAATGGGAGAAGTACTTACCCTTAGTGGAGTATGCCTACAATAATATTGTACATATCTCCATGGGAAAAGCACCTTTAGAGGTAATTGAGGGAAGATCCAAAAATCCCTGCTACTTAACGTACATGGGAAGATCTTCACTGCAGATGAGTATAGCCGAGACCTACAAGAATCTTTCCAAAAGATTAAGGATGCTATCTCTATCTCGGAACAAAGGCAAAAGGCTGCTGCTAATAAGCACAGAAGAGCTCAAGCCTTTAAACAAAATGATTGGGTCTTGCTTAAATTTCCCAAGGCATACAACGGGCAATAATCCTGTGAGACACCAAAAGTACTATGCTAAACTAGCAAAAAAGTATTATTGTCCCTTTCAGATTCTTAGTCCGATCAATGACATGGCCTATCAACTCAAGTGCCCAGTCATTGGCTCATACACAATGCTCTCCATGTGAGCCTACTAAAGCCTTACAAAGGAGAGCCACCTCAAGAACCAACTATTGAAGAGCCACTGGAGATCAAGGACCAAGAAGAGGTGATGCATCCAAAGAAACACACACACACTCTTCCTAGCCCAGTTGCCCCCAAGGTGCATTCAAACCCTATTGGATGGCCATAGAGGTGGACCAATGAGAATTAGACTAGAGTAAGTTTAGTTTAATTCATTTAAAAACACTTGATAAAAAAACCAATAGAAAGTAAGCTCTCTAGAAGACTATTAGACAGTCTACCAATGAGTCCAATGAGCATTCAACAGCCCAATGGCTTGCCTGATTCCTATTGGCCAAAAGACTAAGAGGTTCAATGAGAGTTTAATTGAATTATTTAAATACCTAAAGCTCTCACAAAAGGGGAAAGGGGGACACATGTCACAAGGCTATCACTTATGCTTCTTAATTGTCATTGGCTAAGCTCTATAGGGGCCAATAGGACACCAGCATGAGCAAATAGCAAGAGGGGTCGACCAAGAGAGAGAGGGGGATGATTTTTGCAAGGCCTTATCAGACACACACACTCACACAAGGTCATGTATTGATTAAAGAAGACTATCTCCTTCTCAAGCGTCATGGAAAGCTCATCATCTACTCCAAGATTGTGAGAAGGGAGGCCTACACCAACAACTCTTGGCTTTGTGATGCAAATCCAACCAAGAGCCAAGCTTTGATGCATGCTCATCTCCTCTACCATGCTAATTACTAAGCTCTACTAAGATATTAGGAGTGATTATGTGAGGAGAAATACTTCTTTCTCGTAAGAATACTCCTTCTTCCTCTCGATCTACTCTCATACCCCGCTAGCTCTCACCATCTTCAAAGGTGTGTGAGGTCTTGGGTCTGATATCGTGAGGGAATTGATGTTGTGTTTTCAAGTGTAAGCTTGGTGCTTGAAGCTTCCATCTTCATTGCACCAACAATTTATTGAAGGAACACAAAGTATTGTATAGTAAAATGTCTCCCTTGATGGGGGAAACCTATAATACAAAGCCTTTTGGAGGGAGGACTGGCTCCATGTAAATCCGGTCCCCAACTATTGTCAATAGCTTAATTTCTCTCTCTTTTTGAACTATTGTTCATGCCTATCTTACTTTTGTTGCTCTCTCCATCCAAGCACTCTTGCTATGCTCATTATAGGAATCTATTCTTAATGAAATGCTCACTATATTTATGTCATTTTCCGCTACACACAAGTTACTAGACCATCAAATGTTATAGCTTTCATCAAAAGAGGGAAAGGTGAAGAAGAAGGAGTAGAGGGTGACCTCTTTCTTGCCCTTTTCTTCCTTTGTTTTCTCTCTTCCCTTTTGGAATGACGAGGAGAAGGATTGTGTGTTGATCTTTTCCTCTTGGGAGGAGTTGGCAATTGTCTAAACCACCATCTTCGTGTAGCCACATCTTCAGAGGAACTTAAAGTTTCATTCCTTTCTTGCTTTTTGGATTCTTCCTCTCGTATGGAAGAGAGTCTCTTTTTTGGGGTCTCTTCAAGAGGCCTCCTAAGCTCTCTCTCCTCTTGAAGAGGAAGGGAAATCCCATGAGCGCGAAATTGTTGAGTAACTTTGGCTTGCAAAGCAGGGTTGCCCATAGCTTGTTGCAGCCTAGTAACGAGATAATGGACAAACATGCGAGCATCATGATTAGCACCTTCATGTGCAAAATCAAAGCTATCAATGTTCATTCTACTCTCTTCGTTATTGTCAGCCATGTTAACAAAACTTGTGTACGTACTTAGTGTATGCTTTGGCAGTTCAAAACCTTAGTTGCCACTCCTCTTAGCCTTTGAAAATTGGGTCTTAAGTATCTACACCCACGGCTCGAAGTGGTTAATTATAGAGAGTAGTGGAGTGGGTCTAATATTTCAGAGTTGTTGAGGGCTAGCTCCTTTCAGACTTCTTATGGCTCAATAATGGTAAAGTCGTAGGCAAGTCTAAAAAGGCTCCATTATTAAGTCAAACGCTCCCGAGGTGTGCAGCATATCCCACATTGTGGGCTCAGCAAAATCAATAATAGATCCCAGTCCCACTTACCCTAATATAATTAGCAAAATCAACCATTTATAGGCTACTTAAGGACCTCTCTTCTTAAGCAAGAAAAGAGAAACCAAATGCTCTGATACCAATATAATGGAATTGGCCTATTAACTTGAGAGTAGCGGAAATTAGAGAGAGTAATTTTGTGAAATTACTTTGTGAGGATAGCGGGTGAACATAATGGATGGTAGCAACATAAACATAGCATTTAGTTAACTTGGCATGAACAATACTGTTGCAAGAGAGAGAATTTAGAGAACATGACAACATTTGAGGATCGGATTTATGTGTGAGACTTGTTACAATACAATCTTTGTGTTCCTTTGTGACCTAGGTGATGCAATGAAGATGGAAAGATTCATGCATCACGAGCATACCATAAACTTTGTGGAAAGCATTAACTATCCCAAGCCTCGGTCCCAAGACCTCAAACACCTTCGAAGGTGGAGAGAGCTAGCAGGGAATGAGGGTAGCGAAGAGGAAGAAGGAACATTTCATAGGAGAAAGAATTAGTTCCTCACTTTCCTAACTTATCATACTCTTCTTGCTAGCATACATATAATAGCATAGTAATGAAGATGGAGAAGATGGCAAGCTTCAGCATTGAAGCATGGCTCTTGGTTGGATCTGCATTCCATAGCCAAGAGTGTTGGTGTAGGCTCTCAACCTCTACTTGCTTGGAGAAGGAGAGGGAGTTCTTGCACTTTGTACTTCACACAATGAGAGTGTGTGTGAGTGTGTGTGGGAGAGTATACCCCCTAAGCAGGCCCCCTACTTGCTTTGGTTGTAGCTCATGCTTGAATCTCATTGGACCCCCCAGGCCTAGCCAATCACAAGCAAGAGTCATACCAAAAGCAACAAGGGTAGCCTTGGGACAAGTGTCCCCCTTTCCGCTTTGAGAGAGAGGGCTTGATAAATGCTAAAAAAATTAATTAATTATACTAAATTATCATTGGACCCCTTGGAAGGCCAACCAATAGGCTTTAGGCACACCATGAGGGTAACCTAGCCAGGGGCTTGACATGTGTCTTACTTGCCTCTTGGGCAAGTTGTGCCCTTTGGGAGAGAAAGTGGTCAAGCAACCACCCCCCCTTCTTGCATGTCTCACCCCCTCCTTGTAGGGATTCACTTTGACTTTTGTACCACCTCAAGCCCCTCAACCTTGGGCCTAGTTCTCACCACAAGTTAAGCCCCTCAAAGCTTGGGTTGGGTTCTCACCTCAGGTACAGCCCTAGTATCTCAAGCATGACAAGCACCTCAAGCATCTCAATCATCAGGCATGAAAAACACCTCAAGCATCTCAATCATCAAGCACCTCAGTCATCAGGCATGACAAGCACCTCAAGCTTGGGCCGGGTTCCACCTCAAGCACAGCCCTAGCTTACCTAAGCTCAAAGGACTTTTAACACTAACTATTGGAGGTCTTCAATGAAGCTAACCCTAAGGTCTTTATGCTCCATTGGTTAGCCTTGCTCTTTGATAGACCATCTCTCATTTGGGCCCCTTTACCACTGGGCTCGTGTTGAGATAGATCTATAAGCACATGTCTATACCTTAACCCTTGTTCCCATTTGTTCTCCCACATTAAATGATCAGTTTAATATGAGAAAATCATTTGGGTTGGTTAGATATTAGATTTTATGACAGATGAAGCTAATGCAAATAAAATTTACAGCTCACACGGTTTATTTTGGTGGTGCCAAAAGAAAGTTTGAAGATAAGGAGAGGAGTTACTCCTTTCATTGGGAAAAAAGCATGGTGCACCGTACACATAAATGCATTCGTCCTTCATTTTAAGAGGACCACAAGACTTTATGTAGAAAGTGGAGAAATGTGCCATCAAAGTCACCTTTAGAGATCTGAAAGAACAAGCTTATAAAGTTTTGTGTGTGGGCCATGCAATGCAATGATAGATTCCTATACTGCAAACTTGGCTTGCTTGGTGGGATGTGAGGGCTTTGCATTGGGGACCTTGGTTTGTTATTCAAAATGAGTCTTGCATTTTTATACCAACTACCAATCTTTCAAAGACCCAACATGCTAGTATGTTTCTCGAGGAACTAATTTGCAAAGATATGAAATTGAGATGCTTGAGAAAAATGGATTTGTTCTTGTTAAGAGAGAGAACGAGTGTAATAGAAATGGCCTATGAACTTTGAGAGTAGCGGAATTAGGAGATTAGATGAATCACTTTTGTGAGATTACTTT
Organism: Adiantum capillus-veneris; assembly: GCF_014529385.1. Taxonomy (NCBI): domain Eukaryota; kingdom Viridiplantae; phylum Streptophyta; class Polypodiopsida; order Polypodiales; family Pteridaceae; genus Adiantum; species Adiantum capillus-veneris. The sequence goes on along the minus strand of NC_140942.1, from coordinate 66,077,246 downwards.
GTGAGCATAGCGGGTGAACTTAATTGATGGTAGCAACATAAACATGGTACTTAGTTAATTTGGCATGAACAATACTTTTGCAAGAGAGAGATTTTAGAGAACATGACAATAGTTGAGGACTGGATTCATACGGAGCCGGGTCCCCCTCCAATAGGCATTTGTATTATAGTTTCTCCCATCAAGAGAGACTTGGTACAATACAATCTTTGTGTTCCTTGTGACCTAGGTGATGCAATGAAGATGGAAAGCTTCATACATCACAAGCATAACATAAACTTTGTAGAAAGCATTAACTATCCCAAGCCTCAAACACCTTCAAAGGTGGAGAGATCTAGCAGGGAATGAGGATAGGGAAGAGGAAGAAGAAACATTCCATAGGAAAAATAAATGTTTCCTCACTTATCATCACTCTTCTTGCTAGCATACATAATAGCAAGTAATGAAGGTGGAGAAGATGGCAAGCTTAAGGATTGAAGCATGGCTCTTAGTTGGATTTGCATTCCATAGCCAAGAGTGTTGGTGTAGGCTCTCACTTCTCACAAGCTTGGAGAAGGCTCTTGGTTGGATTTGCATTCCATAGCCAAGAGCGTTGGTGTAGACTCTCATTTCATTACTCTTCTTGCTAGCATACATAATAGCATAGTAATGAAGATGGAGAAGATGGCAAGCTTAAGCATTGAAGCATGGCTCTTGGTTGGATTTTTCATTCCATAGCCAAGAGTGTTGGTGTAGGCTCTCACGTCTCACAAGCTTGGAGAAGGAGGTGAAGTTCCTCAACTTTCACCAAGTGAGAATCATCCACAAAATGAGTGTGTGTGTGTGTGTGTGTGGTGTATACCCCCCAGCACCCCCCTTGCTTCCTTTGGGCGAGTTGTAGATTTTCCACATTCTTCAAGCTCATTGGACCCCTCTTCCCCCTAGCCAATCACATGCAGCATGCATTCAAGTACATGGGTAGTCTTTGGACAAGTGTCCTCCTTACCCCTTAGAGAGAGAGAGCTTGAAAATATCTAGATATTTTTTGGATGGAACTAGAATCTCATTAGACCCCTCTTTAGCCCAGCCAATAGCATTCAAGCACACCATGTGGCTAAGCATAGGGAGAGTCTCACATGTGTCCCATGTGCCCTTTGAGAAAAGGGGTGCCCTTTGGGTGAGTGGGAGGTTAAGTCAAAGATTCCCCTAGCTTTGAGAATTTTATGCATGGGGAAGCTTCTCAAGCACCTTCCTCATTAAGTTTGTAGGGTCTCTTTTTGACTCAAGCACCTTATTCCCCATGCATAGGAAGCTTCTCAAGCACCTTCCTCATTAAGTTTGTAGGGTCTCTTTTTTACTCAAGCACCTTACCCCCCATGCATAGGAAGCTTCTCAATCACCTTCCTCATCAAACATGACAAGCACCTCGAGCTGTCAGGACAAGGGCAAGGCCAGGGAGTCATGGATTGGGCCAAGGGCCGGACTAGGCAATGTGGAAAGGGAATCCAGCTAGGGCAAATGGCTAGGAGCTTGGTCTATATAGTGGGAGGTTGGGAGGTGGATTCCAGGCTCTAGTCTCCCCTAGGCATTACATTGGTATCAAGAGCCAAGTTGCTTTTTTGGGAAAGGAGGGCGTGGTGATTCTAAGCCAAAGAAATCTTTTGCATGTTGCATGCCATGGAGACTTTCTCTTGCTAAGGGAGGAAGGAGAAGTCGACGAGCGTGTGCAAGGGGGCTTGGGAAGGAGGAGCCGTCGGGTGAAGGTGCAGCAAATAGGCCGTTGAAGGGCTCAACAAGAGCGCCACGACGCGTGAGGCATTACTCGACACTGGGGCGGCGCCCGGTTCTCATCACCCCGCTCGGCCTCAACCCCTCTTGCCTTGCGCGCTGTCTGCTCGACGGCCATAGCTCTGTGAGCTTTGTGTTCACATCTAAAAACGCCTAAGGCCCTTGGCCTTAGGACTTAAAATCACCTAAGGGCGAGTACCCACAGAGGTCGCATCGTAGGTGGCATCGCAGCTTCGAACCCAAGATAATTGCACACTGTGACCACATACTTGGCTATGATCGGTGAAGGGGCCTGCAATTAGATACTACCGTGCGTGCTGTGTGCAGAAAATCAGCAAGTCGATAAATTTTTCAAAGGGATTCATCGGCGATCGTGTTCATAGAGTCAATTACATTAAAGCAATAACAATTGCAACCGATTCGGCTACGACGTGTCCAAGCAAGGTACCTGTACGGTTGGATTTGCGGATTGATTACAACTTGGACAACCAACATAATTAGCATGGCTAATTACCATTTGTGGTGCCAATTACGACTACGGGATTATTTTTCCTCGACTCAAGCTATTTTTCCTTCTATTCTTCCACTGCACGGTGTCGGGTGACGATGCTCATGAACTGCTTGATATTCAAGAATTTCGTGCACTTCAGACATGCATATCAGTCATGGAAGGAAATTTTGCATCTTTAAATGAAAACATGACTTAATTATCTACGTTAGTGATACAATTCATGCAACAGCATTCCAAGGGTCCTGCTGACACGCACATGCATGAGCACGTTGCTACACAAGGGCAAGGCCCTTCTGATCATGGACAAGGTCCATCTACCGATGCTTTGCACACTCTCACTTCAAAAGAGGTGGATGAGTTGTTGAAAAACACCAAACCACCGACTTTTAAGGGAGTAGACCGAGATCGCAATAAGGATGCAATGAATATCTTTCTCAGCAAGTGGGATGGAATTCACGCCTTACGGCGTACTCCAGACGAAGTTAGAGCACTCCAAACAAGCTTAACTCTGGAAGGGAATTCCTACAAGTGGTGGATGTCTCTCAAGGAGAAGAATATCATACCACAGAGTTGGGCATCCTTTGAGACTATGTTTTGCAAAGAATTCTTGCCTACAAATGAGGCAGATTGGAATTGGACGGCTTGGGACACGTGTTCCATACACCAATACCCATCGTTACTTGAATATACATCTCACTATCGGGATGTTATCCTCAAGTTGGAAGGACTAGACACCTTTCAGCAAGTACGTGGGTTTATCCGCAGTCTGACGCCAGAGCTAAAGAAGCACGTCGAGACTCAAGACCCTAAAACACTTGAGGAAGCCATAGTGAAAGTACACATTCATAATGATCCAAGTGAAAAGAAATCACATAATAATCACATGCCTGCTAATACACATGGTAATACATGCACACCATATGGGCACAATAAAAGGAAATTTATAGTAGCCAATTCTGAAGCAGCTAAAAAACCCAAGGGGTCCAGAGATCCTCTCTCTCCTGAGGACTTTGATAAGGCTAAGAAAGAGAAATTATGTTTTCAATGCTTGGGAAGCGGTCATGGCAAAAAGGATTGTCCCAAGGGAAATCTGCTTCTCATGGCAAGGAGAAAGCAGTGCACATGGTGCAACTGCTGCCTCTTGAGTCTTCCTCACGATTCTCTACATTGGAAGTAACACACATCGAGGTGGTGCATGAATGCTGTCTCACAGCTTCCATGTGGCAATAGACCTTTGGACCACATGAGTTAGTACATATGCATGGATCTTTGCAAGGGCACAAGGTGCGCATCTTGGTAGATGACGGTGCTACCTTCAATTTCATTAATTATGGATTGGTGAAAAAACTCAAATTGCCTCAAACTCTGAGTACCCACCGCTACAAGGTCGCAATGATGAATGGACATGACGCCGAAGTCTGGGATACTCAAGTTCGAGTCGTACCGTTGGAAGTACAAGGCTACTCCACATCCTTGGATTTTCAGGTTATGAACATGGAGAGGGCAGACGTAGTCCTTGGTAGGGAATGGTTGCATAGCCTAGGACCATCACTGAAGCGTAGCTATGAGCACAACAGCTTGATGTTTGAATCCCATGGCGCACATGTATTGTTGTTAGGAGAGAAGGATGTACCTTCTTCACCACTGATATGTACGGTTGAGCTTATACAACTCGTTTCTGATAATAGAATAGATCAAGTTTTATTGTGTTACTCATTGTCTCATTTTCTCTCTAACATTGAATATGTTTAACATTCCTCAACGCCGCATGTTTCTCTCTCATCTCTTCCACCAATGGCTACTTCCCAACAAGCAAAGGTTGCTAGTGATTTAAAAATTTTATTAAAGGAATTTCACAATGTTTTTCCTAAAGATTTGCGATCAAGATTACCGCCGACACGATCGGTGCAACATAGCATCAATGTGGTTGCAGGCAGTAAAGCATCCTACCACATGAGCTGCTCTGAAGTTGCTAAGGTGAAACGTCAACTTGCTGACTATCTTAGCAGAGGGTTTATCCAACCCAGTTCTTCACCATGGGCTTCTCCTATCCTATTAGTGAAGAAAAAAGACGACAGTATGCGCATGTGCGTAGACACCATGGCTTAAATGCGGTTACTGTTAAGAACAAGTACCCATTGCCACGCGTGGATGAGTTGTTCGACAAACTCACTCATGCTCGTCTTTTTACGAAAATAGACTTACGGTCAGGTTATCACCAAGTACGTATTTGACTTGCTGATATACCCAAAACTGCATTCTGAACAAGGTTTGACACTACGAGTTTTTGGTTATGCCTTTTGGGTTAACCAATGCGTCCGCAACATTCATAACACTTATTGATAGTGTCTTGAAGCCGTACTTGGGCAAATTTGTCATCGTTTTTCTCGATGACATTCTAGTATACAGTGCTTCTGAAGAAGAACACTTACAATATCTGAGGCAGATGTCCGAATTGTTACGAACAAATCAATTATATGCCAAGGAATCTAAGTGTGATTTTTTGAAGGAAGAAATTCACTATCTTGGGCATGTTATTTCAGCTACTGGCCTACATATGGATCAATACAAAGTGGATACAATTCGGCAGTGGCCTTCTCCTAAAAATCTGGAAGAGTTACAGATTTTTTTAAGGATTTGCAGGTTTTTATCGAAGGTTCATTAAAACTATGCTAATATTGTTGTTCCCATGATGGACCAACTAAAAGGCAAAGGAAAAGCTTTTCCATGGGGACCCGCTCAACAGCATAGTTTTGATACGCTCAAGGATGCATTAGCTACAGCTCCAATACTAGCTATTGTAGATCCTTTGAAACCATTCATTTTGGAAACGGATGCCAGTGACCGTGCTATTAGAGCAGTCCTGTTACAAGACGGGCGGCCAATTGCATTTGAAAGAAAGAAGCTTGATGCAGCACATCAAAACTACTCTGCTTATGAACGCGAACTCTATGCAATAGTGTCTACCTTGAAAACATGGAGACACTATTTGTATGGTGCTCAGTTTGAGGTTGTGTTTGACCATGAAATCATCAAATGGTTTACACAACAAACCGATTTGAAGGGTCGAAAAGCCAGGTGGGTTGAGATTCTTCAGGAATATGACGCCAAGCTCCGGTATAGTAAAGAACGATACAATGTGGTGGCTGACGCTCTTAGTCGTATGGCAGAGATCAATTCGCTCTTGTTCACGGAACTTCGTAGTGAATTTTTGGATTCTCTAAAGGGAAAATATGAGCAAGATGATGCATATTCCAAAGTGTGGAGCCATGTATAGAGGAGGGATCCTTCTCACTCCAATGATGGTATTGTAGCGTTAACCTCCACACATAGTTCTCCTCTACCGAGTGATGAACTGCAGTGATGGAAGCATTTCACCATCGACAATGGGTACCTACTCCATAAGGGGAGAGTTTGTGTACCGATGGACACAGACATTAAGCGCCAAATTCTTTATGAATGTCATGATAGTCCAAGTGCAAGGCACCCTGGTATTAGAAAGACTTATTCTCTCGTACGATGACAGTTTTACTGGCCAGGTTTACATGGCTTTGTTCAAGATTATGTCTTGCATTGCCAAAAATGTCAGGTTAACAAAGCAGAGGGCCTGAACGTAGGAGGACTCTTACATCCTTTGGAGATTCCCAATGGTAAATGGGAAAGTATCTCTATGGATTTTATTGTGGGTTTACCAACCACTGTACGAGGTCATGACTCGGTATGGGTGGTCCTAGACTGGTTGACTAAACTATGTAAGTTTATTCCAACCAAATCAACAATTAAGACTCCAAAATTAGCCAAGTTATTTGTGGACAACCTATACAAGTTGTATGGTTTGCCAAGTAACATTGTCAATGATCGTGATCCCAAGTTGAACAGTCATTTTTGGAGGGCTGTGTTTAAACGATTGGGTACACAACTAAACCTCAGTACAACCGATCATCCAGAAACGGATAGTCAAACTGAACGAGTTAACTAAGTGCTAGAGGATATGCTACGCTCGTATGTTAGCAATAAACAATCAAACTGGGAAGAATATTTACCTCTTCTTAAGTTTGCCTACAGTAGTGCTAAGCATGTCACGACTGGATTTAGTCCTTTCATGCTCATGTATGGTTTTCAACCTAGGTCACCTGTTACGGTGGGGTTGGCAACCGAAAAACTCCAACAGGTTAAGGATTTTCTCCAAGACCACATGGATATGCTGAAACTCGCTCGTTAGAACGTCCGACAAGCGTAGGATCGGTATAAGAAGTACGTTGATGAGAAACATCGGCAAGTTACCTTTGAGGAATGGGAGGAAGTATTTTTAGGTGTTCCAGAGCATTCAAAAGTCTGAAAGCTCGGCCAACACCTAAATTATCTCCACGATATTGTGGGCCTTTCAAAATACTCAAGCGAGTGGATGATCGTGCCTACAAACTATCGCTACCTACACTTCATCCGGTGTTTCATGTAAGCTGTTTACGTAAGCGGTTACTGTTAGGAAATAAGACGTAGCTAAATAGATTTTTTAGTAGATTACTTAATGGAGAGAGATAGATTTCACACACAAGAGATTATAGAGTAGAGAGAGAGAGAGAGTACACACGATATACGTGGTTCACCCAATGTGGGCTACGTCCACGGGAAAGCAGCCACTCAATGGCTTTAGCACTTCAAAAGAAGAAGTAGTTTACAAAGGGATTAAACCCTTGATAGAGCTCCCGCCTTGCTTCACTCTCACCACCTCACACTCACCTTGTTGCATCAACTTCACACTATGAAATGTGTGTAGAAATGGCCTCCTTTTATAGGCCAAAAGGGCTACCCTCTCTTATGAGAGACAGCCATGTGTAGCCGCCCTTGTGCGAATAAGTCCAAATCGGACCCTCCAATCCGCCCATGTGTGGCCACCCTTGAGAAGACAAGTCCGCTTTTGAATTCAGCCACCGGCCATTGACTTCCGACCACCGGCCACCGGCCATTGACTACCGGCCACCGGCCAACTGACCGGTTGTTTTCCGACCACTTTCCGGCCGCCGGCCGGCCATAATATTCCGGCGAAAAAGGAATATTCCGACCCAAAAAAAAGTATCGGGGACCTCCGCCCCCGAGGCCTCTAAAGTTGCCCCTGATTCTTGTCCGTGAAAATTTTGGTTTCCGGTGAGTGATTTTCCTTCACGCACGATGGCTTCTCCTCATAATGGGGGCCTTACAAATGTGCACTTCTACTACAGAAAATTACAAGGGTAAATCAGGCTCCATACTTAACAATCTCCCACTTGGAGACTGATCTCCAAACCAAACCTGTGACTGCTTTCCATTCTGGCTTCTTATCCTTGAATGCCGATTGAAGATGAGCAAAAGCTCAACTTCTCCTTGTTGACCACCTTTGTAAACATGTCTGCAGGATTTTCACTTGTATGCACCTTTCCTAGCTTTAGTTGTCCCTCTTCCAAAAGAGTGCGTATGAAGTGATATCTCACCTCAATGTGCTTTGTCCTTGAATGAAAGGCTGAGTTCTTCGCAAGATGGATAGCGCTTTGGCTATCACTGTACAAGACACAATTGTCTTGTTTGAATCCAAGCTCTTCTAAGAATCTGTGAAGCCACAGAATTTCTTTGCTTGCCTCCGTCATTGCTACATACTCTGCTTCCGTGGTAGAAAGTGAAACCACTTTCTGCAGCTTTGAAACCCAACTTACTGTTGTGCCTCCAACCGTGAACACATAGCTAGAAGTGCTCCTTCGAGTATCTTTGTCACCTGCCATATCTGCATCAGCATACCCTTCTAGAAAAATATCAGTTCCTCCAAAATACAAAGCATTTGTTGTTGTCCCTTTTAGATACCTAAGTATCCACTTCACAGCTTGCCAATGCTCTTTACCTGGGTTGTCCATGAACCTACTCACAACTCCCACTGCATGTGCAATGTCTGGCCTTGTCCAGACCATACCGCTGCAGCATATGGAACTTTAGACATATAGGCTATCTCCTCTTGTGTCTTTGGACACATATCCTTTGTTAGTTTAAAATGACCAGCCAAAGGTGTAGAAACTGGTTTTGCATTTTGCATTGCAAACCTTTCTAGTACCTTCTTGATGTAATCTTCTTGAGATAGCTTTATTGTCTTCTTCGTCCTGTCCCTTGATATTTTCATACCAAGTATCCTCTTTGCAGCACCTAAATCTTTCATTGAAAAAGATTTGGACAGCTCCTCTTTTAGGTCTTTGATGTCCTGCATGTTAGCACTTGCAATCAACATGTCATCAACATACAACATTAGGATGATGAATTTCCCATCTCCCAAATTCTTCGTGTAGACGCAGTGATCCGAGTTACATCTTGTGAATCCATGATCCAACATCCATCGATCAAACTCCAAGTACCATTGTCTTGATGCTTGCTTTAAACCATACAAGCTCTTCTTTAATCTGCAAACCATTTTCTCCTTACCTTTTACTTCATACCCCTTTGGTTGAAGCATGTAGATTTTCTCCTCTAAGTCACCGTGAGGGAATGCCGTATTTACATCCATTTGCTCGAGATTTAGATCATGAGCAGCCACAAGGCTTAAGACAAGCCTAATTGAGTTCATTTTTACAACAGGAGAAAATATTTCATTGAATTCAATACCTTTCTTTTGACAAAAACCTTTTACCACAAGCCTAGACTTGTACCTTTTCTTCCCACCTTCTTCTTCCTTCAGCTTGTACACCCATTTGTTTTGAAGTGCCCACTTACCTTTAGGCAACTCAACCAACTCCCATGTTTGGTTGCGGTGTAGTGAGTCCATCTCCACTTGCATGCTCTTCGTCCATTCTTCTTTGGATTCATGTTGCATAGCTTCTTCGTATGATTCCGGATCTCCAGAATTTGAGATCAAGAGATGGTTGAAGGAAGGAACAAACCTTTCTGGAGGTCTACTTGCTCTTGTAGATCTTCAGGGAATAGGTTGAGGCTCCTCATTTGGTTGACGTTGTTGCACATTATTACCGTTTGCAGTCCTTGAGTCTTCACTGTCCTCAAGCTCCATGTACTCATCACCTGTTTCTTTTGTTTGTTTTCTTTCCAAGTAATCTTTGTACATATTTTGTTCGTTAAAAATTACATCCCTACTCCTTAAGATTTTACCATCTTTAGGATTCCATAGGCGATACCCAAAGTCTCCTTCTCCATAGCCAATGAAGAAACACTTTTTGGACTTTGCATTTGGCTTTGATCTTAGGCTTCTATCTATGTGCATGAAAGCCTCACACCCAAACACTTTGAGAAATGCATAATTCACCGGTTTACCTGTCCATGCCTCTTCTGGAACTCCCCCATCCAATGTCGTTGAGGGTGACCGATTGATTAAGTACACAGACGTACTTACAGCTTCCGCCCAAAGCTCAAGCGGTAGGCCTGCATGTAGCCGCATGCTTCGTGCTCGTTCCATGATTGTCTTGTTCATCCTTTCCGAAATCCCATTTTGTTGAGGTGTCCTTGGGGTTGTCCTTTGCCTCCGAATGCCATTGCTAGCACAAAAGCTTTCAAAAGCTTGGCTGCAATATTCGCCTCCATTGTCAGATCTGAGGCATTTAACCTTGGTACCTGTTTCATTCTCCACAAAGGCTTTCCACCTTTGAAATATGGAAAATACATCGGATTTATTCTTCATGACATAAACCCATGTTTTTCTGGTCGCATCGTCTATGAATGTTACATAGTACAATGGCTGGTAGAGATAGTCTTCAATCTGCATCTTCCAATGTTGGTAGTTTTTGCCGTTGAACTTCTCAATCTTGAGCTTCCCTTCCTCCGCCATAACTCCCACTCAATTCAAGGAATCCTTTCCTTGAGATAATTTAGCTACGAGCAAACCTTGCTCTGATACCAGTTGTTAGTAAATAAGACGTAGCTAAATAGATTTTTTAGTAGATTACTTAATGGAGAGAGATAGATTTCACACACAAGAGATTATAGAGTAGAGAGAGAGAGAGAGAGTACACACGATATACGTGGTTCACCCAATGTGGGCTACGTCCACGGGAAAGCAGCCACTCAATGGCTTTAGCACTTCAAAAGAAGAAGTAGTTTACAAAGGGAATAAACCCTTGATAGAGCTCCCGCCTTGCTTCACTCTCACCACCTCACACTCACCTTGTTGCATCAACTTCACACTATGAAATGTGTGTAGAAATGGCCTCCTTTTATAGGCCAAAAGGGCTGCCCTCTCTTATGAGAGACAGCCATGTGTATCCTCCCTTGTGCGAATAAGTCCAAATCGGACCCTCCAATCCGCCCATGTGTGGCCACCCTTGAGAAGACAAGTCCGCTTTTGAATTCGGCCACCGGCCACCGGCCATTGACTTCCGACCACTGGCCACCGGCCAACCGATCGGTTGTTTTCCGACCACTTTCCGACCGTCGTCCGACCATAATATTCCGGCGAAAAGGAATATTCCGCCCCCGAGGCCTCTAAAGTTGCCCCTGATTCTTGTCCGTGAAAATTTTGGTTTCCGGTGAGTGATTTTCCTTCACGCACGATGGCTTCTCCTCATAATGGGGGCCTTACAAATGTGCACTTTTACCACAAAAAATTACAAGGGTAAATCAGGCTCCATACTTAACAGTTACATGGGGACGACAATGTCATTGGCCAACAGATTCTGGTCGATATCGTTGAACCTCCTACCTTACCGCATGAACCTAAATGAATTGTGGACTATCATGATTTACATACACGTCATCATGTACGTTGACAAGCTTTAATCAAGTGGAAAGGTCGACCTGAGGAAGGTGCCACTTGGGAAAACATTAGTATTCTTAAGAAGAAGTTTCCCACTTTTGTTTTCAAGGACGAAAACTCTTCCTTAAGGGGAGAGTAATGTCAGGACAACGGCAAGGCCAGGGAGTCATGGAATGGGCCAAGGGCCGAACTAGGCAATGTGGAAAGGGAATCCAACTAGGGCAAAGGGCTAGGAGCTTGGCCTATATAGTGGGAGGTTGGGAGGTGGATTCCAGGCTCTAGTCGCCCCTAGGCATTACACAAGCACCTTAGTCATCAAGCACGACAAGGACCTCAAGCACCTTAGTCATCAAGCACGACAAGCACCTCAAGCATCTTAGTCATCAAGCACCACAAGCACCTCAAGCACCTTAGTCATCAAGCACCACAAGCACCTCAAGCTTAGGTTGGGTTCCCACCTCAAGCTCAGCCCTAGCTTGCCTAAGGTCAAAGGACTCTTAACACTAACCATTGGAGGTCTTTAATGAAGCTACCTTAAGGTCTTTTAAGCTCCATTAGATGCGCGTTGCTCTTTGATAGACTACCTCCTTTTGGACCCCTATTGAGATGTAACCATCTCTCCTCTTGGTCCCCTGTTGAGGTAAGTCTAGAAGCACTTATTGTACATTTTCTCTTTGATAGACAATCTCCTTTTGGACCCCTATTGAGATGCAACCATCTCTCCTTTTGTCCCGTGTTGAGATAGGTCTAGAAGCACATGTCTCTATTCTAACTCTTGTTCCCATTTATTCTCTCACATTAAATGATCAGTTTAATATGAGAAAATCATTTGGTAAAGTTAGATATTAGATTTTATGACAAGGAGAGATCTCAAGCTCTTGCAAGCGCACACACACACACACACAGAGATGGTTCTTCTTCACTTACTCAAGATAAGAGGTCTACATAATATAAGGCCAACAACAATGTAAAAGGAAACCAATACAATGGTTTAGTGTGAGCCTCTAGTGAGTGAGGTGAATGGATAAGTGTTCCATCACTCTGGTAGGTAGATCAACACGGTGTGGTACAATTGTAGTATCATTGGCAAAGATATGTGTATCCACCAAGGCGTGCCAGTGATGATGACGGCTCCTCAAGAATAGGTGGTACATGAGTAGAACCTGTGGTAGAGGGTGGCATCACAGAAAGGGATCATCCTCAGTGGAGGCTCCCAATGGATGATGAGAATGGGAGCCTCCTCCCCCTCTTATGCCTTCCACTCCAGCTCTTAAGCACCTCATCTTTCTCAATGGGAGACCCATTTGTGGGTGGAAGTGGTTGGCCGCCTAACTAGAGCCGTATCACTCGAGAAAACTTTCATTTTGCCCAATGACTAGCTTGGGACAAGTGGTACACTAAAATCCTTACTCATCTTGCCTTGCCAACACATAAAGAAGAGCTTGAGTTGTGATGATAATAAATTTTCAATAGTAGAAATATCGAAATAGGTTTGCGGCAAGCATGTGCATTTTACAGAGTACCTCTATCATCCAAATATTGTTAGTAATGGGAGTGTTATCGCCACACAACAATATGAATGGTTTATAGAGATTGATTGATTGGTTGTGTGTATGCACTCAACATAGACTAATTGATTGATTGGTTGTGTGTATGTACTCTGCATAGACTAATTGATTGATTGGTTGTGTGTACATATGTACTCAACATAGACTGCGGCACTTCATGGCGATCACATTTACAAGCAAGCAAACTTTGTGGCGGAAAATGGCGAGTAGATTTATAGGCAAGCTAACTTCATAATGGAAAATGGTAAGCAGACATCGAGTTGCTTACAGGTGGAAAACTTCATGCTGACCACAGACAGCGAGAAGAACTGCATGCCTTTTCTCTAGAGATGGGCTCTCGACGTACACCTACTCATGAAGGCACACTTCGAGAGAGTGATAGACAATACACTAAAACGCTACCCAACGTGGCACTCATTGGTTGAATAATAATAGCTTTCGGTTATATCTCACCCCGTAGAAGGGGTAGGTAGGTGGTCTTGATAACCCCAAAAAATGAAACAAAGATTGGAGGCCCACTCTACTCCAACATGTGAGGCCTGATCCACTTTTGAGGCAAAAACACAAAAATGTGAATTTTTTTCCAGGGCCCCACTTAAAGGTTGTAAATATGGCCCCTTTACCCTATTACCAAAAAAAAAGTGTGTATGTGAGTTAGGGCAGATCCACATGGGCTAGGATAGAACCCCAGCCAACATCCGTCAGGAAACGCTACCCATGGTTCTCAACTCTGCCGAAATCGGCAGAGCTGGAAAATGCTTCTTCTACCCCCGTCTCGCTGAACAAATAGGTGTTTCGAGCTGGCTCCACTTCACGTAAGAGACAAAATAGATGATGAGTGGCGGGGTTCCACTGATCCGCCCTAAGAAGAGTATCACCATAGGGTAGAGGAGCTAGAAGGCCCAAAAGAGAGACACTTTTTAGAGACATTAATACCCTTAAAATAATATGAGTATGTTCCAATAGTAGTGAAACAAATCAACGCGGCAAGTCGTTGAATCTTCCCACTCGCACGTCTCATAATCGGCTCTCCACCTGCACACAAAAAGAGAGAGAGATTCTCAATACTCGTACACACGTCACTCTCCTCTCAGTTCAGAACATTTATGAAAGCAAACACGATCAGCTCATTAACTAAACAAATTATCATTATCAAATGTGACGCCCCATTTCTTTCCAGGCCTCCAACTTTTCATAAAACACAGAACACAAGTTCAGCCAGTTAAGACCATAGCTCTCGAAGGTGATGCCCCATTAGCTCCACAAAGGCAGGCGCACTGCAAGGCTGAAAAATCCCTATTCTACTTACTCACAAGCAATTAATAATACCAACCATTTATAGCTAGCTTGAGGACCTCCCTTGTTGAGCAAGAAAAGAGAAACCTTGTGCTCTGATACCAATGTAACATTTAATGGCCTAAAAACTTGTGTGTAGCGGAAATTAACATGAACATAGTGGGCATTTCATTAGAATAGATTCCTAATGAGAATTACAAGAGTGCTTGGGTGGAGAGAGAGCAACAAAAAGCATAACACCTAGTTAGATAGCATGAACAATACTTTCAAAAGAGAGAGAAATTAAGCTATTGACAACAGTTGAGGACCGGATTTGCATGGAGCCGGTCCCCCCTCCAAAAGGCTTTGTATTATGGTTTCTCCCATCAAGAGAGACATTGTACAATACAATTCTTTGTGTTCCTTCAAGACTAGCTAGTGCAATGAAGATGAAAGCTTCATGCACTAAGCAAAACACTTATCAACCACAACATCAATTGTTTCCGGTCTCAGACCCAAGACCTCACACACCTTCGAAGATTGTGAGAGCTAGCGGGGTATGAGAGTAGATTGAGAGGAAGAAGGAGTATTCTTATGAGAAAGATGTACATTTCCTCACATAATCACTCATATTAGCATATATAGCTTAGCTTAGTAATTAGCATGGTAGAGGAGATGAGCATGCATTGAAGCTTGGCTCTTGGTTGGATTTGCATCACAAAGCCAAGAGTTGTTCGCGTAGGCCTCCCTTCTCACAAGCTTGGAGTAGGTGGTAAGCTTTCCACTAAAGCTTGAGAAGGAGAGAGAGTCTTCTTTACTTCACACATGAGATTGTGTGAGTGTGTGTGTGTGAGAATGCCTTGCAAAAATCCCCCCCCCCTCTCTCTTGGTCGAGCCCTCTTTCTATTTGCTCATGCTACCCTCCCATTGGACCTCCCTAGGGCTAGCCAATGACAATTAAGCAGCATAAGTGATAGCCTTCTGACATGTGTCCCCCTTTCCCCTTTTGTGAGAGCTTTAGGTAATTTAATAATTCAACTAAACTCTCATTGGACCCCTTTGCCTCCTGGCCAATAGGAATCAAGCAAGCCATTGGGCTGCTGAATGCTCATTGGACCCCTTGGGAGATTGTCCAATAGTCTTCTAGAGGGCTTAATTCTCATTGGTTCTTTTATTAAGTGTTTTTAAATTAATTAAACTAGATTTACTCTAGCCTAATTCTCATTGGTCCACCTCCAAGGCCATCCAATAGGAATTGGGTACACCTTGTGGGCATCTGGGCTAGGGAGCTGACATGTGTCCCTCATTCCCTTTGTGTAAAGGGAGCTGTGTGTGTGTGTGTGTGTGTGTGTGTGTGTGTGTGTGTGTGTGTGTGTGACTTTCTCTCTCATCCCCTACAAGCAAGGCTCGCCTCCTCCTATGTAGGGATTTGTAAAGACTTTTGGGACACACACAAAGCATCCAATTCCCCCCATGGTTGACCTTTGGACACAACCTTTGAATTTTGGAACCTTAGCATTTTGGAAGTCTTAATGGGCTGAACCTTAGGGTCTTTTTAGCCCATTTTTGCACATGGCTCTTTTGCAGATGGCCCCCCCTTTGGATCCCTATTTTCCCTCCTTTGGATCCCTATTGTGGCCGGTCTGCTAGCTTAACCAATATTCTAGCTTTTTCTCTCCTGGCACTTCCCCATATTAAATGATCAGTTTAACATGAGAAAATCATTCAGGAGAATTAGATATTGATTATTATGACATTACCTCTCTCTTGAAATCATAGTCGTCCTCGACCATGGGGTAGAGAAGATAAAGCATATTCATTAGTCCTTTTCTTAGCGGGTAGAGGATCCCTATGTTACCCTACGACATCATTCCACAATAGATGACTAGTCCATTTGGCGCTTGAGAGCCTGAGGCTGCCGCAAGCATGTCTGCACATTAGTCCTATCAATCTTCCATAGTAGAGTGACAAGATACTTGGTGTTTGGGAGACGTCGTCTCCACAAACTTGATCTAAGCATGCATACTACTTCATTTTTGTGCACAATAAAGAAAAAGAGAGTCTTATAAGACAAAAACTTTGTTCATTTTTAACATTTTGTACATTTGCTTACTCTTGGGAAGCATTGTAAGCATTGACAAGGTTTAGGTTATCCTTTAATTGTATGCCTTGCATCCATCTAGCATCTTCAAAAGAATAATTTTTAAATTTAATAAGATATCGTCGAATAGTCTTACCGCCTCTTAGTACCTTGTCTTCATGTCGGAGAATGGACTCGGGTTGCAGCACCTCTTCTTGGTCCTCGATCTCCGGTGGGTCTTCAGTAGTTGGTTCTTGAGGTGGCTCTCCTTTGTAAGGCTTTAATAGGCTCACATGAAAAGCATTGTGTATGAGCCAATTATTGGGCAACTTGAGTTGATAGGCCATCTCATTGATTGGCCTAAGAATCTGGAAGGGACGATAGTACCTTTTTGCTAGTTTAGCATAGTACTTTTGGTGTCCCGTAGGATTCTTGCCCGTTGTGTGCCTTAATCGAGCCTTGGGAAATTTTAATAAGACCCAATCATTTTCTTTAAAGGCTTGGGATCTTCTGTGCTTGTCAGCAGCAGCCTTTTGCCTTTGTTGTGAGATAGAGATAGCATCCTTAATCTTTTGAAAAGATTCTTGTAGGTCTCGGCTATACTCATCTGCAGCGAAGATCTTCCCATGTACCTTAAGTAGCAAGGGACTTTTTTTATCTTCCCTCAGTTACCTCGAAAGGTGCTTTTCCCGTGGAAGTATGTACAATGTTATTGTAAGCATACTCCACTAAGGGTAAGTACTTCTCCCATTGGGATCTTTGATCTACTTCCGTTACATAGACTTTTAGTAGATCGAGAATTGTTAGGTTAGCTATTTCACTTTGGCCATCCATTTGTGGATGATAGGCCGAAGAGAAGTTTAGCCTTGTCCCTAAATTCTCAAAGAGACCCTTCCAAAAATTAATGGTCATTCTAGGATCTCTATCCGACACTATGGACATTGGCAAGCCATGGTACTTGAAAATTTGTGAAATGAAGAGGGTTGCCATTTGATGGGCTTTCATAGTCTTTTTGACAGGTATAAAATGAGCTTGTTTACTTAACCTGTCTACTATCGTCCATATTCCCGTATTCCCATGGATAGACTTAGGCAATCCAAAGATAAAATCCATGGATATGCTCTCCCATGGTGAATTAGGGATTGGCAAGGGTTGAAGCAATCCAAGTTGCTTCCCTCTATCAAATTTTTTCTTTTGGCATACGACACATTTAGAAACATACTCTTGTGTGTTCACTTTCATGGTAGGCCAATAGAAATATGTTTCAATTCCCTTTAAGGTAGACTGAATCCCTCTATGCCCCACATAAGGAGGAGCATGAGATTCATACATTACTTTCTCACGTAGTGAGTTAGTAACGCATAGTCTATTTCCATAGACAAGATAACCATCTTGTAAAGTAAATGGTTCTTCTTTCTTCCCTAATGCAAGGGCTGAAATCACATCTCTAAAATCGGGATCAATAGCATACTCATCTATCATTGAAGATAGATCATTGTGAGTTTCTATGGAAACCGCATTCACTCTCGGCCGTCTTGAGAGTGCATCAGCTACTTGATTATGCTTGCTAGCAATGTGAGCAATATGAAAATGAAATTGCGAAAGGAAATTTTCCCACCTCGTTTGTTTGTCGGAGAGCTTGGTCTGCGTCATGAAGTACTTAAGACTTTGGTGATTCGTTCGCAGAATGAAAGGAGTCCCCAATAAATAGTGCGTCCATGAGTCTAAGGCATGTAGAACTGCAAGGAGTTCCTTTTCATATATGCCTAGAGCTTGCTCAACAGGATCGAGCCTTCGACTTTCATAGCCTATGGTGTGCCCTTCTTGAAGCAAAATAGCTCCAAGGCAATCACCACAAGCATCACATTGGACCTCAAATGGTTTTGAGAGATCCGGTAGTGTAAGCACAGGTTGAGAGATGAGCTTTTCTTTAAGCTTTTCGAAATCATTGTTCTCCTTAGCAAACCATGTATACCTAACGCTTTTCTTTGTTAGGTCATGTAATGGTCCCGCAATTTGTGAGAACTTAACTATGAAGCGTCTATAGTATGCACACATACCTATAAAGCTTCTTAGTTCATGAAGATTCTTTGGTTTAGGCCATCCTTTTATTACCTCTAACTTTGATGGATCCATTTGGATGCCATCTTGAGAGATAATGTGACCTAAATACTAAATCTCTTGCAAGAAAAATTCACTTTTCTTTCGATCAACATAAAGTTTATTCTCTCTTAAAACTTGAAATATTACCTGGAGGTGTTGCTTGTGTTTGTCTAATGAATTAGAGTAGATGATAATATCATCAAAGAACACTCCAGTGAAGGTTCGATGAGGCCTGAACAGCTTCTCCATCAAGCGGTTGAATGTAGCTGGTGCATTGGTCAAGCCAAAAGGCATGACAATGTATTCGTAAAGACCAAATGTGGTACGAAATGCAGTCTTTACAATGTCTTGATCAACTATCCTTATTTGATGATAGCCACTTTTTAGGTCAATCCTACTGAAGTAGGTCGATCCTTGTAGCTTATCAAATAGGTCTTCTACCCATAGAACGGGAAACCTATTCTTGATAGTGATCTTATTTAGTGCTCTATAGTCGACACACATACGATATGTGTCGTCTTTCTTTTGCACTAATAGCACAGGTGAGCAAAATGGAGATGAGATAGGTCTAACCATGCCCTTCTCAACTAACTCAGGCACTTGCCACATAATCTCCTCTTGTTGAGCTTGAGAAACTCTATAAGGAGGTTTGTTAGGCGGTGAACTTCCTGGAAGAAGTTCAATTGCATGGTCATCATTACCTTGTTTAGGAGGTAGCTCGATGTCGTCAATAAAGACATCTTTAAACCCCTTGAGAAAATTGGATAACTCTAATTCCTTTTGGTTGCTTTTATTTTCTTTTGCTAAAGCATAAGGTTCATTTTGAGAATCTTTAAAAAAAATCATGTACACGGAAATAGAGCTCTTTATTGACTTGTTGAAAGCTGGTGTATGTACAATGGGGATAGTGTTACCCATTTCCTTAGCATCTATATACATGTCTTTTTCCCTAAACTTAAAGGAGATCCTCCTTTCAGGGAATTTAACATTGGCAGCCAGGCGGTCAAACCATTGCTTGAGAGGAGAGATAAAGAAGTCCTCTTTGTCCACATAGCTTTGGACATGAAGCCTCAATTTCCTGATTAAGGGAGTGACTGAAGCTTCTTGCCCCTTGAAAGCACTATCTGTGGGTAGAACATCTCTCATCTCATAGGCTTGTATGCCTAGCTTGGTGGCCAACTCTATAGATATAAAATTGTGAGTAGAACTAGGGTCAAAGAGAATAAAAGCATCATGTTCTCTTACCTTTCCCCAAGCATGGCATAGAGGAGATCCTTTGTGGTGAGTTTGGTGAGTCTCCTCCTCTTGGATTTCAACCAAGGTAGCTCTAGGAGGATCTTGGCGGTTGTTCTTTTGGTGACAAGCACGGTACGCATGCCCTTGTTCGCCGCACTTGAAACACTAGTTATCCTTGCGATAACGCTCAAGCTCTTCAGGAGAGAGTTTTTTTTTACCTTTGTAAACTCCCTTCTCTTTAGCTTTGTTGGAGTTTACCTTAGGAGACTTTTGGACATTGTCCTTCCCCTTAGGCTCGTTGGAACCCTTGTTTTCCGTGGGCTTATTATTTCTTTGAGTCCCCCATTTGGAAATTGATTCGAGAGGCCACCATAGTATGGTGTATTAGCGCTGATATGGTACGTGGCCTTTGGGATTTGACATACTCCGCCATTTCTTCGGTTAAGCCCGCACAAAATTGTTGATTTTTCTCTCCAAAGTCCAACTTTTTGAAGACAGTGTCTTTGAGTTGTAGGTCCCAAAACTTGTCTACATATTTGTGGATGGATTCATAGGGAGAGAGCTTTAAGCTTCGCCATTTGGTGAGTACTTTGTCTTTGGCATCGGTGGCCAAAAACTGCTTCATAATGGAAGCTCTTAAAGCTTTCCATGTTCGTGGAGCTTCACCGTTGGCTCGTAGGCTAGACCACCATTGCCTGGCAGACTTTTGAAAGTGCATAGCTACATGGCGTAGTTTAGAGGACTCCATGAAGCCCTCATCCCCGAACGCCGCATCAAATTGTTGGATAAAGGCCAAGACTTTGTCCGTAGCACCAAAGGTGCCATCATAGGTAACGAAAGAGATGCTCTTCCCCCCCTCTTTGAACTTCTTGAGCTTGGATGACCTCTTCCACGCAGCATAGGATTTCCTATGGCCTCTTCTTTTTGATGGTTCAAAGGTTGCACCATCACTAACTTCAGAAGGTGAAGAATTTGAGGAAGGTGGAGAAGAGGGTGACCTCTTTCTCACCTTTTTCTTGTCTTGATCTTTGTTGTCTTCACCATCACTTTCATAAGAGGAAGATGATGAAGAAGATGGAGAAGAGGGTGTCCTCTTTCTCGCCTTTTTCTTCTCTTGCTGTTTATCATCCCACTTTGAATTATGGTGTGGAGAAGGGTGCGATGGTCTTCTCTGCTTTGGTGGTGATGGAGAGCGTTTAGCCCGCCGTCTTTGTGGAGCCATCTCCGCCGAGGTGGCAGGAGACTCACTTCTTTCTCGTTCCTTCGGTGTAGGCTCTTGATTTCTCCTTTGGGAAGGAGATGCATCATCAAGAAGTAAATTATTGAGCCCTTCGTATGGATTCTCTTCTTCTTCTCGAATAGGAGAGAGACCTCTTTTGGAAGTCTCACAAGGAGGCTTCCTAGGTGTTCTCTCGTCATGGTGATGAGCTTGAAGAATCCCATGAGCACGAAGCTGCCGTTGCACTTCACTTTGGAGAGATGGATTGCCCATGGCTTGTTGAAGCTTAGAAACGAGATAGTTAACAAGCATCGGGGCATCATTAGTAGCTTGCTCATTAGCAAAATCAAAGCTATCAACATTAATTTCACTCTCTTTACTATTGTCAGCCATTCTAAGAACTTTTAGGTGTAAATTTTTTAGGTGTACTTTGGCACTTCAAGCCCTAGTTTCTACTCCTCTTTACCCCTTTAGAAAAAGCACTCAAGCTATTGTATCCATGGCTCGAATACCATTAATTGCAAGGAATAGAAGAGAGGGTCGTTCAACACCAAAACAACACCGGCTCCTGTCAATCTTCTAACAGCTCAATAGTGGTTAAGCCGTAGACAAGCCCCGTAGGACTCCACTATTAAGACCATAGCTCTCGACGGTGATGCCCCATTAGCTGCACAAAGGCAGGTGCACTGCAAGGCTGAAAAATCCCTATTCTACTTACTCACAGGCAATTAATAATACCAACCATTTATAGCTAGCTTGAGGACCTCCCTTGTTGAGCAAGAAAAGAGAAACCTTGTGCTCTGATACCAATGTAAAATTTAATGGCCTAAAAACTTGTGTGTAGCGGAAATTAACATGAACATAGTGGGCATTTCATTAGAATAGATTCCTAATGAGAATTACAAGAGTGCTTGGGTGGAGAGAGAGCAACAAAAAGCATAACACCTAGTTAGATAGCATGAACAATACTTTCAAAAGAGAGAGAAATTAAGCTATTGACAACAGTTGAGGAACAGATTTGCATGGAGCCGGTCCCCCCTCCAAAAGGCTTTGTATTATGGTTTCTCCCATCAAGAGAGACATTGTACAATACAATTCTTTGTGTTCCTTCAAGACTAGCTAGTGCAATGAAGATGAAAGCTTCATGCACTAAGCAAAACACTTATCAACCACAACATCAATTGTTTCCGGTCTCAGACCCAAGACCTCACACACCTTCGAAGATGGTGAGAGCTAGCGGGGTATGAGAGTAGATTGAGAGGAAGAAGGAGTATTCTTACGAGAAAGATGTACATCTCCTCACATAATCACTCATATTAGCATAGCTTAGCTTAGTAATTAGCATGGTAGAGGAGATGAGCATGCATTGAAGCTTGGCTCTTGGTTGGATTTGCATCACAAAGCCAAGAGTTGTTGGTGTAGGCCTCCCTTCTCACAAGCTTGGAGTAGGTGGTAAGCTTTCCATTAAAGCTTGAGAAGGAGAGAGAGTCTTCTTTACTTCACACATGAGATTGTGTGAGTGTGTGTGTGATAATGCCTTGCAAAAATCCCCCCCCCCCCCCCCCCCCCCCCCCCCCCCCCTCTCTCTTGGTTGAGCCCTCTTGCTATTTGCTCATGCTACCCTCCCATTGGACCTCCCTAGGGCTAGCCAATGACAATTAAGCAGCATAAGTGATAGCCCTCTGACATGTGTCCCCCTTTCCCCTTTTGTGAGAGCTTTAGGTAATTTAATAATTCAACTAAACTCTCATTGGACCCCTTTGCCTCCTGGCCAATAGGAATCAGGCAAGCCATTGGGCTGTTGAATGCTCATTGGACCCCTTGGGAGACTGTCCAATAGTCTTCTAGAGGGCTTAATTCTCATTGGTTCTTTTATTAAGTGTTTTTAAATTAATTAAACTAGATTTACTCTAGCCTAATTCTCATTGGTCCACCTCCAAGGCCATCCAATAGGAATTGGGTACACCTTGTGGGCATCTGGGCTAGGGAGCTGACATGTGTCCCTCACTCCCTTTGTGTGAAGGGAGCTTCTGTGTGTGTGTGTGTGTGTGTGTGTGTGTGTGTGACTTTCTCTCTCATCCCCTACAAGCAAGGCTCTCCCCCTCCTATGTAGGGATTTGTAAAAACTTTTGGGACACACACAAAGCATCGAATTCCCCCATGGTTGACCTTTGGACACAACCTTTGAATTTTGGAAGTCTTAATGGGCTGAACCTTAGGGTCTTTTTAGCTCATTGTTGCACATGGCTCTTTTGCAGATGGCCCCCCCTTTGGATCCCTATTTTCCCTCCTTTCGATCCCTACTGTGGCCGGTCTGCTAGCTTAACCAATATTCTAGCTTTTTCTCCCCTGGCACTTCCCCATATTAAATGATCAGTTTAACATGAGAAAATCATTTAGGAGAATTAGAACTTTATTATTATGACACAGCCTAACGCGGACAGCACACGATATGGAGAATGCTCTTCAAGCACGTGAAAATGGGCTCTCCTTACACAAATGCTCATGCAATTCGGCATAAGCAGAGCTGCCATATCCAATTGGGAAGAGGGCAGGACGCAGAAAAAGAAGAAAGGACCATCGTCGGTACTCTCCATGGAAGAGGAGGAAGCATTACTATAGTGGATCTTTTTGAAGTGTGATTTCGGGCATGGAGTCTCAATCATGGATGTGAAGCTAAAAGTAGCGGAGATTTGCCAAACCAGGGAAACATTGTTTACAAAAGGCATTCTTGGAAGAAGTTGGTGGGAAGGATTCAGAAGAAGACACCCAAAGCTGGTCTTTCGAGTCTCTGAAAGCTTGGATCAGTCAAGAGCAACCAGTTTTCGACCAGAGATAGTCAAAACATTGCATGACAACCTTCAAGAGTTGTATAATCAAAATCACTATCCTCACTCACATATTTGGAATGCAGATGAGACCGATTTTCAAGGTTCTAGAGACAAAGGAATGAAGTTACTTGCCAGAAGAGGGACCAAATCTGTTTATGGAATCACTTACGATTCTTGTGAGTGGATGACAGTTTTATGTTGTGTCAATGCAGCCGGGAGTGCTATTCCTGGATATTACATATTTAAGGGCAGTCGGATTAATGGAAATTACATTCAACACTGTGAAGATGGGGCAGTAATGGCCATTCAAAGGAAGGCATGGATGACAGGAGAACTCTTCCAAGCTTGGCTTCAACATTTTGACGATGCTATCTCTCAACAAATGGGTAAACAAAATAGACATCTACTCATTCTTGATGGACATGGGAGTCATGTCTCCTTGGAGGTTGTGGCCAAAGCACACGAAGCAGGCATAGATATAATAACGTTACCAGCACATACCTCACATAAGTTGCAGCCCCTAGATGTTTCTGTTTTCAAATCATTGAAGGTTCACTTCCGCAAGGAGAGAGATATTTGGCAGCATAGGACAACCTCATCTCATGCCAGCAAGTCAGAGTTGGCCTTATTGTCTCAAAAGCTCTAAACTCATCCTTAACCCCGGCCAACATCATGGTTGGGTTCTGTGCAACAGGTATATGGCCACTTAATGCATCAGCAGTAAAGTTTGACGGAATGCCGTGTAATCACATCAACATTACGCAAGAGGGAACAATAGAAATGGATGATGACTTATCTCAAGTTCCTAGCACACCCATGCAAGGAACCATTGAAGAAACCGCGGCTCTTGCCCTAAATTCCATGGCAAATGAAACCCTAGAAGAAGATGGAGCAACCATGCCTTTGGAAGACGAGCTAGCCAATTCCCTAAGCTTCACTCAATTACTACAAGCTGGCGACATTCCAACAAATGTCACCATAGCAACAAAGCCATCCGAGCTCATGGGTGGATACTTTCACCAAAACATTGGAGGTGCTAAGCTATCAGTTGGAGAAAGACCAGAAGGGAATCAAAGCAGAGGCAAGAATATGCCGCAATCTGAGCTCATGGGTGGACATTTTCACCAACACATTGGAGGTGATCAGCTATCGGCTGGAGAAAGACCAAAAGCGCATCGAAGTGGAGGTGAGAATATGATGCAATTTGAGCTCATGGGTGGACACTTTCACCAACACGTTGGAGGTGATCAGCTATCGGCTGGAGAAAGACCAGAAGCGCATCGAAGTGGAGGTGAGAATATGATGCAATATGAGCTCACGGGGGGACACTTTCACCAACACGTTGGAGGTGCTCAACTATCAGCCAGAGCAAGACCAGAAGTGCATCGAAGTGGAGGTGAGAATATGCCGCAATCTGAGCTCATGGGGGGACACTTTCCCCAACACATTGGAGGTGCTCAGCTATCAGCCAGAGCAAGACCAGAAGTGCATCGAAGTGGAGGTGATAATATGCCACAATCTGAGTTCATGGGGGGACACTTTCACCAACTTATTGGAGGTGCTTAGTTATCAGCCAGAGCAAGACCAGAAGTGCATCGAAGTGGAGGCAAGAATATGCCGCAATCTGAGCTCATGGGGGGACACTTTCACCAACTTATTGGAGGTGCTCAGCTATCAGCCAGGGCAAGACCAGAAGTGCAACAAAGTAGACTAGGAAATATGCCTCCAACATCAGAAGTGCAACCTCGGAAAGAGTTTGGGGATGAGAATCAACCTCCATCATTAACCATACAACAAAAGGCTTCCGAAGAACACAACCGTATTACTACAGGTACCAATGAGAGAAGTGTGTGTCAGACAAGAAATCGAGAATCATTCATAGACTACACCAATAGCCTTATTCTTACCTCCTCTCAATACATTGAAAGTATGAGAGCAAAGAACGCTAAGAAAGAAGAAGTTGCCAAAGTGAAAGAGGAGAAGAGATTGGAAAAGGAGAAGAAAAAACTCAACTCAGTTGCTGAGATGGAAGTAGCACGACAACGAAGGGTGGATGCTCAACAAGCCAAGCATGCAAGGAAAGAATGGGAAGCAAAGCAGACCTTATTTCAAGGTAGAATGCGTTCCATTCTATGGGAGCAAGGTTCCCTCGAGGGTTTTCAACTAAGACCACTACACATAGATATGCCATATCATGCTTTTGCCCGCAAGCACCATATGGAGAAGTTGAGAAGATTTCGACAAGTTTATCAACAAAGAAGTCAGTAAAGCCTGAATTTTTGTCTTGATTCAACGCCCATGTATGCAAGAAACCCTTTTTGTCTTATCTCCTTTAGCAAAGCAAACTGTATGGAGAAGCAGAGAAGATTTCGGCAAGCTCATCAATACATACGACATTACAGGCTTAGTTTTTTGTCTTCCTTCAGTCCCATTAACAAATCAAATTGTATACGACACAACCCCTCATGTAAGAAGCTCCATTTTGAGTAATCTTTTAGGAGGTTAATTTATCCACATATAAGTGCATCGAAATTGAGAAAGGTTACGGCATCTTATTTCCTCTCTTGTTTTATTATTTTTTATGATGAATTAAAAAATCATTTACATAATGTCCAAGACATGTATCTCTGTTCAATCCATGTAGCTCGAGTTGTCGTATTGTTGTATTTAATATGTACTATTAGCATGTACGAGTACTGAGTGAGGCTGCTAGAATGCAAAGCCTCACCTGGAAAGAGTACTGCAAAGGCATGTCATGGATGTCAGTTCCGCACCATCTTCCTCTTCTGAGTGCATCAATGAACCCATTTAAATAAGCAGACAACCATGCTTGTGAGTTCTCTTTGCCGTTATGTGAGTGCTCAGTGATTACCATCCGCCTCTGTGTGCACAAAGAAGTGCAAATTAGACTTTCATCAACTGCAAATTATGCGAAAATGAGACTAAAATGTATAAAATTAAGGCAAATTTGTGAGAGTTATTCAGTTACCAGGAGCAATGTAGCCATATGAGCTTCCAAAACCCATTGAAGCTGATTGTGTAGCCCTCGATGCATCCACATGTTTAGCGAGGCCGAAGTCTCCAACATGAGCTTCATTGATGACTGATTTTGGGGTGTCATGGAGGGCATTGCGTATTTGCACTTGGATTGTAGGCCTACTTCTCAGCTGAAGATGAAGATCCAGCCTTTGATGCACTGCGTATTTGCACCATGATTGCAACATGGGATCTGTGAAAAGGCCTTATGAGAAGTGAGCATGTGTGTTTTTACCTTCTTTCTGCACTGGGTGTTACAAAAAGTCTTAAGTGTCTTCAGTGATGGTGAGTAACCTCGTTTGCAATGTATTATGAGACTCCCAAAGTGGGTTGTTGGTTGGAGAAGACGCGAAGCTGGCAGAAGACCAAAGTGGAGAAACCTTTGAAGTTCCTGGGAGATGATGCTAAGGAATTCAAGCCGGAAAGGTTTTTGAAAGGAGGCAATTGTCAGCAAGATACTCCATCAAGCTAATTGCCTTCTGAGCAACATCAACTTCGTGCCTTGTGTTTGTGGCAGCATTTCCACCAGATTCGATGGCTCAAGGTGAAGCTAAGAGATGCTAAGGGATGCAGCTGAAGGGAGGCATTACAAGGGGCGCAAGTGGCACAGGGGGCGGGTGTAATAGCTGACAGTTGTTGCTCGCTATTCTGGCCCACCATTTATGATGACAATGAGGCTCCCCATCCACCCCACTTGTTAGATGACCTGATGGGTTAAGGTGAAGCTCAAGATGGTGCAAGGGATGCGGTGCAACGGTAATACCAAGGGTGCAACTGGCGTAGAGCCGACAGGTTTGCCACCAGGGAATGCCGTTGCTGCTTGCTTCTCATAGGGGCGTGCAAAAATTGGTTCAGCAACTGCTCGTAAAAGGAGTTGGTGAGGATTTTTAAAGAAATGCAATAGTCCGTATAATGGTACCTGCCCAAACATGTTTTGGAGATTTACTAACTGTCTGAGGGGGGCGGGCCCGGCTCACTTCTCACCCCCATTTTAGTTAAAAAGAAAATAAAAAACAGCTTAAAAAAACCTCTTATGAGTAGTGCCAAGTCATCATCTTACCTCCACATGTTCACCAACACATGGCAATCCTACCTCAGATTTGAAATCATCCAACAATTTTAGCCTTTTTTTTAGCTCCCAATTTGACCGTCCCTATATTGGCTAAGTTTTGAGTTCAAAACTCCCCAACAACGTTCAAAATTCTCTTCCTCGTCTGCTCTCTCTCTCTCTCTCTCTCTCTCTCTCTCAAACTCGACTACAGCTGCTTCTGGAATCCGAACCTGTAACTCCGCAGGATACGAACCTGTACCTCTGTCAACTCAAAAAGACACAGAGCAGCGGTATAAGCACAGCAGCAGGTCTCTCTCTCTCTCTCTCTCTCTCTCTCTCTCTCTCTCTCTCTCTCTCTCTTTGCATGCATTGAGATGGCTTGCAGCACAAAAAGGTTTCGGCGGACCATTCTGGTAATGAGCATGATCTTCTCTGAAGAAGAGTGTCAGGACACCTTGTTAGAGAGTCAAGCTCTGCATATCTAAAAGATATGCTTGCATGCATACATACACATGTTGATCCAACATGCATAACTAAAGAGCCAATGTGCTCAGAGTATGTACGTTCAAAGTAGGCAATGCTGCGTGTAGCGTGTTTTTGCCTTTTAATGGCATCTACAAACATGTTGCAAGCCATGTAAAGAGTTGTTACATTGTCTTTATTGTCGTGGACGCAGGAAAAGATTATGTTCTTCGAGATTAGTATGAAGCGCCTTATTGTCTTGCAGCCCAAGCATTTGTACACCCAGCAGTGCGAATTTCTGCCTGTGCTACTGACTCAGTTGATCTTGGAAGTCAATAAAATGAAGTGCAGTGAGGATCACGGGTTTTATGTTACGCCTACAACCTTCAAAGACATAGGGCAAGGAAGAGTGCGTAGCATCACGGGGGCTGTTGCCTTTCCTGTGGAGTTCAATTGCATTGTTTTCAAGCCTTTCAAAGGGCAAATTCTGGAGGGTGAGGTCAAGAGGGTATACCGAAGTGGTTGTTTTTTATCATGTGGGCCTCTAGATGATGTATTCTTGCATGAAGCAATGATGAGCGGCTGTCGATTCTTTCAAAATGAAGGTACAGAGTCTGCCTGTTTCAAGAATGAAGATGAGGGATTTGAAATACGGGCAAAAACTATTCTACGTGTTCGATTGATTGGTGTCAAGTGGGTTGAGGACCAGTGCACTTTTAAATCCCTTGCAAGTATCAATGGGGACTACTTAGGGCTGTGCTTTGTATAGTTTTTCAATCGAAAGCCAAACTTATGTAGTCTTTGTGAATGGAAGCAACTTAATGTTTGCATAAACCATCTGGTTATGTGATTACACACATCAAGACTGTTTATAAGGAGATGTATTTGAAATCAATCAAGTGTCACATGCTCAAAGTCTATGTGCTCTCCTTGGCACCTTGGTTGCATACGTTTCAGCTTTACTTAACTAGAATTATGTTTTTCCTCTTTGGGTTTCTTCGAGCTGTGTGCTCCCTTTTGGTTCAGCTCTTTTGAAACTTCTGTCAATTATGGAAGAGGAAATTGGCTGAGAAATGCTTTTTGTATAAGCTCCAGTTTCATGATTATATTTTTGTATATCCTTACATTGGAGTCCAGGGACGTCGAGGCTCCGTATTGCAAAGCTCAGGCTTACATTGATATAGTCAATTTAGATCTTGCGAAACTGGACATCAATATGACATAGACAAATTAATCTTTCTGCAGGCATGCATGTTTAGGCTTTGATGTCTATATTGTAGGTGAGACTGAGAGCATTTGAACTTAGGAATTTCAAATCAGTATCCCATGTGTCTCATTTCAGAGCCGTTGAGCGAATTTATAAAGCTGTCAATCAAATGCAGATATCGGACCAAGTACAGTAAGAAATATGAAAAGCTGTATGGATTGTTTTTTCAATGAGTAAGCAAGCTAGAGTCGAGGGACCCAAAGGCGAAGTACTCTTTCGGTGAATTTTTGTGCTGGATGGGTTCTTGATTGCTGAAGGGTAGCTACGCTTGCAAAAGGTTATCACAGTGTACGTTCGTTGACAAGGCTAATGGGAGACAGCAAGTTAGAACTGGGTGGAGCAATGAAAAGTGTTGTTTGGCTTGTATTTCTTTGAGAAGATAATTGAAACAAGAGATGAGGCAGGTTGGGCTAAATTTGAACTACGTTGTCTTCATGTAAGGTATATTAAACATCATTTGCATATGGTCTCTGCACCAGTTTAGAGTCGTGCATCTCGCTCAGCATCGGGTATTGCATTCCCTGTCCCAATGAAAAAGAAGACCGCCAAAGCACAGCAGTCTTGGTGCACCAAACAAAAATGTTTTATGCTGCAACCACATGAATGCCACAAAGTTAAGGTCAGAATAGCATCTGGTGGAAGATCGATGATCTATCATACAAGACTTCCATCTTTCAACAGTAACAAAGCAGAATCTGCTTCCATTCATGCATACGAGCAGGGGTGTTCAAAGATTTAGCAAGCTAGTGGAAGAACAGCCAGAGCAGCTGCGGAATAATGTCTTCAGATGCTTCCGTTACCATATAGGCCTATTGGAACAGCATTTGAAGTTTTGACTGACTGGTGGACATGAATATTCTTGGCCTTCTGCATTTGATGGAGATCTCCGTCGTAGAGCTCGTTGACCTTCCACCTCTGCTTTATTACGAAACTGTAGACACCATCTACTGGCAGGAGGCATTTTTGTGCATCTGCATTAGAAGAAAGCTGCAAATGGCTGAGATGTCTATAGACTGGAAGAAGATTCAAAACCATTTCCTGGGAGCTCTTGAGGAGCGCTCTTGAGGAGCCACAATTATCCCTCCATCGCAGTTCCTATACGAGCAAGTGTGCATGGTAAACTTTGGCATACCACACTCTGTGTCCAAGTTGTGGTGCTCATTTGCTGAAGAGCTCTTTGTAGGATGTAAAAAAGATGTTAGATTCATATTGGATGGAGAATGTGGTGTATGTAAAAGAAGATGTTGAGAGTTAGCTAGCTCAGTTTACAAACTTGCAAGTGGAAAATGTCAAGGATTTGCTCCACTTGTTCCGCATTCGGACAGTTCAATGCTTTGCCTGTTGGACACTTTGGCAACAATTGGCAAGAATGTAAGAAAGAAGACACTCAGGCAAGCCATTCTTTTTGACATTTAAAATCCTTGCTTGACAACAGTTACAAAGATGGTCTCAGGGGCCTACCAGATAACGACTACCGCTTGCCAAGCTCACCGGCAACGTTGTACATCTCTGCTACCTGAGTGTGGTATTTTCTGTCTGCAACTGGTTTTGACAATCATGTAGTAATTACTCGCGAGATACCTGCCCATCAGGAATTTACTTTCATTTTGCAATAGGTGGAGAACTGGCTTTCTAATCACAGGCACCAATAGAAGATTAAAAAGTCAGAATATAGGTGGATAATTGGCTGTCTAATTCATACGCACAAACTGAAAATCAGAAAACCAGACTATAATGTCCTCAGATGTGAGATTCGAAGCTTGTTGCAAATCTCTCTGTGAATCAAGGTTAGGCCCTCTGATTTTGCAACTTGCATTTTGACTCTGAGAGAGAGACTTGTGACCATGACAGCCACCGTCCATCAGCCACTCAATGTCAGCCCTTTGTGTAGGTGTGGTGCAGCAGGTCACATGTTCTTCAGCAGGCCCGTGTTGCAGCAGGACATTTTGGCTGCGCTGCATCCCCTCCCTCGCACCCCCCTCACACCACCAGCCTGCATTGCACCGCCTCCACCTCATGTCACAGCCTCCTCACCTTCACACACACCCCCCTTTTTTTTGTGTGAAGTCACTGTTCATTAGATAATTAAAACACAAATGAATAGTTCTTGTGAGGAAAACTATTCAAAGGATCAGAAATAGTGATGGAATACATGAAGTACTGAAGCATCTAAATCACCAACATCAGTCAAGGATTGAAGTAGGCTGCATCTGAAGTACTTATATTTCAAAGGAAGAGTGGCCCCTCTATATGTGCATGAGTCCTTCAGAGTCACATCTCTTGCATTGTGAGGAGACTATCCTTCTTTTGCCAATTTTTGTCCAACAGGCAAGGCAGCACACCAACCAAGCCTGGAGTATTACCGAAGATCTTCCAATCCATAAGGACACCAATTCAAAAGGATGTAACAGATTCTTAATTTGTCTCCAACCCAGACTAAAGTTTAGAAAAGCTGTAGGAGAAGAGAGGACATAACCAGCATCATCCATCATACTCAATAAGTGTCTTTTTTATGTTATAGATATTTGCTGAAATTTAATTGTATTTAACATTTTTTAAGTGAGTAGAAATTTGAATCAATTTATTTTACGATGAACTACCACATCATTAACATCCATTTATGTCCTTGAACTCTAAAAACAATAATTCACTCTATAATTAAACTAAACTGTGTGTGTGTGTGTGTGTGTGTGTGTGTGTGTGTGTGTGTGAGAGAGAGAGAGAGAGAGAGAGAGAGAGAGAGAGAGAGAGAGCAAGTTATGTGAAAGCAATAGGCATAGTTATCAATGATGGAAAAAACATCTAAAATCTCACATTTTGGTTGGTTTTCGATGTATAAAAATGATTTAATAAAAAACAGACAGGGATTCACATAAATATAAGAACTTTTCCTGTCAAATTTATCTACATATTGATTTACTTGATGTGTCTAAAAATAATAATTTTTCAATATTTAAATGCACATTAGCATACTTCTTTAAATAATCTACATGTATTGTTCACATTATTATTCATTTATAGAAACTACTTGTAGATTATAAATTTAAACTATGTTCTTGTAAACTTTCTTAAAATTTATATACGTAGATCAATCAATTCATATGTAAGCTCACAATTGCATAAATGATAAAAAATATTTCAACCAAATAAAAAGAGATCATGTATTAGAAAAAAGCAATGCCATGCATATAAAAAAAGAGCTCTGTCAAGCCATGCAGCTGCCTAAATCTCGCGACGTGCGCTGAAAGCTTCTGCTACAGAGCATGGCCATCAGCTTCTGCCGTTGTTGCATTGCTCCATGGCCATTGGCTTCTGCCATCTGCTCCTGTGTGACCTTCTCTCACACTCTCTGCGCTCGAAAATGAATATTCTCTTTTAAGGGGAGATTTTCTCTTTTTTTACAGCTGGGTACTCCCTACTCATAGAGAGAATATAATCTAATAATTACACGTATTCCCAATGATTTCAATAGAAAATTTTGTATTAAAAAATTATTAAATTTTCATTAACCTATTTTGTTATATGCACATACATATGTCAAGATTTAGAAACTATATATTCTACAATCATATATAATCACAAATTCTCAATAGCAGAAAGAGAGTTCGTTAGAATCCTACCTTCTCTTCTTTTTGATAAACTTCAAATTGTTCTTTTTGCTTAGAAGTTTTTCTCCTGTAAAACCTAAATATTTTTCCAAACATGAGTTTTTTTTTAAAATAACATTTACATACGAATACATATATATATATATATATATATATATATATATATATATATATATATATATATATATATATATATATAAGAAATTGCATAATTAATTTACCTCCAAGAAATCAAGGTTTCTTGCTTGAGATATTTTCTTCAAAATCTAAACATGTAATAGAATAGATAAATGTCATATTATTGAAAAAATAATAGGATATGCATGAGCTATTTAATCCAAAAGCATTTGATCACCGCAATTATTACATCCAACAAAATTCAAGAATAAACTTTACAATGATTTTTAGTCTCTCAAAATCTACATGAGCAAACAATGTACTTCCATTTTCATAGGCATACTTTAGATTTACATATTTATTACAACCATCAAACAAATCATATACTTAATACTCTATAGCTATCTATCATATCTAGCATTTGCTTATATCTCATTAGAATTATTTTCTCCCTGAAGTGATGACTTTTATGAACTATGATTCGAAGTGTCCCCCTTTTTTTCCAAATGACCCCCAAGTGTCTGATGTTTCTATCTCCCATGGATATTCCCAACCTATAGGCATCAACTCTCTTTCAAACTCCAAAGATATAGCAATTCGAGTCTCCAATAGAAATAATCTCAAGACAACATTTTTCATTTCTTTGATGCAATAGATATAATAGATTATTTGTATGTTCATCATTATATCATATTATACAAACCCTTCATATATTTTTTATCTTATTATATAGAGCAAAAAAGTTTTTACTGGAGACTCTTTTTTAAAAAATCAATGCAACACCATGTCAAAGATTTTGTAACTTCTCTATTTTATTGCATATTTCTATCCAAGGCACTTTTAGAAATGCATTAACTAAATATCTTGCGCTACATATAAGTCCTCAAAGGTCATTTTATCCCGTGAAACTGTTATGTATACCATTAAATTGAGAGAGAGAGAGAGAGAGAGAGAGAGAGAGAGAGAGACCCTTACTTCATAAAGCTTGTTAGTTGATATCTTTGTGCAGATTTCTTGTAGAACGGTAGAACGCATATATCTTTGCATAGCCATCAGCATCATATATTTTTTTAATTAATATTTGTGTTCTATGTGAAGCACCCACGTGGCACTTTCTCGATAGCCCTCTCTCCATTATATAAGTTAGATGCCACTCTTTGCATTGAGTGGTAGAAGTTTAGACTTCTTAAAAGGTGACAATGAGATTCTTTGGTTCATTTTTAGGCATGAAAAATGGATCATCGAGATATATCTAGACTAGGAAGGTCTTTCGCAGCAATAGAAGCCCATGCAAAATAATACGAGCATGTGCTAATTGTTAAGCTCAAAAGGAATGGTTACCTCTAAATCTAGCCTATTAAATCTTATGCAATGTGATCACACGATGATCGTGTTGTGATCATGCTGTAAACTCGATGTGGGCCACACAAGTTGGGTGAACACCATGTGAATTATGGACGAACATGGTGTAAACCATGTGAATTGTGGTGATGACAAAACTTGAAGTTCACTATATGGTTTATAGTTGTCGACAATCTATCAAGTTGTGAGCAAAGGTGTAATGGTAAGGTAAGGTGTAATGGTAAGGCAATGGCTTTGCAACTTGCATGCCAACCTCGCTAGGATTTTTTCCTTCTCAAAGACATGGACAGCTCATGTGCATCAAGCATCATGAGCCACCATTAATCCCCTATGGAGGGGGAGTATCAATTAGTGGTGTGGCCGAAGTTGGACATATTGATTGTTTTTGTGTTATTCCTATTATCGAGGGTAAATGTTATGTTATGACTTCACTTTGGTCTAAGGAGGAGAAAATTTATGTACAGAGCAAATTTGCTTCAAGCAATTTAGGTCTCCCCAATCTTGGAAAACAATGGAAAGCCTTTCAAAACATCTTAAGTGCATAAGTGAAAGAGGAGTTTAGGAAATGAAAAGACCCAAATGGAAACTCAAAAGACTTACGTGCATAAGTGAAAGAGGAGTTTAGGAAATGAAAAGACCCAAATGGAAACTCAAAAGACTTTTTTTTTGTCCATATAAAGAGATGGATTAGTGCACATTGATACATATGTGTTTTTTTTTTGTAAATTTTCCCTTTTAACATTTTTTTTCTCTTTAGAATGTGCATTATATAGGTAATGAATATATTTTTTTGAAGCCATTAGGAGAACTATATAATTAGAGGCCCTTTCTTTTGCATGCAAATAAAGCATTCATTTCTCCCAATACCTTGGAAATATACACTCACATGCTACATAATATCCTAGAGTGCCTTACAAAAGAGCACTCTAAGATAAACATTATCTAGACCCGTCTCATAATATTTGTACATTTCCTTGTATTTGTCAAAATGTAACCATGCATGATATAGGACTTCATCGCTCTATACAGTTTCCACTAGTAGTATGTAAGTACGATTCTAGATTGAGGTTAATTAGGGGAAATCTCCCCTTTGTGATTAAAGAGAAAGGGTTTACAAGTGTTGCACGAGGTTGGCAATGTCCACGGGCTCATGCAATCGGCAAGCGATTTCTCGTGGTGGAGTGGCTCAGCTGAGGATGCCCAATTTGAGTTGCGAGGTGATGCGATGGAGTTCAATCACTGCATGGTAATTTTGAGAGGTGAGAAGACTTGAATTGCTTACTTGAAAGTGGAATCCATGGAGATTCTACCTTATATACAATAAGCTCCATTAGGACCTCGCTTGTTTGAAATATTATATTACTAAGCCAATTAGCATTATCTTTCAAAAAAAAATGCACTAGTTAAGTAGGTGGCCAAAACGTCCTTTTTGGGGGCTTATTAGAAAGAATCAACCTAGATTCCCACTCACTTAAGAAGAAAAAGGTGGTTGAAAGAAAAAGGAAAAGTCAAGCATTGCCAGCTGGTGCAAAAATGTGAAGCCGGCACGTGGCCAAGAGAGAGAGCGGCAAAAACGTCAAGCTGCGACGTTTCTAACGGGTGCGGGAGTGCTGTCACTGTCCCTCTCTGTCTCTCACACTCTCTCTCTCTCTTATGTGTCAGGTCGACACGACAAGGACATAGATGATTTGTGCAGGCGAAGGTGCAAGGAAGCAAGCTTGGATGGTAGGTGAGGTTCGGTTGATGCAGGGTGAGGTAAGGCAGCAATGACGCAACAGTACGAGGCGACAGGGCAGAGGGCGTGCAGGACTTTGGGGGCCGTTTTGTTGCGCAATGGCATAGGGACACATCGGCCTCTCTCTCTCTCTCTCTCTCTCTCTCTCTCTCTCTCTCTCTCTCTCTCTCTTTTCCTTGCACGCTGGCAAGCCTGCGCTGCAGCCCAGTCGCTGGATCTTTGCGCATTGTGTATGTAGGAAAGCATGTAGGAATGCGAGGGGGGTATCTCTGTTTGGCAATGCAGGGGTCTCTCTCTCTCTCTCTCTCTCTCTGTCTCTCTTCGTTTGTCTGCCAATGGTTGCGCTGCAAAAATTTCGTGCTGAGGGGGTGGATTTGTACCTCACAGGGTTGAACGCAAGAGTTGAGGATACCATAGTCGTGAGGTTTTGGCAAGGTGGAGTGCAACATGAGGTGATGGTCGCGAGTAGAGGTCAGGTCTCCATGGCAGCCCATTTTGCGAGGGAGGGTAGGTTACACGTGGCATGCGACTTTTGGCTTTGGACTCTAATTTGCAAAAGGAATCTCGTAATTAATTAATGAAAGCAAAAGAGTAGAGCCAGTAGGCAGTAGGATTTAACTTTAATTTCAATTGTCTTACAATTTTTAGTCTTTAAGTGATTTGAAATTGGAAGGCCACTACAATAATTAACACAATTTTTATAACCTAGTGAAGGGAATGTATAAATACTATTGCATTTATTGGATCTATATTGCATCCATTAATTAATTCGCTAAGAAGATTCCTTTGGCTCCTTAGTTTTTAAAAGCAAGCAGTGGGTTGGAGGCGATGCACACGCTATGCTATATCCCCCCTCTTCCCCCTCCCCCCCCCCCCCCCAAACGTCATCGTTTGCGAGCTAGTCCATCCAACCTTGCATCGCTTTGATGGTCCTATCTGCGCCGCAGCTCCAATTGCACCCTCAACACCACCAAGGAGACCAAGCACCATAAAAATATATCGTCCTGCTTGCCTCTATTGCGCAACCTCATCCTCTGCATTGTGAGCACACAAATGACACTAACCTTGCCGATGGCCCTTGCAACACCGCCGTACCCGTATTTGCTCTGTTGTGCATCCAACCTAGAGAACACACTGCATGACTATGCTCGAGGAGGGGGAGAGAGAGAGAGAGAGAGAGAGAGAGAGAGACAATGTCTTCCGCCTTGCTGTGATCCTTGCCTGCATGCGGCCAGTGCTCAACATCGCAGTCCTGCCCTTTCTTTGCGCACGCCAGCAGTCTCCTTGTCTCGCTCCTCGCAAAGCCAAAAAAATCTTCAGACGTGGCACCACGCTCTCTTCTCTCTCCCTCTCTCTCCTCCACGTGCTGGGTCCACGGTTTTTCTCCTCGAAGGCATTAGGGCATCTACCCATATTCGATTTAATTTGAGCTACTTCCAAAATCGTAGCAATATATTGGCTCTGTGTACGCATTAACCGGAATCTACTGAGATGTTGCTAAAGTCCACTTATCCTGTTCAGGACAACGCCATGGATGCACGCACAAGCCTGCTCGTCCTCCGTTGCGCTGTCTCTGGCATCCCATCTCTTCTACCCCCTGCGGACCCAACCTCCCCCCGCCCTCATCCGTTCTACCGAGAGAGACAGAGACAGAGAACCTGCGTCTCTTCCTCCCGTTCCGCACCCAACGTCCCTCCGCTTGCATCCGCTCTACCGAGAGAGACAAAGACAGAGAACCTGCGTCTCTTCGTTTCGCTCTGGCATCCCATGTCCCCCTCTGTAGCTAACCTCCCCGCGCCTGCATCCCCTGTATCGAGACATAGAGAGACGAGAGAGAGAAATGAAATCTTAATATACGCGCCCAACACACGTGTCCTATCCGCTTTTTCTCCCGCCTCCACGCGTCTCCTGGCTGCTTTTTCACTAAAAGCTTTTCGAAGGGATCTCCCAAGATACCCCTTGATCGACCTGCTTCCAAAATTGGGCATGCCCACTGGTTGGGTTCTAATTACATAGTAATTGAAAATAGTTAAATCATGATGTCTTGACTTTGAACCCTAATTAATTTTTCGACAGCCTACATTGTATACCAAATCCAATCTATCTTGTTACAAGAAATGTTTACAATGGAAGCATATCTTAGTTAATTTTATAACACTTAACTTAAGAATACCTATATAATTTTTTCAATGGAGGCCGAGATCGTGACACATCCCTTGTAGCATGTTGTTTTGTGAACACCCACCCCAAGGAAAGAATATAGCATGTTGTTCCTTTCCACAGGGCATCTCCTTAGACATCCCTCAAAAAACTATGTTTAATCAAACCCACATACTTGAAAAGCTCATCAAAAATTGTTGGAGCTCATGCTAGGGAGCCATGGTGGTGCAAGGCGTGCAGAGCAAGAAGAGGGAATGAGAGAGAGAGAAAGAGTCGACATAGTTTTGCAGTAAAAAGACACTCTACTTCTAATTCTATTAAAAGAAGTCTTTACATAGTTTTTGCAAGGTGATATCAACCACACCTTTTGCTCATGCAAATTCCACTAACTGATGGTCTATAGCTGCATGCCTTGAGACTTGTTCTCATGGACTGACCGACAAGGGCTTGAACCCAACAATCCCCCCCTCAAGCTTGAACTAGACAGACCCTCTCATGATACCTCGAGTTTTTGGTGTACTCATCAACCGTGAGTTTTAGGTTTTCTCACAACCAAGGATTTCTGGTGTGTCCAGAACCTGGTGCTAAATCAGTAACCCCCCCTTGAACAGATAGGGTGTAGGTCAAAAAAACAAAAGTGAGCTACCAAAAATGGAGTTTTTGGTTCACTGCCAAACCTTGGGTTTAAGGTGTACTCAGTAACCTCGTGAGAAGGAGGACAAAAATAAGACTTGAGAACAAAAACTGATAAATTGGGAGGTCTTACCACTCATGGGTGGCAATGTCTATAGCCCGTACAATTTATTTTGACTAAACAACATGAAAAGAGTTGATCTAAAAAATTTCCTCGTCAACAAAATATATTGGAGATTCAGTGTCTCCCTCAACCACATGAATTTGAGTTTTACCCTTTTGAAAGCACCTATTTGACGGATGATTTGTTTTACCAGAGTGAACACAAGGATTCTTCTTGAAACAGTCTTTCGTCTGATGATTGTTGTGCCCACAAATGGCACAAGATCTGGTTCCATTGAATGGTCAAGATGAAGCTGCTGTAGCAGCACATTTAGTGACTGCATATGCACTGGAAGTATCAGAAGAACTGGTGGGGGATACGGCATTCGAGACTGTATATGCACTGGGAATAATAGTAGAATTGGCACTAGGTACCCTGCTTTCTTCTTCCTGCAATGAATTGATGATACCATCTAAGGAGGGCAGCGGATCTTTCTCTTTTAAAACAGTAACAATCTGATGAAATTTGTCAGTCAAACTTTTTAACAAAATGGCTACTATGAGATCTTCTTCTGATACTGAAGCTTCGACATAAACAAGTTGAGTTTTAATACTCTTCAGTCTATTGGCTAAAGCTACAATGTTTTCATCTTCACGCATGCGGATGGAATATAATTTCATCTTCACGCATGAGGATGGAATATAATTCCATTTTTAAACTCATTTTTGAATACTTAGCTTTGGCACTGAAAAGCTTCTCTAACTCTATCCAGGCAGCACTTGAAGAATCAACATCGTCCAAATAATGAATAAAATCGTCTTCTAAGGAGGTTAGGATGATACCAAAAGCCTGTTCGTCTTTCCTTTGTAGCTCAGCAGATAATGCCGTTGTAACTGCAGCGGATGTTCCAGATTCGTTGGCTGCGAGAGGCTTGACCACGTTCAATAAGTTTTTCCGCATCAAATAGCCTTTAACTTTGATCTACCAAGTATGGAAGCCGGATCCATTGAACTTGTCAACTTTTGATGCCATATTCAATATGCAAAGGATAGCTTTATGCTGGCAAAAAATGTCCGTCAAAGAGTCGGCACCAATTGAATTTAATTCGAGTCAATTTGTACCAGTCGAACTTTTGGAAATCTTGCCTTGCAATAGCATGTTGAAATGCTTGATTGAATATTATTGCCCTACAATGTTTTGATAAGCTTGTAGTATTGCAGGGAAGATATGTCGCCTTGCCTTCTTGACCTTGCCTTCTTGAATTAGTGGCCCGCTTCCAAGGGCAGTGTTTTTGAAAGGCTCGAAAATCAGATTGTACCCAATGGTGGGAATGCCCGCTTGCATGAGGCCTCAAGACCAAATTGGGTGGCCACTGAAATGAAATGTGAAATAAGTAAAATAAACTCAAGCTCTACAGCGATGGCACAAGAAACGACAGCGTGAGGGTATTTTGGCTCGCAGTAGGCTATCGATGCCGAATTGGACGTCGCTCAAGAGTCGGATTCTTCCCAGCAAGCCAGGGCGATCCCCATGATTCCAACTTTGTGTGTTTTGCAGCAGGTCAACTCCGGGTCCTTCCTCTCTACAGGCAGCGGGTCCCACAGGCAACTTCTTCGAGTCGAGCCGAGACCGGGGGCAAGCTCTTATGGCTCTGATACCAATTGTTGGAGCTCGTGCTAGGCCATGGTGGTGCAGGGCATGCAGAGCAAGAAGAGGGAACGAGAGAGAGAAAGAGTCGACACATTTTTGCAGTAAAAAGACACGCTACTTCTAATTCTATTAAAAGAAGTCTTTACATAGTTTTTGCAAGGTGATATCAACCACACCTTTTGCTCATGCAAACTCCACTAACTGATAGTCTATAGTTGCATGCCTTGAGACTTGTTCTCACGATCTGACCCACAAGGGCTTGAACCCAACAAAAAGCTCATTTCCAAAATAGTGGTAACATACTTAAAGCCCTCTCTCCAAAAGGTCTATGGTTTTGGCATGGAGTTTGTAACAAAAACATTATATGCCAAATATAGGTAGTGCAAACGCTTGAATTAAGCCCAATGATTGAAGATACTTTGCAAATTAACTAAGAAAAGGTGGGCTCAAAAGGAAAAGGGAAGACCAAAACGAAACAAAAAAGTTCTTTTTTTCCACATGTAGCAATTGAGATAGATATTTAAGGTCTCCGGGGATAGTTTCTTGCGACGTTAAAATTCTCTTCTTCTTATTCTTCCCATGCTTGTGATGGACTGTTGGTGGCGGCAATCGAAGGGGAGACGACGAGAAGGGGGGAGTGGGGCCGTGCAGGGAATGTAAAGGGGCATGCCAGCTAGACTTTTCCAGGACAGGATAGGGAGAGAATCAGTATAGATTCCATCTAATAAATTGAGAAGGAGCGAAAATAGGATCCTCCCATGCAGCTATTAGAGTCTTGTCTCAAAACAGCTACATGTATGTTAGCAAGGAATCTCATAAGAGTAAAAGTTAAGGCGACATGGACCTTACTCTTTCAAAGTCCACTTCACCTTGGTCAAACATATATTCTACAACATTATCTTCAAAATACCATTAATTTTCATTCTTTGGGTTATTTTGCCATCTGTCTTTCTAGCCTAGCATTTTTTGGTTGAAACTGAGCAATTTCAGCAACACAAAACCATTCATTGTTGAACATATTCGAGATCTAAGTATGGCATGCTTTTGAACTCTTACAATGGTGACGTTTCTTTTGTCCCGAATACAAATATTTTGTTTAAAGGAGGGAATCTTGAAAGATCGTGTAGGCATGCTAAATTTTAAAAGTGTTTAGCTTACAACTAGTATGGCCGGCACACTCAGCTCCTGTGCGGTCGTCGGAGCTGCAAAATACACTACCAAATGAAGGAAAAATTGCCACGTGTCCAAAGGAGGGGGTCGGAATCCCTCCTCCTTTTATAATAGTATAGATTCTTTTCTTTACAAGTTTAAAATTGTAGATCTGACCTTTTATAATAGTATAGATTCTTTTCTTTACAAGTTTAAAATTGTAGATCTGAGCAAAGGGGAAAGGAGTAAAATGCTTCTTATAAATTTTGAAAAAAGTCATAAAGATACTTATAGCATGACAAATAATGTGAATTTCTTATTTTGAGAAGCAGATGGGACAATCAACCTATCACCATAGTAAATGTTTACGGCCCTTCCAACGCAAAGGATACAGCTAAACTGTGGAGGCAGCTCAAAGATACTCCGATTGTAAACACCAAGGGACTGCCATGCCTGGTCCATCCGCCCAACCTTCCTTTTAATAGGCTCCTAGCCCCTTTCGGACCCCTTCCCACTGGCAGCCGGCCCTTGGCCGAGTCCTTGACCCCTTGGTTTGGCCCTTGGCCTGAGATTACTCCCCCCTTGGAGAAGCGTTTTCGTCCGCGAAAACAAAAGTGAGGAATTTCTTCTTAAGAACACTAATGTTTTCCCAAGTGGCACCCTCTTCAGGGCAATCTTTCCACTTGACTAAAGCTTGACTACGTACATGATGACGAGTACGGAGTTCATGAAAATCTAAAATGCGTTCAGGTTCATGTGGTTGAGTGGGAGGTTCAATGAAATCAACCAATATCTGCTGGCCGATAACATTGTCGTCCCCATGCAAGCGTTTACGTAAACGACTTACATGAAATACCGGATGAACACGCGAGTGCGCAGGTAACTCAAGTTTGTAGGCCCTATCACCAACTCGCTTGAGTATCTTGAATGGCCCATAATAACGTGGAGATAATTTGGGTGTCGGTCCAGTCTTCAGACTTTCTGAATGCTCTGGCACACGCAAAAATACCTCTTCACCTTCCGTGAAGGTAACTTGCCGACGTTTCTCATCAACATACTTCTTATACCGATCCTGTGCTTGTCGAACATTTTGACGAGCAAGTCGCAGCATTTCCATATGATCTTGGAGAAACTCCTTGACCTGTTGGAGCTTCTCAGTGGCCAACCCCACCGTCACTGGTGATCTAGGTTGAAAACCATACATAAGCATGAATGGACTAAAACCAGTTGTAACATGCTTAGCACTATTATATGCAAACTCAAGAATAGGAAGATAATCTTCCCAATCTGATTGCTTCTTGCTAACATATGAACGTAGCATATCCTCTAGCACTTGGTTGACTCGTTCCGTCTGACCATCTGTTTCAGGGTGATCAGCCGTACTTAAATTAAATTGTGTACCCAATCGTTTAAAAACAGCCCTCCAAAAATGACTGTTAAACTTGGGATTACGATCACTCACAATGTTACTTGGCAATCCATACAACCGGTAAAGATTGTCCACAAATAACTTAGCTAATTCTGGAGTCTTAATGGTTGACTTGGTTGGAATAAACCGACAAGTTTAGTCAACCGGTCTACGACCACCCATACCGAGTCATGTCCTCGAATAGTGGTTGGTAAACCCACAATAAAATCCATGGAGATACTTTCCCATTTACCATTGGGAATCTCTAAAGGATGTAAGAGTCTTCCTGCTTTCAAGCGCTCTGCTTTATTAACTTGACATTTTTGGCAATGCAAGACATAGTCTTGAACATACCCATGCAAACCTGGCCAGTAAAACTGTCGTCTTACGAGTGCATAAGTTTTCTTAATTCCCGGGTGCCCTGCACTTGGACTATCGTGACATTCATAAAGAATTTGGCGCCGAATGTCCGCGTCCGTCGGTACACACACTCTCCTCTTGTGGAGTAGGTACCCATCATCTATGGAAAAATTCTTCCATCGCTGCAGTTCCTCACTCGAAAGAGGAGAACTGGGTGTGGAGGAAATAAAACCACTACCAACATTGGAGTGAGAAGGATCCCTCTTTCTAACATAGCTCCACACCTTGGAGTATGCAGTATCATGCTCGCACTTACCTTTGAGAGATTCCAAAAACTCACTCCGCAATTCCGTGAAAAGGAGAGAGTTGATCTCTGGCATTCGGCTGAGAACATCAGCCACTACATTGTACCGCCCTTTACGATATCGTAGCTTGGCGTCATACTCCTGAAGAATCTCAGCCCACCTGGCCTTGCGACCCTTCAAATCACTTTGTTGTGTAAACCACTTGATACTTTCATGGTCAAACACAATCTCGAATTGTGCACCATACAAATAATGTCGTCATGTCTTTAAAGCAGACACGATTGCATAGAGCTCTCGTTCGTAACCAGAGTAATTCTGTTGTGCTGAATCCAGCTTCTTGCTTTCAAATGGAATCGGTCG
This sequence comes from Adiantum capillus-veneris, assembly GCF_014529385.1. Lineage (NCBI taxonomy): Eukaryota > Viridiplantae > Streptophyta > Polypodiopsida > Polypodiales > Pteridaceae > Adiantum > Adiantum capillus-veneris. Next base: position 66,033,180 of record NC_140942.1, on the reverse strand, counting down.
TCCCTCCTGCAGAAGGACTGCTCCAATCGCACGATTACTAGCATCCGTTTCCAAAACGAATGGCTTTAAGGGATCCACAATAGACCAAAACAGGAGTTGTGGCTAATGTGTCCTTAAGTTTGTCAAAACTTTGCTGTTGTTCTAATCCCCACTGAAAAGTCTTGCCCTTGGCTTTCAGCTGATCTGTCATGGGTACAGCAATATGGGCATAGTTTTTAACGAATCGACGATAAAAACTTGCAAAGCCTAAAAAAATCTGGAGCTCTTCCAAATTTTTGGGAGAGGGCCACCGCCGAATGGCATCCACCTTGGATTGATCCATGTGTAACCCTGCAGCCGAAATAACATGCCCCAAGTAGTGAATTTCTTCCTTGAGAAAATCACATTTGGATTCCTTGGCATATAATTGATTTTGGCGTAACAAATGAAACACTTGTTTCAAATGTACTAAGTGCTCTTCCTCAGATGCACTATATACAAGAATGTCATCGAGGAAAACGATAACAAACTTTTCCAAGTATGGTCTCAAGACACTATCCATGAGTGTCATGAACGTAGTTGGAGCATTGGTTAACCCAAAGGGCATTACCAAAAACTCATAATGTCCAAACCTTGTTCGGAACGCTGTTTTGGGTATATCCGCAAGCCTGATGCGTACTTGATGATACCCAGATCTTAAATCAATCTTTGAAAATATACGAGCGTAGGTGAGCTTATCAAACAGCTCATCTACTCGTGGCAATGGGTACTTGTTCTTAACAGTAACCGCATTTAATCCACGATAATCTACGCACATGCATATACTACCGTCCTTTTTCTTCACCAAGAGAATGGGAGAGGCCCATGGTGAAGAACTTGGTTGAATAAACCCTCTACTGAGATAGTCAGCAAGCTGACGTTCCACCTCAGCAGCCTCCGAATGACTCGTTCGGTAAGGCGGTTTACTCACTGGCTTACTGCCTGCAACCACGTCTATGCCATGTTGCACAGAACGTGTCGGCGGTAGCCCTGGTGGAAAATCATCTGGGAACACATCCTTGAATTCCCATAAAAGTTCCTTCAATTCATTAGCAACATTTGCTTGTTTTGAATTAGTAGACATAGCTGGAAGAGGAGAGAGAGAAGAATGCGGCGTTGAGGAAGTTTTATTCAAAACTTTAGCATCATTAAAAACATCATCCACATTGGAAATAAAATGGCACAGTGAGTAACACAAAAAGAGTTCTTCTATTGCATCATCAGAAGCGAGCTTCATAAGCTCAGCTGTACAAATAAGTGGTGAGGAAGGTACATCCTTCTCCCCCAACAGCAGCACGTGCACACCATTGGATTCGAACATTAGACTATTATGCTCATAGCTACGTCTAAGGGATGATCCTAAACTATGCAACCATTCACGACTAAGAACCACATCCGCCCTCTCCATATTCATGACTTGGAAATCCAAAGAGGTACGATATCCTTGAATTTCCAGAGGTACATCTTTAACCTGAGTTTCCCATATCTCAACATCATGGCCGTTAATCATTGCTACCTTGTAGCGATGGGAACTCGGGGTTTGGGGCAATTTGAGTCGTTTCACCAATTTATAATTGATGAAATTGTGCGATGCACCGTCGTCTACCAAGATCCACACCCTGTGCCCTTGGATAGATCCATGCATACACACCAACTCATGTGGTCCGAAAGTCTGCTGCCACATGGAGGCCGTGATACAGCACTCATGCACCGCCTCGGTGTGTGTTACTTCCACATTAGCAAACTGGGAAGAGGATTCAAGAGGTAAAAGTTGCACCATGTGTACTGCTTTTTCCTTCCCCTTGTCTTGAGCAGCAGATTTCCCCTTGGGACAATCCTTTTTGCTATGTCCAGTTCCCAAACATTTAAAGCACAACTTTTCTTTTTTGGCTTTCTCAAACTCTTCCGTTGAGAGAGGACCTCTAGACCCCTTGGGCTTTTTGGAGGTCTCTGATGCAGTAGAGACATTTTTTTCTTTTATGATGCACATGCTATGGAAGTGTTGAAACAGGTGTAATTCCATGCACATGCAAACTATGCAATGCCCGATCATCGGGATCATCATGGATGTGAGCTTGCACTATTGCGTCCTCAAGTGTTTGTGGATCCTGGGTTTTAACGTGCTTCTTAAGCTCGGGAGTTAACCCACGGATGAACCCACGCACCTGCTGAAAGGTATCCATCCCTTCCAGCTTGAGGATCACATCCCGATAATGGGAAATATATTCCAATAATGTTTTATGCTGGCGCATAGAACATTCGTCCCAGACGGTCCAATTTCTATCCTTCTCATTGGTAGGTAGAAATTCCTTCCTGAAGACAGTCTCAAAAGATGCCCAAGTCTGTGGTAGGATGCCCTTCTCCTTGAGAGACATCCACCATTTGTAGGCCTTGCCGTCCAAAGTCAGACTTGTCTGCAACGCCTTGGCTGCATCCGGGGTACGTCTAAGGGCATGAATACCATCCCACTTATTGAGAAAAATATTCACGGTGTCCTTGTTTCGCTCACGCTCTTCTCCCCGAAAAATTGGTGGCTTTGTATTTTTCAACAAATCGTCCACCTCTTTTTGGGTCAGAGAGTGCAGCGGTCCCGGAGGAGGGCCTTGCCCAGCAGCCGGCCCTTGGCCTGGTGTGGAGCCGTGCTCCTGAATTGGCTGACTAGCAGGGCCCGTGGCCTGCTGCCGCATATGCAACTTAATCAAATCGGATAATGTTGTGACATTCTAATTTAATTGTGCAAAATTCGTTTCAAGCACAGTCATGCGTGTTTGCAATGCACGGAAATCTTGCATGTCCAGCAACTCATACGCATCGTCTGTTGCCATTGGGGCACGATTACTCTCCGTGAGAGGAACCGTCCGTGTGGCATCGGCAGACGAAACGGGTGCGGACTGCTCGAAATCAAATGCATGATGCATATCTATGTCCGAATCCATGCTGTGGACGTAATGTGCGAGAAAAGAAAGAAGAATACCTGAATTCCAACGAGCTCGTAGCAGGTTGCTATAAGTAATCGTATAATTACGCCTTGGATGGGAAAAAACACTGAATTCGAAAGCGAACGGCAATCCAAAACGAAGAGTAGCTTGAAAATAATGATCAAGTCTGCAACCGATGATGCTCTTGAAAGCCTCGATCAAGTTGGAGTTGCCAACGAGCGGGGTTGCATCGTATGCACTACGCCAGAGGAACTTGAAATTTTTACTCCGCCGAGGAAGCTTGCATCATATGCAAGAAGCCAAAACGGTTGGAAATGATTGGCAAATCTTCGACTGGTCAAACCGTTAAAATTCGATGTGCAGCAGGTTCGGACTGCAAAATTTGCAAGAATCCACAACCGGTGTGTGTTGTGTATGCCCACCGATGAAAGGATGGCAGTGGAAGAAGTAAGCTCGCCTTGCCAAGCCAAAGACCGTGGGCAAAGGCTCTTCACTGGACCATTAGGGTAACCAAAGTGAAGAGGGAAAAAAAAAATTGACGAAAATTTTTCTTGCAGACAAAGCCGTCGACTACGCTATGCAAAGAAGGTGAAGCAACTCACGATGCAGCAGACTTTTGGGGGCGGGCCAAGCACGAAAACTTGCTGAAATTGCCTTGCGCTCCAACTGAGCCTAAGATTGGCCACTTTTGTGCAGGTCGAAAATAGCTTCTTCCCCGACTTAGAGCTTCTGCACACGCTGCGGCCTCGGCCCTCTTCCTCTTCCACTTGAGGTTGCATGCAACATGCAGCCAAGCAAAAAAAACGTGCCCAAGTTCTATGTTTAGCTGTGATACCAGTGTAAACACCAAGGGACTGCCATGCCTGGTCCATCCGCCCAACCTCCCTTTTAATAGGCTCCTAGCCCGTTTCGAACCCCTTCCCACTGGCAGTCGGCCCTTGGCCAAGTCCTTGACCCCTTGGTTTGGCCCTTGGCCTGACACCGATCGAAGGGGAGTGTCTGATGGTTGGAGATTTCAATATGGTTGAGAAAAGCAAGGACAGAACAGGCTCGGCAAGTATACTGGATGGCTCAGAAAAGTCTAAATGGCTGAGCTTATGTGAGAAGTGGGCTATGATTGACTTGTGGGAAGTGGGCCCATGGAACAGCATGCCTAAATTCACCTACACAAGCCTTCAGTATGCCCGCACTGCCTCCCGGCTGGACAAATGCTACTGCTCTCATCAAGCTGACTGGATCTCATCGACGTTAGAGATGAAGTTAATCTCAACAAAAAGCCTCTCCGATCACATGCCATTACACTTACAACTCAAGAAAGATAAAGGGGCTGCTCAGTTGGCCTATCTTTCCACTCTCAATCCGGAGAAGGGTGGGGTAGCAGTAGTGATAAGCGAGGACAGCAATCTGTTGGCATATGGTTGCAATGCGGTGAGCATACTTGCAAAGACACCCTGTAAATACCCCTCTCTCTTTCTCTCTGTCACACACACACACACACACACACACACACACACACACACACACACACACACTCTGGTACCAAACTTCAAAAGAGGCTCCCCTTATCATCTAAAAGCTATAGGACTTGAGGCACATAATTTTTTGTAGGTTATGTACAAGATGGATAGATATGGCAATGGAGAAGAGGCGGGGCCTGATTGTTGTACTTTGCTCTCTTAGAAGCACCACTAGCTGTCTTTGGAGCACTACTAAGAGTAGGTACATTGCTAGTAGATTGAGCTTTTTGCATAATTGGACTCGAGGCTACATCCTCAAATCTTACTTTTCAATTAACCTCTTTCACGGGTTATCTGTGAATTTATAGAGTCGTATGCATGAGAGTCAGCGAAGGGAAGTGATGTGTTCACTTGTGGAGGAAGCCCAGAAGGGAATTCCTTTCTGCAAATGCAATTTTCAATCTCTCCCCCTCTTCTCATACAAAGGTTATCTCGAGATTGACAATACCATGGGGGTGCCGAACAATCTCGTTTCCTTCTCACTGACAATGAGAATCATGCGCATAGAAAGGAAGCAAAACCGGAGGGGCTTGCAAGGGGCAATCCCCGAGCGGGGAGAAAAAGCTTCTAGTTACAGGGACACACATGTTCAAAGACCCTCTCTTCAGAAGCATCACCAAGAAAGCGTTGGGAAAGCTCAAGAAAGATGTGGGGATGAATAAACCTAGTGCTTGGAATATATTTGTTTGGAGTGTACAAAAAGCTATCAAAACTTCGGGTCCTCGGGTTAAAAAAGCCAATGAGCCACATATCAAACATCTCACAAGAGGTAGCGCAATTAGCATCTAGGAAGGCTGTCGGATTGGCTATCGAAGGATGAGCACAAGGGATGGCTTGAAGTTAAAATCTCACCTGGCCGACGAATCGCTGGAGGAAATCAAGAAGGCAAGATTGCTCTCTAGGGAAACTTTCCTTCAACCAGAGCCTTCTAACCAAGCACATTCTTTTAGGGCTCTGAAAGTGAGGAAGAGTCGAGGCCGTGTGCAAGTGCTCGATGATGAGAAAGGGAATTCTCGACTGACGATTGAATTCTTCAGGGAATTTTGGGATGATCTCAAGGGTCCAGTCACACGGATGGCCAATCAAACTGTTTTCAAAGAGTCGTTGGATGCAAGTGTTAAGAGAGGGCTTATCAAGCCTATCCCCAAACAGATATGTTGTTCTCAACTTAAACATTGGCGTCCCATTACGATGATGTCAGTGCATACAAAATTATTGCCAAGGCGATAGCTCTTAGACTTGCCCCCCTCCTGAGTCGGATCATCTCTCCCCATCAACACAGGTTCATTAAGGGGAGATCTATATATGACAATATCTTGGTAGAAATGGTAGGAATAGAGTATGCATCCTTCTCCAAGCAAGAGTGCATCTTGCTGCAATTGGACCTCGATAAAGCCTATGATAGAATAGAATGTTCCTCTATAGAAGAAGTCATGGGAGCTCTGGGCTTTGGGCCTCGCCTTTGTCGCCTCATACGCACACTAGGAGTTGGAAGCCATTCAGAACTCCTGTTTAATGAAAAAATTGTGGGCTCTTTTGAGGTTTAAAGGACTATTAAGCAAGGATGTCCCCTGGCCCCCTTGCTTTTCGCCATTGGCTCGCATCCTCTCATTACGATGCTCGAAGCCAGTGCTGCGCGGGGAGAGATTCAAGGTCTGGCATTATCGGGCAACGACCAGCTACTAGCCAAAATGTTTGCAGATGATACATTCCTATTCTTGAAGGCGTGCCCTCAAGTTGTCAGGAGAGATCTAGAGATTGTGCAAACATTTGCCGTGGCATCAGGATCCAAGTGCAATATAGAGAAGTCAAGACTTATCTCCCTGTCGGAGAACGACTCTTTTGACCTTGCAGTCTAGACATGAGAGATTATCTCAAAAGGGAGTGTATCAGACACGTGGGAGCCCCCGTAGGGGTGGACGTAACCCACAAGCAAAGATTTCAATGGGTCCTTAAAAAATTAAGCTAAAAAATGAGAAGATGGGAGTTTGTTCTCCTCCCCTTCCAAAGCCAGATTAAAGTAATTAATGCTTTTATGATCCCGTATATTGCTTTCCTCAGTCTCGTGCTCAAGATGGCCAAGTGTAACTGGAAAGAATTCTTAACAGTAGAATGGTAACCTAACAGGACATAAAAGTGTCCTTTCAAGGTTTTGGGAAAAAATTCCAAAACCATAGTAGATCCACTCATTTTGAAAAATCCTTTCATGAGCTTATAATTCAATAACTACTTCATATGGAAAAAATGAGAAACTTATAATTTTTCTCATCCCTTGGTCACTACAAGCCTCCAAAGTTGATAGACCAGTGCATTTTGCCCAAAACAACAATTTTTTATGGTTGATTGCATATAAATAAGAGTGGGTATTTTTGTAGGACATGAGATAAAATGACCCGTTAACTTCAATGGGTTGGTGACCAAAACATATAGTTGCTTTTACCTCCCTAATTTTTTTTTGGGCAAAAAAAATAGGTACAAAAAAGTTGTATTTTTGCCATTCTGCGGACCTATCATCAAAGTTTCTATAGTCACGCTCAATACAAATACTATATACATGTTTTATTAGTTCCCTTTGGGCCTTTGGATTCAAAAGGAGTCATGGAGCATGTCAAAAGGATAATGGATCTCTTACAATTGGAACCTTGGGGGCAATGATAAAGTGCTAAATACAGCAAACATGAAAAAACTGGGTTTAGCATTATGACCTCTAGAAACCCATAGAAACTACTCAATATCTAGCCAAGTTTGTAGTCTATGATTAGATATGGTTACTACCTACAAAATACACACAATTGGCCTAAGAAACTAGCAATATTGAGAAAGTTATACTTGCTACTCTGAAATGTATCGTATTCTTCAGTAATCAAAAAACTCAACCATCATCGTATACTATGCTATATAGCATATTAGGTCCCCCAAAACTCAAGGAAGATTAGCTTTATGTTATACATTACACTTACACAATCAAAATTGAATTTGGATATCAAGAAAGCCACCAAAAAAATCATAAAAGTGCTAGTTTTGGCCAAAAAACAGGATTATGCAATTCTTGTAAATTGGTCATAACTTTCAATTTTAACACTTAGCTCTCCCTACAAGCATCAAAACATGTTGAGAACTATGAAGGCCTAATCTCTAGCCATCTAAACCTCACAAACATGAAGTGTAGAGTGGTATAGTTGTCAAAAATTGAAAAAAAACAAAAACAGGACCCGTTTTTTCACACAGTTTAGGTTCAAAAATGTTGTGCAAGAGTAAGGTTAATGGTGAGATCGATACTAAAAAAAAAATGCTAAGTTTTTTTCAGCTCATAAGGCAACTTTGTGGATATATAGCACCTAGAAATTCATTTTCATACTCTTCAAATAATTCAAGCAAAATGGTCACTTAGCAGGACACAAAAGTGTCCAAGGACATAAAAGTGTCCTGTTACCATTCTAGTGTTAAAACCAGTAAAAAGGTTTCTTTGGAAGAATAACACGAAAACCTTCCGGCCATGGCAGTGGGCTAGATGGGAGGTAGTTGCTCGCCCGGTAGACCAAGGAGGGTTCGGCATTCTTAACCCTGTATCCCATGTCGAGGCCCTTTGTGCCAAATTAATGGTCTCATTGGCTAAACAGGACCAAGCTTGGGCTATCATGACCAAGGAAATGCTTGATGCAGTAAAATTGGGATCGAAAGGGGGAAAGTGGAAGGGGGTTGTGATGCACGACAAACTTCTCACCCCGAAGTGGTCTTATCTTAGATCTCGTGGACTCTCAGGGGAACTGATGAGGAAGTGCAAAAGAGCAGTTGAGGTTTTGGAATGGGGGAAAGCAACCAGAAACTTTAAGAACTCCATTTTGCACTGGTCCCCTTGGCTCTCTAAAATATTGGCGCCGACGCAAAGCCCCTATTGGATAGAAATGGCCAGGAATGTGAATAATAAGGGGCTCGTTCGACTAGAGCAATTCTGGGATGGCAACAGGAAGTGCTGGAAAACTGCTGAATCTTTAGCCATCCAATTTCAACCGAATGGCTTTGAGATCTTGCTAGTCTACAAGGTGATAAAAGAGCTTGATAAGGTGGTGATGCCAATTTGTGAATCCAACTTTGAATGGGACGCTTCGAGATGGCCCGAGAGTAGCCTCTTTTGGAAATCACATTCTAAAGGCATTTACCACATGCATTAATGCACGAGGCTAATTGGTGTAGCCCCCTCAACAAATTATGGAAGCGGCACTGGACGGAAAAACGGTGCGAGGGAGTCATGGAGAACATCTGGAAGCCAAGGTGGCCTCAATATATGAAGATATTTCTGTGGAAAGTGATGTGGGGTGCTCTGCCGACGAGCGTAAAGATACAAGAAAGAGGAATCAGGTCCGATCATTGCTCGGGGTGCAGAATAGCTAGTGAAGACCTAGCCCACCTTTTCATGGGATGTCAGGCAATCAGTGGCATGGCTGGGAAAATATGCAAGTGAATTCAAAGGACATGGCAAATTTAGTTCTTCAAGACTGATTTGTTCTTTGGTAGTAACAGGTTGGGAAGTCCTGCTCTTCTTGTCTGCACTCAAATAATCAGGTACTACTTCTTTCACCATATTTGGCAAGCAAGGAACCGCCGCATGTTTGAGGGGAATCTGGCTGTGTGGCAAGCTTTTGTGAAATCATACAAGAGAGCAGAGTGACGATCCACATGATCGGATGCAAACAAGCCTCAGAGGACTGGTCTAGAACAATACATGTCATGATGACATCTTGTAATAAGTAAAGACTAGGAGTAGTTGTGGTTTCTCTGTCGAGCAAAAAACTTGTAATCCTTTGACCCTCAAGGCTCGGTCTCACAATCATGAGTTTTGCCAAAAAAAAAAAAAGTAAAGCTTACAATGTTGCCTATCAAGAGTACAGAAAATGTAGAGTTGAGCAAAGAATTACGAATAAAATGCTCTTTGTAAACATTTTTAAAAAAGAAAAAATTATAACAAACATCATTTCCTATCTTGAGAAACTTTAAAGGAAGTGTGCATGTTTAGGTAAATGCTTTTTACCAGGGCTCAACTCAAGAAAAATAAATAAGACTTCACGAGCAGCTCCTAAAGCAAAGACCCCAAAATGAAATTATTTTTTGAAGTCCTCTATACTTTTTGAAGCTCCACATGAGGGGCCAGTGTCCAAAACTAGGACTACCTTTGAGGTTTGTTCTTTAAGGCTTGGATGCCATGCAACCATAAAGCCATTATTACACCTATGAAGTCTTCTAATTGAAAGAAACAAAAGGAAGCCACCATGAAAACCCTCAACTTTTTCCCCTCCAAAGCACACGTTAAAAGACATTTTGGGCTCAAGGTCATTATACTCATCAATAGCTTTGTGTACAAGAAGCTTGTGGGTTACTATACTATTGCTCAACCCATCAATGAAAACACCTAAAATTGTATGCTCGGGAGCGTAGTGGTAGCCATGGCCTTCTCAAGGTATTTCATACCATACCTTTCACCATCCATGGTTCATACCTTCAAGAAAAATGGGAAAATATTACATAGTTGCGTACAAGAAGCTTGTGGGTTACTATACTATTGCTCAACCCATCAATGAAAACACCTAAAATTGTATGCTCGGGAGCGTAGTGGTAGCCATGGCCTTCTCAAGGTATTTCATACCATACCTTTCACCATCCATGGTTCATACCTTCAAGAAAAATGGGAAAATATTACATAGTTGCTTATAAAGGGTCATTTAACAAATTTCCACACATGTTGTAAGGGATAGAAAAATGAAGGTGTCCCCAAAAAACAGCTATCAAGGGAAAATTCAAGGTATATAAAAAAATTAAAAGGTATTCCTAATGGCTTCAAAAAAATTAAAAGGTATTTCTATTTCAAAGATTCTCTCAACAACAACAAAAACAATGTGCTAGTCTATAGCATGCATCATCAGGTGCAGTGACGAAGCACATAAATTTGCAATAGTATCTGTTGGACGTGAGGACGACGCATACAACATTGAGAGAGAGAGAGAGAGAGAGAGAGAGAGAGACAGAGAGAGAGAGAGAGAGTTTAAAGTGAAGAAAACGCTAAAGAGAAAATGAAGAGGAGAAACACAAATGGACCAACCAAAAATCGACCACCTCTTTATATGGACACAAAAGGTCTTTTGACTTTTCACCTTCGTATGCCTTTAGACTTTCCAACTTCATGTGTCCCTTCATTTCCTAAACTCACCCTTCACTTACCCACTTCAGACTTTTCGAAAGAATTTTTATTTTTCCGAGATTGGGGAGACCTAATAAGTGTACAAAATTCAGCACAACTCCGTATAGTGTCTCGAGGCTTGCAAATCAAGATTGGAAGTCCGTGTTACATTTTAACATATAAGAAGCTTTGATGTCCATCCCGACAACAGAGTAAAATGTTCTTTGCATTTGAACCTGCATTATGCATTGTGTCTAATTCATTGATTACAAAATCTTTTTTTGGTTCTCTGGAAAGCAAGTTGACTTTGTGTTGAATTTTTTTCGCCATTAGTATGATGCAAATTTTGAAGGCAAGAGAAAGGTATATCGCTCTTCAACGATAAGCGCAAGTTCAAATCCATGACTTCGACAAGACACCTTCAAACTAATTCATCAGTCTCCCCAAATAACTATTTGACACCCTCTTTATTAGCTGGGATTAACGATCACAAAGAATGACGTGGAGTGGAATCGGATGTCCATCAGTCAAACGAAGATTGTATGTCTATGTGAAATCAATACAAGTCAACATAAAGTGAACTCCATGTGAAAAAGTGGAGTCCACTGATTGCAATATTAATGAAGTGCGTGTGAACCACATGTACACTACATGCAAACGTCATCACTATGTTTTAACAACATTCACACCATATCAACGGTGAGATTGCGCTCAACAAACGTGGACTGCTTCAAATTGAACTTCTTCACATTCTTTGTCACTGATGCATTATTTAAGTAAGAACCTTTTGCCACAATATTGGGCACTCTCCTACGTTGGATGAAAGGATGGAAGGAAAAAGAATGTGCACAGGCCCACCTACACGAGGTTGATGAAATGAGATGTGCACATAGGCATGCCTTAGTAAGAACAGCTTCACCCTTGGGCCTCTTCAATAGACACAGTAGCAAAAGACATTTTAAGAGAAAGTGAGTGCATATACTATGGCAAGCACCCAAGCAAGAACTTCTCTACCCTCATTGAAATAAATAGGTATCATCACTGCTCTGCAACCACGCATAAGAACATTCCTTTGTGACAGCTAACTTAGAAAGTGGTGTCAAAGTAATAAATAAAAACAAAACAACATACTTCCAAGGTATAAACTCATTGTCAACTCAAATCAGCACCATCTTGAGGAGATAACTATACTGCATCCAAACTGCATGCACAAAGATGTAGTTAGACATAAAAGCTGGGTTACAAGTATGTTCTGGGCTAAAAGAGCTTTAAATGTACAATATGTCACTGCTCAATATGACTGTTGCATGTGACAACTCTCTCCAGAAGAGGATCTGACAATCACCGAACATGCCTAATCCGACTTTCACGACCAATGCCCATGGATTTTTGAGCATCTTGAATACCCTTTGGATCTGTGACAGGAGCCAACCGGAAGAAATGACATGCCAGGGTAAGTGCCACAAAATATTCAAAGCAACAATTCAATACCACCATATGATATCTTAATCCTTACCAAAAAATTGTGTAAAAATTCGTGTAAAAAAGCCAAGATTGCGAGCAACATTCCTGCTTAGTTCGGTAGGCAGTGGCATCAACATAGTGTCAACAGTGAAGACCTTCTTTAAGAACTATAACCATACAAGAAATCTCTCTCTCTCTCTCTCTCTCTCTCTCTCTCTCTCTCTCTCTCTCTGTGACAACAAAGGAGATTGATTTATATTACTTGAAAAGTGCAGCAGAATGCCAAAATGGTGCCGATTGTGAGGGCAAGTACATCACTGGTTACAAAGCAGGCCCAAAGGCAATAATCTGGAGATTGTAAAAACTGGAAATAACTAGCCACATGGCAACTATAAAAACTGAAGGCCAGGGTAAAAACCTCTCCTAAAGAGAGTAACAAATGCCCTGGCAAGCTAAGTGGAGAGAGGATGACAGCAGCTTCTGATAGATAGGCACTTCCACCAAGAGCAAATTCCTCTAATGCAAATGAAAAACCAAAACCATCAGAAACTACCAATGGTAAAAGGACAAGGACAAGAGCTCGAGCATCAAGCATTGCCCGCCAACTGGTTGTCAATGACAAATATGAGAGAGAAGAGGCAACTGACATCACCAAGAAACTACGTGAGGGTGCCACAAGATGCCTAACAAAGCACTGCACTGGAGCTGACAAGGAGCTATTAGCCACGGTAGAAACCATAGCACTGGCTACAGGTGGCTCCTGAAGACCAGAGATAAGGAACTCCAGGTTGAGAGCAAAGAAGGCCTGGGGAACAACAGCTTTGGAAACCTAATGTAGAAACCTAGTAGAGCAAGTGGTGAGCAGAGCGGCAAACCAACAAACTTAAACCCAAAATAAATCCAATGCAAAGAACACAAGGAATCAAAGAAGTCAAGAACGCAAGCGAAGATAACAACAACTAAGAAACCGAGGAAACCAAACGAAATAAAAATACTCTAAAAACAAACTTCAGTCACACCTATGCACCCACCCACACACATGCACTCACCCCAAAGTCGGGCGATAAAGAGTATGAAGAAAACAAAGCACGCAAAACCAACTCCACACACAAACCCAACTCACACATACGCACGCGCACACACATAGCAGAGTATGAAGATAACAAAACAAGCAAAAACAAAACAAAAAGTAAACAAAGAAAGTAGCTCTTACCATAGTTCCGACGGGGCGAGAAATGTCCACTCCTCCAAGATACCAACCACCGCGACTCGATGCACGGCCCTATGCTTGCAGGGTTCACTACAAGACTATAACTTTACAGGGGAGGCCAATGATGGGACCTAATGCTTAGGATGTTTGGGCAACAAACAGGAGCATGCGTTGCGGGGTAAAGGTTTCCAACCAAGACGGAAGACATCTAGTAACGACGGCCAAGTAGAGCACCTACATTTCTGTAAACCTTGAGCGGCCACCGTAGTTAGAAGTACGATGGTTGCTTAAGGTGGGGAGTTGTTCATCACAAGTGAAAAATCTCTCTCTCTCTCTCTCTCTCTCTCTCTCTCTCTCTCTCTCTCTCTCTCTCTCTCTCTCTCTCTCTCGCTCTCTCTCTCTCTCTCTCTCTCTCTCTCTGCAAAAAGTGAAGCTTTTAACCCTTTGCCTTACATAAAATCTGTCTCGACACATGAATCTGGGTGCCACATGGACATGTTTCATCAGCTTCCAGAGCCAATTATGTATCTATCCCTAGATAGGAGTGTCTAGAATCCTAGGAGAATTAGTACCAACAATTTTGTGAGCCAGCTTGCACGACCTACATGTCCAAACGAGTCCATTAGATGCCGGGTTGGACCATTGCAAATGGTTGGTCGAAGGAGATGTGAGTGCATGGGCCTAAAGTGCTCGACTTATAGTGCATGTCGGTCTTTAAGGAACAGCAATTGAAGTTCAAACACTCATGTTATGGGCAGTTAAAGATTTGTCGGGGGTCAGCTCTATGCCGGTTTGGTCGACTTGGTAGAAGTGACGGCACAAAAATCAGAGTTGTGGGCACCAAGATACGCCCAATTGAAGTTGGAAGCAGTTGCCGCGGAGATAGGAGCAGATGATCCTTTGCCAAGTTGGGGTTCGTCGTTCGAGGCCATGGAAAGGTCGGAATGCGAAGCCGGTAATGCAAGTTGGAGTCAACACCCGGGCTTCAAGTGTGGTTTGACAAAAATTGAATCCCTGAGAATGGAAGGGGAGTGCCATGAAGTTGGGGGAAAAAACTGATTTTTGTATATATATATATACATATATCTATATATGTATGTATGTATGTATGTATGTATGTATATATATATATATATATATATATATATATATATGTATGTATATGTATATATATGTATATATATATATATATATATATATATATATTGTAAAGGTGCAATGCCATTGGTATCACAAGGGAGAGAGGGGCTCCAATGAAGCTCTCCCCCTTTCCCTCTCATGCGCACACCGCCGGCGTTGTTGCGGCGGTCATGGCATAGTTACCCGGAACCGGAACGGGAGTGTCCAAAACCGGGAGGAGGAGGGGAGGCCGTAACGAGAACGGGGCCGGAACGGTAGACTAAAGTAAGGCTTGAATTACCTGCATTCAGCTTAGTCCCAAATCAACTCCTAAACAACCCCAAAACTGGCCCCAAACCTGCCCTCAAACTGCCCCCCCATAACTGCCCCGAAATGCCTACTTTTGCCTGTTCCGCCCCGCCTTCCGTCTCCCGTTCCGCCTCGTTTCGGAACACTGTTCTGAGAACGACGTTCCATTCCCGACTCCGTTTCGGAGACGGGACTCATCCAGACGCCGTTTCGGAACATTTGGGCTACGTTCCACCCATTCCCTGTTACACTGGGTGGCAGCCCTACGTGGCATCCGGTTGACATGGTGGTTCTGGGCGGCAGTGCTGCTGCCCACTGCGAAGCTGATGATGTGGCCCTAGAGCCGGTTCATATAGGGGTGCCTACGGGCCCCTCCTCTTTTGGGCCCCAAGTCACCATAAGCCACCCTCCATAAGTAGGAAGTCTTACCGGCATGCGACGATAAGTAAAACACGGGACTAAAAGCAACGGTCCATGTGCGAGCATGCAGGGAATTGGACGCGTGTTTATGAGAGAAGAAGTGTGCTAAAAAAGGGAAGTTTCGCCCCCTAAAGGGACCCCCGTTTTTGCTGTTTTTGGGCAGCAGTTACGTAAGTTCGAAGGGAGAAGAGAAGCATTGTACACATCCTTTTGCTCAAAAATCAATTGCCAATTGCTCCCTATTGTCAATCTCCCCACCCCCACCCCCACCCCCGCCTTTTCTCTTCTTCATCGTTTTCGGACCGTGTTTGGTGGTGCAAAGAGGGAGAGAAGTGTGTTGTGCGATGGTGGTGTGTTCGATTTAAGTATTGTGAGTATTGTGTAGGCGTTGATTTCTCGAGGTGTGTATACACTTGATTGTCTACACAATAAGGTGCGTGTTTGTGAAAACTATGTTGTTATAGAGGTGTTACTGAGAGGATTGGGGTGTTGTATACACACTTGATTGTGTGCAGAATAAGGTGCGTGTTTGTGAAAACTGTGTTGTTATAGAGGTGTTACTGAGAGGATTGGGGTGTTGTGAATATCCTCGGCTATAGAGAGGCAATCTGTGAGTGTTTCTCGGTGTGTTTGCATTCCCCCTCTCCAACACCATGCCGCGCATATTTCTCTCAATTCTCCCAACCATGTCAACCTTGTGAGCAACGTCGTAGTCCTTCAAGGAGACGCCTTCACTTTGATAAGCTTTGCATTAACTTTCTTGACCCTTAAAAAAATGCAATTATCTTTTTGCCAAATGGCAAAACATACACAAAAAAACATCCAATATTTGCATGCATGTTTCAATCAATGGTAAGCACTATACACAATTACCAAAGTAAATGCATAATCAGACTATGAGTGAGGTACCTCACGACAACGCCTTGATCTCACAAGAACTTGCATTATTTAAGCCAAAGAAAATATATACCTAGATGAATCCAGGATAAGCCTAGATTAGCCCTTAAAGGAAAGTGCAAGATATAGACCCATGGTAGTCACCCACAAAACAATATAACCATCAACTCCATCATGCATAGTATTGACAAAATACCACGACATCCCGACTAACGTCGCCAGTGCCCAATAGTGGGTGTAGAACTAGGTACTAACATATGCTCCCAAACACAACACGCACACACACATGAGCATACATCTACACAAAGTTCAACGTACTGAGTTTCTGTCATGACTTCGGAGATCAAGGAAACTCAACCATAATGAAGCCTAGCACTAAACGAAGCATTAAAGGAAGAAGCCAAAGAAAACTATAAAGGTTCTAAGGTCCATTTCAAGCCTTACCATGTTAAAGTTTGGTGCATTTCAAGTGAATGGCCCAATGTGATCCCATTACTTATTTTAACGAGGAATTTATTTTACTGATTTGTCAAAGTCTAGGTTGGGCAATTTACCGAGGTGGCTATATAAGCACACCTAGTCCCATTATATTACCATCAATTCATTGCCAAGATTGGTTGGTTCGGCTCTCATGCCATTTCCCTCTTGAATAACAGGTCTTGAGTTCAACTCTCCTCGTCAGATAAATCTTTAAGGTCTCTTGGGATAGTTTTCTTCTCTCTCTCTCTCTCTCTCTCTCTCTCTCTCTCTTTCTTGTGTTGTCTCTCCTTGGTCTCTACACTGCTGCATCGTCCACTTTGCCATGGTATCAAAGCCTTGGCGGAGCAAGGCAACCCATTGAGAAGAGAAGCTCTCCCATCACTTCCTCTCCACTGGCGCCATCACGTCCCCCTCTGCAATTAACATTTTAAAACGTTGCTCATTGGAGTTCATCTATCGCTGCCCCTTGCGTTTTAAAACGCGTGGCATTGCAACTCCCAGCGCCGTCCTCCATTGTCCCCCCCGGCGTTGCGTTTTAAAACGCGTATAGCTTGTAGTACTTGGTGCAACGGCGACATACTCCCCTTGCGACAACGTGTTGAAACTCTGCCTACTGCTTGGGCAACGACTCCCTTCCCCGCCAGCGTTCTAAAACGCATCCCGACACCGCCACTCCTCTCCCCCCTTGACGACAACAACGTGGCCCTCTTGCTGGGGCTCCTTGCCATAGCATTTTAAAACGCTATCTCGCAAAGGTTGGGCGTTGGAGGTGACTCATCATGCAGTGTGAATTTACGGAGAAGAGCTCCTTCCGCTTTTCAAAAATTGGTGCGCCCACCCCTTGGAGTCCGAGAAGGAACCCATCATTTCAAGATCTTGCAACTTCAATATGGGTCCCCCTTGCTCAAGCACCAGTGACAAATTGAACGGCAATAGCTACGCCCATTGGAACTTCATTATGCGACTTTGGTTCACGCGAAAAGACTTATGGGACATAGTCGACAGCTCGGATGTCACACCCCAATAGAAAAGAACTTGTATCCTTTTTTCATTAATCTTAAATTTTACAAGGGTGTTCTCCTTTTGTAAAACAAGATCTAGAACAGTGCACCTTAGTATGACACCGATGAGTAGTCACAAGTTATGACAGACTCACACAATGGGTTAGAACATAGATAGTGCACACTCCCACCTAGATAACCCAATAGGACGACTATGACTTGTAACTCGTGCATATCGGGATCATACTTGCACATAGAAAGGGTTAATGCCTTGGAGTGTGGGCCATATCCGTCAAAAAAGACAGTTACGATCAACAAGATGGCATGATCATGAAGATTGCTTGTTATGCATAGGTGGGCTGAATGTATTGAAAGCTTTATCTCCTCATAGAGATCCAGGTTTTGAAGCAAAAACCGTATTGTACTCGAAAAGAGCTTTCAGTTGATATCCATATTGATGTGTGTTTTTAGCAGTTCCAAGATGGAAGCTTCTAGAAGGAAGGTTCCAAAAGGAGGACACGTGGCGGGACACTTGTCACAATCTTTCCAAAAGATGACACTTGTTAAAAATCTTTCAAAAGAAGAAACAAGTGTGTGGATACTTGTCAAAAAGCTTTCAAAGGAAGAAACAAGTGTCTGGACTGTCACAAATTGGTGATGTGTCATGCTTGGGCGGCAGAGGACACCCTGGTAGAAAATGCTGACGTGGCTGCGGATTTCCAGCAGGGCTCTCCAGTGTTGTTGGTTTTGAAGAAAGACAGATCTTGGAGAATGTACATCGATTATAGAGCTCTCAACAAAATCACCATCAAGAACAGATTCCCGATTCCTATGATCGATGATATACTCGACAGAGTACAAGGATCCTTGTGTTTTAGTAGGATTGATTTGAAGAGTGGATATCATCAGATCCGAATCGCGCTGGAAGACGTCTAGAAGACAGCCTTTCGGACGACTTTTGGGTTATTTGAGTTTTTGGTGATGCCTTTTGGCTTAACCAATGCTCCAGCGATATTTAACCGGATGATGGACAGGATTTGTCTAGAGTATAGACTATTTGTTGGCACTTTCTTTGACGACATCATTGTTTTCTCTGAGGGTGAGGCAGAGAGATCATCTGCTTCAAGTCTTTCAGGCATTACGAGATCACAAGTTAGTGATTAATGCAAAGAAAAGTGAATTTTTTTCCTACCAGAGATACACTTTTTGGGACACATTGTGTCAGTAGCAGGAGTGCAGATGTATCCGGCCAAGATAGAGACTATCCGTGATTGGCCCGATTTGAAGAATGTCAAGGAAGTTAAAAGCTTCTTGGGACTCTGTCCGTACTACAGACGGTTCATTCGAAAGTTTGCAGAGGTTGCTTCCCCTTTGCATATCTTGTCACAGAAAGGAGTCCCTTTCTCATGAGAACCCACAAAGGTGACTGCCTTTTAGACCTTAAAAAAGAAATTGACTACGGGACCAGTTATGACTTTGCCGGACTTGCAAAAGTCATTTGAAGTATATTGTGATACTTATGGTCGTAGTCTGGATGCGGTCTTAATGCAAGAAGGCCAATGTCATTGCCTACAAGAGCCGATTGTTCTCAAGGCCAGAATTGACAGCACAGATGTGTGAGAAAGAGCTTTTGGCGGCTATCCATGCTCTTATTCAGTGGCGACATTACCTACTCGGAGCCGATTTTACGATTTTCACAGATGATGGGAGTTTACACTACTTCTTGTCACGGAAGCAGCTATCGGAAAAAGCAGATTCGGTCGGCATCTTCTCACGATTTACTTCCGGATTGTCCATGTGCAGGGATAGAAGAAATTGGTGGTAAATACTTTGTCCCGAAAGCCGTTGGTTCTCTCTCTCTCTCTAGCTTGCTGTTTTTCAGGGCACACCTATAAATCTGAAAATTTTGTTGTTTCCCTTTAGTTTTGCGCTCTTCTATTCATCCTACAAGCAACCAAGACACTAGATCTCTTTTCTAGCATGCGTAGCATCTAAATTTTATCTTTGACATATATTTGAGAAGTCTACTTATGTTTACTTTTATGCATGTGCACATGGCACCTTGCATGATCTACGAGTGTGAGTCTGCTTAAACTCACTCTCGGGTTGATTGTAATTGAGCTCAATCCTAGGTACTTGGGTTGAGTAGAAATCTATTTCCTTGGGGGGGGGGGGGGGGGGTTGCCCATCTTCAACCCTCATTCTGTCTCTAGTCTCTTTGAAGTGTTGTGATTAATATTTTGTCAAGTTCTTTAAGCATTAAGCACTCTTAGTTGTACGAGTCTCTTACAGTGGTATCAAAGCTTTGGCTTGATCCTCACCCCTACGCTACTTACGCTTATAGTTTCTTGTGTGCACCTTTGCCTGACCATTTCTTATTTTACTAATGGAAGACACAAACACTGCTATCTTACAAGCCCTTCAAAATTTGCAAGAGGAGAACCGCTCCATCCGAGAACAACTTCTCAAACTCGACAAGGGGCGAGAAGCCCAATGAAGCCAAGAAAGAGCAGCAAGCAAAGCAACGCCATCCTAATGGAAGAAGCCGATCACGAAGCTCGTTAGCCGTAAAGAAGGAGAATGGACGAGGCAAAAGAAGACGCTCTATCTCAAAGAAGAGAAGCCATTGAAGCCGAAGTACATCTTCTTTGTCAAATTCATCTAGTGAATCTTCATATGGGTCATCATCAAGCGATAACGAGATACCTCATTTATACAGAAAATCTCATCAAAGGCAGAGACGTCGATATTCTTCACCCTCTTCTTCATCTTTGGAGACAAGTTCGTCCTCCTCTACTTCGAGATCTAGGCATAGAAGAAGGCAGAAGAAGAAGAAGACCAAGTCACTCTCACAACTTGAGAAGAAGGTCAAGTTTAGTATATATGATGGTTCACGAAATGTAAGGTGCAGCGGAAGTGATAGTTGAACTTTGCTCAAGATGAGTGCTCCAAACTGTGCTCAAGGGTTCCTTTTACTTACGGAAGGGAGAGCCCTTCGTTCCTTTAGTGAGAGAGTGCAAATGATCACAACAAGTGGGTAAACACCGTGCATGAAGGTGCTGAGACTGAGAAATAGAGAGAGAAGAATACGACACCAGAATGTTGTCAAACCCTCCTCCAAAGGCTCCACTCTCTATGGCGAGAGCGGTCTATGCTATTGATTGCACAATCCTTGTACAATGGTCTAGATACAATGGACTTGCCGACGATGATGATGACGACGACGAGATGAGCTGAAAACTGAAAACCCTAGGGGCTGAAATCTGCAAATCTTGTATCTGCTGAATTCTGCCTCTATGTCGGTGACGACGGCGGTGACGACGATGCGCTGAAAACGCAGTGCTGAAATCTCTGAATAGCGGGCTGAATCTGCAAACGCTGGCTGATCTGACCATGCGGCGAGGATCCGCTGCGGGAAGGTGAGATCTATGAGGTTTGGGGGCTGCAGTACGGAATGTGACTGCTGAAAATCCAAACGCTGATGCAATGAATGGTTTTGTCCTCGGAATCTGCAAAACCCTGAATATAGTCTGCAATTGCATAAACGCTGGGCTGATCTGCTGTCTGCTACAAAAACGCTAGGGAATCTGCTGTTAATTGCTAGCGCCAGGCAAGATCTGCAAACAGCAAAACGTTGGGGCTGATCTGCAAATGCTGAAAACGCTAGGCTATCTTGATGGCTGAAAAACGCTAGGAGTTCCTGCCAAGGGTCTTGCTGAGAAGATGCACTATCAGACTTGTGGTCTCTGCTGCCTCTTCTGCCAGAAAGTGCTAGCGCTAGCTTTTTATATATAGATCCTTAGCCAGATTGCCCTACCCAGTTTCCAAACAAAGTCACTTATTAATAATAAGTAAAAAATGGCTAAAATACGGAAAATAGGTTTTCTGCACTATAAAATGCTCCTAATGGATTCTAATGGTACTACTGATGATCATGTTGTGTGCAACCAGAGGATATGCATCTACTCTAAGTGCCTGGACATGCACGGTCTGCGAACAGACTCACAAAAGTGCCAAAACACTTCCTAAGCTAAGCTAACAGAACCCTTGTCATGAAGTAGCTTGTCCACGTACACATAGGGTTAGATGTGCACGTGACATCCCCTCCTTTTTAAAGTAGGTACTGGTACCGAACTGTATGGCATCGAGGGAGATCGCCAACAGTGTCTGGAATCCTGTGAAGGACTCTTCGCCGGCCCACTTTGATGCGTGGGTCATGCGGTACTTGAACTTCATAAAGGTCTAGAACGCTTGCTTCTTTGGGCAGCGCCGAAAGCGACACAAAGTCATTTGTGGCTCCTTCAATGCTTCAACTTCGTTGATGGTCATGCGTCTACCTTCTTCAAGAATCTCCAAGGATGAAAATTCATGAACCCATTTCCAACACAAAACCATGAACATACCCATTCCATGTAAAGTGACTGGAAAACAACTATTCTTTCGAAAAAACTGTGCATGCAATGTAGATGAATATAGAGACCGAGTGCCAAACCGTTCATCAAACACACGTAAAAAATGGAATCGAAACTTGTCTTTTTGATCTAAATCTATCAACTGTGGCAAATCACAATGGATATGTCGATGCTTGATGCTCAACCTTCTTGTGCTCTTTCGGATACTATGTCATGCCAAGGAAGAGACATGGAATGTGAATTCCTTGAATGCAAACATTTCATCTTTTCATCACATCCGTGCTCATTCATGAGTGAATCGTGTTCATCGTACCATATGGCATGCCTATAAAAAGAGATCACATAAGGACAGTGACTAAAATACAGTAAACCATCACAAAGGAAACACTCGAAAATGCGTGCTGACTAATCATGCGCACACATAATACTTCCTGTGGGGGTTCTTGGGACCTCGACTCAAGAGCAAAGATCGGTTCTTCGTGATTGATCGAATCTGCAATGAGGTTAGCTTCACTAGAAAAAGTATCAACTAAACCATCATCCTTGTGAACAATCACATCTTTATCTTGCAAATCATCATGCTTGTGAATAATCACATCATTATCATGCAAAACATGTGTCCTGCTTTGGAGAAGAAAAGACTAAGAAAGTCTGCTTCTCCTGATTCTTTTAATCTTCGCCTGCACATTAGAAATGAGAGATGAAGAATGAACAACTTCCTCCCCATGAATGACAATGGGAGAGTCACTTTTGGCATTGAAAGTGAAAGTATTAGTTGCCCAATCGATGAGAGGGTTATGCTCACGAAACCATCGAATGCCTAAAAGCATATCACATCCTGAAAAAGGAGAGACTACAAATTTTCTGTTGAAGGACGCTTGTTGAACAGTGAGCAAAACATCAAGGCACTCTTGCGTAATGAGAGAGTCCATACCGGAAGCGAAGCCCAACACATTGAAAGGAGATGTCTTGCTAACCTCCAAGCGGGCTCTTTCAACAAGAGAGTCACTAATCACATCATGCATATTGTCTGGATCAAACAATATGACAAAACATTGACCTTCAATTGACCATAACACTTAATGTCACGTGACACATCCCAACCCTATGTGTCCGTGGACAAGCTACACCACAGCAGGGTTCCCGTCAGTCAAGTCAGTTTAGATTAGCAGTGATCTAGCACTTTTGTGAGTCTATTCGTAGACCGTGCATGCCCAGTCACTTAGCTTAGATGCATATCCTCCGGTTGCACACAGCATTATCATCGGAATTCCCATCAGAATCCATTAGCATCAGTTAGGGGAATTTTCCAGTGCATTTAGCTTATTTTCCTATTTTTGGTTATTTTCACTTATTATTCTTAAGTGACTTTCCAACAAAAGTAGGTAGGGCAATTTTGCTAAGTTAATATATAAGCAAACCCAAGTTAGCACTTTCTGGCAAAAGAGGCAGTAGGAGCTTCCCGCTCAACAGGTAACTTCTCAGCAGTACCCCCCCCCCCCCCCCCCCCCCCCCCTCGTCACCCCCAGCAGATACCATCGCCTAGCCTCTTGCACACCTTGGCGTTTTCCCAGATTCAGCCCATCGCTAACCATCAGTACCATTCAGCCCTGGCGTTTTCTCACTGCCATAGCCAGCGTTTTCTCAATAAGTTACTAATGCTATGACCTGCTGCCCATTCCAGCGATTTTCAGCATTGAATAAACCTGCTGATCCAGCGTTTTCAGCAATGCAACAGTAGCCTAAAACGCAGCCTTATGGTGCCAGCACATCAGCGTTTTTGTCTTCAGCAGGAACCTCGACACACCCGTCATTTTCAGCCACAAGGATAGCAGTACAACAGTCATTTTCAGCCCCGAAACAGTCCAAGAAATTCAGCATATAGAAGATCACAATTTTCAGCCTAAGTCGTCGTCGTCATCACCGTCGTCGTCATCGGCATAGTCCCATTGCATCAGTCCATTGCATACACATTGTACACCTTTATGCAATCAAAGTTAGACCACTCTCGCCGACGAGAGTGGGGCCTTCGGAAGAGGGTTTTACAACCTCTCGGGTGTCATATCTCTTCTCTCTCCTTCTCTCAGTCTCATTCACTTGCACGCACAATATCCACTCACTTTGTTCGTGATCATAGCACTCTCCATAAGACGGAAGGCTCTCTCCTTCCCTAAGAACTAAAAGGAACCTTGAGCAATAAAGATCACTAATCTTGAGAAAATACAACATTCATTCCGCTGCACCTTACATTGGTATCAAAGCTTTGGAAGTGTTCTGCATTACTCAAGGGAAGAACCACAATAATTTTTTTTGCTTGTTGCGGTCGCACGAACCCAAGTTCGCCTGGGCGTGTCGATTCCTAATCGTGTTTTGTTGAAGAGTGACAGGAATCCCAAGAAAGAAGGGCTTGTCCAGCCTCCCCTTGTGTCTCTTTTCACTCATTGAGAGCGGACCGTGCACTTAGCGGCCGGCCAATCGACGTGAGGTGGGAAAAAGCAACCTTGGTGTGAGCACAAGGCCGCCAAGGGGTGCGCCCGCAGAAAAAGGTAGAACTCGGGTGAAGAGAAGATCCTTCTCCAACGCGATTTGCAAGCGAAAGAAAACCTCAAGAACCCAAGACCCTCAAGACTCAAGAACTCAAGAACCCAAGATTCTCACAAATCAAGGACCTCAAGAACCCAAGTTCCTCGCGAGCTTAAGACCCCAAGATCATAGTGCATGGTCGTCACCCGAAGCGGAATGGATACTTCGCATACAGGTGATGATTTCTTCAACCCTCCCCCTTCGCCATCTACGCCGCCAAGTGCACCAGATCCTATGGAGACAATGGTCAAGCAGATGATGGCCATGATGGATAGACAGGAAGACAAGCGCCTTGCTTTAGAACGCGAGCGCGACGCAAGAAAAGAAAGAAAAGAACTAAGGAAGGAGGAAGCGGCAACACGAAACGTGGCATTGGAGGCCGATCGTGCCGCTCATAGATTGGCTTTGGAGATCGAGCGTGAAGCTCGACGAGAGCTACGCACTCAAGAATTGCTTGCCCAAGTCCTAGCCTCGAAGACCGAACCACCCAAAGATCATGGGAGTTCGTCAAGTGGCGCAAGCCACGATGCGGATTCCAACCATCCACTCACAAGAGAAGTTGACTTTCAGTAAGTACGACGGTAAGATGGATGCTACTATTATTCATTCTTGGTTGCATCAATTTAATGCTTATTTTGCGACAACTAAGAAAATAGGTAATAGCAAAGTTTCGACGACAGCTATGTACCTTGCCGGTGATGCCCCAACACAAGCTCAAGGTGCGGTTTATGCCACCTCAGTACCTTGCACGATTGAAGGACGATTAGCGAGCTCTCAAGCAAAACGGTATGCCGGTTATGTCTTTCTCTAATCCTGTTTTGCAGCTCGGCACTCAATTACGCAAATCGGATACGAAGCGCAAGAAGGCATTTCTTTACGGATTGGACGAGTATATCAAGTACGATGTCGAGGTACTCGATCCAATCGATCTCAACAAAGCGGTAGCAATTGCTCTCGCCCACGAGATGAAGCACAACAAAGGAAAGCCTAAGGAGAACAAGACTTCCACAAGTACCTCGCAGACTTCTCAGAACCCTCAGAACGGTAAGAACGGAAAGAATGGTAAGAATGATAACTCTTCTAATCAATCTACCAACAGTATCTCATCAAAGAATTCTTCCAATAAATCTAAGGGTAAGGCTAACACAATTGCTAAACCTAAGCTTACTCCATATGAAAAGGTAGCACACGGAATTGTAGGAGGTTACATCACTTCGGAAGAACAAAGCACTTATTCTAAGGAAGGTCGTTGTTTTCATTGTCACAGTAAGGGTCACATAAAAAGAACATGTCCTAAGCTTAAATCGAATGAATCTAAAGAACCCACAGTACCCACTACATCTGTCAATGCAATAAATGATAACACGATTGTGCCCACAGTTTCTCAGGACCCTCCCATTGATGATTCTCTCATTAAATGTTATGGTCGTACGTCAGGGCACCGTTTTGTCATATTGTTTGACCTAGGTAGTATGCATGATGTGATCAGTTCCTCTCTTGTTGAGAGAGCCCGCCTCGAAATTAGTCCGAGATCTCCTATTGAGGTCTCTGGTTTTCGTCCCGGTATGGACGCTCTCATCACAGAGGAATGCCTTGATGTGTTGTTTGCAATTCAACAGATTGCCTTCACTAGAAGATTTGTTGTTTCTGTGGGGGAGCAGGAGAGAGAGCCCACTTGCTGTCCTATGCAATGAGAGTGAAGGAGAAGGGGAGATTGGCGCAGAAAGAGCACACGCAGAGAAAACGTGAGAGAGAGAGAGAGAGAGCTCGTTGAATTTTTGGGAAAAAGCCACGCTATTGTTTTTGGGCTTCACATTTGAGTATATGAGTAAGTGACTAGGGGGCCATTCACACTTGGGCCCCCTCACTTATAAGTCTTTTTAACTTATAAGTTATAAGTACAAGGCACTTAGGCCTTTATTCCCTAACAACCTCCCACCTAAAGGCAATGTACCTTGGGAGATCAAAGAATCAGCTAACTATGATACAACAGCTGATCATGCACTTACTCATCCAACACCCATCATCTGACGGCAATATGCAAACCGCTCTGCTGGAAGACTCTTGGTCAAAAGATCTGCAGGATTGTCATCTGTGTGCACCTTGACAAGTGTAATGCTCTTGTCATCAAGCACACTCCTGATAAAATGATACTTCACCTCTATGTGCTTTGTCTTGGCATGAAAAACAGGATTCCTTGCAAGCATAATAGCACTTTGACTATCACAGTGTAGCACAGGAACCGGTGACTTAATGCCAAGCTCTTCTACCAAACGCATGAGCCACAAAGCTTCTTTGCATGCCTCAGTGGCAGCCACATACTCAACCTCAGTGGTAGATAAAGCAACACATTTTTGCAGTCTAGAAATCCAAGAAACTGCACCTCCTGTGAATGTAAACACATATCCAGAGGTAGACTTCCTGCAATCTGGATGTCCAGCAAAATCTGCATCTGTAAAACCATGCACAGATGTCTCACTCTTCCCAAAACAAATGCACAAGTCTTTAGTGCCTTTCAAGTATCTCAAGATACACTTCACTGCTTCCCAATGCTTTTTGCCAGGATTGCTCATGTACCTGCTTACCACTCCCACCGCAAATGCAATGTCCGGACGTGTAGCAACCATAGCATACATCAAACTGCCAACGGCTGATGCATAAGGAATCTTGGCCATTTCAACCCGCATATCATCTGTGTTTGGGCAGTCATGTGCAGTCAGTTTTACATATGGAGGCAACGGAGTACCAAGTGCCTTTCCCCCATCCATATGAAAACGATGTAGCACCTTATTAACATAATCTCGTTGAGATAGATACA
The DNA here is from genome assembly GCF_014529385.1 of Adiantum capillus-veneris. Classification (NCBI taxonomy): domain Eukaryota; kingdom Viridiplantae; phylum Streptophyta; class Polypodiopsida; order Polypodiales; family Pteridaceae; genus Adiantum; species Adiantum capillus-veneris. The sequence goes on along the minus strand of NC_140942.1, from coordinate 66,005,821 downwards.
GACGCCTGTTGAGTCTATCTCGAGAGATACGCATGCCCAAAATATGATTAGCATTACCAAGATCCTTCATGTCAAAGCGATGCTTTAAGCTTTGCTGTAGTGCATCCAACTCCGTGACATTGTTACCCGCAATAAGCATGTCATCAACGTACAAAATCAGCAATAGAAGAGATCCATCACTTGCCGTTTTGATATACAAACAGTGATCAGAATTACTTCTTTTGTATCCTTGAGACCTCATGAATGTATCAAACTTGTGATACCATGCACGGGGAGACTGTTTCAAACCATACAAGCTCTTCAAGAGTCTACATACTTTCTTCTCTTGCCCCTTTGACACAAAACCTTCTGGCTGCATCATATAGATCATCTCAAGCAAATCGCCATGCAAAAACGCTGTTTTGACATCCATTTGCTTTAACTCCATATCTTCAGAAGCAACCAGGCCTAAAACAAAACGTAATGTGGCAAGCTTTACAACAGGAGAAAAAATCTCATCAAAATCCACACCATGCTTTTGCTTGTACCCTTTAGCAACCAAACGTGCTTTGTACTTAGAAGAAGCATCAAATGTGACCTTGGTCTTGTAAACCCATTTACATGGCAGAGCCTTATGCCCTTTAGGCAAATCAACCAAGTCCCATGTATGGTTTTTCTCCAAAGACTGCATTTCCGAAACCATTGCTTTGAACCATTTCTTACTGTCTTCCCGTTGCATAGCCTCTTTATAGCAAGACGGCTCACCACAATCAGTAAGCATGACATAGTCCAAAGACGGTTCATATCTATCGGGGGGCCTTGTCACCCGAGTAGACCTACGCACCCAATGATCCATAACAGGTGGATTTTCAGCCTGTAAACCATCAAAAACAGCAGGCTGTTCAGCCGGTTGCATCGCAACAACGGGCGGTCTAGGAGCATCAACCTGTTCCCCTACCTGTGGTGCATCAATGGCAACTTGTTGGGGCTGATTTTCAGCAGCTAATGACTGATTTTCAGCACCATTTTCAGCATGTAAAGGCTGCTGAACATTGGGCCTTCTTGGCTGTCCATATGTAACATCTTCACGAAAAACAACCCGGCGCACTTCCTCGACCTTTGTGGGCTGTTTGTGCATGCAATTCTCATTGAAGATGACATCATTGCTGCGTATGATTTTCCGTAATGCGGGATCCCATAATCTATACCCCATTTCACCATCCTCACCATATCCTAGGAAAATGCATTTATGAGACTTTGGTTCTAGTTTGGTGCGCAGTTCACTCCGGATGTGAACATAGGCCTCACAACCAAACACTCTTAAATGTGCATATGAGGGTGGCTTGCCAGACCACACCTCCTCAGGCACCTTTCCACCCAAAGCCTTGCTAGGTGAGCGATTAATCAAGTGAATAGCTGTTTGCACAGCTTCTGCCCAAAAACCATGAGGTAATGCAGCATGTGACAGCATACTCCAAACTTTCTCTTGGATAGTCCGGTTCAACCTCTCTGCAACTCCATTCTGAGAGGGATTAAAAGGAGCCGTGAGCTCTCTTTTAATACCTTTAGTAGCACAAAAGTCAATAAATGCTTTTGATACATACTCCCCCCCATTGTCTGAGCGCAAAGACCTAAGCTTCTTGTCAGTTTGATTCTCAACAAACGCAAGAAACTTCTTGAAAATATCCAAAACATCGCTTTTAGCACGTATTGGATACACCCACACCTTACGTGTAGCATCATCGATAAACGAGACAAAATATTTCTTTCCCCCTAAGGACAACTGTGGCATTTCACATACATCGGAATGCACTAAGTCTAACCTGTCAGACTTCAAAGAGAGAGACCTTTTGTGCGGTGTTTGATTGTGCTTACCATAAATACAGTGCTCACAATGAGAAAAATCAGCATACCTCAAACACGGCAAATAACCACAACGAGACAGAGTTTCCATTCCTCTTTTACTCGTGTGTCCCAACCAGCCATGCCACAAAGAAACACTTGGCTGCTCGGTTACGGCGTCAACATGGTCACGCACACTAGATACATGCAAAGGATACAAAGTGTTCGATTTACAACCCTTGGCTACAATCCGGGCCCCTTTACAAATTTTCCACTTGCTATCACCAAAAGTGGTGTGATAGCCTGCATCATCTAGCTGCCCTGTACTAATCAAACTCTTCTTGAGTTGTGGCACATGACGCACTTTGTGCAAAACAAAAGTCATACCATCAGCAAAGGAAAACTGGACACTGCCAATACCTGCAATGTCACATGCATAGTTATCTCCCAAATAAACAGTGCCCTGCACCTCACTTGAGTACTGTGTAAACCAATCCCTATGAGGTGTTACATGAAAGGAGGCACCTGAATCAAGAATCCAAGTATGCATGTCCACATCAGAACCCATAGCAAGGGTATGTGCATCCACAGAAGAGGCATTGAGTACATCAGTGCTGCTGTCACTGTCACAACTACTAGCAACATTGATTTCCTCAATCAACACAGTGCTCTTCTTGGCATTTCCCTTGTCCTTTGCATCAGTTTCAGCACCCTTGTTCTTCTCTTTCTTCCACTCATAGCATTCCCGTTTATAATGCCCTTTCTTTCCACAATGATGACACACAACATCTTTCCTACGAGATTTGCTGCGTGCCCTGTCCTTACTGTCAGATTTCTCCCTCTGTTGAGACCTGCCTCTCAAGTGCAATGCATTAGAAGACACACCTGTGGTGTTCTTCCTGTTCATCTCTTCCATCAAGAGAGAACTCTCTACATCTGCATACTTAAGTGAAGCACTTGAGTTACTAAGAGCTGTCCGGAATACATCCCAACTCTCGGGCAATGTGCATAGCAGAAAAGTAGCTTTGAACTCCTCATCAATCGTGAATTTCAGCTCTGTCAGTTGGCTGAAAATAGAATTGAATTCATTGAGGTGCACTGACATGTGCGTGCCCTCCTTCATGCGGAGATCCATAAGCTTCTTAAGCCAATACACTTTACTGGCAGCACTCTGCTGTGCATACAACTCGTCTAAACGCTTCCACATGCCCCATGTTGTCTGCTCATTCTCTACATTGAAAAGTAAATTGTCAGACACCGAAAGCATGATCGTGGAGCGAGCCAACTCGTCCACTTCTTCCCATTCTTCAATCTCCATATCAACCGGTTTCACACCCTGTAACTTAATAGGTTTCGCCTGTTTCTTTTGCAACATCACATTATAACATTGCTTCTTCCATATAGCAAAGTTATGGGCACCTTCAAGCTTGCGAATGTGCAACAAATTGCCACTTTCACTGCTAGAAGCCATTCTGAGTGATTGCAAACACTGAAACCCTGTTTTTCCGACCTAAACACGCCCAAATGTGCGCAATCGGGCAAAAAACAGCTTGCTGTTACAGAAAAACAGCGAGCAAATTTCACGCGAAATCACCCCAAAACAGCGTACATTCACTGCCAAACCCTTACCAAAGGTTTCCACAAGGTGTATACATCATTTGCTTGCTGAAATTCCCTGTTTTAGGGCAAAAATCAGACCTGTAAACACCTGTTTTGCTGAATTTTCAGAACCTCGTTGGTGGAAACACCTGTAAGATTGACCTGTGAGACTTGCCCTAATGAAATTGCATCAAATTGACCCCGAAATTGGTCAATTTCAGCAGAAATAGGCTGCTGTTCGCCAGTTTTGAAACCCTAATTTTGGGGAAATTGTCACCGGAGGTCGATTCTACACGGTGAGAGGATCCCTTCGCGACAGAGTTGATCGAAAACGGTTGAATATCCTTCCCGCAGCGAGCAAAAACAGAATTCTGATCTGTGTTGCGAAGATGGCTCTCTTGGAAACCCTAAAGCTCTGATACCATGTGTGGGGGAGCAGGAGAGAGAGCCCACTTGCTGTCCTATGCAATGAGAGTGAAGGAGAAGGGGAGATTGGCGCAGAAAGAGCACACGCAGAGAAAACGTGAGAGAGAGAGAGAGCTCGTTGAATTTTTGGGAAAAAGCCACGCTATTGTTTTTGGGCTTCACATTTGAGTATATGAGTAAGTGACTAGGGGGCCATTCACACTTGGGCCCCCTCACTTATAAGTCTTTTTAACTTATAAGTTATAAGTACAAGGCACTTAGGCCTTTATTCCCTAACAGTTTCTCCTCTCTCAGGATGTGATATGATATTGGGCATTCAATGGTTTCGTGAGACTAACGCTCTCATTGATTTTGAGGCTAACACTTTAACTCTCAATGCCAAAAGTGATTCTCCTACTGTCTTTCATGGAGTGGACATTGCTCCTTCTCCATCTCTCATTGCTAATATGCAGGACAAGGTTGAAAGGATTCGGGATAAGGAGATCTCTTTTTCTCCACAGCATGACACACAGGATTCGCATGATTATGAGAAGCATGATGATTTGAAGGATAATGATTTACATGATGATTTGGATGACAATGACAAGTATGATGATTTGCATGATCAAGATGTGATTTCTCACAAGCATGATGAGTTGCATGAAGATGACGTGATTGTTCACAAGGATGATGTGTTAGTTGATGCTTTTTCTAGAGAAGCTAACCTCGTTGTGGATTCGATGAATCACCAAGAATCGATCTTGGCTTTCGAGTCGAGGTCCATAGATCCCCCACAAGAAGATTCGATAGATCCCAAAGAAGCGATCTTGGCTCTCGAGCCTTGGCCCAAAGAACCCTCACACGAAGTATTATGTGTTCGCATGATTGGCACGCACGCATTGTTCGAGTGTTTCATTCGTGACGGTTTCCTGAGTTTTAGTCAACATCGTTATGTGACCCCTTTTCCTAGGCATCACATATTGTATGTTGAGCACGTTTCTATCATGGATGAGCACGAATGTATGCGGATTGTTCATGAAAAGCTGACAAGTTTGTATGTAAGGAAGTCGCATTCCATGTCTCTTCCTTGGCATGACACAGTTTCCGAAAGAGCACATGATTGTATGAGCACCAAGCATAGGCATTTCCATTGTGATTTGCCACAGTTGATTGATTTCGATCAAACAGAAAAGATTCGATCGCATTGTTTGCATGTGTTTGATGAACGGATTGTCACTTCGTCTCTATGTTCATCTACATTGCATACACACTCTTTAGAGAAGACAAGATTTTTCTCCTTCACTTTACATGGAATGGGTATGTTCATGGTTTTGTGTTGGTGATGGTTTTAGGAATTTTCAGCCATGGAGATTCTTGAAGACGGAAGAAGAAGGACTATAGACGAAGTTGAAGCATTGAAGGAGCCACAGATGACTTTGTGTCGCTTTCGACGCGGCCCAAAGAAGCAAGCGTTGCAGACCTTTATGACGTTCAAGTTCCGCACGACCCACACATCAGAGTGGGCCGGCGAAGAGTCCCTTCCAAGATTCCGGATGCTGTTGGCGATCTCCCTCGACGCCATACAATTCGGTACCAGTACCTCACTTTGAAAAGGAGGGGATGTCACGTGACCCATTCCAACCCTATGTGTCCGTGGACAAGCTACACCACAACAGGGTTCCTATCAGTCAAGTCAGTTTAGATTAGCAGTGATCTGGCACTTTTGTGAGTCTATTCGTAGACCGTGCATACCCAGTCACTTGGCTTAGATGCATATCCTCCGGTTGCACACAGCATGATCATCGGAATTCCCATCAAAATCCATTAGCATCAGTTAGGGGAATTTTCCAGTGCATTTAGCCTATTTTCCTATTTATGGTTATTCGCTTATTATTTTTAAGTGACTTTCCAACAAAAGTAGGTAGGGCAATTTTGCTAAGTTTTTTTTTTTTTTTTTTTTCGACACACCAGAGGGCCCACAGGGGGAGGTGCTTATCCCTTCCAAATATTAGCCATGTTACATGGTCGAGCAAGGGCCGCGTACCATCGGGCAAGAGCCACGCGTAGGCATCACCATGGCCACCTAATTGATGCACCACATGCTGGGAACGACGGAGAGAACTCGTAGCAACCAGCTAGGAACCTCCTCCTCGGGTGACCCACCCCAGGAGGAGGATGCACTCGAGTGTCCAAGGGCAAGAGCCCTAGCAACGTGAACACCAGGTGAGCACAAGGTGTCCCTCTAGAGTGTGACCCAACAGGGGATTTGAACCCACAACCCGTAGGTTGAGAGGCCAAAGCCTTACCGTTAGACCAACTCTTTGGGGACCAATTTTGCTAAGTTAATATATAAGCAAACCCAAGTTAGCACTTTCTGGCAGAAGAGGCAACAGGAGCTTCCCGCTCAACAGGCAACTTCTCAGCAGTACCCCCCTCCCTATCACCCCCAGAAAATACCATCGCCTAGCCTCTTGCAGACCTTGGCGTTTTCCCACATTCAGCCCATCGCTAACCATCAGCACCATTCAGCCCTAGCGTTTTCTCACTGCCATAGCCAGCGTTTTCTCAGTAAGTTACTAACGCTAGGACCTGCTGCCCATTCCAGCGATTTTCAGCATTGAATAGACCTGCTGATCCAGCGTTTTCAGCAATGCAAGCACATCAGCGTTTTTGTCTTCAACAGGAACCTCGACACACCCATCATTTTCAGCCACAAGGACAGCAGTACAACAGTCATTTTCAGCCCCGAAACAGTCCAAGAAATTCAGCATATAGAAGATCACAGTTTTCAACCTAAGTCGTCGTCGTCATCGACATAGTCCCATTGCATCAGTCCATTGCATACGCATTGTACACCTTTGTGCAATCAAAGTTAGACCACTCTCGCCGACGAGAGTGGGGCCTTCGGAGGAGGGTTTTACAACCTCTCGGGTGTCGTATCTCTTCTCTCTCCTTCTCTCAGTCTCATTCACTTGCACGCACAATATCCACTCACTTTGTTCGTGATCATAGCACTCTCCATAAGACGGAAGGCTCTCGCCTTCCCTAAGAACTAAAAGGAACCTTGAGCAATAAAGATCACTAATCTTGATAAAATACAACATTCATTCCACTGCACCTTACACTTAATGAGAGACTCATCAATGGAAGGATCATGAGAAACTTGGGTCACACTCGTGTTCTCATTTATTGCATTGACAAAGGATGTGGGTTCTGTGGGTTCTTTAGATTTATTCATGTCAAGCTTAGGACATGTTCTTTTTATGTGACCCTTGATGTGACAATGATAACATCCACCTTCCTTAGAATAAATTCTTTGCTCTTCTGACGTGATGTATCCTCCTAAAATTCCTTGTTCTGTCTTTTCATCTGGAGTGAGCTTAGGTTTAGCAATTGTATTTGCTTTACCCTTAGGTTCATTTGGTGAGTTCTTTTCTGAGAGACTAGAGGAAGATTGGTTAGAAGAGTTACCATTCTTATCGTTATGAGGGTTCATAGAAGTCTGAGAGGTACTTTGCGAAGTCTTGTTCTCCTTGAGCTTTCCCTTGTTGTGTTTCATCTCTTGTGCGAGAGCAATCGCTACCGCCTTGTTGAGATCTACGGGGTCGAGGACTTCGACGTCAAACCTGATATAGTCGTCCAAACCGAAAATGAAAGCCTCCTTGTGCTCATCATCCGATTTGCGCAATTGGGTACCGAGCTGTAAAACACGATTAGAAAAAGACGTAACTGGCAAACCATTTTGCTTGAGACTGCGCCAATCGTCTTTCAACCGTGCTAGGTACTGTGGTGGCATAAACCGCGCCTTGAGCTTGTCTTGGAAGTCAGCCCAATTGAAGGAAATGGGCGCGTCTCCATCGGCTTCCTCTAGGTGCGCGGCCAACTGTGCCTCTTGCCATGCGTGGTACCAATTGATGGCATCACCGGCAAGGTACATGGTTGTCGTTAAAACCTTGCTATTCCCTGTCTTCTTAGTTGTCGCAAAATAAACGTTAGATTGATGCAACCAAGAATGAATAACACTAGCATCCATCTTACCATCATACTTACTAAACGTGATCTTCTTTGTGAGGGGGTTGTTGGAGTTCGAGTCTCTGCTACTTGATGAACCACCAACATCTTTGGCCAGCTCGGGTTTCGAGGTGAGTACGTGTAGGACAAACTCTTGCATGCGTTGGTCTCTCTGCGTCTCATGCTCTAACTCCAAGGCCACTCGTCTATCTTCGGCCACCAAGCGCGCTTGCTCGCGCTCACGCTCCAAGGCTAACTGTCTTTCTTCGCGCTCGCGATCCAATTTTGTCTTTCTTTCTTTGCGCTCGCATCCAATTCTGCCTTTCTTGCGTCGCGCTCGTGATCCAATTCTACCTTTCTTTCTTCGGCCTCCAAGCGCGTTTGCTCGTGCTCACGCTCTAAGGCTGCCGTTCTTTCTTCGCGTTCACAATCCAATTCTGCCTTTCTTTCTTCGTGCTCTCGCCACCTGCACTTCTTGTCGTATCATCATGTCCATAATCGTCTTAACCAAAGCCTCCATAGGATTTGGTGCAATCCTTGGCGTAGATGGGGAAGGGGGAGGTCAGAAAAACCTCCTGGTGGGGAAAATTCTTCTTCGCCACCTCCATGCGAAGTATCCATTCCGCTTTGGGTGATGAAAGTCTTGGGTTCTTAAGTTCACGAGGAACTTGGGGCCTTGAGGTTCTTGTGTTCTTGGGTTCTTGAGTCCTTGAGTTCTTGAGGTTCTTGAGGATCTTGAGGTTCTTCTTTAGCTTGTAATCTGTGTTAGAGAAGAATCTTCTCTAACCCGAGCTCTTCTCTTTCCCGCGGGCGTACCCCTTGGCGGCCTTGCGCTCACACCAAGGTTTCTTTTTCCACCTCACGTCCATTGGCGGGCTGCTAAGTGCACGGTCCGCTCTCAATGAGTGAAAAGAGAAGCAAAGGGAGGCTGGACAAGCCCTTCTTTCTTGGGTTTCTTGTCACTCTTCAAAAACACGATGAGGAATCGACACGCCCAAGTGGACTTGGGTTACGTGCGACCGCAACAAGCAAAAAAAATTATTGTGGTTCTTTCCTTGAGTGATACAAAACACTCTCAAAGCTCTGATACCAATGTAAGGTACAACGGAAGTGAATGTTGAACTTTACTCAAGATGAACGTTGGTTGATCTGACCGTGCAGCGAGGATCTGCTGCAGGAAGGTGAGATGTGCGAGGTTTGGGGGCTGCGGTACGGAATCTAACTGTTGAAAATGCAAAACGTTGATGCAATGAATGGTTCTGTTGTTGGGAATCTGCAAAACGCTGACCGTAGTCTGCAATTGCAAAAATGCTAGACTGGTCTGCTATCTGCTACAGAAACGCTACGGAAGCTGCTGTGAATTGCTAATGCCAGGCAAGACCTGCAAACTGCAAAACGTTGGGGCTGATCTGCAAATGCTGAAAACGCTAGGCTGCCTTGATGGCTGAAAAACGCTAGGAGTTCCTACCGGGGGTCTTGCTGAGACGATACACTGTCAGACTTGTGGTCCCTGCTGCCTCTTCTGCCAGAAAGTGCTAGCGCGAGCTTTTTATATATAGATCCTTAGCCAGATTGCCCTACCCAGTTTCCCAACAAAGTCACTTATTAATAATAAGTGAAAAGTGCTTAAAATAGGAAAAATAGGTTTTCTGCACTATAAAATGCTCCTGATGGATTCTGATGGTACAATTGATGATCATGCTGTGTGCAACCAGAGGATATGCATCTACTCTAAGTGCCTGGACATGCACGGTCTGCGAATAGACTTACAAAAGTGCCAGAACACTTCCTAAGCTAAGCTAATTGAACCCTTGTCATGAAGTAGCTTGTCCACGTACACATAGGGTTATATGTGCACGTTACACAAAATCATAATCTTCTTTTAAAATTTGTTCGTAAATTTCAAATAATGTATGGTCATGAGAAGAATAAAGAGAAGGAGAAGATTAAGTTTGCAGCTTTACATTTGACCGATCTAGCTCACACTCGGTGGACGGGATTGGAGTATGATGGTGTTGCCCCAAGATCGTGGAGAAGTTTTGTCTGCATGCCACAGTCCCAATTTCTTCCTGTCCGTCTCAAGAGGGATGTCAAGATGGAGTGGGACCGCTTGTGGCAAAGGAAAAATGAATCTTTGGAAGACTACATCAAGAGGTTTTGGGAGCTACTTTTGAAAGTCCAACACTTCAAGAAGATCAGCAACTCTGAAAAATTAAGGAAGTTTCAGGGAGGTTTGCATTTTAAACTTCGCACTGCTCTAAATCATTACTCTTGCTCTAATCTTGGGAAACTCATAGACCATGTTGAGACATGGGAGTTGGAGCATAATAGTGGAGACTCTCTTTCGAAGAGAAATAAGAAGAGGCAAGCCAATTGGGAAGCAAATTCAGTCCCTAAAGAAGGACAAAATCAGCACCAAAAATCAGCTTCAAATCCAAAGAAGGTTAAACCCTACTCATTTTCTGGTGCTCCCCAGTTTTATTCAACCTAATATCCTCCAAGGAAATAGTTTACTGAGGAAGAAAAACAGCAATATATGAAAGAAGGGAAGTGCTTCAAATGTGGTAAAGAGGGACACATAGCAAAGCAGTGTGCAAACAAAGGAAACAACAAGGTTCCTTCTGAAGATAAAGCCAAGCCAATGGCCACAATCAACGCTATACGAGATGTGGTTGGCAATACAAACCATACTACAGCAATGCATCAATTACTTAAGGCTTGGGGACAATTTCAAGGAAAGCAAGCTTTGTTTCTAATCGATCCCGCGGCAAACGAAAATTCCATCGCTTGAAATTTAGCCAAAGAACTTGGCTTGAAGAATGACGACATGGAGACATCCCTAGAGATTCACCAAGCTCTAAATGAGATTCACCAAGCCCTAAATGCCAATGACAAAGACACATTGAAGACAGTTGTACCCTACATCGGCAAGCTTAAATTTGAGCTTCAAGGTTTCAAAGATCAAGACACCTTTTGCATTGCAGATCTTGAAGCCGCAAATGTCATACTTGGCATGCCTTGGAGCCATGGAGTGGACTCGGCTATCTACTCTCAAAAGAAGACCGTCAAGTTCACCCATAAAGGCAAAAAGTACGAGATCAAAGCAGACGTAAGTGGGGACACCATACCCATGGTAAGCCATACTCAAGCCTCCATAGCAATTAAGGATTGTGTGCAATGTTGTTTGCTTTATGTAAATGATAGTCATGATGAGATGCATGTTGAAAATCACGAGCAACTCAATCTTGGAAAAGTATAAAGATTGTTTTTCAGAAGATCTTCCTTATCAACTACCTCCAGAAAGGCCTAAAGATCATCAAATAGATAACATCTTTGGTAGCTCTCCTCCCTATATTGTGCCTTATCGAGTGAGCCATCCTCAACAAGAGGAAATTAGGAAGCAAGTGGAAGACCTACTTAGTCATGGGTTGATTAATCCTAGTAGCTCGTCCTTTTGTTCTCCAGTTCTTCTTGTTCAGAAAAAGGATGGCACCTTCAGAATGTGCATCGACTATCGAGCACTCAACAAAACAACTATGAAGAATACGTTTCACATTCCACGAATTGATGGCATTTTGGATCGCCTGGGTGGCGCCAAGATTTTCAGCAGGATTGATCCAAAGAGCGGCTATCACCAGATCAAGGTGATTCCACAAGATACCCCCAAGACTGCTTTCCATACTTCTTTTGGCTTATACGAATTCTTGGTGATTCCTTTCGGATTAACTAATGCATCGGCAACTTTCAATTGCATGATGTGTAACAAACTTGGTCACTCCAGTCAAGATTCTACCGCGACACAGCAGAGATTCACTTCAAAACAGTTCACAGTTCACAATTGATTCGACGCGGCCCGGCGGAGTTCCGTGCCTAGAGATATTGGCCCCAAAGACTTGCGCCCCTTTCGGTATTTCTTTTTGTATTAATATGTGTTCAAAGTACAAGAGAGTGGAAGGGTTCTCACTCTCAGACTCTGCGTCCAGATGCTCTGAGTTGTGAGAGCCCTGTCCACATATTTAAAGGTTACAAGGGATGCCCAAAAGCAGAGCCTCAAAAGCAATAATCCAAAATCTCTTAAGCTTTTCCAAAATAAAGCAATTGAGTCCAAAAGCTTCTCAAAATGCCTTGCGTAGCATTCAGCAGAGTAAAAAGTAGCTTCCGTACAGCTTTGCCATGTCAATCAGTTTTTGCTTTTTGCGCCGCAAATTACAAAGGTCCGTACGGCAGTGCCACGTTAACGGATTTTCCGCGTTTCACGGGGCTGTCCCGCTGCACCGGTTCTGTTGCCCCATTCTGAGAGTGTGTCGGGACATGCCATATCAAAAGTTTGTGACATACCCCTCTCTTGAAAGCATTGTAATCGCCCTCGATTACGCCTGCAAAACAAACAGAGGCCATAAACTGTCTTAGTAGACACTGAATGTTAGTACCGATGCACTAGGAACAACACATCTAGCACATGTACCAATCGATAGTCACATCACAGGACATCACTTGACATCACAGGACATCACATGACAAATCACATTTAACAATCATTCCCATCTCAGACCATGATTAATCGGCAACCTATTTAGCAATCGCATCTAGATCCAGTCAGGACCTCTCAGATGCCCGATTGACTAATCCTTATTGCAATCATGTCTATAGAGATTTATCGGACCGAAATGTTGCAGTCATTTCGTCTATCATTTCTTGCACTTAAACAAGTCAAGTACAAATCAGTATCATATTATTGGGAATTCCAAATCTTAAAGTCATTACAGCAAAATACTGTCAGTCCACAGTATCCCTGAAACCCAAAGAGACATCAGTGACTCTATATCAAATCAAGGTATCGGTGTGAGGATTCTAGGTGCTAATCCTTAATCAAGTACTTAAACTCATGATTAAGACTTAAGAAACTTGAACTGTACTCGAGACAAGACTTAGAAGACTCTGTGTTTGATTGATTGAAAGTGTGATACAAGGGTTCCTTTTTATAGGAATTGAATAGTCATCAGTGAAGAGGCATGTCTCTTTGTGAAGAGACATGACTTTAGGCAAAAAGACACATCCTTTCCGCGAAGAGTTGCAACCATTGGGCGAAGAGTCGCACCCGTAGAACGAAGGGGTGTGACCAGTCGTCGAAGGAGTGTGGCTTTTGGCGAAGAGACACGTCCTTTGGGTGAAGGGGTGTGACCATCCAAGCGCAGGGGTCCTCCTTGGCATGGCACTTCGCGTATCTACAACTAGGAGTAGATGTATTGATGTTAACATAGTCACAATCGTGACATTCCCTCCCATTTAAAATGAGAGCCCGTGTCAAAGAAATGACTTCTGATGTTGATAGAACTCTGGAAAAGCATTGAATCTTCGAAAATCTTCAATCTTTGAGTTATCGGAAACCTTTGTCTTTAACCTTTGCTTCTTGCGAAACCTTTTTGCTTTGACTGCTAAGTCCCATGTCATTGCATTGTTCAAAGACTTTTTAGAGGAATCTGGTTTAATCGGGTTGACTGCAACAAGAGGTTGATCTTCAAAATCCTTTATGCGATGTAAGATTTCTGGTTCAAAATCTTCCAGTAACTGCGAAATATTTGGGGAAGAGGAAATCTTCTCAAGGTACTCTTCAGATGGGGTAACTTCAACTTTAGTAATCACTCGAGAGGATTTTGGCTTGCAACTGTAATCATCTTCCAATAACGAATCCCAAAATTCTTCAGAATCATCTTCAAGAACTGTAACTTCATGACTTGTAATTGGCATATCATCATCCAGTAAAGAATCAAAGAAAGCATAGTCGTCTTCAGACTCAGAATCTACAACTATATCTTTATCTTTGTCTTCATCAATTGATTCAGGAGAAGTTTATGAATTCAAAAATTCATCAATAATAATATCTGCATCTGCATTGGGGATCATATTCATTTCATAATCCACTGTATCATGTTGTTTGACTGGTACACGTGAGGCTTGAATCACTTTTTCCACATGAGAAATCCCGTGTAAAGTCAATTCACGTCCATCTTTGAACAAATTGATAGTATGTCCTCGAAAGCTAATTGCTGGATCATATTGAAATAACCAATGCTAACCAAGAATCATGTCGTAATTGTTGGAATTAGGGTTGCAGAGAAACACACACAGCTTGGAGAAGACGAAGGAAGCTCAAGGCACACAATAGAGAGTGTATTACTTCGTGTGCAATGGAAAGATAGATAGCCCTAGAGTGATGGGCGTATATACAATGCACGGGGGAAAAAACCTCCTAAAGAGGGAAAAAATGCCCCGGCGGTCCTAGTGTGTTCACACACATCACTACCACATGTATATGGTAACAAATCTCCCCTGGAGTGATGCGGTGAACGAGAGCTGGCACATGAGTAAAGGGAAGTGCCATGCCCTGAGGACAGGATCAGTCCACATAGGAGAGTAAGCCCAAAGCTTTGCGGAAAGCTTCAAGCTTCTCACGAGACAATGCCTTTGTGAAAAGATCTGCAAGGTTGTCCTGTGTTGGCACATAAGCCAAGCTGATCTCTCCTGCTGAGAGCCTCTCCCTGACATAGTGGTAATGCACCTCAATGTGCTTTGTGCGAGCATGAAAAATTGGGTTCCTCGCAACTGCCAATGCGCTCTGACTGTGAGTGTAGATAGTGCTGGCAGTGTCGTGTCCAACACCCAAATCAGCCATAAGACGTCTGAGCCATACACACTCAACCGTAGCTGTGAAGACTGCCCTGTACTCAGCCTCACAACTCGAAGTGGCCACAGTAGGTTGCTTCTTGCTCAACCATGATATACATGAACTGCCAAGCATGAAACAAAAACCACTTGTGGACACTCGCGTGTCAAAACAACCAGCCCAATCTGAGTCCGAAAAAGCATGTAAGTCTGGCGGCAATGATCCCCCCTTGGGATAAAACAAGCCAAGATGTAAAGTGCCACTAAGGTAGCGGAAAATCCTCTTGACAGCCTGCCAATGCTTAGACCCTGGGCTATGCATAAATCTACTGACCTGTGAGACTGCAAACTGAATATCCGGCCTCGTGTTGCATACATAAATGAGGCAGCCAACAGCAGTTTGGTAAAGAGTGACATCAGCAGGATCGCCAGCATCATGTAGACTCAACTTCAAACCTGTTTCCATGGGAGTGGCAATAGGTTTGCAATCCTCAAGTCCAAACTTACATAGCAATGTCTCTATGTAACTTTTCTGACACAAGGCAATACCACCATCACACTGCTTAAACTGTATACCCAAGTAATGATGCAACAGCCCCAAATCTTTCATCTTGAAAGTAGCATTCAAATCAGCCTTAAATTCAGCAATATGTCTCTCATTTGGTTCAGTGATCAGCAAATCATCAACATAAAGAACCACAATGAGAAATACATCATCCTCACGCTTGTCATACAATGTTCTTTCTGTTGGACTGTTACGAAAGCCTCGTTTAACCAAATGAGTGTCAGCTTTCTCATACCAAGCACGAGGAGATTGCTTCAACCCATACAAAGCCTTCTTACATTTGCACACTTTGTCCTCTTGTCCTTTTATGACAAAACCGCGAGGCTGCATTACATAAACTTCCTCAAATATGTCACCATGCAAGAAAGCACTAACAATGTCTGATTGATGTACATCCCAACCAAAATGAGCTGCCAATGCACATAGAAAACGCACAGTAGTCATACGACAAGTGGGAGCAAAAGTCTCTTCATAATCTATACCTTTTTGCTGTGCATAACCCTTTGCAACAAGTCGAGCCTTATGGCAATCGATCTCACCATCCGGTTTGCGTTTCAACTTGTAAACCCACTTCGTACCAATG
This sequence comes from Adiantum capillus-veneris, assembly GCF_014529385.1. Classification (NCBI taxonomy): domain Eukaryota; kingdom Viridiplantae; phylum Streptophyta; class Polypodiopsida; order Polypodiales; family Pteridaceae; genus Adiantum; species Adiantum capillus-veneris. The sequence continues at coordinate 65,990,174 of NC_140942.1, read as the reverse complement.
GCCTTTTTGCCAGGAGGCAAATCACATAAAGTCCATGTGTCATTCTCTATAAGTGCATCATATTCTGATTGCATGGCAGCCATCCAATTTTCTGAATTCTGTGCTTCATCAAAAGACAGAGCCTCCTCAACATCATGTAAGCTAGACACAGCCAAAGCATAACAATCTGATACATAAGATGCATGGCGAGAGCCTGAGCGAGTACGACTAGACAAAGGTGCATCCAATTTACTGTCACGCAAAGTGTGCACAGCCATTTTGGCATACCTCTAGCCTGCTCATTTTCAGCCCTTTCCTCATCAAGTACATCATGTACATCTGCATCAGTAATAGGCTGATCTAAAACATTTTCAGAAACCCCCATAGGCTGTACATTTGTCTCATTGGAACTTACATTCGTATTTCCACTACTGAAAAGAGGCAACAAAGTGTCATAAATGTCATGTGAGCTTACATTACTGTCTCTAGTACATGACAGCAAGGGCTGAACAGAATCTTCCACAAACACTACATCCCGAGAAACCAGAATACGTTTTGTTTGCGGATGATACAACCTGTAACCTTTGCTTTCAGCACTATGACCAACAAAAATACATTTGACAGCCTTATCATCCAATTTTCTGCGCTGCACTTGTGGCACCAAAGCGTATGCCAAACAGCCAAAAACACACATGTGCTCAATAGAAGGCTTTCTATCATGCCATACTTCATATGGAGTAATAGACTGCAAAGCTTTCGTAGGACACCTATTAAGTACATAAGTGGCACACATGATGGCCTCAAGCCAAAAAGAATGCGGTAAAGCTTGACTTTTGACCATACATCGTGCCATTTCCATCAGTGACCTGTTTTTCCTCTCAGCAACACCATTTTGCTGAGGTGTATAAGGCACTGTACATTGGTGTTTTATCCCACCACTAGCCAGAAATGCATTAAATTCATGAGACATATACTCCTCCCCTCGATCGGAACGGAGGGTGTCCATAGTACATCGAGACATTTTCAGCCATAGCCAGAAATTGTTTGAAGCACATAAAAACTTCGGACTTCGCTTTAAGCGGAAATACCCATGCATGCCTGGAGTAATCATCAATGAAAGTCACGAAGTACAGGTAATTGGCCAAGGACGGAGTTTGCATGGGCCCACAAACATCACTATGCACAAGCTGCAACCTGCATGTGGCCCGAGCTGAACTATCCTTTGGAAATTTAGAACGCTGCATCTTACCCAAAATACAGCCTTCACAAACATGTTTGACAGGTGCTTCAAGAGGCGGCAAAGAAGCAACCATATCAGATTTCTGCAAACGCAGCAAACTGGCAAAATTCAGATGACCAAAACGTGCATGCCAAAGTTTTGCATCTGAAATAGCCCTTGAATCTGCCACAACATTTGCAAAATTTTGTCCACACTTGTCATACAAAGTGAGCTTATACAGCCCACGGTACAAAAGCCCAGATGCAACAATTTCATCACCAAAACTGAGATCATGAACTGTACATCTGTCATCCACAAATTTGACTACAAGTCCAAGTCTAGCAAGTGTGGATACAGACAAGAGATTCTTCTTGATCCCAGGTACATAAAGGGCATCAACAAGTGTGAAGGAACTCCCATTAGCAGCAGTGAGCACAATCTTTCCAACTCCTTGAACTGGATAAGAGGCATTGTTGACACAAGTGACTGAATTCCCATGAGGGACAGACTCGAGAGAGGTGAACAATTCACGATGTGAGGTAATGTGCTTTGTAGCACCACTGTCGAAATACCACACGTGAATCTGCAGCAACTGACAAGCATGCATCATGGACAACAGGATTGTAAGTGCACTCTGCGCTAAAAGCCCATTCTGCATCAATATCAACAACACAGTCTCCTTTCACAGAAGACTCAACAATGGCTGCATTTGTAGTGGAACTAGCATTTGCAGTGGAACCACCCTCTTTCTTCTTAGCCTCTTTGGCCTTCAACTTAGGACACGACTGGATCAAGTGATCATTGGCTTTACAATAATGGCAACGCATCTTCTTTTTGCCCTTATCACCAGAATTGCCAGACGAAGTACTGCCAGCAGAAGCATTAGGAACAGATGCATTTGAAGTTGAAGATGGATTTGACGAAGAGCCTTGTTGAGTATTGGAATGCCCATCTTGAGAAAAATCACGTCCTTTACAACGATCAAGTGGAGGAACATGTGAAGAAGATCTGCTTTCAGATTGTCGATCTTGAGAATAGAACCTTGAAGTTGAATAAGGTTACGTTGCTTGCTGTCTGAACTGAGACTGATGTTGCTTACTTTGGCTATAGTTGTCTGCGATCGCGCTGTGAAAAGCGAGCGTTGTTTGAAGATCTATCACCAGGGAGAAAATTCCGTGTAGGGCGCTGTTTATCGCTAAGACGCTCCACATAAGCAATTGCAGCATCCAAGGTGGTAGGGTTGTATTTGTGCACATCGTCCTTCAGGTTGGGTTCGAGTCCGTCGATAAAGCTGTAAAGTTTATCAGAGGGACTAAAGGTCTCTATCTCCAGAGTTAGCCTTTGGAACTCTATGATGTACGCGGCCAAGGAACCTGTCTGGCTCAAGCGGCGAAGAGAGGACCGGGCATGAAAATCCGCATTGGCAGGTTCGAACGCCTTGCGAATAGCACGCCGGAATTTATCCCAAGAAGGTGTTTACCATCAGCAACCCGTCGTTGCCACCAAAGAAATGTTGTGTCCTTGAGCAGAGAACTAGCAAGTGCAACTTTTTTACTTTCGACCAAGTCCGTGTTCGATAAGTAAATCTCCATTTTGAACAGCCATTGGTCCAGCACGCGCTTGTCGCGGCGGCCATTGTACGATTCCGGCGGTTTAACATCAAGCTTCTTCTTCTGTGCAGCATTAAAAATTTTGTAAAGTAATTGAAGTTCGCGATTGCCTACCTCTTCAGTTGGATCTGGTTCGTTTGGTTCGTCCACTGAAGCTTCGGAAGAATGTGTTGAAGATGCTGCATTAGTAGTTCGAGAAAGAGTAGATCGACTTGGAGAAGTGTTTTCCATGTGCATCTCATCCAAGTGAGTGTGAAGTGATGCGAGGCTTATGGAAAGTGTGGCCATCCGCTCTTTAATGAGAGTAAGGGCATCGTCAGATTGACCACCTCCGTCCTGGGAATTTGGCATGGTTACGCCTCAAAGGAAGTCGAACAGGTGCAAGTTTTGGGTTGGGAACAGGTTTTGGGACTTGGAGCTGGAGAATCCGGAATAAGAATAACCTTTGGTTCGGGTGCTGCCAATTATTCGGGTTCCGGAGTATCGGGAATAAGTATTACTTCCGGCTTTGAGTACGGAAATTTACCCGCAAAATTTCATCGGAAAAAATCTGCGTAGTGGTTCGCATCATCCATGTGTGCGAAATATCTTGCGCAGTAGGTGCACACAGAGCAGAGCAAGGGAGAGGCAGCGTAATTTTTTTTGTTTATTTTCATAAAGGTAAGTTTACGTGAAGAGGCTTTCACATGGGAGTTTTTTTAAAATATGGGTGTTTTCACATGGGGTTAAAAATTTGGGTCTTGGGTGGCCAACTTAAATCACTTGCTTGGCTGGGTAAGTTTAATAAAAAAAACCTTGCGCTGAATTGACTTGCTGCTATCGTGGACTGCCTAGTGTAAAAATAAAGGGCAGCCAGCGCGTAGAGAGAAAACCCAGCCAGCGTATGGAAATTGCTGCCGCTTGGGTCGCTTGGGAAATTGCTGCCGCTTGAAGGTTGAAACGCGTGGGGGAAGATGCGAAAGGGTGCACTTGTGAAGGGGTATCGCCAAAGGGTTTGCCAGTGATGAGGTAGCACCAAGGGGTGCTACGCCAAGTGGTGCAACTCTTCTCATCCAAGAGGTGCAAGGCTGCTGAATTTCAGCAGTGATGCGGAAGGGTGCCTGCCAGCGAAGGGTTGCTACCTTTTTGCACGAAGGGACACCTTCCGACGAAGAGGCATCTGACAATATCTTCAGCAAGCATGCCATACACACCCATCTTTGTCTCTTTTATATTTATGTACTTAATAAGAGAAGGGTTCGGGTTACCTCATACATGTTGGTAGATAGTCCATCTTGCTGCTGCTTCCATACAACACACTAGGTGAGTGTCGCAGGTAGGGTTGGCAACGGCGAGGCTAGGTAGACGCCAAGTCCAAAGGCCCGGGAAAAAATTTTGCTCTGATACCACTGTGAGGATTCTAGATGCTAATCCTTAATTAAGTAAGAAACTTGAAATGTACTCGAGACAAGACTTAGAAGACTCTGTGTTTGATTGATTGAAAGTGTGATACAAGGGTTCCTTTTTATAGGAATTGAATAGTCATCAGTGAAGAGGCATGTCTCTTTGTGAAGAGACATGACTTTAGGTGAAAAGACACATCCTTTCGGCGAAGACCTACAACCATTGGGCGAAGAGTCGCACCCGTAGAGCGAAGGGGTGTGACCAGTCGTCGAAGGAGTGTGGCTTTTGGCGAAGAGACACGTCCTTTGGGTGAAGGGGTGTGACCATCCAAGCGCAGGGGTCCTCCTTCGCATGGCACTTCGCGTATTTGCAACTAGGAGTAGATGTATTGTTGTTAACATAGTCACAATCGTGACAATCGTGGCGATCTGTCGACAAAGGAGTGGAGTGACTCCCCTCTTGTGCATACCCACTGCACTAGATTCCCCCATGCTGAAGTCGGGGTTCTATCCGAGTAGACTATGCTAAACCGAATGCTTCAAGGTAAAGGTTCACAATCTGAGGAGTATCTGCCAAATCCTTCTCCTCCATCCACTTCGCATCCAATGCGGGATAGTTCTTGAATTTAACCAACAACCGCCTTATCGCTTTACCTTTTATCTTTCTATCTTTATGTGTCGATATCTATTCTGGAACGAGCATCTCCTCGTTTTCCTCCACTTCGGGTTGCTCATCTGGCTCCCCAACATCGCGCACATCGCCTTTAAAAGGCTTCAGAAGACTCACATGAAAAGCATTGTGAATCCTCCAAGTATCGGGCAGCTTCAGTCTAAAGGAGACATCATTTATCTTTTCTTTTATCTGGAAAGGTCCATAGTATCTCATGCTAAGCTTTGGAAAAAGCCGCTCCTTTCCCTTTATCTTTCTCAAAACGTAAGAGCACCCAATTGTTCTCTTTTCATTTCAAATCGCGACAACGTCGGTCTGCTGCCTTTTTGTGTCTTTCTTGAGATTTCTGCAAAGCCTCCCGGACCTTGGCAAAAGCAGTGTCCAAGTCCCGAGCGTACTGGTCGGCTTCAAAAATCTTATGTTTCGAACTTAGAAAGGATGGAACCTTCGTAGCACCTTCAATAATCTCAAATGGCGCCTTCCCCGTCGAAGAGTGTATCGTGTTATTGTAGGCAAATTCCACCAATTAATTTTCCATTAAGTCTTCTGATCCACGATGTAAGACTTCAATAAATCCAGTACGACTGAATTTGCAATCTCCGATTGCCCATCTGTCTGCGGGTGGAAAGATGACGAGAACTGCAACCGCGTGCCAATGTTCTCCCAAATAGCCTTCCAAAACAAACTCGTGAATCGGGAATCTCTGTCAGAGACAATTGTCTCAGGCATGCCATGTAATCTGAATATCTGGGCAATGAACAGTCTCGCTAAGTGATCCGGCTTGACTGTCTTCTTCACTGGAATGAAATGAGCTTGCTTGCTAAATCTGTCAATAACAGTCCAGATACCATCGTGCCCACTTTGTGTTTTCGGGAGATCAAAAATGAAATCCATTGCAATACTTTTCTAGGGACGGGTGGGAATGGGTAAAGGTTGTAACAATCCCTGTGTTTTATGCCTGTCAAACTTGACCTTCTGGCATACCAAGCAACTGCGCACAAAATCGTCCACATCCTTCTTGAGTCTCGGCCAAAAGAAGTATTTCTCTACACCTTTCAAGGTGGTATCAATGCCGCGGTGACCCGTAAATTGCGGATAGTGGCATTCACTTAAAACCTTTTCCCTCAACGGTTGTGTAACACACAACATCGTTTTCTTCATCAAGTAGCCATCCCGAATGGAATATCCCGCTACTACCTTACCATTCTGTATTTGACTGAAAATATCTGCAAAATCTGTATCTGTGGCATATTGATCGACCATATCCTCGAAGCTTCTATGGTGTATCGCAAAAATAGCCACAACCAACGGCTTCCGGGACAAAGCATCTACCACCAAGTTCTTTTGTCCCTGCACATGGACAATCTGAAAGTGAAACTGTGACAAGATGTTTGCCCACCGCATATGCTTTTCCAATAGCTGCTTCTGTGACAAGAAGTAGCGTAAACTCTAGTGATCTGTGAAGACCGTAAAATCGGCTCCGAGTAGGTAATGTCGCCATTGAGTAAGAGCATGGATAACCGCCAAAAGCTGTTTCTCATATATCTGTGCTCTCGTAGCCATCCCGAATGGAATATCCCGCTACTACCTTACCATTCTGTATTTGACTGAAAATATCTGCAAAATCTGTATCTGTGGCATATTGATCAACCATATCCTCGAAGCTTCTATGGTGTATCGCAAAAATAGCCAGAACCAACGGCTTCTGGGACAAAGCATCTACCACCAAGTTCTTTTGTCCCTGCACATGGACAATCTGAAAGTGAAACTGTGACAAGATGTTTGCCCACCGCATATGCTTTTCCAATAGCTACTTCTGTGACAAGAAGTAGCGTAAACTCTAGTGATCTGTGAAGACCGTAAAATCGGCTCCGAGTAGGTAATGTCGCCATTGAGTAAGAGCATGGATAACCGCCAAAAGCTGTTTCTCATATATCTGTGCTGTCAATTCCGACCTTGAGAACAATCGGCTCTCGTAGGCAATGACATGGCCTTCTTGCATTAAGACCGCACCCAGACTACAACCACAAGCTTCACAATATACTTCGAATGACTTTTGCAAATCCGGCAAAGTCAAAACTGATCTTGTAATCAAGTTCTCTTTCAATGTCTGAAAGGCAGTCAGTGGTCACCTCTGTGGGTCCCCACGAGAAAGGGACTCCTTTCTGAGTCAAGATATGCAAAGTGTGAGGATTCTAGATACTAATCCTTTATTAAGTACTTAAACTCATGATTAAGACTTAAGAAACTTGAACTGTACTCGAGACAAGACTTAGAAGACTCTGTGTTTGATTGATTGATGACTTGTTGAAAACTGAGTACAATAGGCTTCTTACATAGGAGACGAAGAGACACAAATGAAAAGACACGTCTCCTGGTGAACAGACACGGCTTTAGACGTAAAGACACATCCTTTCGGCAAAGAGCTGCAACCATTGGGCGAAGGGTCACACCCGTAGAGCGAAGGGGTGTGACCAGTCGTCGAAGGAGTGTGGCCTTTGGCGAAGAGACACGTCCTTTGGGTGAAGGGGTGTGACCATCCAAGCGCAAGGGTCCTCCTTGGCATGGCACTTCGCGTATCTGCAACTAGGAGTAGATGTATTTTTGTTAACATAGTCACAATCGTGACATTCCCTCCCATTTAAAATGAGAGCCCGTGTCAAAGAAATGACTTCTGATGTTGATAGAACTCTAGGAAAGCATTGAATCTTCGAAAATCTTCAATCTTTGAGTTATCGGAAACCTTTGCCTTGAACCTTTGCTTCTTGCGAAATCTTTTTGCTTTGACTACTAAGTCCCATATCATTGCATTGTTCAAAGACTTTTTAGAGGAATCTGGCTTAATCAGGTTGACTGCAACAAGAGGCTGATCTTCAAAATCCTACGTGTGATGTAAGCCTTCTAGTTCAAAATCTTCCAATAACTATGAAATATTTGGGGAAGAGGAAATCTTCTCAAGGTACTCTTCAGATGGGGTAACTTCAACTTTATGAATCACTGGAGAGGATTTTAGCTTGAGACTGTAATCATCTTCCAATAATGAATCCCAAAATTCTTCAGAATCATCTTCTGGAACTGTAACTTCATGACTAGTAATTGGCATATCATCATCCAGTAAAGAATCAAAGAAAGCATAGTCGTCTTTAGACTCGGAATCTGCAACTATATCTATATCTTTGTCTTCATCAATTAGATTCGGGAGAAGTTAATGAATTCAAAAATTCATCAATAATAATATCTGCATCTGCATCGAAAATCAGATTCTCTTCATAATCCACTGTATCATGTCGCTTGACTAGTACACGTGAGGCTTGAATCACTCTTTCCGCATGAGAAAGCCCGTGTAAAGTCAATTCACGTCCATCTTTGAATAAATTGATAGTAAGTCTAATTGTTGGATCATATTGGAATAACCAATGCTGACCAAGAATCATGTCGTAATAAGATAAAGGCATCACTTCAAAATCCAGTTGATCTGCATAAGTTTGAATCTTGAACTGCAACTGTCGAATTGTCTGATCACAAGTCAAAATTGATCCATCTGCTAATTCCACATCATATAAGTGAGATGTCTTCTGAGTTGGTAAGCCAAGCTGTTGAACTATCTGAGTGCTGACGAAATTATTCGAGCATCCGCTGTCCACCAAAATATTGATGTAGCGACCATTGAGTAGTCCAAGAAGGCTCAAAACTTGCTTTGAGAGAGGCTCCAAAACTGAAGAATTGCACTGAGCATGCTTCATAAGAATAGTCGTATCCTCTGAGACACAAATCGTATAGATCACAGATTTTCCTTTATCCTTAGCAGAATGTGGTTGTTCAGAGTTCGATGATGTTTCCGCGTTGGAATTTCTTTTCAAATTAGACGGATTTGGTCTCTTTGGACATTGATACCATCTATGATCACCACTGCAAATTGTACATAATCCTTCCTTCTTTGAAGTCGAAGATCCATTTGACGAAGAGCCTTGCTGAGCATTGGAATGCAGATCTTGAGAAAAATCACGTCCTTAACCACGATCAAGTGGAGGAACATGTAAAGAAGATCTGCTTTCAGATTGTCGATCTTGAGAATAGAACCTTGAAGTTGAATAAGGTTGCGTTGCTTGTTGTCTGAATTGAGACTGATGTTGCCGACTTTGGCTATAGTTGTCTCTGCGATGGCGCTGTGAAAAGCGAGCGTTGTTTGAAGATCTGTCACCAGGGAGAAAATTCCGTGTAGGGCGTCGATTATCGCCAAGACGCTCCACATAGGCAATTGCAGCATCCAAAGTGGTAGGGTTGTATTTGTGCACATCGTTCTTCAGGTTGGGTTCGAGTCCGTCGATAAAACTGTGAAGTTTATCAGAGAGACTAAGGGTCTCTATCTCCAAAGTTAGCCTTTGGAACTCTGTGATGTACACGGCCAAGGAACCTGTTTGGCTCAGGCGGCGAAGAGAGGACCGGGCATGAAAATCCGCATTGGCAGGTTCGAACGCCTTGCGAATAGCACGCCGGAATTTATCCCAAGAAGGCGTGTGTTTACCATCAACAACCCGTCGTTGCCACCAAAGAAATGTTGTCCTTGAGCAGAGAACTAGCAAGTGCAACTTTTTTACTTTCGACCAAGTTCGTGTTCGATAAGTAAATCTCCATTTTGAATAGCCATTGGTCCAGCACGCGCTTGTCGAGGAGACCAGTGTATGGTTCCGACAATTTAACATCAAGCTCCTTCTTCTGTGCAGCATTAAAAATTTTATAAAGTAATTGAAGTTCGCGATTGTCTACCTCTTCAGTTGGATCTGGTTCGTTTGGTTCGTCCATTGAAGCTTCGGAAGAATGTGTTGAAGATGCTGCATTAGTAGTTCGAGAAACAGCAGGTCCACTTCGAGAAGTGTTTTCCGTGCGTATCTCATCCAAGCGAGCGTGAAGTGATGCAAGGCTTGCGGAAAGTGTTGCCATCTGCTCCTTAATAAGAGTAAGGGCATCGTCAGATTGACCACCTCCGTCCTGGGAATTTGGCATGGTTACACCTCAAAAGGAACTCGAACAGGTGCAAGTTCTGGGTCAGGAACAGGTTCTTCGGGAGGAAAAAGTTCACGCTCTGGAGTCGAGGAATCAGAAATAATTATCACATCCGGTTATGACAAATCGGGAATCTCAATAACTTCCGGTTTTGGAGTATCGATAATAATTATGTCTTCGGTGTAGTAGGAATTTCCGCGAGAACACTGTCCAGAATCTCCTCTTTATATGAAACTTACGGGATGTCCACTTTGAATTCAACATTTGCCATTGATACGGTGCCAATGGTGCACGGAGGAGAGGACGAGTGTGAGAGGAGGAACCAGTGGGGACAAGGTGGCAAATCTGGACGGAGGAGAGGACGAGTGTGAGAGGAGGAACCAGAAGGGGCAAGGTGGCAAATCTGGAAACTCTCACTAACTATCCTGCTGGGTTCTTCACCTTTTTTTTAAAGTAAGTTTTAATTAAAGGGTTCAAGTGAAAAGGGGCTTTCACATGGTTTTTAAATAATATAGGGTAGGGCGGCCACTTATAAAATGAAGGGCCTTGTGCTTAGCGTTAAAAAAATGTATACGTTGTTGGTGTTTTAATCTTTACGTAAGAAAGCCAGAGAGTGTCAAAAACAGCCAGCACATGAAGGGGCAGCTAGCGTTTGAATTATTTCAGCCCATTGGTGACATTTTCAGCAGCCAGCGATTTCAGCAAGGGCAGCGTTTCAACATGAAAGAGTGTGTGCCAAGGGTTGCCTGGAGAAGGGGTGCGTGAAGAGCATGCAGCGTTTCAGCCCTTCAATCAGCCAGCACAGCAGCACATAAATTGGGGAAAGGGTGCACAAACTTCAAAGGGGCACAACCTTTGGAAAAGGTGCGAGCACGGAGAAGAAGGGGCATGTTGTTTGTAGTGTGCCCGTCCGCGGGAAGGGGTGCGAGGGCGGGTTAGTAGGAGTACAACCCGAGCATAGGTACACGAGGCTCTCCGGGTACGTTACGCACACACATCTGTGTTCTGTCTTTATATATAGAATTGGAACAGAAAATTTCATGTTACCTCATGCTTGTATGCACATGCGTACCATCTTTCTTCTGCTTCCATGCAACTCCGGGAAGGGCGGGAGAGGGTAGCGACGAGGGTGAGAGGCTCACAACCTTTGGGTCCCGGGAAAAAAAATTGCTATGATACCACTGTGAGGATTCTAGGTACTAATCCTTTATTAAGTACTTAAACTCATGATTAAGACTTAAGAAACTTAAACTGTACTCGAGACAAGACTCAGAAGACTTTGTGTTTGATTGATTGATGACTTGTTGAAAACTGAGTACAATAGGCTTCTTATATAGGAGACGAAGAGACACAAATGAAAAGACATGTCTCCTGGTGGAGAGACATGACTTTAGATGTAAAGACATATCCTTTCGGCGAAGAGCTGCAACCATTGGGCGAAGGATCGCACCCGTAGAGCAAAGGGGTGTGACCAATCGTCGAAGGAGTGTGGCTTTTGGCGAAGAGACACGTCCTTTGGGTGAAGGGGTGTGACCATCCAAGCGCAGGGGTCCTCCTTGGCATGGCACTTCGCGTATCTGCGACTAGGAGTAGATGTATTGCTGTTAACATAGTCACAATCATGACACAAAGGGGAAGCAACCTTTGTAAACTTTCTAATGAACCGCCGGTAGTAAGAACATAAGCCCAAGAAGCTTCTAACATCATGGTCATTCTTCAAATCGGGCCAATCACAAATAGTCTCGATCTTGGCCGGGTCCATCTGCACTCCTGCAGCTGCTGAGACAATGTGTCCCAAAAAGTGTATCTCTGGCAGGAAAAATTCACTCTTCTTTGCATTAATCACCAACTTGTGATCTCGCAATGCCTGAAAGACCTGTAGCATATGTGCTTTATTGTCTGCCTCATCCTTGGAGAAGACAATAATGTCATCAAACAAAGTGCCAACAAAAGATCTGTACTCTCTGAAAATCTTGTCCATCATTCGGTTAAAGGTCGCTAGAGCATTGGTAAGGCCGAAAGACATTACCAAAAACTCGAATAAACCAAAGGTCGTTCAAAAAGCTGTCATGTAGACATCTCCCGACGCGATTCAGATCTCATGATATCCAGGAATCGGAAATCTGTTCTTGATGGTGATTTTGTTGAGATCTCTATAATCAATGCACATTCTCCAAGATCCATCTTTCTTCAAAACCAACAACATTGGAGAGCAGTAAGGTGAAGTACTCGGCTGGATAAGCCCCTTTTCCAAGAGGTCTTACACTTGGTTCATAATTTCTTCATTCTAGGCTCAGCTCACACGGTAAGGTGGCCAGTTCGGTGGTGTGCTTCCAGGTATCAGATCAATGGTATGATCCTCAGGACGAGCTGGTGGCAACTCGCCTAGCAAGCCCTCAAAAAAGAAATCGGCATGAGTGTGGAGAAAATTTTGGCGTTCTTTTTCTATGTCAGACATATTTGTCCTACGTTCATCATTCAACTCTTCCAAAAAAATCGAGTAAACAAACACACTGGATTTCATTAATTTCGAAACAGACGAAGCCGATACAATAGGGACAGACTCGCCCTTAAGTTTCACATCAAGTACAATGGTTCGGCCCTTTTCAGTAGTCAATGTCGCTTTCTTTGCCCGATAATCAACCACAGCGTTGTTCTTATGGCACCAAGGGACTCCCAAGAGAACATCACAACCTTTCGAGGGCATTATGTAGAAGTCCTCGTGCCCCAAATACCCCTGACAATGCAACCGAAGTTTGCCAATGACAGGTGTAATGGCCACGTCCCTACCGGGTGCCGCTAGAACTGCCTCTACTTGTGGTCCCATCTGATCGGGTGTAATCTCGAGCCGCGCTGCCAATTCAGGTAAAATGAAGTTGGCCTTGGCTCCTCCATCAAAGAAAATCACGGCTTCTTGGTCTTTCACTTTGCTCCAAGCTCGGAAAAGTTCTGTATTTTCATCAATCGTGCTTGGGTCAGTCTTTCATCTTGCCTTTTCGTCCACGTTCCTCAGTTGCTTTCAAACTCTCTGGCCTTTCTTCATCGTTTTCTTTCGGTGCCTTTTTAGGGCACTTCGCGGAGATGTGCCCAGGTTCCCCGCATCCAACACACTTTCCCCTCTTTGATGTAGTTGGCTCTCTCCCGAAGAGTGAGCCGAGGTCGTGCATCCTTATCTTTTTGTTTTTGGGGGCTCTTCTTCTTTCTACTTTCATTTTTAGAGGTCTATTCGGTTCTCTGCGTCATGATCTCATCTGTGGGGTAAGTCAGACTGCCTGAATGTATGGCAAAACCCCGTTTCGCATGACTCATCAGTTCTCGAATAGAATCTGACTTTTGTTCTAAGCAAAAATCTCGGATCTCTGTACGAAGTCCGCAACTAAACCGCTCAATCTGTTCTTTAAACAAGATCTTCTTAAATGAAGTGAAGAAGCGGGTAGAAAAGAGCTCTAAAACCTCTCGCAATATGCATCCAAAGTATCTTTCTTAGTCATCCGGAGATGATTCCAAGCAGTTCATGTGTCTCGTTCGTACTCCCAAGTCAACCAAGAAGAAATAAAAAGCCTTTTAAATTTCAGCCATTTAACTGGCGCTTTCTTGTTAAATAGAAGAGTGGACCACCATGTTCGAGCATTTCCCTTGAAGTAAGAGGAAGCCCTCCGAATCTTGGAGTGCTCTGAGTAAAGCCCTCCAGAGAAAGCTATATCAAACTCATGTATGAAGGCCAAATCCCTCGAAGCATCTCGGAATCCAAAAAAAAGTGTCAAATTTAATTGACTGTCCACCTTCTTTAAATTCTCGAACTTTCTTGCTTTTATCCTCGAGAGAGTCATACTGGTTGGCTTTATAGAAGTGTTTCTTCTTTGCATAAAATTTCTTCTTTGCGGAAACGAGTTCTATGTAGAACTGTCAGAAGCTGGGCGAAACTTAGGCTTCTTTGCCTTTTTCTTGCCCTTTCCGAAGCTTTGCTTTCTGCTTCGCTTTTTCCCTTTTCTGTCTCCTTCGCTCGAGTCAGAGGAGCTAGAAGAACTGTCAGAAGAAGAAGAAGAACAAGAACTGGATACTCCTTCAAATCGCACATGCTTCTTCTGCTTTCTTGCCGAGGCAAAAGTAGATTGACGACCCAAATAACCCGGGAAGTCGGTTCCTTTCTTCTGCTTTCTGTTGTGCTATTTGGCTTTGTTGTTCGCATCAAAAAGCTGGGTAATCCGAGTATCAACCACCTCTTCCAATTCTTGCTCTGTAAACATCCTCAGAGTAGGAGGTTTCTTGAGTGTCGGTTTTAGGGGTGGTTCTGTGTCCTTCCGCCACTGGGAGTGCACTTCGTAGAAGCATGTCTGAGTCAAAAATTTAGTAAATTTTGGATCCTTCGCAAGGTTGATCATCATCTTTGTCGCATCGTCAACCAATTGTCGACGTTCCATCTCTTCAATCTCCGCCTAAGTAGGCCGAGGCGGCCGTACTCTTCGTGAGAATCTTCTTCGTGATCTCTTCCCGCATCCCCAGATGCATAGAAAGTCAATTGTTCGTTGTTGGAATCCATAAGTGCCGCGAGAAGAGGATCGGGTTTCCCGGTAGAAGAGAAATCGGCCGTGCTCTTATACCACTGTAACAAACTTGGTCACTCCAAGTCAAGATTCTACTGAGACACAGCAGAGATTCACTTCAAACAGTTCACAATTCACAATTGATTCGACACAGCCCGGCGGAGTTCCGTGCCTAGAGATATTGGCCCCAAAGACTGGCGCCCCTTTCGGTATTTCTTTTTGTATTAATCTATGTTCAAAGTACAAGAGAGTGGGAGGGTGGGGTTCTCACTCTCAGACTCTGCGTCCAAATGCTATGAGTTGTGAGAGCCCTGCCCACATATTTAAAGGTTACAAGGGATGCCTAAAAGCAGAGCCCCAAAAGCAATAATCCAAAAGCTCTTAAGCTTTTCCAAAATAAAGCAATTGAGTCCAAAAGCTTCTCAAAATGCCTTGCGCAGCGTAAAAAGCAGCTTCCATACAGTTTTGCCACATCAGCCAGTTTCCGCTTTTTACGCCGCAAATCACGGAGGTTCGTACGACAGTGCCACGTTAGCAGATTTTCCACGTTTCACGGGGCTGTCCTGCTGTACCGGTTCTGCTGGCCCATTCTGGGAGTGTGTCGAGACATGCCACATCGAGACATGCCATGTCACCAGTTTGTGACATGATGGAGCGCATCTTTAGGGGTCACCTCCAATATGTTGACACTTTCTTTGATGATATTCTTGTGTTTAGCAAGAATAAAGAAGAGTATCGGCAACATCTGGAAATTGTTTTGCAACTTCTCCATGAGAATCAGCTTCTCATCAATGATAAGAAAAGTGAGTTCTTTATGCATAAAATAAATTATCTTGGGCATGTGATATCTTCAGAAGGCATTCAAATGGATCCAGAGAAGATCACAATAATCCAAGAATGGCCAGATCTTCGTGATGTGCATGAGGTGCGATCTTTTCTGGGGTTATGCCCTTACTATCGCCGCTTCATCAAGCATTTTGCCTACATTGCTTCTCCTCTACATGACCTAACCAAGAAGAATAGCACTTTTCAATGGAAGGAGAAAGAGAGGGTAGCTTTTCAAAAACAGAAAATCACACTCACTTCAGGCCCAGTTCTCATCATCCCCGACTTAGCAAAACCATTTGTGGTTGAAGCAGATGCTTGTGGCAATTGCATTGGTGCTGTGCTGAATCAAGAAGGCCATGCAGTAGCTTTTGAAAGCCGATGCCTAAATGATGCGGTATGATATTTATGAGAAAGAGCTTTTGGTTGTGGTTCATGCTTTGAAGAATTGGAAACATTATCTCTTAGGCAATGAATTCATTGGAAGAACTAATCACCTAAGCTTGAAGTATTTCAACACTCAAAAGCACTTACAAGAAAGGCATGCAAAGTGGAAAACTTTTTTTCTATGTTTCATTTTCAAATTTTATATACTCCTAGCAAGCACAATCTGGTCGCAGACGCATTTTCAAGAGTCCCCCGAATTTCAACCATCACAGTGGCTCATCATGAAGACTTTCATGGTATGAAAAATGCCTATGACAGGGATGCTGATTTTCAAACAATATGGTTGAAGTTGCAAGAAGGAGAGCCTCATCCAAATTTACTGCATCGAAGATGGATATCTCATGGTGGATAATCAGCTATGCGTCACTCTCCCTCTTCGTCAAAAAGTACTTACAAAAAGTCATGAACCACCTTATGCAAGACATAGAGGACAAGCAGCCACTCTAAGTGCTTTAGAGCGCTTTTCCTATTGGCCAACACTTTGAAAGGATACACACAACTACATCAAAAAATGTATGTTTGTCAAAAATCAAAGTTTGAAAGACAAAAGGCTCCAGGATTATTACAACCTTTGCCAGTACCAGATGGTCCTTGGAAGTCTATCACCATGGATTTCATCACAGGAATTCCAAGGACACCACAAAGGAGTGACATGATTTAGGTCATCATAGATAGATTCAGTAAGCAAGCACATTTCATTTCTTGCCATAAAAACATTGAAGTCTTCACAAGCTGCACGACTCTCTATACAACATATCTTTAGGTTGCATGGTGTGCCTTCAGAAGTATTTCCGATAGGGACTCCAAGTTTACCAGTAATTTCTGGTGTACTTTATTTGAGAATTTGGCAACAACCTTAAAGTTCTCCTCATCATTTCATCCACAAACGGATGGGCAAACTGAAGTCATGAATCTCATTTACTTGATATGTTAAAAGCTTATGGTAGTGACCAAAAGTCACAGTGCAAGAAGTATTTACCTCTATTGGAGTTTGCCTACAACAACACCCAACACTCCTCTACAAGGAAGGCTCCAAACGAAATAATGCAAGGAAGGATAATACGTCCACCTATTATCCGTACCAAAGACAAGATTTTTGCCGCTGATGAGTTTGTTTCGGACTTGAAGACAGCTATGAATCAAGTTCGAGCCACTATCAAAGCTGCCCAAGAACAACGAAAGAAGCAAGCAGATAAGCAACGAAAGCATTTGGTTTTCAAAGAAGGACAATATGTCTTACTAAAGTTTGATAAGAACGGATTGAAGCAAAGTTTAGGGAAAACAAGGTCTTTTCCGAAGCTGTCGAAAAGATACTTTCGACCCTTCAAGGTCATCAAGAAAATTAATGAAGTATGCTACAAGCTAGAACTCCCAAGTCATTAAAAGATACATAATTCATTTCATGTAAGCCTATTAAAGCCTTACATGGGACCAATACCAAAGGAGCCTATTACAGAGGATCCCCTAGAAGTTGAAGACACGGAGCAACTCATTCAACCCAAACAAATCATCTTTCATAAGAATTGAACTACAAGGAGTGACCTTCTGACACCGAAATTTCTATTGAAGTTAAAAGATTTACCCACCGCCGACGCCAAGTGGGTGAATGAAAATTTCATGCGGGCTTACCCGGAGATTCTTAAACAATATGAGGAAGCTTTTCAGCTGAGGACAGTTAAATAAGAGCGGGTGGACTATCACACCCCAATAGAAAAGAACTTGTATTCTTTTTCTATTAATCTTAAATTTTGCAAGTGTGTTTTACGGAACAGTGCACCTTAGTATGATCACCGATGAGTAGTCACAGGTTATGACGGACCCACACAGTGGGTTAAAACATAGATAGTGCACACTCCCACCTAGATAACCCAATAGGGCGCCTGTGACTTGTAACTCGTGCATATCGAGATCATACTTGCACATAGAAAGGGTTGATGCCTTGGAGTGTGGGCTAGATCCACCAGAAAAGACACTTACAATCAACAAGATGGCATGATCATGAAGATTGCTCATTATGCATATGTGGGTTGAATTCATTGAATGCTTTATCTTCTCATAGAGATGTTAAATCCATGTTTTGAAGAAGCAAAAACCGTATTGTACTCGGAAAGAGCTTCAATTGATACCCATATTGATGTGTGTTTTTAGCAGTTCCAAGATGAAAGCTTCTAGAAGATTCTAGAAGAGAGATTCTAGAAGGAAGGTTCCAAAAGTAGGACACGTGGCGGAACACTTGTCACAAACTTTCCAAAAGATGAGACACTTGTCAAAAAGCTTTCAAAAGAAAAGACAAGTGTGTGGATACTTGTCAAAAAGCTTTCAAAGGAAGAGACAAGTGTGTAGACACTTGTCACGATCCTCTTCAACTTTTCCCTTTGCTCTTGAGGCAACTTCTCTATAAATAAAGCCTCTTTCCTTCTCATTTCCCCATCTTCTAGTTGCTGAATTTTCCAGCCCAAGAAACCCCCTTCATTACCATCACCATCTCTCTCTACGCTTACTATTCCTTCATCCTCAAGAGGCCATCTCTCTCTCTCTAGCTTGCTGTTTTTCATGGCAGCACACCTATAAATCTGAAAATTCTGTTGTTTCCCTTTAGTTTAACGCTCTTCTATTCATCCTACAAGCAGCCAAGACATTAGATCTCTTCTCTTGAGAAGTCTACTTATGTTTACTTTTATGCATGTGCACATGGCATCTTGCATGATCTACAAGTGTGAGTCTACTTAAACTCACTCTCGGGTTGATTGTAACTGAGCTCAATCCTAAGATACTTGGGTTGAGTAGAAATCTATTTCCTTCAAGGGGGGTTGCCCATCGTCAACCCTCATTCTGCCTCTTATCTCTTTGAAGTGTTGTGATTAATATTTTGTCAAGTTCTTTAAGCATTAAGCACTCTTAGTTGTACGTGGCTCTTACATCAAAGCCCCGTCTTACGAGGGATTCCAATAACAGGTACAACCGCCTTCAAGATGACGAGTATCAAAAATCGTGTGCCGATTGGGATGCGAGTAATGTAAAGGCAATGTTGGCCATTGCGGAATCTCTTATAAAGGAAATTTCTCCAGCCATATGGACTTTGAAGACTGCAAATGATATGTGGTTCAAGCTCATTGAAATGTTTGATCGGGATTCTACGATGCGAGCAATCACCCTTCTTGGCCACTTATTTGCCATCAAGTTTCCACCATGAAGTTCCATGTAATCATTTCTTATGAAGGCTAAGGTTATTCATGATCAACTATCAGCTATGAAAAGTGCGCTAACCAGTACTCAATTAGTTGCTTTGGTACTCACGAAGTTGCCTGAGGCGTACGAAACGGTGTCTAGGACACTTCGGCTACAAATCACAAAGAACACATAGCCTCCATTGTATTATCATCTATTCATTGCCAAGGTTGGTCGATTCAGGTCTCTCTCTCTCTTTCTCTCTCTCTCGTGCATTCTCTCCTTGGTCTGTATGACTCCGCATCATCGACTTTGGCACACCACTCTTCAAGTTTCCAAGCCATCCATGCACAAACATGTCTTTTTTTTTTTGGTTTCAAGCCTTTATACGTTGTTTCAAATGTACATAAGTCCTTACCTGTGCGCTCCCTCCTCCTCTTTCTCACACGCATACTTGATATGCACAAGCAAATCCCGGTAGCAAAATAAAGATAACCTGAAAATTCTCTCTCTCTCTCTCTCTCTCTCTCTCTCTCTCTCTCTCTCTCTCTCTCTCTCTCTCTCTCTCTCTCTCTCTCTCTCTCTCTCTCTCTCTCTCCATGCGTTTGCATCCCTTAACAATGTCCCGTCACCATCAACGGGAACAATGGAGCCGGCCCTCACTGTCCCGCCATCGCCAGCAGAAGCTATGTGCACACAATCGCCACCTTCAATAACCTGACAGCCCCATTTGGGCGAGTTGCAGAGCCCTCGATTGGCGAGTTTCATAGCACTGTTTCAGCGAGTTTGCAGAGCCTCGATTCGGCATCATCTAATCATGGTTTCCCTGCTTCTCATTTTCTTTAAGCACCAATTAAAAAGTCTGAGCCTGGTTCCTATAGTCGAGCCTTGTCACACAACAGAGAAGAAGATTCAAAGATCCAATGGCCTCCTTCCAAACACCAATGGCCAGCACCACACGCAAGAGTTTCCTTGCGGTGGCAGCTGCGCCTAAAAAGGATCCCGCCACTCGTCAAGAAGTAAGGATTACTGCTCTTGAAGCCCAGATTCAGGAACTTATTGGAGAGAATGAGCACCTCAAACAATGATTGTTTAAGCTAGAGGAGACAAAGATAGAGAGCCAAGCCCTACTCGCAAAAGCCCAAGGTGTTGAAGCGTCCCTTACCGAAACCGTCAAAGCAATGAAGGAAGCCCATGAAGCGACGCACGAGAAGATCGACACCAAGATTCAAGCAGTTTTACAAGAATGCAAACTACAAGAATCCCTTGGCCTTAAGGTCAAGATTGGAAGACTTCACGCACCTTGGTGCACAAGCGAGGACACTCTCGAAGAAGCAATCGCCAAACTCAATGACACTCTTCAACCTATCAACATCGAGCCTGAAACCAATTCCTGGATCAATGACACACACAAGCATGTGTCACCCGAGCATTGTATTCTCACCTTCAAGGACAAAGAAGAACGAAAAAAGCTACTACGCCAATCCCGTCTCCTCAAGGGAACAACATTTTGGATCACCGAAGAATTAACCACAAACCAACTCAAAGCCAAAGCAAGTGAGCTCAAGAAGGTACATGAAGCCCGCAAACAAGGTAAATGGGCAGTTTATCGAGGTGGTAAAGCCATCATCCAAGAGTTTCGAAACCCCAAACCAGCTCTCTCCATAGCTGACCCTCCCTAGGTTTTTGTTTTCCCCATTTCCCTTTCCTTTTACCCTCCCAATGGACCCTCAGTGCTTAACTGATACATATCGTCATCTTCTGCTTAGTCAAAATCGTTTGTAATGTTTGTTTTTGGTCCCATGCTCCGTGGACGATAATTCAATCTCTCTCTCTCTCTCTCTCTCTCTCTCTCTCTCTCTCTCTCTCTCTCTCTCTCTATCCATGCCCGAGATATGATTGCAGAGCCTCTTGCTATGATGTTTAATAGAGCCACGTACGAGGGTTTCCCGGAGACTTGGAGTATGTCCACTATTGTGCCTATCTTCAAGTCGGGAGATCCTATGTTTCCTGGGAATTAGTGAACCATCATGGTTGGTCACACTCTGGCTAAGCTATATGCATCAGTTCTTGAGCATGAGTTGAGTGGATGGGCAGAGAGAGAGGACATACGAGCAACAGGACAGACAGGGTTCAGGAGAGGTTTCTCCATTGGTCACTCAAAGCCATTATTGAGGAGGGTAGACACCATGGCAGGAGGATATATTGTAGCTTTGTGGATTTCCGCAAAGCCTTTGATACAGTGCCACGAGCGAGACACATACGCAGATTGCAAGACATGGGGGTGCCCACAGAGCTGGTCTAGGGGATCTTATCTTTATACAGGACAGTGGTAGGACAGATATGCACTACTCAGGGCATGTCCGGCATGGTTCACTCCACCATTGGGGTGCAGGTGAAGCAAGGTTGCCCCCTATCTCCGACTCTCTTTGGGATATATGTAGATGAGTTTTCAGATTATGTAGAGGCAGAGGATGATAGAGGTGCTCAGCTTGCAAGGACATGGATTTCGTTGCTATTATATGTTGATGATATTGTGCTGATCTCAGATTCTCCAGAGGGGATGCAGCGTCATTTGGATGCATTGCATGTATTTGCACGGGACACTGGATTGTCTGTGAACCTGGGTAAGACCAAGGTAATGGTGTTTAACACCATGGCGCAATGGGTAAGGAGGTCCGCCCCCACTTTTACATATGGTCGAGAGACTGTGGAGTATGCAGATACATACACTTATCTTGGGCCGGTTTTCAGTGGTCCAATATTTTCCTTGAGGCGTGCAGCAGATACGCGTTTGACCAAAGCCTATGCAGCATTGGGGAGACTTGAGAGGATATGTTCGCAGGTTCGGTTCCAGGAACCTCGGACAAAGCTTTGGCCTTTGACACTCTGATCACTTCGACCATGCTGTACGGAGTGGAGATATGGGGCCCCTATCACAAGACGGGCACCACGTGCCAATAGAAAAGAACAGACTGAACAGACTTTTAGCACTTCAATAACAATTGTTCAATAACAACTAAACTAAGAGAGAGAGAGAGACGACACGCGACACAGAGTGGCGGAATTCCACCCCAGAGAGTATTGGCCCCAAACCTCGACGCCCCTTTCGGTATTTCTTTATATTACTGCTAATTCGCAAAGTACAACAGCCAGGAAGCACCTCCTCTGCAATCTGCGCGCTGAAGAGTGTCAGAGAGGGGCTCATATTTAAAGGCCCAAAGCCTAAAAGCATCAAATATGAAAAGCTGGCCCCAAAAAATCACTTTCCTAAAATTTTGGGATTTCCCTAAAAATCCGCCGCGAATTCCGGAACGTCCATACAGGTGCCACATCATCATATTTTGATGTGCAAAGTCTTTTGAGTGTGTTCTGCTTTATTTTTAATGCCTTTATGTCACTTGGACCCCATCGGACGGGGTCCCATAAGTTGGTGGGAACTCTTCTTTAAAAATAGGCCACTCGTCAAGACTTTGTAAGTCTGTAAAACTTCTTCTTCTTCTTCTGTTGCTTCTTCTTAGGGTTTTGGCTTCTTGGCCGGGATCTACAAGTTGGCTCTGTTCTTCAGTGACTTTGACACGTCAGCAATTTGTTACAGCCCCTCAGTTGATCATCATAGCAGAGCTGACAGTATTCATGGATGGAGATGTATGGAGAAGCCCTTGGTGTCTATGATTTCTCGGATGATTAGGGCCAAGGCTCTAGTACCACAATGCATTATTAGGGCGGAGCTCGTTGCTCCTCCATTGGTAGTGGAGGCACTCACTCGATCAGTTTCATTTATGCATAGCACTTGGGCTCTCCCTAGAGACAGATATGCTCGACTAGCACTAGAGTCTTCGCGACAGCTTGCATTGGAGGGAGATAGATCATGTTGGTATGCAGAGATGGCATCTTGGTTTCAGTTACATGGCTTTAGTATGGATTGGCTACCCCCATTTCAATACCCTCTGGATGCACCCTCCATCTCCCTCACTAGAGCAAAGATTACGAGGCTCATCGGACAGGACTTGATTCAAATGGATACGAAGAGGACATGGATACAACCTACGCATGAGCTAGGTACGAAAATGACTTTCTATAGACAGCATCTTCTCCAACTCACGGAGGATGGTTTTGTGATCAGACCAGGATACATGGACACTCATCTATCCCACGGGATACGATGTGCTATTGGTTAGATACGCACATCCTCACATCAGCTAGAGAACGAGACAGGTAGATTTAGAGGAGTACACGTTGAGTCCAGGCTTTGTTAGGTGTGCCAGATAGAGCCAGAGAAAGAGCTACATTACATATGTCACTGCCCACTATACAATGAGATACAAGGCCGCTTTCACTGTCTATTCAGAGAGGGTTTTGGGCCAATTTCTAGAGTCATGAGATACCAGGATCAGAGATGCCTCGGATTATACTTACTGGAGATTCGCAAACACAAAGAGGACCTCTTGAAGAGGGGCACAATGAGAGAGATCTAGCAACAGCGAAAAATTACAGATTTCTTTCAGTAACAGACATAGGAATCCGAGCAGCCCCAGCAGCATAACACCAGAGGCATACTGCTTGATCGGGCGATACAGTTGGGGCAGTCACGTCACCCATGGACGAGGGGGCCCTCTCGACATCGATGCAGATTGCGACAAAGGATCCATACCATACTGGCGCGACATAGGAGCCGTCCCGACAGAGTGCCTACCTTGGAGGACATTGAATTTCTATAGCCTTTTGGATACTAATGTATACGTATATGATGCCTCGCCTGTCAGAGAGCTTCATTGTATCAGCTCACCCCCCCCCCCCCCCTTTTTGTATTCCCTTTGTATCAGCTTTCACCCCACCCCTAATACCAGGTCTGGGTACAAAAAGTACAAAGAACTGAAAAATCTTTTCAGTTCTTTGTACTTTTTGTACCCAGACCTGGTATTAGATTTACCACATGTAACCGTCTCATAGGTCATTTTGGCCTTTTGAAGACGTTAATATTACATTTCATTTCATTCATCTCTCTCTCTCTCTCTCTCTCTCTCTCTCTCTCTCTCTCTCTCTCTCTCTCTCTCTCTCTCTCTCTCTCTCTCTCTCTCTTTCTTTGAACCTTCTGCTCACATGTATAGTACAATTTACATTAACCCAGCTTACTCATGATGAGTTGGGTAGCTGAGTCCATCCCTTTGTTTGATGTTAGAATATCCTCTATCATCCTATTTTTGAGCATTGACCATGGTAGAGTATGGCTGGTAAAAGTGGAGGAATCAAAAACAATAGAGTTTCTGGCAGACCACAACTCTCAAGTACAACAGACATCTAGACATAGCATCATCAGCAGTTCTAACAAGTCCGTAAGACAAAACTTAGTTACTTTTATCTGCTAAGCTTGAAGCCACCTGTCATATAAATCAGTCCACCAGCTATGCACAATCCAACAGTTCCAAAACAAGTGCCTCAATATTTCAGGGTCAGCACATCTAGGGCATAGACCCTTTCCCATTTTCTTCTTCAACATCATTTCCCCTAAAGGGAGTGCACCAATGTGAACTCTCTCTCTCTCTCTCTCCCCGCTTCCGCATCGTCGACTTTGACACACCACTCTTAAAGTTTCCAAGCCATCCATGCACAAAGATGTGAGTTTTTTTTTGTTTCAAGCCTTTGAGTGTTGTTTCAAATGTACATAAGTCCTTACCTGTGCCATAATCATCACTCCCTCCCTCCCTCTCTCTCTCTCACACATACCAGATATGCACAGACGCATCCCAGTAGCAAAATAAAGATAACCTGGAAATTCTTCCGGAAGGTATATTTCAGACGGGGATCGACTTCGAAGCTCTCCCGAGGATGCCCGCCCCGCATCTGATCACGGTAGGTTTCACGCCGGCCTTCTTGAGGAAGGTACATGGTAGGACCCTGGCCTGGCTCATTAGAAGCCCTCAGCTTGGCGTGCTCAAACGCCTCCCTCTGTGGCGCCTTCTGTCTCCACGGTAGCTCTGCGTTCTTCTTCCACGCTGCCCTCTCCTCTGACTTCCTCGGCATGATGCCTCCTCCACGGATAAAACTCAGTAGTGTATTCCTATTATCTATCTGACCTTTAATTAGATCTGCACGGGTTTATTTTCGAGGACAAAGTAATTAGGCAACCGTTATTTATGCAAAAATCTGAGCTATATACCAATAGTTTTAACTAGGGTGCCCAAATTTGGACTGTGCTGTTGAACCCCAATGAAATTAAATATGGGATTTTTTATTTCCAAGCAAGAAATTAACAACTACAAGCCCAGATTTATGAACATTGACGAGAAAAAGTATGATGGCGAAATGCAAATATTAATGACTAATAACTACAAATTAACAAAAACTAGAGCACTTCATGAGCTAATAATACATTCATTTGTGATTGAATAGATTGGGAGTGAATTTAATTGACATAAGAATATAGTCATGCCATTATATTTAAGCGACATAAGAATATAGTCATGTTAGCTGGATCTGAAAGATCCAAATGGCTAAGCCTCTATGAGAAGTGGGCATTGGTGGACATGTGGGAGATATGCCCATGGGACAGCATGCCGGGGTTCACATACACTAGCCTGCAATATATCGGTATGACTTCCCGACTAGACCGTTGCTACTGTTCTCATCAGGTTGATTGGCTTCCTTCTTAGCTAGAAATGAAGGTGATAACTTCACAGTGCCTTTCACATCTTTTCGGCTAAGCATAAAATTGAAAAAAACCAAAGGAGCCAATCATTGCCCTCAAGGGTCTTAAAAGTTACTCTCCACAGGGGGCCACCTATTCAAAGGCCCTCTCTTCAGAAGCCTAGCCCTCAAAGCTATGAGCAAGCTTCGGAAAGATGTAGACTCGAGAAGCCCAAGGGCCTGGGATAATCTTACCAAGGGTATTCAAAAGGCCATCAAAAATGCCAGTCCTAGAAGAAAGAAAAACCTTGCAAGAGGAACGCATCACTCAGCTCATTGATGAATTGAGATCTTGACCACCAAAAAACAGGAAGGCTATGCTTTAGAGGCGGAACACAGTAGATGGCTAGAAGTTAAAGCAGAATTAACCAGTCTCCAACTAGAGGAGGTGAGGAAGGCCAAAATCCTTGCCAAAGAAACCTTCCTCCAGCCAGAGGAGGCCAATAGTACACACTTCTTTAGGGCCCTCAAAGTAAAAGAAAGTTGAGGCCTAATTCACACACTCACAAATAAGAATGGAAATGATACTGGAAATCCTGATGAAATGGTTGTCTTAATTCTCAACCACCTACAACAGATCATAGGCCAACCCGAGGCTCGTTCCCCTACGATAGATGATGCCAGATCGACTCTCCTTGGGAGCGTCAAAAGAACAGTATCCCACTCTGAAGGCAACCTTCTAGAGAAGGCGTTTAACGAGGATGAATGCTCCCTTGCGCTGCATGCTCTGGGCAAAGAAAGATTTCCTAGTTGGGACAGGTTGACTACTAAGTTTTTCATGGAATTTTGGGACGATCTTAAGTATTCCCATCACGAGATTGGCGAATCAAGCCCTCGGTGATGGGGTCATGGACCTAAGCATCAAAAGAGGCCTCATCAAGCCTATCCCCAAGCAAGTCTACAGCTCCGAGCTTAAGCATTGGCGCCCCATAATGATGATGTCTATAGATTACAAAATTATCGCCAAAACTATAGCCCTCAGCATCTTCCCCCTCCTCGACAAAGTCCTCAACCCCCACCAGCATGGATTCATCAAGGGAAGATCTATCTATGATAACATTTTGGTAGCAATGGCTGGCATTGAATACGCCACTTTCACTAAACAAGAATGTATCTTGCTTCAATTGGGTCTTGATAAAGCCTACAACAGGATAACATGGTCATTCATTGAAGATGTCATGAAGTCATTAGGCTTTGGTTCACAGATGTGCCACATGGTCAGCACCCTTGGTACTAGTAGCCAATCAGAGCTTCTGTTCAATGAGAGAAAAGATCAACAAAACAGGGGTGCCTACTTGCCCCTCTGATGTTCGCCATTGGATCCCACCCTCTGGTTACATTACTAGAGGACAATGTAGCTAAAGATGAGATTCACAGATTGGCTCTGCCTAAGAACGACCAACTTTTGGCTAGGCTTTTTGCATATGACTCTCTGCTCTTCTCAAGGCTTTCCCTAAGGTTATTAGGAAGGCTCTCGAAATTGTGCAAACATTTCCCCTAGCCTCAGGGTCAAAGTGTAGTATTAAAAAATCTAGATTGATCTCTCTATCCGAGAACGACTCGTTTGATCCGTTTTTGTGGACCAAGAAGATAGTGTCCAAAGGGAAGTTATTCTGGCATCTATGAGATCCTCTGGGGTGGACATTTCTCACAAACAGAGGTTCCTGTGGGTTATGGAGCAAGTCAAGATTAAGATGCGAAGATGGGAGTATGTGCTTCTCCCCTTCTCGAGCAAAGTGAATGCTATCAATTCATTTATGCTTCCATATATAGCTTTCAATGGTTCGTTGCTTAAGCTCGCTAAATGCAACTGGAAAGAGTTTCTGAAAACAGTAAAGAGATTTCTTTGGAAGAACAACACTAAAGATGCAACACCCTGGCAGTGGGCAAAATGGGAGATGTTTGCGAGACTTGTAGAGCAGGGCGGGCTTGGGATCCTTAACCCTAGCACTCACACGAAGGCTCAATGTGCCAAGTTTGTGGTAGCCCTCGCTAAGAAAGACGGGGCTTGTGCTATTGTGGTCAAAGGATATGATGAAAAACTCCAGAATACGCTCGCAAGGTGGTCAGTGGAAAGGGCTTGAGGTGCATAATAAGTTGATGGCCCCGTAATGGGCCATTCTAAAACTTGGGGGTATGGCAGGCGATATTATTCAAAAGTTCAACAGAGCATCAATGACTCTGGAATGGGGAGAGCTATCGAGATACTTCCACAACTCTATATCTCAATTGTTCCCTTGGCTATCCAAGGCTGGAGACGTCCTTCTTACGCCTTTTTGGAGGGAAGTGGCCAGAAAGGTCAATAACAAAGGTATTAGGCATATAGGTCAATTGTGGGACTACATCAGAGGCTGTTGGAAAGAAACATATCAACTGGCCTTTGAATTTAGCCTCAGTGGGTCAGAAAGATTGTTGACCAGTAGAGCCCTTGAATGCCTCAATAGGTGGTACTTACCTAATTGTGAGACTGGCCTATGAAGATACATTTTTTAAAACCCCAAACTAAGAGCGTGTATCTCGTCCTCATGGAATCACAGGATTGGTTCTCGCCGCTTAATAAGCAATGGGGAAAACTTTGGCCAGGGTCAAGATGGGATGAGGATGGTGCCCACAATGGCGCTTGGGATGAAGGTCTTCTTATCAAGGTGTTATGTGGAGCAATGCCAACTGGTGTGAAGGTCCTTGCCAGGGTAATTGGTCTAGATAGATGCTCGCAATGTAGAATGGCTTGTGAAGACCTCACTCACTTGTTCCTCTCCTACCACAACAAAGCAGTTGGTCTCTTTTCTTCAAAAGGTGAGGTATTTGAGTAGGTTCATCCACCTACTCTCTCAAGTGGTTCTCCCTTTACAGCAAGTTACCCATCAAGAGATCTTCACCTGGAGTGAAGAAAATGAACAACAATTCAATGAGGTAAAACAATTTCTAACATCACTCCCCACCATTGCACCTCCAAAGTGAGACGAGTCGTTTTATGTAAACCCTAGTGGGGGCAATGACACACTTGGGGCGGTATTGATGCAAAAGGATACTCAAACTTCTTTCATGCGTCCTATCTACTTCTCTAGTCGCATGATGACTCCATCAAAGAAGGGATACACGGCAGTGGAGCACATGGTGCTTGCATTAATGTTTGCTACTACCAAGTTTCGCTCTTATTTATTGTCTAGACCATTCATAATTTTAACCATGGAAGAAGTATTTCCTTATGTAATGTAGCACATGGATGTTTCTTCTACGATTCCCAAATGGCTCACAAGGTTGCAAGAGTTTGATTACACAATGCAAGTGGAGAGCTCCACAAGAGCCAGTCTAGGAGGCATTTTCACTCATCACCACTATGAAAAGAAGCTGAAGACAAAGACAAGTGACAAAGAAGTAACACCTGTGTTGGAAGTCTCTAAGATAGAGAGTGCTCACTCTCTTTTCTTTGATGGAGCCTATAAGAGGACAATGGAAAAAGCTGCAACGGGCTTTGTCATCTTCAACTAGCAAGGGAAAAAGGTATTCTCCATTGGACATCTCTTGGATTCCCACTCCAACAATGAGGCAGAATATGCAGCCTTAACTCTTGGGTTAGAGTGGTGTGTGACACAAGGCATTCAACGATAAAATGTATTTGGTGATGTCATCTTTTAATAAAACAAGTACAAGGAATTTGGGCTTGTAAAAATCATAGCTTGTTAAGCCATCTAAGCCAAGTTAAGGAGCTTCTAAGAAAATTTCAATTTGTGCAATTACATCATGTACCTAGAGCAAAAAATGAAGAGGCTAATGCTTTAGCTAAAGAAAGGCTACAAGATGTTCTAGTGGGAGCCATCAAATTGCATCTACCTCTTTTTCAAGGTAGTGATACTATGCCTGACATCATGAGCTTCCTAGACACAAGAAAGTGTCCTAAAGAACTTACAAAGGGCCAAAAGCAGTGGCTCGTGCGTAAGGCAACAAAATATTGCCTTATCAATGACGACACGTACTGCAAGGGTGAGGATCTAATTCTTAGGTGTGTACTTCTCTCTAAAGAGATCACCAAAATCATTTCAAGTTGCCATGATGGTGTTTGTGGAGGTTACTTTGCACTTGACATCACTAGTAGGAGGATTCTACAAGCCGGGTTTGTGTGGCAAAGAGATGTGCATCATTGGTGTACAACATGCAAAGAGTGTCAGAAGGTTGGTAATAGGAGACTCACATATGAGCCACAAACTCCTATTATCTCTTATGGACCATTTGAGAAATGGGGAATTGATGTTATTGGGCCTTTTCCAAGGACCTAGGTAAATTGTATATCATCATGAGTGTGGACTACATGACCAGGTGGGCCAAAGCAGTTGCTACCACTTGGATTACAGCTAAGGAAGTGGCTAAGTTTGTAATTGAAAACATTTGTTGCCATTTGGGCACTCCTCTTCAGATAATTTCTGACAGGGACCAGGTTTTAGAGGAGACCTAGTAGGAGAGCTAATTGAAAAGATGGGCATCTCACGACAACACTCAACTCCCTACTATCCACAATGCAATGGTTTGGTGGAAAAGGTAAATGTTATGATCTGCAAGATCGTCACTAAACCTGTCAACAATCACAAAAGTGATTGGGATAATCACCTTATGGCTACACTTTGGGCTCATCACACTTCATTTCGCACATCCTTGGATTCACACCATATCACTTGGTATATGGCAAGCAGGCCATTATACCCATTGAAATACAATTGGATAGTCTCAATATGCTAGGTAGGCAGATGGAGTGCCCTAATGTTCATCTCCACAACCACATTCTTAGTCTAGAGAGGCTCCAACTAGACAGAGAAAACGGCGGTTTGTACTCCTTTGCACATGCTCTACATCACGAGCTCTCTCTCTCTCTCTCTCTCTCTCTCTCTCTCTCTCTCTCTCTCTTCCCTCTTTCTTGAATGTTGGTATCATCTCCAAACCACCATTGTAAGTACCATTAAGAAAATAAGTTTGATCTCCTCATGCTTGTATGTGATTCTCTCTCTCTCCCCCCCTAGCTCTCCATTTGGGATTATGCTCCCTAGTGTCTTTCCAAGTCGAATTGTCTTGATTTTGTCAAAAGTCTCACACTACAAAGCCTCCACTAGCCAACTACCCCTGTCAAACAAGCTATGATGTAGACCACTTACATGTGCCATGCATATCATCGTGTTGAGTGTGCCTCTCCTACTCCATATAAGTGTTTCCCCATCAACTGTGTGTCATTCCTATTGTCTTGACTGTCCATATTTGCATCCTAGCCTTATCTCAAGCTAGGTTGTGCCCCTATTGTGTACCTCCCATGATGAGGCCATCGTGCATAGTCTTGGTGTAGAGGCCACTAGGTGTGTTTTTCACTTCCACCTCTCAATGCCTTTACCCCAACAATCTCCCAGTTTAAGGCGAATTGCCGACAAGTGGGTGCTACTAGCTAAACTACTAGTATGTACAAGAAAACAAGTGAGAGAATCTCTCAACCTACGCCCACTGGCTCGCTCAGTCGATCTACAGGCAGTCATATCGGCTCTAGTGATATGCGAGCATGTGTATCCATGCTAGGGTCTACATGTAAATCCCGTAGCCAACTGTGTAAGCAAAACTCCACTATGCGTCATGCTAATGTCAGTCACCGTACGACTGACAATTCCAGTTGCAAATGCTCCCACTACAACTGCTAGGTCGGGCCTCGATACTAGTAGGTCGTAGATGAGATGCCAAAATACTGACAAAATTTGTGTAAACCTAGTTGTACTCGCCTCCCCTACAATATCTACATGTACTGCATCATCAGGACTACCCATCGCGTATGGATGTGTCAACTCCAACACTAGGATGGCTACATCCCTCTCACCCATAGGTAGAACTGTGCGTCTTGGCACCAACTCATCAACCTCTAGCATGAGCATAGCAAATAACTCCATGTCCATCATCTCTGCCTGTGTCTCTAGGGAGCAAAACTGCTCTTCGTCTACCTGCACAAACTTTGACAACACTTGTTGTGTCTCACTAGAGCACTTGTGCTCTACCTCTATCTCTATAGAGTATAATGCATGTCCTGCACAACTAAATGCTTTGCCTTTGTGAGCATGGTGGATGTAAGGACATGGGTCCTACGGGTAAGGCCACCTGCACAGCCGGACAATGTGTACGCTAGGGGGAGGCTATAAGACAGCACGGTTGGGTGGAGACTAGCACACGCATTACCACCGCCCTCTCACTAAAGCTTTCACCACGCTATTGTGGACCGTTTACCATTCTCACAAACGTATAGGTCAAGTGGCCTATAAGTTAGCTCTTCCATAGCACTCATGAGTTTATCTTGTTTTTCATGTTAGCCGTTTACGAAAACAGCTAGGACAAAATGATAATGTCATTGACACAGGTGTATTAGTTGATCTTATCGAACCGCCAAGTATCCCTCATGAGCCCAAAAAGATTTTGGATTCTCATGAGCTTCACACCAGACATCATGTCAGACGACAGGTGTTGGTAAAATGGCTAGATAGACTTGAAGAACGTTCTACATGGGAGAATGTTTCCGCACTTAAGAAGCGTTTTCCTACGTTCATTTTTGAGGACGAAAACGATTCTCCAAGGGGGGGGGTAATGTAAGGACATGGGTCCTATAGGCAAGGCCACCGGCACGGTCGGACAGTGTGTACGCTAGGGGGAGGCTATAAGATAGCACGGTTTCGTGGAGACTAGCACATGCATTACCACCGCCCTCTCAATGGAGCTCACCATTGAAGGAGATATGTCTCGTCTCTTGCTCAAAGCATGCCAGCAACAACACAGAGACTATGCCGTCTCGAACCTCAGACACATGCATACGATATACCAAGCCACTACAGGCTCCTCTAGCAATCACTAATGAACCGCAATGTATCTAGAAAGACTCCTCTCTAAGCAGTGTCTGGCACCCAAAATCTGCTAATTATCTCATTGAGATCAAACTCTGTCTCAGTTGAGGAACATAGCGCACATGCCGTAGCATATATGATGCACCAATAGCAATGACAAGCACAAACATCTCCAGCACCTGAATTGTCAAACGTCGAACCATCGGCCAAGTGCACACAACCAAAGCTCCCACTAGAGAAGGTGCTAAACCAGTCACGATGTGGTGTAACGTGGAAAAATACTTCCTTGTCTAGCAACCAACATGGAGAAGTGTCACCTCTAGAAGACATGTAATCAGGAGGATCGCTAAAGGCAAACGTGACATCGCTATCACTGGCGTATGAAGCCACTGCTCTAGCATGTGTCAAAACCTCATGTGTATCACGCATAGATCTCTATTGCTACCTCATACGTTTGAAACAACGATGCCTACTGTGCCCTATGTGACCACAATGCCAACATCTCATATGTCGGCAAGAACGAGACCACGGTCTCTCATGCGTCATCATTGTAGATTCTAAACTATCACACAAATCTGCAACCATAAGTGAATGTCAAGAAACCAAAATATGGCAAGAAATCATAGGATAAATATGGCAGAGTATTCCCTATTATCTGAGCAAAAAACTCAAGTACAATCTCTACCAGAAACCATGCCAAACAGGCAACAAAGTGGGAGCTAACTTGACCACTACACAATGATGAAACCATGATCAAACAGGGATCCATGGACTTGCACATGTCCAAAAAAACCTGTGAACCTACTACCTGCAAACTATAGCTAGTTGAAGATGTATCTGCATATACATACATGGAATAAGCTACACAAATTGTGCTAAAACCATTGTCTGGAATACCCCACACAATCATACATAATTTGCACCACAAGAAGCGCAATATGTGAGCAAAAACTATCAAGAAACTGGCACACTACCTCATCGGTCAAAAAAACATGTCGACCAAAGACCAAAACACAAAGTACAGTCAACCAGGTTTGCGTGTGGTTGAAATCACCGTCCAAGAGCCACGCTCACGAGAAAACCACTTTAGAATGGTCTATCGAAGCTGCTATGTACCGGTGTGTGCCGCCAAAGCTGAAAAAAATGGGAGTACCGTTGAAGTTGAAATGCTATGGAGACTATGTTGGAGCTGGCCCGCTCTAAATGGAGGCTAGAGGAGAGTCGATGCCGCTCTCACTCATCTGTCTCCTGTTGTGTCAAAATTGAAAAGGTGAGGGGGGGACTGTTGGAGTCGAAACCACCCAGGATGAGCATGTGGGAGGGGAATTGTTGGCGAAGCTACACCGGAGGAGAGTCCAACTGGTCTCTCTCGCTCTTGCTATGTCAAAGCCGAGAAAAGAAGGTCGATATCGCCTTTTGCTCTGTTGGACGGAAGCGCATTCGCCAAGGTTGTATTTTCCAATGTAAATCTTGAATGTCAAGCCAATGCGAATTGCCAATGCTGAGAAGAATGTCAAAAAGACAACCACCGATGCCGAATCAATGCCAGGGATGCCCGGGCTTAGTCGTCGACACTCGCACACGCATGTGTATGCACACACGTGCATGCCGAGAGCCCACGCATCCTATCCGGAGAAAAGAAGGTTGATGTCGCCTTCCACCAATGGGTGGAAGTGCACTCGCCAAGGTTGTAGCTACCGATGTAAATCCCAAATGTCAAGCCAATACGAATTGTCGATGCCAAGAAGAATGTCAAAAAGGCAACCGCCGATGTCGGACCAATGCCGGGGATGCCCAGGCTTAGTCGTCGAGACTCGCACACGCATGTGTATGCACACGCGTGCATGCAAAGAGCACATGCATCCTATCCTTTTGCTCTGCAACCAAAAGGAACTTTCAAGCTTTGTCTCTTTCTCTTGCTTTCCGCCTACAAGTCAATTGGGAGCTACCAAATCTTGCTCTGTCTTCAATTCCGTGGGTCCTTCTCACTCAGCAAAGAGGAAAATGCTCAATTTTTGTTCTCGAGCTTTGTGGGTGTTTGTGTGTGGGAACACAACCTTCCTGAAAGATGAGGCTTGTTAACTAGATATACCAAAGCTTGATGATTCACATGGAAGTAGTGCTTGCATTTTTGCATGAGAACTACTCCCACTACTACATGGGATGCATCCACAAACAAGTGGAATGGTAATTTCCAATTTGGTGGAATTAATATTGGTGCAGTTACCAACATCTTTTTCAGCAGGTTAAAAGCAGTTTCTAATTCTTCTTTCCACACAAAATCCACATCCTTTTTTTTCAAATGTGTGAATGGTAAACATACATGAGCCAGGTGCCTCAAAAACTTGCTATGCCACTTCTACGTGAAAGAAGAATGGAAGACACGGTTTTGAGGCTGATGATGATGAGAGGAAGTAGAGAAAGTCAAAATTGCACTTTGTAGCCCAAAAGAACATTGTCTTGTTCATAATTTGCATCTAACATTAAAATTCCACAATCCAAGAGATATTTTGGGGGTTTTGGCACGCTAACACGCTCAAAGTTTTTTGATGTTTCAAATTATTTGATTTGTTTGCAACAAATTCAACAAAATTTTGATGGCTTTTCTTCAGATGACCTATGAACCTCATCATTTGTTTCATTATCTTTGGTGGTGAAGCCTTCAAGAGTGCCTCCACTTTTTCTTGGGTCAATTGCTATTCCCTCCTTACTGATGATATGTCCCAATAAAATGCTCCTCTTCACAGCAAAGACACATTTTGCAGAGTTTAATGACAACCTAGATTCTTTGCATTTCTCAAAGCACAATCTCAAATGCTTCAAGTGATCATCCTTCTTTCTTGAAACACTGAAGTCATCCAGGAATACCTTCATTGAGGTTGTCAAGTAAGGACTAAAATCCTCCATGATCCACTTCTAAAAAGCAGGTGGTGCATTCTTCAATCCAAAGTTCATCACTGTGGAGGAATACACTCCCCATTCAATTATGAAGGTTGTTTCGTCCCAATCCTTCAAGGCCATTCTAATCTAATTATACCCACTAAAACCATCCAAAAAATTGTATATTTCTTCATGAGCTACACCAACCCACATTATGTCACAATATGGTAAAGGAAATGGATCAATGATTGTGGCAACATTCTTCTGTAATCTATACACACCCTGATTTTTCCATTCTTCTTTGGGAAAACCACAATTGGTGATAGTAAGGTTACTTTATCCATTAGGTAAATGAAACCAACCTCCAATAGCTCTTCTTTACTTGTTTGGTGTAATTGGGGTTCAGCGTATATCTCTCCTGCTTCACTGGCTTTGCATCTATTTTCGAATTAGCAGTGTGTTAGCATACAACTTGATTTTCTCCTTTCATATTAACATATCATTGAATTCTAATAACAAAGCTTTCAATGCCATTTTAAACTTAGTATCCAATTCAATAGATACTTTCACCATCTTGGGGTCATTTTTATCTCCTAAATTCATATCTTCTAGTTCATCTTCTCTCACTCAGGAACTCTTGGACATCATGCATGATGGCTTCATATGCCTCCCGTTCCTCCTTCAACCTCTGCTCCATAGTTGTTTTTATTGTTTTCTTCCCTGTTCAATTCAAGTGATTGTTTCTTATTTTTTATTGTATTTGCAATCTTTTGCTCAAAAATTGGGACCAATATATTATTTCTCTGAAGAAAGCCCTCCTCCTTACCTTCCTCAATAGCTTCTCCCATATTAATCCCTTCTACATACAAAGGTCTGAATCGAGGTGGGATGGTCTTCTTTGGAACCATCTCCATCCTTACCTTCTTTTTCTTTGTTTGATCGCAATTGTATATGCACCCCATAATTGTTTCACCTTGTCTGCCCTCACCCATGGTCTACCCAAAATCATTGGGTAAGAGCATGTTCACTCTTCCAGCCTCAAATTAACAAAATTGACCATAACAGTTAATCCTGCTACACTTATTGTTTGATTTCTGAGAATCCCCAAGGTTGCACTCTCCTTTGGTCAAGGATTTTGACCTGAAAATGTGATGGTTCATTAGATTCAATTTCTTGTAGACCGATTCAGAAAGAATGTTGACTCTTGAACCTCCATCCACCAACACACCCAATGGAAATATTGATTGCAGGTACTTTGTAGTCCACATCCACTGGAGCTGCATCTCCACAATCAATCTGGGCCGAATCAATTTGACTGCTTTCCTCCTTTTGATTTCCTTCTTTATCTTTAATTTGGCTTGTCAATTTTGTGAAAAAATTTATGGCTAAAATTAGGGACTAATTTGAGTAGTTAACCTACCTTATTGAAATAGGTACTTCCAACAAAGCTTCAAAGAGATCATATCATAGTCCTTTATCAGGTGAATCCTTGGAACTATGTGCCTCCTTTAAGGAATTTGATTTTCTAGTTTCTCCTTTTGTCACTTTTGTGTGGGCCATTTCAGGTTCCTGCTCCCAAATTTCCCCTTTTGATAGACTTTTTTTCTCCTCAACTTTAGGGGAAATCTCCTCCAAAAGTACTGCATTCACTTGAAGAACTAGATCCTGCATTTGTAGGTGTATAGTTCACAATTGGGATTCCCCTCTCAGTCATGTGCTTGCACCACAATTCACATGCAAGTCCTTGCATGTGTCCCAAAGTTCCACCAGT
The DNA here is from genome assembly GCF_014529385.1 of Adiantum capillus-veneris. Taxonomy (NCBI): domain Eukaryota; kingdom Viridiplantae; phylum Streptophyta; class Polypodiopsida; order Polypodiales; family Pteridaceae; genus Adiantum; species Adiantum capillus-veneris. The sequence goes on along the minus strand of NC_140942.1, from coordinate 65,953,134 downwards.
AGGTGTAGGGTTGCAAGGTGTTGTTTTATTGTTGGTATCTCTACCCATTCTGCCAATTTCCTTGGTGAAATGTCCTTGGTGGACCCGTGTTCTGAAATCTGGTCTTGAAAGATTGTGGTGCCACCACATTTGCCCTTGATTACATGATGATAAGAATATGTGATGGTCTCCTTCCCCTAAAATTAGGATTATAATAGCAATTATCATAATCATACTCAGGTCTCTGGCATACTTGGCAAAATGGTGGTTTAAAAGAATTTTCAAATGTGAAGGTTGAATTCTTGCAACTTTCTAGAATCAGTTAATTGATATTAGAGGCATCTTTAGAATGTGATTTACCATTTGTCTTGTTTTTTGTTTTGCTTGACATCTCTTTTTCTTTGTCTTCTTTTTCTTCTTTGCATTCCATGTATCTTCTTCATCTTTATCAATATCTGATTCCTCATATGAATCAGTACCTGAATCTTCATCTTCATCCTCATCTGATTCTTCCTCTTTTGAATTTGAATCCTATTTGGATTTCTTCTTCCTGGTTTTCTTATGTTCGTTTGCTCCATATCTCCTTTCAACCCTCATTGTTGCATCCACCAAATTGCCAAAGTCCTATTATTGGGCAAGGGGTGCATGACTTGCAACAACACTCTTGAGGTTTCCTCATTCCACTATAGAAATAATCCTCTAATTTCTCCTAGGGTGGTCTCTGATTTTCTTGTAGTCTGTTAATCAAGTTCTTGAACTGTTGTGCATGATCTTCGTCAAGACATCTTCAGGGGTCTTTTTTGCCCTGAATCTAGCCAAAAATCTAATTTTCAAATTGCCATAGTATGAAAAAGTTGCAATACCGTACTACATGAACCATGTCATGGCTTTCCCTTGCAATGTTGCCGCAAAATGCTTGTTCTTGATTGCATCATTGTAACACACATCATACCCACCTGTAGACCACCTAGTCTGAAACTGCCCCACATGGCTGTCAACATATTTCACATTGAATTTTTTTGCCCCTACTTTAGGGTTGGGTGGTGGTAGTTGTGCCATTACAGGTGGTTAAGGGGGTGGTTGACCTCCCAATGGGTTAAATGTCAATGGTGGTAATAGGTGTAATTGGAATAGGGTGGTTGAATCTTCAATTGTCTCCTTGATCTCAAAAATTGGTGGACTGCTTGAACTCCAATTAATTGGTGGATAACCCTTCTAGGAGCCTTTGGGGTTCTTCGCCGCTCTTTTGGCTTGTGTGAAGAACTCTCCCCTCCTTCTTGTAAAGGGTTCCCCCTTGTATGGTTGGATTTCTATGACTTTGTCCCCTCAACGATTGATGGAAAACCTATGATCACCCCTACTTTAGGGATGTCATCTCCTGAATCTCCGCCTAATCTTTGAATTTGAGCTTCAAGCCAAGCATCCCATCTTCTCTTCTGAAATTTAGTGCCATACGTTGTAATTGGTGGTTGTTCCCGTGAACCACTCATGAAATTATTCTTCTTCTTCTATGAGATCTTATATATTCAATAAACTACTTTTTGTAGTAGAAGGATAGGCAAGGGCATTGTAGGCCCCAAGGGCACAAAACTAACCCTATACTGATGGATCCTCACTGCTATGTTCAGTCCCAAATCATCTCGTAGTAAGTCAAAATATGTCTCCAAAAAGGGTCTATTATACTCCTCCCTTTCTTCTTCTTCTTCCGCCACCTAGTTAGAAAATTCCATCAGGAACTCATCAAGTTCAGTTGCCATAATCCATAATCAATTCCATTGACCAATTGACCCTAATGAATGCGTTCCAGAATCACCAAGATCGCCAAGTGTTGTTGGGGCTTATGCTAATTGGCAACAAAGGAGTACAAAAATCTCCCACAATCATCCCATTCATAAAACTTGTTAACAGACAACTTTCAGTACTTGAATAGAATTAAGGAAACTCACAAGTAACTGCATACAGACTGAACTGTTTACACAGAAAAACAATGCATAGGGTACCAATCCTCTTTTCCTTCGTCATTTATCACTGCAAAATGTTACATCCATTTGGGATAAGCCACATGCCTTGATTTTAAAAGGTTTGTCTAGTTTTTCCATTACAAACACGTGCTATTTACTAAAACTACAAACACTTTACTAAAAATAAGAAACTACTTTACTTTGGATTTAACAAGTACCTGCACATACATGAAATAGCATAGCATTCGAGCAACATAGTCTACAATCATGCATACTTAGTAAATTATGCATGCACAAAATTTGATGTGATACATAATCGAACACAGATAGAAAGTGAGAAAGAGCATGGGATCATGTGCATGCACACCTCCTAAAATGGAGTGTCACGCATACGCATGAAGCAAGAGGAGAGAAGAAGAGAGCCATGGAGCACTTGGTACAATCTCCCCTTGTGCAAGGGTGAGCATTTTCTTTTTGCATGTATTTATTTATAGATAGTAATCAATGCTAAAAAATAATTACAATTGTCTGCTTGGACATAAAATAACCATTACTCATAAGAGCTCTCCCTATATATCTATTTGTATCTCATATTTACCGTTAGACAATCCAATGGTCTAGATTTTTTCACCTGTCAGCCTTGCATATAATGCATCATAATTAAATACCATTACATACCTCTCCCTTAAGGAAGCAAGTGTCCTTAGTTGCTATATTATTATCCTTCAAGGCATACTTGTCCAAAACAGTTGTTTACATATTTGAAACATCATATGGCAAAATAAAATCTTACTAACAAAAACAATTTAAATTTGCTTATGCCTTTAATCATCCACATACATGTTTTAGTATCCTATATCATAGGATAAGCAGTATGTGTCATATCCTCATGTATTAGGATATCATTGGTCACATTCATCATTCAATATCCAAGATCCATCAGTACCAAGTCCAAATCCATACCATTGTCATCATCAATATCATAAACCAAATCCAATCAGTATAATCCAAATCATTTCCATTATATACTCAAGTTGACAAAATCATAGAAGTAGCAGTGGTAGTCAACCACTACAGTATGGTTTTGTAATGGGTGTTGCCTAAACCGGTAAATCAACACCAATTGGACGTTCTACTTAAACCTTGTGCTACCTAAACCTCTAGATATGCACTTATGCTACATAAATTGATAAATCAGCATTTATGGTCATGCTACCTAAATTGACGAATTTGCATTAATGCTACCTAAACACATGGATCTACATTTATGGTTGTGCTGGTTAAATTGGAAAATTTTAAGTCGAGTGTCTCATTGGGACAACCATTGACTATGTCAGTTGTACAAGGTTGGGCTTTTTTTATCAAAGGGAAATCTGAAGATATGGGAAATCGTTGCAACAGTCAACTAGATGTGTCTTTCATTGATTGTTAATGTGGCTATGCTAGCATTGAATGTGTCCACTACCTGCTCTATAATAGCCATGTCAATTGGAATTTTTACTACCTCGATTGGAATTGTCATCCCCCAATTTTGGAGCAGTCCCCTCTCACTATACCTAAAGGCATACTTGCCTATAACTTGGTGTGGAATTGTTGTCTATGGTTGTTCTTTCACTAAGCTCTCCATTACCTCTTCGAGTTTCTTTTGCTATTCTTCTAAGACAACTTGCATTGCTTTGGAAGATATAGCACCTCGTTTTCCCATGTCTAAGGTTTGAGAAATGCCCTACATTGAAAAGGAGAACTTGCTAGAAGAGCTTTCGTGATGGAAATCAAGAATGGATATTGTAGGGATGCGTTGTAGCACGACCTAATTGCAACCCACAAAATTGTCAAATCGTGGATCGAGCAACCCGGCTAGGGCATGGAAGCACGAGTCTAAGATGTATAGACATAGAGGATTCAAGGGATCCTTCTTCTCATCATAGAGAGAAGCCATGGAAAGGGGCTTCCTCTAATAAACAACACATTCCTACTCACTAATCACTTGCACACAATCATGCGGTTGAAATTAACCTCTCACATCAATCACTCTTATTCACAACTACACAAGCATGCAATTAACATACCTACTCTGCATTAGTGTGTCCATTCCGGCACAACCCCTCAATACGACTACGTATGCACACACACTAACCGCACCTTGTAGAGAGAGATGAAGAGAAGGAAGCCATAGCCCTCACACACCATGGCCAAGGGTGTGGATAGAATAGATTAACTCAAAAAAGGGATTAGAGATCTACGATCACACTAATACAATCTCACTCCACATAATCAAGTAGAGAAGACTAATAAGAAAGAAAGTGTAATTGATTATTGTTACCATATACATGTGGTAGTGATGTGTGTGAACACACTAGGACCACCGCGGCATTTTTTCCCTCTTTAGGAGGTTTTTTCCCCCGTGCATTGTATATACGCCCATCACTCTAGGGCTATCTATCTTTCCATTGCACACTAAGTAATACACTCTCTATTGTGTGCCTTGAGCTTCCTTCGTCTTCTCCAAGCTGTGTGTGTTTCTCTGCAACCCTAATTCCAACAATTGGTATCAAAGCAGGTCATGTCCTCCCGGGCTTAGTCGCCAAATGCTCCAGCACACGCCTGCTCACTTTCTCCGATTTCAGTGAGCTTTGGCAAGCGTTCACAGGTCGACAAATATTTTGGGAGAGCTCGAACAGCTCGGTCTGCTCAGAATTTTGATTTGGGCTCATTTCGGCCTCCGTTTCCACTACAGACAGTACTGCACAGGCTATTTCGTCATTTTGTGCAAGATTTCTGTCAGTGCCGTTTTTTGCATAACAGGTGCCTTACAGTCTTCTACGGTTTGTGCTATATAGCACAGGTTGTTCCCGCTTCATTTCTCCTATTTTCGGACAGTTTTCACATCAGGTGCAACATTTACCATGGCTGACAACAACAACACAGATGTGTTCAAGATGTTTGCTGTTGAGGACAGGTTGGATGGGGACAACTACCCTATGTGGGCTTATATGATGCAACATGTTCTTGTGTCAAAGGGTGTCTGGAACATTGTGCAAGGCATTGATGTACGTCCTGGTTCTAAGGATGTAGGCGATGTTGAGGATGTTGCAGGTCTTGCTGCAAGGATTTCAGTTGTTAGAGTTGTTTTGCCTATGGCAGAACAAGCTCGTTGGGATGTTAAGGATGCGCAGGCTCATGCATTGATTGCGTTGTCTGTGAAGCGCACCATTGTTCCTCACATTCGTTCAGCAAAATCTGCAAAACAGGCTTGGGATATTCTAGCAGGTCTTTATGCAAGACGCAATGAGGCTAAAATTGCTTTGCTGCGTAAAGAGCTGGAGATTATGCATGAGGAAGATGATATGGACACTTTCCTTGCTAGTGTCAAGGATATCAATGAGCAACTTCTTTCTGCAGGTGAAGTCATTTCATACAGTTCCCTTGTGCAGACTGTTCTTGATGCCTTACCAGATTCCTACCAGACTTTTGCTAGTACTTGGAGACTGATGACCCAAGGAAATCCAGAAGCTGTCAAGTTTGATGCATTATGCACATTGCTGTTGCAAGAGTCACTTTCCAGAAAAAACAGGACTAGACAGCGTGCAGTTGAACAGGCTTTTATTGCTTCTCAAAGAAAGGGTGGTAGCAACAATGCAGCCACTTCTTATGGTTCTGCTGCGAGTGGCAAAAACTCTGTTCCTTATGCCTTTGCTGGCAGCAATTCGTCTAGAAATTCTGGTGATAAGGGCAAAAAGAAGATGCGTTGCCATTATTGTAAAGCCAATGATCACTTGATCAAGTCGTGTCCTAAGTTGAAGGCCAAAGAGGCTAAGAAGAAAGAGGGTGGTTCCACTGCAAATGCTGGTTCCACTACAAATGCAGCCATTGTTGAGTCTTCTGTGAAAGGAGACTGTGTTGCTAATGTTGATGCAGAATGGGCTTTTAGCGCAGAGTGCACTTACAATCCTGCTGTCCATGATGCATGCTTGTCAGTTGCTGCAGATTCACATGTGTGGTATTTCGAGAATGCTGCTACAAAGCACATTACCTCACATCGTGAATTGTTCACCTCTCTCGAGTCTGTCCCTCATGGGAATTCAGTCACTTGTGCCAACAATTCCTCTTATCCAGTTCAGGGAGTTGGAAAGATTGTGCTCACTGCTGCTAATGGCAGTTCCTTCACACTTGTTGATGCACTTTATGTACCTGGGATCAAGAAGAATCTCTTGTCTATATCTGCACTTGCTAGACTTGGACTTGTAGTCAAATTTGTGGATGACAGATGTACAGTATATGTCTCATGAATTTAATGCATTTCTCGCTAGTCGTGGGATAAAACACCAATGTACAGTGCCTTATACACCTCAGCAAAATGGTGTTGCTGAGAGGAAAAACAGGTCACTGATGGAAATGGCATGATGTATGGTCAAAAGTCAAGCTTTACCGCATTCTTTTTGGCTTGAGGCCATCATGTGTGCCACTTATGTACTTAACAGGTGTCCTACGAAAGCTTTGCAGTCTATTACTCCATATGAAGCATGGCATGATAGAAAGCCTTCTATTGCGCACATGCGTGTTTTTGGCTGTTTGGCATATGCTTTGGTGCCACAAGTGCAGCGCAGAAAATTGGATGATAAGGCTGTCAAATGTGTTTTTGTTGGTTATAGTACTGAAAGCAAAGGTTATAGGTTGTATCATCCGCAAACAAAACGTATTCTGGTTTCTCGGGATGTAGTGTTTGTGGAAGATTCAGTTCAGCCCTTGCTGTCATGTACTAGAGACAATAATGTAAGCTCACGGGACATTTATGACACTTTGTTGCCTCTTTTCAGTGGTGGAAATACGAATGTAAGTTACAATGAGGTAAATGTACAGCCTATGGGGGTTTCTGAAAATGTCCTCTCATGCATGATTCAAAAGTTTGATTTCTAGCCCAACTTGAAATATGGAAAAACAAGCTAAGAGCTGAAAATAATGCAACTTTTGAATGAAATGAAGTGGCTCTTGATAGCCAAATTTTACAATTAAAATCCTTTCAAAAAGTTGGCTAACAACTAGCTTACATGAATTTTCAATTTTAGAGCATCTATGAGCTAGAGATGACTGCAACTTAATGAAATTAAAATGAATGGCTCTCAATAGCCAAATTTTGTACTTTGAAAGTGCTCAAAAAAATTGGGTAAATACTAGCTCAAAATGAAAAAAATTAACTTTTGACCAAGCTGTGAGCTAGCATATATACAACTTTTAATCCAATCAATTGGAATGACTCTAATTAGCCAAATTTTGCATTATTGGAATGATGAACCCTTGTTGGATCATTTGGAAGTCACACTCCTGCCACACCCTTTCAAAACAACTCAAAAATCATTAGTGCTCTTTAAGCATTTGGAAGCTCAACACAAGCACTAAAAGCATGCACAATCAACCACAACCCCAAAAGTTTAATGCTCACTCTCGGCCATTAAAACAAGCTTTATTTTAGTGCTTTCCAATGATTTTTTATGTTCAAGCACGAAAATGTACAAGTAATGTTCAATTTTTAGCACAAAGTCCGACCAACCAGTCACAACTCATCATTTAGTGCAACTCTCTCATGAAGCTCACATGCATGCCAAATAGAGCTTGCCATTTTAGTGCAAATGAGAATTTCAATCAAGCCAAGCACTAGAAAAATGCTCAATCACAAGCTCAAAATTTTACTAATCTCTCATGGTCATTCAAAAAACCCAATTTAGTGCTATGCGATGATTTTTGCATACATATTAAGCACCAAAAAAGTATCGAGCAATGCCAAGTTCAAATTGTAGTGCATTCTTCATTCACAAACTTAAAAAGGATAATGCTCTCCCATGTTCATCCAAAAAAGCTCAATTTTAGTGCTATGCAAGGTTCTTACATTCAATTCAAGCACTAAAAACATGCTCAATCAATTACAAGCTCAAATTTTAATGCACATTCCCCACCAAGCATCTTTGAATCATTCAATGGTGGCTTGCATGCTAAAAAGAATTCATTTTATTTTGCAAAGCACTAAAAGTGTAATGCCCAATTGCCAAATAGATGCACACAAATTTTAGAAATTTGCTCTCATGTAGCACAAGTCAAGAAAAGAGCGAGAGTATAATAGTCATAGAGTGCAACTAGTCATGATCATTTATGAGTTAACTTAGTGGGAATTTGGTATAGCAATAATCCCATAAACTCAAAATGATGTAGCCTTTTGAAGGAAAAATTTGAAATTGAGTGCACTAGATGTCCTTCAATGGAAGCTCCACACTTTGGAAACCGACCAACATCTTGTTTAAAACAATCAATTTTGGTATTTGGCAATCATTTGACATCTAGCCCAAACACAAAATTCAACACAGAACACATCCATGCAAAGATTTTGGCTACACAAAAAAAAGCACGTGTGCATAAGCTCCTAGCTCAGAGGGATCCATTGACATTCAAACGAGCTCAAAATATTAAATGCCATATACACACACAAGAGTCGAGTTAAACAACTAATATCGAGGTGATAGACCTGCAGGGTGGTGAAGATGTAAGAGACCAGCCCTTTTCCAAGCAAGACTTTGGGTGGAGCTAGGTGAAATGCGAAAAGGTGGGAACGAGCCCTCCCAAATCATCAATTTTTATTTTTTTGTTAGTAAATTTTTTTTTGATGGGTCGGCGGTGGCGGTGTGCACAGGTGACAGAGTCCTTGGGCCTCAGCTGAGGATGAGAGAGAGTGTTCTAGAGAATGGAGAAAATCCCAGCGAATTGGATCAGCTGCAGAAAATATCTGTCCCGGCTGCCTGCGAGAACTGAAATCGAGCTCTGAGCAGGTGGGGCGGAGAGTTGAGAAATCTACGAGCAGGAGGGGGTCAACACATGCATCTGGGTTGCCTACCATACCTATATTGAGCAGGTATGACCGATGCAGGTAATGAGAATGTATGTGTGTGTGTGAATCACTATAAAGCGAGCTGTTTGGTGGGGTCTTTGCAGCGGACGAGCTACGAGGGGGCATGTGTGTGTTTGGGTCGGATGCGCCAAGCCAGGCAACCTCATAACCCGTTGTACGTGTGTATATGTCAAGCCAAAGCGGGGGCGACTCCGGGTCAACGGTCTGCACGTGTATGGGTGTTTATGACAGCGTAGCAAGTGGGCGAGACTACAGCTGAGATCAACGCGCACGTGTGTTGAGTTTTTTTCGAAAACGCCAGGACTGGCCAGTGTGGTTGGGTGTGTGTGTTTCCTTATGAAGGTGGGCCGCGGGCTATGTGAGCTGGTGTGTGTGTGTGGGGCATTTGAATTAGCATTTTAAATTTTTTTTATAAAAAAAGCTCACTTAGGGGGCATTCCCACCAAGAATTATGTGTGCATGGGATCTAACAAAGAGACTCATCTAAGGAGCAAATGTCACAATCCAATATTAACGTCTCCCTAGACTCTTAATTTCAAAGAAAATCTTGGCTCTCTTTGCACACATATAAGACTAATATTTCCACGATTTAAACCAAAATTTTGCGCATAACAACATGTAATCTATCATTTGAACCCCACTTTGATTGGAATTTGTGTGTGCATACAATTCCAATTTCTATTTCAAAATTGAATTGATTCACAATCAATTGGTGATGCTAGTTCAATTAATGTATATACCAAATCCGAATCACACAAAATTAGTTTCCAATTCATCAATTGAATATTGCAAGCTCACAAGATGAGTGACCTAATTGTCCTTGGCCATTCCAAACCCAATTTGTAATCATTGCAACTTGTGAGTTGCTCATATCCGGTGTCCACAATCACTCAACCCCAATTAGGTTTATCATTTGGGATTTGCATGGCTCGACATGAGTGAATTTTAGTCACAATTACATACAAATGAATGCAACATTGCCATTTGTATGTAATTGCCATGTTCATCTTGATCGATCATTAGCATGGCAATTAAAATTTTCCACAATTGAGTGTCAATTGAGCGATATATTTCAACCCTCAAAGGCAATTTGTGGCACACACATCAACTATTTAGCCAAATTAATCATCATAATTGGTAAAAAATACCAATTATTCATTCAAGCACCGGATTGCACATGCCATTGAGTAGGCACACACACCCAAATTTAGACCAAAAAATTTATGCAATGAATCCATCAATTTCACACTGAAATGCACAAATTGCAAGTTAATCAAGCATAAATGAATGCATGCATGCTAAATTTCTAAAAAATTACACTATTTTTACCCGATCAAGCAATGCACACACTCAAAAATTAAGCACCATTGATCAAATTTTTCGTAATGAATTTAGGCTTATACCTAATGATTGCACATACTTTTCATGAGCATTTCACAATCAAAAACCATTTACATGTCCCAATTGACCATCAATCATTGAAAATCAAGTGGTCATGGATGGGCACACACACTCAATTTTTGCCCAATTTTTGGCAATTAAGCTTATCCAATGTTTGAATTAGCCTCACATACTCACCATTTACATGATTGCATACTCATGTATCATCAATTCCATCACTTTGTATGCATGCACACACTAAAATTTAGATGTACACACACTTGAAAAATTTGACAATTTTTTTCCTCTTTGGTGTGTGCACACACACAATGATTTTTATGCACACACATGATTTTTTCTTGGGAATTAAGCATTATCTTGACACAAACATCATTCTTTAGTCAAAATGGACCATAAATTTCACCCCAAAACAATCAAATTAGGCATTCAAAGTATGTTAATTGAATTACACACCTAATTTTAGCAATAAATTATCAACACATTGGAATCAAATTAACCACTCAAAAATTGAATGGAGTAGGTCAATGCACTTACAATTGATTGTATCCAAGCTAATCCTTGCTCCACGCGACGATTCCATCATGCACACACATGTGTGGCTCTTCCAAATTAGCCCAAAAAATTGACCATTTGTAGGTCAAAAATCAACACTTAAATCATCAAATTAGTCATGGATTAGCACAATTAACTTGATTAAAGTGATGATTCCACCTCTTACAAGGGGATTTCACATACTTTTCACTTCAAATGTTAGTGGTTAGGTTAGCAAGGTTAGTCAAAATTAGTAGAAATTAGCATGAAATTAGCATGAAAACAAAGCAAAATTAGTAAGGGTTAGCATGAAATTAGTGAAATTGGGGGTGGAATTGGACGTTTGGGTTATTCGTAACTCAACATTAGCATCAATTAGTTGCACAACATCATCAAATTAAACCAAACAATGAGTTACACACACTTAAAAACCGAGAAATTAGTAATGAAATTACTCTATTCTACACATCTTAAACTCACTAACTTAGGTTATTGATTCCCGGCAACGGCACCAAATGTAGGGATGTGTTGTAGCACGACCTAATTGCAACCCACAAAATTGTCAAATCGTGGATCGAGCAACCCGGCTAGGGCATGGAAGCACGAGTCTAAGATATATAGACATAGAGGATTCAAGGGATCCTTCTTCTCATCATAGAGAGAAGCCATGGAAAGGGGCTTCCTCTAATCAACAACACATTCCTACTCACTAATCACTTGCACACAATCATGCGGTTGAAATTAACCTCTCAAATCAATCACTCTTATTCACAACTCTTAATCACAACTACACAAGCATGCAATTCACATACCTACTCCGCATTAGTGTGTCCATTCCGGCACAACCCCTCAATACGACTACGTATGCACACACACTAACTGCACCTTGTAGAGAGAGATGAAGACAAGGAAGACATAGCCCTCACACACCATGGCCAAGGGTGTGGATAGAATAGATTAGCTCAAAAAAGGGATTAGAGATCTACGATCACACTAATACAATCTCACTCCACATAATCAAGTAGAGAAGACTAATAAGAAAGAAAGTGTAATTGATTATTAGAAATCAAGAGCTACATGGGCATGGAAAGCCCATGAGCCTCATGACCATCCACTCTACAAAGAGGAGTCCTCACCCAAGAATGACTACTCATTAAGCATAGGGCTCTTTTATAGCTTTGGGCCTCAAACCCTTCAACTATGGGATAAAATTGAGCTCTCTAGCCTAGACTCATACACTTTGGAACTCCTAAATGAGCCCAAGCCCTATACAATGAATAGGAAATATTGTGCACTATAGCACATCCACAGCTTGGTGCTTAATTGGTGTAGCCTGTGTTAGCCGCTGCTAACAGATATGAGTGCTCATATTTGTGTTAGTTACAAGTGAAGGTTCTTGTGTAGAAGGCTTTATGTGCACACAAGGAGATGAAATGACTTGAGGGTTGCACACTCGTCACATGGCTACTTGAATTTGGGCCATGAATGCCCTACTTCTCTAGTGCCTTGACGCGAACTGATCATTACATAGCTGGTTGCTTTAGTTTTGATTGTTCTTTGTCTTTGTTTGCTCATTTCTGTTGGAAATTTCCTATTTTTTCAGATATATACTCCATCTTAGAGTAACAAAGATCAGAATAACATGGCGTGTGGAATGGATGCTTTTTCCTTGCATTGGAAGCAATTGTTCATGTAGGCATGAACACCTCATTTCATAGTAGGCCAGTAAACTCCAAACCAGGTTACTCATTGCAAGGTTTGATCTTCCACAAAATGAATCCCCACTATCATGGTATGAGCTTGATTTAAGTAGTTTTCTTGTTCCTCAGGGCTAATGACAAAAGTAGAATACCATCTTTGTTCTTTCAATAATACAATCATCCAGTCACAATAGCTGATATAGGATTGATTGCTCTATCATGATGTAATTGGAAATGGGATCTGTGAATCTACTTGAGCTCTGGTCATTAAAGAGACAAGGTCTTCTGGCCATCTAGGAAACATTTCTAATGAGAACAGGTAAGCATCTAGAAAATCATCATCTACCCCTTTTGGAGGTTCCCTTGAAGTGACCCTTGACAGGTGATCCGCTGTCATGTATATCATGGTTGAGCAAGAAGCAACCTACTGTGGCCACTTCTAGTTGTGAGGCTGAGTACAGGGATTTCTTCACATCTATGGTTGAGTGTGTATGGCTTAGACGCCTTATGGATAATTTTGGTGTTGGATAGGACACTACCAACACTATCTATATTGAAAATCAGAGCACATTGGTAGTTGCGAGGAACTCAGTTTTTCATGCTCGCACAAAGCACATTGAGGTGCATTACCACTATGTCAGGGAGAGGCTCTCAACAGGAGAGATCAACTTGGCTTATGTGCCAACACAGGACAACCTTGCAAATATTTTCACAAAGGCATTGTCCAGTGAGAAGTTCAAAGATTTCCGCAAAGCTTTGGGCTTACTCCTCTTTGTGTACTGATCATGTCCTCAGGGCATGGCACTTCCCTTTACTCATGTGCCTGCTCTCGTTCACCGCATCACTCCAGGGGGGTTTTGTTACCATATACATGTGGTAGTGATGTGTGTGAACACACTTAGGACCGCCGGGGCATTTTTTCCCTCTTTAGGAGGTTTTTCCCCCCGTGCATTGTATATACACCCATTCATTTTAGGGCTATCTATCTTTCCATTGCACACTAAGTAATACACTCTCTATTGTGTGCCTTGAGCTTCCTTCATCTTCTCCAAGCTCTGTGTGTTTCCTTGCAACCCTAATTCCAACAATTTCCACCAGATTTACATGCTTTTTTGCACTCAGATTGGGCTGGTTGTTTTGACACGCAAGTGTCTATGAGTTGAGTAAGAAGCAACCTACTGTGGTCATTCAAGTTGCGAGGCTGAGTACATGGCAGTCTTCATAGCTACGATTGAGTGTGTATGGCTCAGATGTCGTATGGCTGATTTGGGTGTTGGACTGGACAGTGCTGCCAACATCATCTACACTAAGAGTCAGAGCGCATTGGCAGTTGCGAGGAACCCAATTTTTCATGTAGCACATTAAAGGGCATTACCATTATGTTAGGGTGAGACTCTCAGTAGGAGAGATCGGCTTGGCTTATGTGCCAACACAGGACAACCTTGCAGAACTTTTCACAAAGGCATTGTCTCGTGAGAATATTGAAGCTTTCAACAAAGCTTTGGGCTTACTCCCCTTTGTGGACTGATCATGTCCTCGGGGCATGCCACTTCCCTATATTTTATGTGCTAGCCCTTGTTCATCGGATCACTCCCATGCAGAATTTGTTACCATATACATCTGGTAGTGATGTGTGTGAACACACTTAGGACCGCTAGGGCATTTTTTCCCTCACTAGGAGGTTTTTTCTCCTATGCATTGTATATATCACTCTAGGGCTATCTTATCTTTCATTGCACACTAAGTTGTGAGCCTTGAGCTTCTTTCGTCTTCTCCAAGTTGCATGTGTTTCCCTAGAACCCTATTTCTAACATAGAAAAATATATGAGCCGATTCATTCAGCCTTGGAAGCTTTCCAAGCGGGGTTAAAAGCGGGTCAAACCTTGGAAATGAAATGGAAAGACTATCCAACATCTAATATGGAAGCTGCAAAGCTTGAGGCTTATAGAAACTTAGTGCAAATCATGCAATCAATACTGGAGAAACAAAAGCCAAAATTGGAAATCATAGGAAAACCAGCAAAAACTTACACCGAACTAGAAACTGAGAAAATGAAGGATGTTAAGGATCTGGGGGAATATTTAGCAATAATTGATAGACTTAATATGATAGTTCTAGACAATGAGAGGAAGGGCTAGATGGAATCCCCTTAGTTAAAGAAGAATGGCCAAACCATAATGGGAACGAGTCAGGGAAGTGAATGATGAAAGCCTGACTCTGAAGTCGGCTCCAATCGAGCAAGTTTGGCTAGATCAACCACCTATGGAGCTAGATGAACAACCTTTGCATGGAGATTAAGGATCAGAGCATTCAAGCTTATCAAAACCTCAGACACTTTGGACATTACCGATATTTAAAAGAAAATGAGAAAAAATCATTGGTATGTAAAACAATGAAAAAATCATTGGTATGTAAAACAAGATAATACCACGTCCATGGAGAGATTTATAAAAAACCATGGAAAAGATGGGCTTAACTAGATCAACCAAAGAAAACCTTGAAGAATTGTATAGGGAAGAATCGTGGGCAAATATTGTCAGATCCATGTCCATGAACAAAGTCGAAGATTACTGTGAAGGAAACGAAGGAAACATGATCCTTCCAATATAGTACAATGATGTAACAACCATGGATTTTCTAGACGAGGGGTAGGTATAGCCATAACAACACAAGTAGTCTAGGAAGCCTCGGGAAAGCCAACAATTAGGAAAACAAAAGTGAAACTGCAATTGGTAGATGGGCATATTGAGAAATTAATGGATTTGCTGAAAAATGTGATATTCAACTCTTGTGGAATTGACTACCAGCCCAATTTTGCCATTATAGAGAAGACCTTTCATGGGACAAATACAATTGATTCAAGATTGGGGAAACAATTATCTTTACTTGAAACAAGTTGGATCAATTACACGGGCAAACTTGAAAGATCATTTTTACAAGGATGTTTTGAGGACAAAAATCCAGGAATTGGATTCAAAAACCTCAGTGGAAACAAAATTGCCATCATGGCTATGCAAAGATACACCAATTTGGATGTGTGGAGCTTCTGAGAGTGGTAGTTTACGAAGAGAGGATTGTGTTTTGGACAGAGAGGTAAACGATGCGAAATATGTACCAAAACTCTTTCTAGAATATTTGTTCAAACCATTTCAGTGGACTCAGATTCTGGCCACTATGGACGTATGTGTTAACGAATCCACACCCACACAGTTTTTTGATAAGGAGGTATACTGTAACAACATAATTCCTATTCAGATGGTATCTTTAAAACTGATTGAGAAACAACAACTTTTCTCTAATCACTACTATGATGCCACTAATGAGTTAGAGAAACACTCACAACAAAGGACTCAGACTCTGAAAAGGAACATGTCAAGGCCAAACTGCTACTCAAGTGAGGGAGAGAAAAGTTTTTTAAGTTTTTAAATCAACATCGTAGATGCCAACAAAGATATCTCAAAAAATGAGAAAACAAATCCAGAAGGAAATAACATGAACCAAAAATAGGGGGCAAAACTCAGTTCTTGATGATGATGGATGCACAAGATTGCATCAAGGACAAGATAAATGGAAGATATACTACCTCGAAAAAAAGGAAAAATATAGATCAATAGAACAAAACTAAACAAAAACTGAGCAAGCTAGATGAAACTAGGGAAAAGGAACCTCCAATGACTAAAATGAAACGGAAAGAGTTGAAATAAACCTAAATATTGGTTTGAAAAACTAAAATGGAATCAGAGATCGATAAACAAGGGGCAATCAATGTTCCTTTGCATTATAAGAAGTATACTCTACAAGATCAACGGATCATAGTAGAGCAACCAATGAGGCACCCCAAGGAACAAGGAAAATTTTATGAGGATCCTGAAAATGTCAAATGTATGGACTTCACAGAGCTTGGAGAAGACTCATTCTAGCATACATAGCTACAGGTTTGTCTCAAGAAGTGAAAGAGATCCTCATTAGGACGTTAAAGGAGTACAGAGATGTCTGTGCTTGGTCTTACAAAGATCTTAAGGGAGTGGATCTTGAAATCTGTCAACATGCTATCCTTATGTGAGATGATGCTAAGCCAAGTAGGAAAATATCGTACACCTACAATGAGACATTTGCTAAGAAGATCAAGGAAGAGATTGAGAAACTCAAGGAAGCCGAGTTCATCTAGGAAATTGAACACATTGATTGGGTATCACCTATTGTGGTAGTATAAAAAAAGAACGGGAGACTCAGAGTGTGTGTGAACCTCAAGAAGGTGAATGCAGCTACCATATGAGATAACTAACCTCTTCCTATCACGGATCATGTTCTAGAATGGGTAGCTAGAAAAGAGGCTTACAACTTCTTGGATGATTCTTGAGTTAGAACCAGCTGGCCATAGATTCAAAAGATCAACATAAAACTACTTTTGCCACGGAATGGGAAATTTTTGCCTACAAGGTCATGCCTTTTGGATTGACCATGCACCAACAACATTCCAATGGCTAATAAGCCATGCATTCAAGGAGTATCTAGGGAATTTCTTGGAAATTTACATGGATAATCTTCGTGTGCATTCAACTAAATGAGAAAGCTATTTTGAACACCTAAAGTGTGTCTTTGAGAAATATCGTCTATATAGGATTTGCTTAAATCCTGAGAAATGTGTATTCATGGTTACATAGGGAAAAATTCTCGGACATATTGTCTCAAAAAATGGTATTGCTACGGATATGGAGAAAGTGATAGCAATTGTTGAGATGTCTAGATTGACCAATGTCAAGGAAGTTTAGGTATTCATGGAGCATTGTGGCTACTACCGTAGATTTATCTACATGTATGTTGTCATTGTAAAACCCATTTATGGCCTTATTACTCATTTTGAATGGACGAAAGAGTGTGAAGAATCCTTTCAAAAGCTTAAACAAGCTTTAACATCAGTACCTATATTGAAGACTCTAGATTGGAACAAAGTTTTTCATGTGCATGTCGACGCTTCAAATTTTGCTATTGGATGCATATTAGCTCAACCAAGAGAGGGGACAATGCATTTTCCCATCTCTTATGCTAAAAAATAGCTAAACCTAGTAGAAAAGAACTACGCCACAAATTAGAGGAAAGGCCTTTGATTGGTGCATGTGGTTAAGAAATTTCGGCACTACTTATTAGCTAATAAGTTTATCTTTTTTCTAGACAACCAAGCCTTGCTCTATTTGATAAACAAGCCATACAACACGAGAAGGATAGTAAGATGGTTTATCATCCTACTAGCGTTTGATTTTACAGTGGTAGTCAAGAAGGGCACCATGCACCAGAGACAAAAACCACTTGTGGACACTCGGATTAGAAAGGGGGAAATGAGAAAACCACTAGCACACAATGTGAATACCTCTCTATAGCCCATGGATTTCATAGCACCCCTATCCCCTAGTAAACACACACCTAGACTCCTGATCTGTAAACAATCAATGTCCAAGCCCGTACCCAACCATCCCAGACTATACACACTCAGTTGCAAAGCATATAAACATGGCCCTATCTGTGACCTCTCATTGCACTTTATACCATAGATCACTAGCACCGACTCCCTAAGGCACCCCAAGGTTACTTGTCTATATGATAGGTTTGCCTACAAGCTATCAAGTACCCTTTTGCACACATGATGACCGCACAGATACCATTCACATTTACGACACGTCACTGGACACAAAGGTCGAAGAGAATGTTGATATAGATTTTGAAGTAGAGTTGACAAAAAACCATGGTAGAATCCTTAAAAGGAACATATATATTGATGGAACTCTCTCGCTTTCATGCACTACAACCAATCCTTAAAGTGCTTGCCTCCTACTACTCGACCCATGAGAGGCGCTCCTTTGTGTTGCTAGCTCTTCCCCAGCCACTGGCATATCTTGCTTTACATGCCCTAGAGGCCCTGCACAACCCCCCGTCTTTAACTTGCAGCTCTCAATCCCCTGTAATCAACCCCTCCTTCTTTGCAGTAGACAGCCTTCCCCACCTGATATAGTGGCTCTTTCATTTGCAAAACACGGTCGACAACAGCCCCTCTCAATCCTCCTTGTTTGCAGCCGACCTTTGAGCTTCCTTTAGATGGCATAGCCCACCCACCTTTGTTAATTGCTTGCAGCCCTCCAAAATTGATCGTCCTCCTACTCTCTTGTAGTAGCGCTCCTTCAAAACCACTGGTTGCTCCTCCTTCTTGCGAAGAGTCACTTTCCCATCCAACTGCACTCAGGTTTAGCTAGTCCTCTGGCAAGTGCCCACGGCCGTCATCAAGCCCTTCTCCTTGTATAGCTGCCTCCACTCTTTCTTTGGCCACTAGCGACCTCCCTATTGGTCATCTCTTCTGCAAACTGACCTCCCTTCTGGATGCAATGGTGCCCCCCTATGTAGATGGCGCTCCTCTTCCCATAACAAGCCCCGACGGCCCTCTTTTTGACTTGCACTCCCTCCACCATCCAGATGGCGTCTCCACCCCATGCAGTCTGCAATGCACTGCCACCTTCATGCATCGCCTTTTTTTTCTTCAAGTTAAAGCTTTGGTTTTGGCCCTCTTTCACGTGGTCGGTAAGCCTTTGATTGCGGTATCAAAAAAAAATTAACTCAGCTCCCCTTCTCGCCTTTGCAATGTCCACCTCGGCTCTTGATAAAGAAGACCGAGAAAACATGAAACGACTACATCAAGGCTACTCCCCGATTTGACACCTCCTAAACAAGAACCGCCTCTCATGCTGAGGGCTCATGGCCACAAACCCAACATAATTGGCCCATAAAAACGAATTCTTGGTGGAAGGCACTTCGTCGAGAGTATCACAAACACCATATATTGAGTTGCACCACCTGCAATAGCTCTCAATGGACATGTTGTAGCATACTTGACTATAAAAATCTTTGAACTCACCTATCTTGAGCAACCATTTTGCATATACCATGACTTTCTGATGGAGAAACCCACCAACCTTTAGCAACCTTAATCTCGGACTAGGAAAGCTTGAAGATACCCTTGGCCTGCTAAGTACCTCATTTGACATACATATTGGAATAGCATTGGCTTTACATTGCATCAAGTATCTACTCAATGACCCTGCCATTTGCCTGCAAATAGCCATGCCTGGGCTTCTTGCACTTCCATAGGTCGACACAGTTTCGGTGCACCATCATTGCCCACCCTCTCGTTGAGCATTCATGCTGAACCATAGTATTATTTAGATAAAATAGGATTGTATAGGGAGAATGATATAACATAGATATATAGAGTGCATAAGGAAAAATTGATATAGCGGCTAGCTATATAGATAGGATAGAGATTTAGAGAAAATTTTCTTCTACTGCATCACCCTCCAGGGTCAAATGGAAAGCTCGAAGCTTCCCCAAGCATGGTGCAGAGTCCACCTAGATCAAAAGTAAAGTATTTCTCATTGCCATCCACCTGTAAAGCATGTATATTTAAGCCTTCCTTTGCACTTGTAGGCCAAAAGACAGTTGACTTCAATTTCTTGTCATAGCACAATTCTTCAGCACCGTGCATCCATAATCCTTCCTGCCAACCATAAACATATTTTTTATCACTTGAGGCACCGGTACCATATGCAGCTATCCTGTCATCCGCTAGAGAACCCTCCATATCATCATCTTTATCATATGAGCACTGAAACCTGCATAATACACCTTGCAAAGCAACGTGCAACAACATCTTTATCAACAACACAACACATAGCTTCAATGCCTTGCCATTTGCTTGAGCCTGCTGCATAGGCAAGAAAACATGTTCCTTTTGCAGACCTGTATCCAAACCCTCTGTAAATGGCTCTGAGGCCACCTTTTCATACTCAAGAGTATGACCTGCTAGAGCCTAACATGTTCTTCAAACACCTCATCACCTGCAAGGTTGGTGTCACCTTCCTCTCTGCATGGAACCTCACTCTTATAGACTGCACATGTATCCATTTCCATAGAGTCACTCGCCGGAGCTATCTCTCCACGGCTACACACAAACTTCGAAACTACAGTGTGCACCTCTACATGCCCCCCAAGACAAGGTTGCCCCACCCCCTGCATAGACAAATCAACTTGACATACCTCTGCTATTGTCTCTAGCTCCTGCACATCATCCTCATACACCTGCTCTTCAATCAAGTTGGATGCACAATCAAACCATACCTCTTCCTCCAATAGGGACTCACCATCACGAGACACAAGAGAAGGCTACTCAAATAACAGGTTCACAGAAAGCATCTCCGCACTTGCACTATGCTTCTCCAAGATCTTTGGCTGGCTGATGGGCAACTCGTATACATTTGTATCCACTTCATCTACATGAAAAACATCATAAGTTTCATACCTAGAAGACATGGAGTCCATCTCCCAAATACTATCTGTGTCCAAAGCATTGCTAGAGCTATGAGAGCTGTCGGACTCCTCTTTTGAACTTTTCAGTTCTTGCACCTTTGCTACCTTTCTTGTTGCTGGTTCTGGAAGTGACACTTCTTCTTCAAGGTCTTCTATCACCTCATCCTCTTGAGCAAGCAAACTGGGTGGCACTCTGAATATGCCTCTCTGTATCTTTTGAGACCTGGTTGGCACTTGTTCTACCTCCTCTAGCCTGGCATCATCTTCACGTGCTTTCATCAAATGCATATCAATAAAAGACAAGGCTTTTACCTCTTGATGCTCATCAATCTATTTGGGCCTAGGTCCACTGGTTGCCGCAAATATAGACTGCAACAATCGTGCCTTCATCTTCTTCTTCATCTTTTGACTCTTTGCTCTAGCAACTCTAACAGCTTTGTCATAAGTCCTTGGATCTTCATAGTCCACTCTTTCACGAACATACGGATGCAAGCAAGATAGAAACCTTTCTAACTTAAAGTATCCCACATGGGTTGCTTGGGTAGCAGCCACAAAATCCCCCCAATAAGCTTCAAATTATTCAACGAAGGCATTGAAATTTGCACTTACGTCCCACTGCAAGCTTTTGATCTTTGCATCTGCTTCCGAAGTCGATACCATTGATGGGGGCTTTTCACAAGCCAAGCTCCCATACCCCTCTTCTCTCGTCCCCACCCCATGAAAACCCCCTCTTATGGAGGGAGTGATAAAAGGCATTGAAAAAAGTAAGAAAAAAATAAATTATGATTATGTAAATATATAAGAAAGGTAAAATAGGCCACCTCATCTCTGCGGGGCAGCCCATCCCCACCTTGCCTCCTTTTTCTTCACTGATGCCCCGCCGTGTATCCCTTTTCCTCTCCTCCACTCAAAAGGTCAACCCCCTCTCTCTTCCCCTTGTCCTTTCTCCTTGCTCTCTCCCCAAGCTACCCCACCTCTCACCAATAATGCATTATAACTCACCAATAATGCACCCTAACTCACATGCAACTTATGCTATCTTCCAAAACAGTATACCCCACCCCCCTTTTCTCTCTCCTACACTCTCCCATGATCCAAATACCCCCCTCTCTCTCTAAAATTCGAAATCTCTCTTGTCTTGTAGCCAGATGGCCTCCCCCACACTCACACACACTCAGTTTCACTAAAAAAGGTGCCCACAGACCCATCCCCACCCAGTGGTTACCTGATTTTCTTGTGTTCACACACATCTGCACACAAATTCACCTCTTAACACACTCCCCTCTCTCCCCTCTTGTAATTACTTTATTCTCCATGTCACCTCTCACTTTTTTTCATCAACCCATCTCTCTCTCTTAGTCTCTCTCTCATGAGACTGCTGTTCTGGCACATATACACACAGCCAGACAAGTGGGGCCCACAGTCACATGGCCTATGTAGATAATGATTTCTTCATTTCTAAATTCTAGAATTTCTCCCCCTCCTCCCCTATATAAAGAGGGGTCACCATCACACTAAACACACACAACATCACCAAAGAACACACTATGCACTGTGTGTGCCTAGTGCACACACACACACACACCCACACCATCACCATCACCACAATCACCATGCTTGTCTTGAGCATGACCTCTACACCCTTGGCTATGGAAGATGAAGGGCAACTAAATGAAGGATGATGGCCATAACCCTCGTGCGAGTCTTCGCCATCAACTCCCACCTATCCGCCATGTGCTCTACCACTCTCTCCCTTCTCATTCCCCTACCCTATGCTCTCCATTTCATCGCCTTATTCTCTAAATAAAGCTTGAGGTTTTGTGAGTATGTTTTCTTGCAATGTTTTGCCCATGTGAGGTGTGCGGAATCGCCACCTAGTCTTGTGTTTGGAGTGAGCTTGTGTATATGTGAAGGGTGTGCGGATTCGCCATCCTTTTGTGATGCCTAAGTACTAAGCCGCTATACCCCCTCCCTCACTCTCTCTCTCTCTCTCTCTCTCTCACTTGATCTCATTCCCCTTCCTCTTCATCATTACTCCCAAGCATCCATCTCTCTTGGATGAAAACTTTGTTATGGTGGTGTGTTGTTTGCATCCTAGCCGCTGAAGCTAGGTGGTGCCCCCTGTTTGCTTTACCATGACAGGCTCGAGGCGCGCCATTCGGTCCCCGGTGTTTTAGAGGCCGTCGGGGGTTCGGGGTTCGCTTTGCTCCCGTCATTTGGTGCCCCCACTGAGGAGGGCTTTCTAAGACCCTTCAGTTTACAATGCTGAAATTGACGCCCACTATCAATCATGGACGAATGGCTGAAGGAATTTTTTAACTGGAGGACGGAAGAAGAGGAGACGAAGGAGGCACTAGCCGTCTTCATTGAGGTGCTACTGCCAAGCTGCAGTGTCGTCACCATTCAAGAGGTAAATTCTCCATCTCGTGTCGCTCGTTCTAACTATAAATTGAGAGCATCAGGTGGGAGGTCGATGAAGTGCCATCACTGTTGTCAACCAAGGCACACTGTCAATGAGTGCCAGCAACGAAGGCAGCGAAAGGGCTGAAGTCATCTACATCGACATTCATCACAAAGAAGTCATTCACATCAAGGAAGGGAAGCAAACGGTGAGACCTCTTTTCCCTAAAGAAACTACAGTCAAAGTTATAACTCCAAAGTGGCCTAAAGGGGCTGCTCGAGCCAAAGGCAAGGAGAAGATTAGCCAGTCTGGAAACACATGACCCCGAAGGGAGAAGCATCTGGCCAAGCAAGTGCTTCAAGCTCAGAAAGCCGGGTTGTACCCAGTTTCCCAAAGAGGAAGTTCTCCGAAGCTAAGCGGCGAAAGGTCGCCTACAAATTTGCATGACGCATGCGAGTGCTACCAATCCACTTCGACAATCCGGAAGAAGAAGTGGTAAGAAGATTCCCATGTCCTAGAGAAGAGTGGTTCGGCTACTGCTCTCGCTGTTTTGGAAAGAGAGTGGAGGATCTTCCTCCTCTCCCTATACAACTTATCCTGAAGAAGCTCTCTACCACGGGAGAAACCCAGTGGGCTGGGGACGAGTTACAACTGAATGGAGTAGAATACATGCAACACGCCGACTACGGAAATTACCTGCAATTGTTGTTAGCCAAGAGGCTGGGAGTGGTCAGACGCGTCGCCATCACCCCGTACGTGCTGAGCAACGAAGGAAAGGTAGAGCCCATGAAAGGCAACGACCTCTTGTGGATGTGCCGACTCATCAACATTGGCACGATAAGGGTATAAGTAAGTATTTCATCCTCTGTGCATGATTGAAAATGGGCCAACGGCATTCCCGTTCAGATTCTTGCAGCATATGCATGTGAATACCTATGTAGATAGGAAAGTCTTCTACCAACAGAAGATCGTACACCTATTCGGTGCGACGGTACTAGGAGAAATCCTCAATTCCCCGAACCCTATCATTCTCCCCATATTAGATTACCATCATTCCTTTAATGTTTCTATCTTTATCTTGTTTTAACCTATCCACCCACCCCTGTAAAAAAGCTGCTATGAGCCGCTACTGTTAATGTAATGTTAAAAAATAAATAAAAAAAGAAGTTTGTAATTTCCTGAGTCACTACCATGGCAAGTGTTTCTTTCCCCACGTTCAGTGGAAAGAAGGGAGAGGATCTCACCACCGACTTTTTGGATGATTTCGACATTGCTTGTATCGTCTCCAACAAAGATGATGACGCTTCACGACTTATTAGCTAATAAGTTTATCTTTTTTCTAGACAACCAAGCCTTGCTCTATTTGATAAACAAGCCATACAACACGAGAAGGATAGTAAGATGGTTTATCATCCTACTAGCCTTTGATTTTACAGTGGTAGTCAAGAAGGGCACCATGCACCAGAGACAAAAACCACTTGTGGACACTCGGATTAGAAAGGGGGAAATGAGAAAACCACTAGCACACAATGTGAATGCCTCTCTATAGCCCATGGATTTCATAGCACCCCTATCCCCTAGTAAACACACACCTAGACTCCTGATCTGCAAACAATCAATGTCCAAGCCCGTACCCAACCATCCCAGACTATACACACTCAGTTGCAAAGCATATAAACATGTCCCTATCTGTGACCTCTCATTGCACTTTATACCATAGATAACTAGCACCGACTCCCTAAGGCACCCCAAGGTTACTAGTCTATATGATAGGTTTGCCTACAAGCTAGCAAGTACCCTTTTGCACACATGATACCACACAGATACCATTCACATTTAAGACACGTCATTGGACACAAAGGTCGAAGAGAATGTTGATATAGATTTTAGAGTAGAGTTGACAAAAAACCATGGTAGAATCCTTAAAAGGAACATATATGTTGATGGAACTCTCTCACTTTCATGTACTACAACCAATCCTTAAAGTGCTTGCCTCCTGCTACTCGACCCATGAGAGGTGCTCCTTTGTGTTGCTAGCTCTTCCCCAGCCACTGGCACATCTTGCTTTACATGCCCTGGAGGCCCTGCACAACCCCCCGCCTTTAACTTGCAGCTCTCGATCCTCTGTAATCAACCCCTCCTTCTTTGCAACAGATAGCCTTCCCCACCTGATATGGTGGCTCTTTCATTTGCAGAACACGGTCCACAACAGCCCCTCTCAATCCTCCTTGTTTGGAGCCAACCTTTGAGCTTCCTTTAGATGGCATAGCCCACCCATCTCTGTTAACTACTTGCAGCCCTCCAAAATTGATCATCCTCCTACTCTCTTGTAGTAGCGCTCCTTCAAAAGCATCGGTTGCTCCTCCTTCTCACGAAGAGTCAGCTTCCTATCCAACTACACTTAGGTTCAGCTAGTCCTCAGGCAAGTGCCCGTGGCTGACATCAAGCCCTTCTCCTTGTATAGCTGCCTCCACTCTTTCTTTGGACACTAGGGACCTCGCTATTGGTCATCTCTTCTGCAAACCGACCTCCCTTCTGGATGAAATGGTGCCCCCCTATGTAGATGGCACTCCTCTTCCCATAACAAGCCCTGATGACCCTCTTCTGGACTTGCACTCCCTCCATCATCCAGATGGCACCGCCACCCCATGCAATTTGCAGTGCGCTGCCACCTTCATGCATCGCTTTTTTTTTTCTTCAAGTTAAACCTTTAAAAAGCTTTGGGTTTGGCCCTCTTTCACGCGGTCGGCAAGCCTTTGATTGCGGTATCAAAAAAACTCCAACTCAGCTCCCCTTCTCGCCTTTGTAATGTCCACCTGGACTCTTAATAAAGAAGCCCGAGAAAACATGAAACGACTACATCAAAGATGCTCCCTGATTTGACACCTCCTAAACAAGAACTGCCTCTCATGCTGAGGGCTCATGGCCGCAAACCCAACATAATTGGCCCATAAAAACAAATTCTTGGTGGAAGGCACTTCGTCGAGAGTATCACAGACAGCATATCTTGAGTTGCACCACCTGCAATAGCTCTCAATGGACATGTTCTAGCATACTTGACTATAAAAAGCTTTGAACTCGCCTAGCTTGAGCAACCATTTTTCATATACCATGACTTTCTGACGGAGAAACCCACCAACATTTAGCAACCTTAAGCTCGGACTAGGAAAGCTTGAAGATACCCTTGGCCTGCTAAGTACCTCATTTGACATACATATTGGAATAGCATTGGCTTTACACTGCATCAAGTATCTGCTCAATGACCCTGCCATTTGCCTGCAAATAGCCATGCCTGGGCTTCTTACACTTCCATAGGTCGACACAGTTTGGGTGCACCAGAGTGTCAAAACAGCCATCCCAATTTGAGTCCAAAAAAGCATGTAAGTCTGGTGCCAATGATTCCCCTTAGGATAAAACAAGCCAAGATGTAAAGTGCCACTCAAGTATCGAAAAATCCTCTTGATAGCCTGCTAATGCTTAGACCCTGGGCTATGCATAAATTTGTTGACCTGTGAGACTGCAAATTGAATATCCGGCCTCGTGTTGCATACATATATGAGGCATCCAAGATCAATTTGGTAATGAGTGACATCTGCAGGATCGCCAACATCATGAACACTCAATTTCAAACCTGTTTCCATGGGAGTGGCAATAGGTTTGCAATCGGCAAGTCCAAACATACAGAGCAATGTCTCTATGTAAATTTTCTCACACAAGGCAATACCACCATCACACTGCTTAAATTGTATACCCAAGTAATGATGCAACAACCCAAATCTTTCATCTTGAAAGTAGCATTCAAATCCTCGTTCAATTCAACAATATGTCTCGCATTTGGTCCAGTGATCAGCAAATCATCTATGTAAAGAACCACAATGAGAAGTACATCACCCTCATGCTTTACATACAATGTGCTTTCTATTGGAATGTTATGAAAGCCTCGTTTGACCAAATGAGTGTGGACTTTCTCATACCAAGCACGAGGAGATTGCTTCAACCCATACAAAGCCTTCTTACATATGCACACGTCCTCTTGTCCTTTCTTGATAAAACCGCGAGGCTGCATTACATAATGTAATGGAAATGGCCTATGATCTTTGAAAATAGCGGAATTAAGAGAATTAAGGTGAGCATTTTTGTGAGATCACTTTGAGAACATAGAGAGGGTGAACTTAATTGATGGTAGCAACATAAACATAGTACTTAATTAACCTGGCATGAACAATACTTTTGCAAGAGAGAGAGTATTAGAGAACATGACAATAGTTGAGGACCGGATTACTTGGATCCGGTCTCCCCTCCAAAAGGCGTTTGTATTATAGATTCTCCCATCAAGAGAGACTTTGTTACAATACAATCTTTGTGTTCCTTATGACCTTGGTGATGCTATGAAGATGGAAAGCTTCATGCATCACAAGCTTAACATAAACTTTGCAAAAAGCATTAAATATCCCAAGCCTCGATCCCAGCATTAAATATCCCAAGCCTCGGTCCCAAGGCCTCAAACGCCTTCGAAGGTGTAGAGAGCTAGCGGGGAATGAGGCTAGGGAAGAGGAAGAAGAAACATTCCATAGAAGAAAGAAATAGTTCCTCACTTATCATCACTCTTTTTGCTTAGCATAGCATAATAGCATAGTAATGAAGATGGCAAGCTTAAGCATTGAAGCATGGCTCTTGGTTGGATTTGCATTCCATAGCCAAGAGTGTTGTTGTAGGCTCTCCACTTCTCAACGACCTTGGAGAAGGAGATGGAGCTCTTGCACTTTGCACTCCACACAATGCAATAATATGTGTGTGTGTGTGTGTGTGTGTGTGGGAGCGTATCCTCTTTTCCTCTTTGAGAGAAAGAACTTAATGCCATTTATTTTTATGTATCTAAATTTTCATTGGACCCCTTTAAAACCTATCCAATAGCATTCAAACACATCATGATGGCCACATGTGGAGGATCATTTGAACATGTGTCTTTTGTGCTTATTAAGTCATTTGGTTGAATGGAATACTTCAAGGACTTAATCAATCAAGCAAGCTTGTGTCTTTTATGCTTCTTAAGTTATTTGTTTTGAATTGAATACTTCAAACCTTAGTCAATCAAGTATGAAAACTTTCATGTCTCTTGAGAATTTATATTTGAATTTGACATTTCAAAAACCTTAGTCATTTAAGCATAAAAATCTTGTCAAGCTTTGGACAAGGTTCCCACAACCACTTTAAGTATCTTAGCACCTCATGCTTGAGTAGGATTCCCACCTTGAGGTTAGCCCTAGTTTGCGTAAGGTCAAGGGACTTTTTAACACTAACTTTTGGAGGTCTTTAATGAAGCTAACCCTAAGGTCTTTTAGGCTCCATTAGATGCACATTGGTCTTTGATAGACTGCCTCCGTTTGGACCCCTTTTGAGATGTAACCATCTCTCCTCTTGGTCCCTTGCTGAGGTAAATCTAGAAGCACTTATTGCACATTGCTCTTTGGTAGACCGTCTCCTTTTGGACCCCTATTGAGATGCAACCATTTCTCCTTTTGGTTCCTTGTTGAGAAAGATCTAGAAGCACATATAAATACCCTAACTCTTATTCCCCTTTTATCTTCTTATATTAAGTGATTAGTTTAATATGAGAAAATCATTTGGTAAAGTTAGATATTATATTTCATGATATTACCTCTCTCTCTCAATCATAGTCGTCCTCGACTATGAGGTAGAGAAGATAAAGCCTAGTCATCAGTCCATGTTTCTTAGCGGATAGAGGATCCCTTTTTACCCTACGACATCATTCCAGAATGGATGACTAATCCATTTGGTGCTTGGGAGACTTAGATGCCGCAAGCATGTGTGCTCTTTAGTCCATATCATACTTCCAAAGTAGAGTGACAAGTTCTACTTAGTGTTTGGGAGACGTCGTCACCACAAACATGATCCTAAGCATGCATACTTCTTAAATTTTGTGCACAATAGAAGAAAGAGAATGAGTCTTATAAGACAAAAATGTTGTTCATTTAAAATGCATTTTCATTTGCTTACTCTAGTGTAGCATTGTAAGCATTGACAAGGTTCATACTATCCTTAAGCTAGGTTCCTTATCTATCTAGCATCTTTAAAAGGATAATTCTTAAACGTAACAAGATATCATTCGATAATCTTACCGTTTCTTAGTACCTTGTCTTCGTGTGTCGAAGAATCGATTCAGACTGCAACAACCCTTCTTGATCTTCAATCTCTGGTGGGTCCTCCATTATTGGTTCTTTTGGTGGATCTCCTTTGTAAGGCTTGAGTAGGCTCAATGGTTAGCATTGTGAATGAGCCAATGGTTGGGCAACTTTAACTAATAATCCATCTCATTGATTGGCTTAATAATTTCAAAAGAAAGAACCATAGTATCATTTTTCTAGTTTAGCATAATACTCTTGGTGGCTCGTAGGATTCTTGCGCATAGTATGCCTTAGACGAGCCTTGAGAAGATTTAGCAAGACCCAATCATTTTTCTTAAAGGCTAAGGCTCTTCTGTGCTTATTAGCAGTAGCCCTTTTTGCCGTTGCTTTGAGATGGATATAACCTCTTTAATCTCTTCAAAAGATTCTTGTGAGTCTCAACTATATTCATCAGCAACAAAGATCTTCCCATATACTTTAAGTTAAGGGACTTTGGATCTTCCCTCTTTAACCTCGAAAGGTGCTTTCCCCATAGAAGTATGTACAATGTCATTGTACGCATACTCTATAAGAGGTAGGTACTTCTCTCATTGAGAACGTTGATCTAGCTCCATGACATAGGCTTTTAGTAGATTCAAGAATCGTTAGATTAGTTATTTCACTTTGGTCATCCGTTTGTGGATGATAGGCCGAAAGAGAAATTTAATCTACTTCCTAGATTCTCAAAGAGACCCTTCTAGAAATTACTAGTCATTCTAGGATCTTTGTTTGACACTATGGATAATGGCAAGCCATGATACTTGAAAATTTGAGATCTAAGGAGGGTTGCCATTTGATGTGCCTTAATATTCTTTCTGACAAGCATAGAGTGTGTTTTCTTGCTAAGCTTGTCGATTGAAACAATCCAAGTTGCTTCCCTCGATCAAATTTCAATTTTTGGTATACCACGCATTTTGAAACATACTTTTGTATGTTTAGTTTTCATGGTAGACCAACACAAATACATTTCTACTCCTTGAAGAGTAGATTATGGAATCCCTCTTTGTCCCACATAAGGAGAAGCATGGGATTCATACATGACTTTCTTATTGTATTGGTGAGTAATACATAGCCTATTGTCGTTTGTAAGATAACCATCCTTCAAGGTGAATGGTTCTTTTTTCTTCCCCAATGCAAAGGCTGTAATTACGTACTTAAAGTCTCGGTCAGTAACATACTCATCTATCATAAAAGATAGATCATTGTGAGTTGCCATAGACACCATATTTACCCTTGGCCGCTGTGAAAGTGCATCGACCACTTGATTGTGCTTGCCAGCAATGTGAGCAATATGAAATTTAAATTGCGAAAGAAAATTTCCCACCTCATTCGTTTGTTGGAGAGCTTGATTTACGTCATGAATTTCTTGAGGCTCTGTGATCCATTCGTAGGATGAATGGAGCCCCCAAGAGATAGTGCTTCCATGTGTCTAGGGCATGTAGAATAGCTAAAAGCTCTTTTTTGTTAATGCCCAAGATTCGTTCATCGGCATTGAGCCTTCGGCTCTCATATGCTATGGCATGCCCTTCTTGAAGCAAATTGCTCCAAGGCAATCACCACAAGCATCACATTGGACCTCAAATGGCTTTGAGAGATCCAAAAGCATAAGGACTTGTTGAGGTAAGCTTCTCTTTGAGCTTGTCAAAAGCATTTTCTTCTTTAGCACTCCATGAGTACTTAACGTTCTTCTTTGTTAAGTAATGCAATGGTCCTATTATTTGAGAGAATTTTGCTATGAAGCGTCTATAGTATGTAGACATACCAATAAAGCTTCTTAGCTCATGTAGATTCCTTGGATTAGGCCATGCTTGTACTACCTCCAACTTTGACGAATCCATACGGATACCATCTTGAGAGATAATGTGACCCAAATATTGAATCTCTTGTAGAAAAAAATCACTTTTCTTTTGATTAATGAAAAGCTTATTCTCTCTCACAACTTGAAAGATTACCTGGAGGTGTCACTTGTACTCCTCAAGAGAATTTGAGTGACTTGAAGATTTTTTTCCATCGTGAGTTTGAATGCGGCTGGAGCATTTTTTAGGCCAAAACTTGTAACTTATCAAATAGATCTTCTACCCACGGTACGGGAAATTTTTTCTAGTGATCCTATTTAGTGCTCTATAGTCGACACACATGTGATATGTGCCATCTTTCTTTTGCACTAAAAGTACTAGTGAACAGAATGGAGAGGATCTAGGCCTCACCATCTCTTTTTTCACCAATTCATGCACTTGCCTCTTAATCTCCTCTTGTTAAGCTTATGAAACTCTATAAGGAGGTTTATTAAGCAGTGAGCTTCCTAGTAGAAGCTCTATTGCATGGTCATCATCCGCTCCTTTTGGAGGTAGCTCACTAGGGATGTCATTAGTGAAAACATCTTGGAATCCATTTAGGAAATTAGACAACTCTAATTCCTCTTGATTCCCTTTATTGCTACTTGTGAAAACATTAGAATCATTTACAGATTCTCTAACAAAAATCATATACGCAAAAATAGAGCTATTCATTGACTTATCAAAAGCAAGCGTATTTACCAGGGATATGGTGTTCCCCGAATCATTAGCATCTATGTACATGCTCTTTTTTTTGTAGGTGAAGTAGATTCTCCTTTCAGGGAGCTTCATGTTGGCAGCCATGCGATTGAACCATGGTGCCCCTAGGATAACAATCTCATGTTGGAGAGATAAAAAAAAGTCTTCTTTGTTGACGTAGCTTTGGACAAGAAGCCTCAACATCCCAATCAAGGGAGTAACGGAGGCTTGCTATCCCTTGAAAGCTGCATTGGCAGTTATAGTATCTCCCACCTCAAAATCTTGAATGCCCAACTTAGTGGCCAACTCCGTTGATATAAATTTGTGAGTAGAGCCAGGGTCAAACAAAATGAAGGAATCATGATCCCTTTTTCCCAAACATAGGAAAGGTATGAGCCTTTGCAATGAGTATCCTCTTTTGGAGATTCAACCATGGAAGCTCTAGGAGTGCCATTGAGTACATTTCTTTTGGGACAAGAATGATAACCATGTTCTTGCTTCTCACACTTAAAGCATTTATGGTCTTGCGAAGAGCTTCAAGCTCTTCATGAGAGAGTTTGCTTTTACCTTTGTAAACTCCCTTCTCCTTGGACCTATTGTTGTTGTAGGAAGTGCCTTGGGAAGAATTTTGGGCATTGGTTTTCCCCTTTGCATCATTTTTGTCTTTGTTTTCCATGGGTTTGACATCCCGTCTAGCCCCTTGTTGGAAATTGATGCGATAAGCAACCATGGTGTTGTGGATTACTTCGGTGATAGAACCAGGCCGTTGCGAGTTTACATACTCGGCCATTTCTTCGGGTAATCCCGCACAAAATTGTTGCTTTTGTTTGGCAAATTCTATCCTTTGAAAGACTGTATCTTTGAGATGTAAACCCCAAAACTTGTCTACATATTTGTGGATAGACTCGTTGAAGAGTAACTTCAAACTTTGCCATTCGGTGAGCACTTTGTCTTTTGCATTGCTTGCAACGAATTGCTTCATGATGGAAACTTGTAGATTTTTCCATGTCTTTGGGGCCTCGCCATTGCCATGAAGGCTAGACCACCATTGACGAGTAGATTTATGGGAGTGCATAGCTACATGGCATAAATGGAATGGACTCCGTGAAGCCCTCGTCTCCAAAGGTCTCATCAAATCATTGAATGAAGGCCAATACTTTGTTGGTGGCACCAAAGGTGCCATCATAGGTGAGAAAAGAGATAGTCTTTCCTCCCTCTTTGAATTTCTTGAGCTTTTGGGACCTTCTCCATGCATGGTAAGTTTTGCAATTTCCTCTCCTTTTGTATTCTCTAGGAGAATAACTATTGCTTTCGTTGGAAGAGGAGGAAGGTGAAGAAGAAGGAGAAGAGGGTGACCTCTTTCTTGCCTTTTTCTTCCTTTGTTTCCTCTCTTCCCTTTTGAAGTAATGAGGAGAAGGACTATGGGTTAACCATTTCCTCTTGGGAGGAGTTGACGATAGTCTAGACCTCCATATTCATGGAGCCACATCTTTAGAGGAACTTAGGGATTCACTTCTTTCTCGTTCTTTGGATTCCTCATCTCTTATGGGAGAGAGTCTTCTTTTGGGAGTCTCATCAAGAGACCTCCTAAAGTCTCTCTCCTCTTGGAGAGGAAGGGAAATCCCACAAGCACGAAGTTGTTGGGTAACTTCGGCTTGCAAAGTAGGGTTGCCCATAGCTTGATGAAACCTAGCAACAAGATAATTGATAAACATGGGGGCATCATCATTAGAGCCTTCATGTGAAAAATCAAAGTTATCAATGTTCATTCTACTCTCTTGGTTATTGTCAGCCATGCTAATTATACTTATGTGTTTACTTAGTGTATTCTTTGGCAACTCAAAACCTTAGTTGCTACTCCTCTTAGCCTTTGAAAATAAGCACTTAAGTATTTACACCGACGGCTCGAATTGGTTAATTATAGAGAGTAGTGGGGTGGGTCTAACATAGCAGAATTGCCGAGGGATAGCTCCTTTTGGACTTCTTATGGCTCAATAATGGTAAAGCGGTAGCCAAGTCTAAAAAGACCCCATTATTAAGACCAAAGCTCCCGAGGTATGCACCATACCCCACATAGTGGGCTCGACAAAATCGATAATAGATCCCAATACCACATACCCTAATATAATTAACAAAATCAACCATTAATAGGCTACTTAAGGACCTCTCTTCTTAAGCAAGAAAAGAGAAACCAAATGCTCTGATACCAATGTAATGGAAATGGTCTATGATCTTTGAGAAAGCGGAATTAAAAAAACTAAGGTGAGCATTTTTGTGAGATCACTTTGAGAACATAGAGAGGGTGAACTTAATTGATGGTAGCAACATAAACATAGTACTTAATTAACTTGGCATGAACAATACTTTTGCAAGAGAGAGAGTATTAGAGAGCATGACAATAGTTGAGGACCAGATTTACTTGGAGCCGGTTTTTCCTCCAAAAAGCGTTTGTATTATAGATTCTCCCATCAAGAGAGACTTTGTTACAATACAATATTTGTGTTCCTTGTGACCTTGGTGACGCTATGAAGATAGAAAACTTCATGCATCACGAGCTTAATATAAACTTTTCAAAAAGCATTAAATATCACAAGCCTCGGTCCCAAGGCCTCAAACACCTTCGAAGGTGGAGAGAGCTAGGGGGGAATGAGGGTAGGGAAGAGGAAGAAGAAACATTCCACTGGAGAAAGACATAGTTCCTCACTTATCATCACTGTTTTTGCTTAGCATAGCATAATATCATAGTAATGAAGATGGCAAGCTTAAGCATTGAAGCATGGCTCTTGGTTGGATTTGCATTCCATAGCCAAGAGTGTTGTGTAGGCTCTCCACTTCTCAACAAGCTTGGAGAAGGAGATGGAGCTCTTGAACTTTGCACTCCACACAATGAGAGAATGTGTATGTGTGTGTGTGTGAGAGAGAGAGAGAGTATACCCCCCCTCTCATGCTTGGTCCACCTCTCTCTCTCTCTCTCTCTCATAATTTTATTATTTCATTTGGACATGTGCCCTCTTTTTCCTCTTTGAGAGAAAGAACTTAATGATTTGTTTTATGTATCTAAACTCTCATTGGATCCCTTTAAAACCTATTCAATAGCATTCAAACACATCATGAGGGCCACATGTGGAGGATCATTTGAACATGTGTCTTTTGTGCTTATTAAGTCATTTGGTTGAATGGATACTCCAAGGACTTAATCAATCAAGCAAGCATGTGTCTTTTATGCTTCTTAAGTCGTTTGTTTTGAAGTAAATACTTCAAGCCTTAGTCAATCAAGCATGGAAACGTTCATGCCTCGAGAATTTATCTTTGAATTAAACATTTCAAAAACCTTAGTCATATAAGCATAAAAATCTCATCAAGATTTGGGCAAGGTTCCCACAACCACTTTAAGCATCTTAGCACCTCATGCTTGGGTAGGATCCCCACCTTGAGGTTAGCCCTAGTTTGGGTCAAAGGACTTTTTAACACTAACTTTTGGAGGTCTTTAATGAAGCTAACCCTAAGGTCTTTTAGGCTCCATTAGATGCACATTGCTCTTTGATAGGCTACATCCGTTTGGACCGCTTTTGAGATGTAACCATCTCTCCTCTTGGTCCCTTACTGAGGTAAATCTAGAAGCACTTATTGTACATTGCTCTTTGGTAGACCGTCTCCTTTTGGACCCCTATTGAGATGCAACTATTTCTCCTTTTGGTCCGCTGTTGAGATAGATCTAGAAGCACATATATATATCCTAGCTCTTGTTCCCATTTTATCTTCCCATATTAAGTGATTAGTTTAATATGAGAAAATCATTTGGTAAAGTTAGATACTATATTTTATGACATTACCTCTCTCTTGAAATCATAGTCGTCATCGACTATGAGGTAGAGAAGATAAAGCCTAGTCATCAGTCCATGTTTCTTAGCGGGTAGAGGATCCCTTTTTACCCTACAAAATCATTACAAAATGGATGACTAATCCATTTGGTGCTCGCGAGACTTAGTTGCTACAAGCATGTGTGCTCTTTAGTCCATGTCATACTTCCAAAGTAGAGTGACAAGTTCTACTTGGTGTTTGGGAGACGTCGGCACCACAAACATAATCCTAAGCATGCATACTTCTTAAATTTTGTGCACAATAAAAGAAGAGAATGAGTCCTATAAGACAAAAACATTGTTCATTTAAAATGCATTTTCATTTGCTTACTCTAGTGTAGCATTGTAAGCATTGACAAGGTTCATATTATCCTTAAGCTAGGTTCTTTATCCATCTAGCATCTTGAAAAGGATAATTCTAAACTTAACAAGATATCATTGGATAATCTTATCGTTTCTTAGTACCTTGTCTTCGTGTGTCGAAGAATCGATTCAGGCTGCAACAACCCTTCTTGATCTTCAATCTTTGGCGGGTCCTCCATTATTGGTTCTTTTGGTGGATCTCCTTTGTAAGGCTTGAGTAGGCTCACATGGTTATCATTGTGAATGAGCCAATGGTTAGGCAAATTTAACTAATAATCCATCTCATTGATTGGCTTAATCATTTTAAAAGAAAGAACCATAGTATCTTTTTGCTAGTTTAGCATAATACTCTTGGTGGCTCGTAGGATTCTTGCCCATAGTATGCCTTAGACGAGCCTTGAGAAACTTTAGCAAGACCCAATCATTTTTCTTAAAGGCTAAGGCTCTTATGTGCTTATTAGAAACAGCCCTTTTTGCCGTTGCTTTGAGATGGATATAACCTCTTTAACTTTGCAATTTCAACTTGTAAACCCACTTCGTACCAATGGCCTTTTTGCCAGGAGGCAAATCACATAAAGTCCATGTGTCATTTTCTATATGTGCATCATATTCTGATTGCATGGCAGCCATCGAATTTTCTAAATTCTGTGCTTTTTCAAAAGACAAAGGTTTCTCAATATCATGTAAGCTAGACACAACTAAAGCATAACAATTTGATGCATAAGATGCATGGCGAGATCCGAAACAAGTACAACTAGACAAAGGTGCATCCAATTTACAGTCACTCAATGTATGCACTAGCCATTTTGGCATACCTCTAGCCTGCTCAATTTTAGCCCTTTCCTCATCAAGTAGATCATGTACATCTACATCAGTAATAGGCTGATCTGTAACATTTTCAAAAACCCCCATAGGATGTACATTTTCCTCATTGGAATTGACATTCGAACTTCCACCACTGAAAAGAGACAACAAAGTGTCATAAATGTCCTATGAGCTGACATTACTGTCTCTAGTATATGACAGCAAGTATTGAACAAAATCTTCCACAAACACAACATCCCGTGAGATACAACATGTAACCTTTGTTTTCAACACTATAACCAACAAAAATACATTTGAGGGCCTTATCATCCAATTTTTTGTGTTGTGTTTGTGGCACCAAAGCAGATGCCAAACAACCAAAAACATGCATGTGCTCAATAGAAGGCTTTCTTGGCATTCCATGCTATATATGGAGCAATAGACTTCAAAGCTTTTGTAGGACATCTGTTTAATACATAAGTGGCACACATGATGGCCTCAAGCCAAAAAGAATGCGGCAAAGCTTGACTTTTGACCCTACACCGTGCCATTTTCGTAATTCACCTGCTTTTCCTCTCAGCAACACCATTTTGCGAAGGCGTATAAGGCATTGTACATTGGTGTTTTATCCCACGACTAGCCAAAAATGCATTAAATTCATGAGACATATACACCCCCCCTCGATCGGAACGGAGGGTGTCCATAGTACATTTTGAGACATTTTCAGCCATAGCTAGAAATTGTTTGAAGCACATAAAAACTTTAAACTTTGCTTTAAGAAGAAATATACATGCATGCATGGAGTAATCATCAATGAAAGTCACAAAGTAAAGGTAATTTCCCAAGGACGGAGTTTGCACGGGCCCACAAACATCACTATGCACAAGCTGTAATCTGCATGTGGCCCTAACTGAACCATCCTTTGGAAACTGACAATGCTGCATCTTGCTCAAAATAGAGCCTTCACAAACATGTTTGACAGGTGCTTCAAGAGGCGGCAAAGAAGCAACCAAATCAATTTTTGCAAACGTAGCAAACTGGCAAAATTCAGATGCCCGAAACGTGCATGCCAAAGTTTTGCATCTGAAATAGCCTTTGAATCCACAAATGCATTTGCAAAATTTTTCCCACAGTTGTCATACAAAGTGAGCTTATATAGCCCACGACATAATATGCCAGATGCAATAATTTTATCATCAAAACTGAGATCATGTATTGTACATCTGTCATCCACAAACTTGACTACAAGTCCAAGTCTAGCAAGTGCAGATACAGACAAAAGATTCTTCTTGATCCCAGGTACATAAAGTGCATCAAAAAGTGTGAAAGAACTACCACTTGCAGCAGTAAGCACAAACTTTCCAACTCCCTGAACGGGATAAGAGGCATTGTTGGCACCTATGATTGAATTCCAATAAGGGACAGACTCGAGAGAGGTGAACAAATCATGATGTGAGGTAATTTGCTTTGTAGCACTACTATCAAAATACCACACATGTGAATCTACAACAACAACTGACATGAATGCATCACGGACAACAGGATTATAGGTACACTCTTCACTAAAAGCCCATTCTGCATCAACATCAGCATCACGGTCTCCTTTGAGAGAAGATTCAACAATAGGTGCATTTGTAGTGGAACCATCATTTTCAATGGAGCCACCCTCTTTCTTCTTTGCCTCTTTGGCCTTCAACTTAGGACACTGCCTTATCAAGTGATCATTAGCTTTACAATAATGGCAACACATCTTCTTTTTGCCCTTTATCACCAAAATTTCTAGACGAATTGCTGCGAGCAAAAGCATTAGAAGCATGAGATTTTCCACTCGCAAAAGAACTATAAGAAGTGGTCGCATTGATGTTACCACCCTTTCTTTGAGCAGTAATAAAAGCCTACTCAACTGCACACTGTCTAGTCCTGTTTTTTTTGAAAAGTGACTCTTGTAACAACAATGTGCACAATGCATCAAACTTGACAACTTTAGGATTTCCTTGGGTCATAAGTCTCCAAGTACTAGCAAAAGTCTGGTAAGAATCTGGCAAGGCATCAAGAATAGTCTGCACAAGGGAACTGTCTGAAATGACTTCACCTGCAGAAATAAGTTGCTCATCGATATCCTTGACACCAACAAGGAAAGTGGCCATATCATCTTCCTCATGCATTATCTTCCATTCCAGCTCTTTACGTAGCAATGCAATTTTAGCTTCATTGCGACTTGCATAAAGACCAACCAGAATATCCCAAGCCTGTTTGGCAAATTTCATTGAATGAATGTGGGGAGTAATAGTGCGCTTCATAGACAACACAATCAATGCATGATCCTACACATTTTTTACAACTCTAACAATAGCAATTCTTGCAGCAAGACCTTCAACATCCTCAACATCGCCTACATCCACAGAACCAAGACGTACATCAATGCCCTGCAGAATATTCGAGACACCCTTTGACACAAGAACATGTTGCATCATGTAAGCCCACATAGGGTAATTGTCCCCATCCAATCTGTCCTCAATATCAAACATCTTGAACACATCTGTGTTGTTGTCAGCCATGGTAAATGTTGCACCTAATGTGAAAACTACCCCGAAAAGAGGAGAAACTAAAGGAGAACAACACGTGATATATAGCACAAATTGTAGAAGACTGTAAGGAACCCATTATGCAAAAAACGACATTGATAGAAATTCTACACAAAATGATGAAATAGCCTGTGTAGTGCATGTAGTGGAAACGACAGTCGAAATGAGCCCGAATAAACAATCTGAGCAAATTGAGCTTACGAACAATCCCAAAAAATTTGTCCACATGCGAACGCTCGCCAAAGCTCACAAGAATCGAAGAAAGTGAGCAGGCATGTGCTAGAGCTGCTAGCGCCTAAGCTCGGGAGGATCCAACCTGCTCTGATACCAATTGTTGGAATTAGGGTTGTAGGGAAACGCACACAGCTTGGAGAAGACGAAAGGAAGATCAAGACACACAATAGAGAGTGTATTAGTTAGTGTGCAATGGAAAGATAGATAGCCCTAGAATGAATGGGAGTATATACAATGCACGGGAGAGAAAACCTCATAAAGAGGGAAAAATACCTCGGTGGCCCTAAGTGTGTTCATACACATCACTACCACATGTATATGGTAACAATAATGATCCCCCCTTGGGATAAAACAACCCAAGATGTAAAGTGCCACTCAAGTAGCAAAAAATCCTCTTGATAGCTTGTCAGTGCTTAGACCCTGGGCTATGCATGAATCTGCTGACCTATGAGACTACAAATGAATATCTGACCCCGTGTTGCATACATTAATAAGACAACCAAAAATAGTTTGGTAAATAGTGATATCGGTAGGATCACGTGCATCATGAAGACTCAATTTCAAACTTGTTTTCATGGAAGTGGCAATAGTTTGCAGTCCTCAAGTCCAGACTTACATAGCAATGTCTCTATGTAACTTGTGTGACACAAGGCAATACCACCATCACACTACTTAAACTGTATGCCCAAGTAATGATGCAACATCCCCAAATATTTCATCTTGAAAGTTGCATTCAAATCAGCCATAAATTCAACAATATGTGCCTCATTTGGGCCAGTGATCAGCAAATCATCCACATATAGAACAACGATGAGAAGTACATCGCCCTCACGATTTACATACAAAGTGCTTTCTGTTGGACTAATATGAAAGCCTTGTTTGACCAAATGATTGCCAAAAAATGCATTAAGTTCATGAGACATATACTCCCCCCCTCGATCCAAACGAAGGGTGCCCATAGTACATTTCAAGACATTTTAAACCATAGCCAAAATTGCTTAAAGCACATAAACAATTTGGACTTCACTATAAGCGGATACACCCATGTACGCCTCGAGTAACGATCAATAAAAATCACAAAGTAAAGGTAATTTCCGAAGGACAGAGTTTGCATGGGTCCACAAACATCACTATGCACAAGCTACAACCTGCATGCGGCCCTAACTGAACCATCCTTTGGAAACTTCAAACACTGCATCTTACCAAGAATGCAGCCTTTAGAAACATGCTTCACATGGGCTTCAAGAGGCGGCTAAGAAGCAACCATATCAAATTTCAGCAAGCGCAGTAAACTGGCAAAATTCAGATGGCTAAAACGTGCATGCCAAAGTTTTACATATGAAATTGCATTTGAATCCACAACTACATTTGCAAAATTCTACCCACACTTGTCATACAAAGTGAGCTTGCCTCTACCATATTAAGGTTTGTTATAGCACTTGTTCGTTTGATGGTTTGTCCATTTTCCCTCGATGGCACACAATTTCAATGGTCTGGGTTATCCCATAGGTTGCATTGCATTGGCATCCTTTGCATGTTATTCATTATCTCATTCATGTGTTTAAGCATGTCTTCCATAACATTCACATGAGCTACCACAATTGGTCCTACTTGTGTTGGTACTGTCGATGTGGTTTGCTCACTCTAAATATCCCTAATAGTGCTTTCTTCATTGAAGATTTTGCAGTTATCCCCAAAGTCGATTGCATCCAAAGGTGCACGCTTCCCAAGTCGTATGTTTATTGCTATTTGTTGTTGATGACGTCGACTCCTTCGGTTTTCTTTTTCTTGTGTGTGCCTATGTACGTGCTGTGTTGTTTATGTTCGTGCGTCTAGGTGTGTGTGCTATATATGTGAATGCGTGAGTAATGTGTGAGTGTTTTTTATGTGTTATGTGTGCATGCGTATGTGTGTGTATATAGGGATAGTGTGTGTAAACAAGTGTGTGTGTGTGTGTGTGTGTGTGTGAACAAGAGGGGGGGGGGGGGGGGGGGGGGGGGGGGGGGGGGGTAATTTTGGTAAAATATGTGTGTGTGTGTGTGTGTGTGTGTGTATTTACGTGCTTCTGGTGCGCAAGGAGACAAGGCGAGAGAACGAGAGTGAGGGAGGGGGAGAGCACAAGCTGGCTAGGGAGAGAGGGGTGGTGAAGGGTGTGTGAGTGTGTATTATGAGACACACACGCACACACACACACACACACAGCGGCACTGTATTTGGCGTGCGTGTATGGGCTGACAAGGACGCGAGAGAGAGAGAGGGAGGGTGATGGTGAGGGAGAGTCAGAGAGGGAGTGTGTGAGGGTGTGTGTGTGTGTGGGTGGGTGAATAGAGAGAGAGAGAGAGAGAGAGAGAGAGAGAGAGAGAGAGAGAGAGAGAGAGAGAGAGAGAGAGAGCGGTACTGTATCTGGCGCCTTCGGGCTTGTTGACAGAGGGTGTGAGACAGAGATAGAGTGCGGGCTCCTGGGCTTGGTGAGAGAGGGGGGGGGGGGGGGGGGGGTTGTGTATCAACGGGGTGGGGTAAGGGTAGGGGGTGTTGGGTTATGAGAGAGAGAGAGTGTGTATTATTGCGTAGCCTATGAGCTGTTTACACACACACACACACACACACATAACAAATCAAGGGAGAGAGAGATAGTGAGGAAAAGAGAGAGAAAGAGGGAAAGAAGAGAGAGAGAGAGAGAGAGAGAATATTATTGTGCTTGGGAGCGTGGTGGCCCGCCGATGGGAGGAAAACAAGAGGAGAGAGAGGGAGGGGAGAGTGAGGTCGAGGGAGTGTGGACGAGAGGGAAGGGGGAGGGGTGAGGTATGGCGGCCCGCCGGTGGAGTATGGATGAGAGAGAGAGAGGAAATTAAAAAATGTGAAAGTGTGTGTGTGTATAAATAATGCATGAGAGAGAGATTGAGTCTGGTTGATGCATG
This sequence comes from Adiantum capillus-veneris, assembly GCF_014529385.1. Classification (NCBI taxonomy): domain Eukaryota; kingdom Viridiplantae; phylum Streptophyta; class Polypodiopsida; order Polypodiales; family Pteridaceae; genus Adiantum; species Adiantum capillus-veneris. The sequence continues at coordinate 65,910,434 of NC_140942.1, read as the reverse complement.
GCGGCCCGCGAGTGGAAGAAAGACGTGCGAGGACTTGTTTTTTATGTGCCCTGTGGGGTTTGGTGGAGCAGAGATAGGGAAATAAAAAGATGAGAGGTAGTGTGGGGTTGGTGGCGGCAATAATAATACGAAAAATGCTATTTTTTGTTGTTTCTTTACATCCGGATCCCCGAATGGGTTGATTCATGCGGCCTTGGTTTCGAAAACCGGCCAACTTCAGTTTCTTTGGCCGGCGGGCTAGAGGGCGGTGCGGCTAAACATGTATCATTAGCCCTCCCCCTAAGGTTAGGGCATTTATGCCTCTAACTCATTTGTTTGATCATTGTCGTTGGAGGTGGAGGTTGATGGTGTATCCTCATCAGGAATGTCGATAGGTGGAGTCTGATCAAATCATAGAAAATAAGGTTTGAGCCGCCAACCATTTACTCTTGTTTTATGAAGCTTACCATCAGCTTCCATAAGCTGGTAACTTCATTGGCATACTTCTTTCTGATGATGAAAGGGCCCTCCCATCAGAGTAGGAGCTTCTTATCTTTGTGTGTGTCGAAGCGATTGTCGTAGCGGAGCACCAACATGCCTTTCTTTAAATCTTTGCGCCGAAGATGCTGGTTGAAATTAAGCCGTCTGCGCCCTGCCTGTGCCGCATAATAATTGATTGCTTCTTCTCTGTCCAACTGTAGTCTTTCCAAGTTGAGGATGTGATCTCTCAAATGCATGTTGGGCCGTTGAAGCTGGCTTGCCATCACTCTGAGAATTGCTAGTTGCACCTCAATAGGTAAGATTGCCTCCTTGCCAAATACCAAATAATATGGGGTGAACCCCAAAGATGTACGGAATGAGGTTCTGTAGGCCCACAAAGCTGGGAGTAGATACGTATCCCAATCTCCAGGATGATTGTTAACCTGCTTGGTGATAATTTTACAAACCATTCCATTCACTTTCTCAACTAGGCCATTACATTCAGGGTAATATGGTGAGGAGTGCCTCCTTGTAATGCCAAGTTTTTGCATTAACTCTCTTACCAAGTCTACTTTGAAACCTGGCCCTCTATCAGAGATGATTTCTAATGGTGTGCCAAACCTGCAGCATACGTGCTCATAGACAAATTTAGCTACCTCTACTGTTGTGATCCTAGTAGTGGCTGTAGCTTCCATCCATCTAGTCATATAGTCGACTCCCATGATGATGTAGAACTTCCCTGAGTTGGCCCTAGGAAATGGTCATGTGGCATCTATACCCCATTTTTCAAATGGTCCATATGAAAGGATGGGCGTATGTGGTTCAGGCATGAGTGACCTGGTGCTGGCCTTTTGACACAACTTACATGTCTTACACCAGTGGTGTACATCATGGTTGAGGCTAGGCCATACAAAACCAGCTTGCAAGATTTTCCTACTTGTTATATCTAGGGCAAAGTGACCACCACAAACACCATCATGAAAACTGACAATTACCGCTGTAATTTCATTAGAGAGAGGGACCTTCCTGAGTATTTGGTCCTTACCCTTAGAATACAAACCGTCATTGATAAGCCGATACCTTATGGCCTTCCGGATAAGCCATTGCTTCTGTCCTTTTGTTAAATCCGGTGGACATTCACATGTTGCCAAAAAAATGCATGATGTCAGGTAAGGCATCACTACCTTGAAATAAAGGGAGCTTTAGCTTTATAGCCACTTCTTGTAATCATTCGCTTGCTAAGGCATCAGCTTCATGGTCTTGAGCCCTTGGCATGTGGTGTAGTTGAACTGCTTCAAACTTACCCAACAGATTTTTTACACAGCTTAAGTGAGTCCTCAAGCTAGGATTCTTACATGTCCATACTCCATTTGCTTGCCTTACCAAAAGTAGAGCATCCCCAAATACGTTAAGGCATTTTACCCCTTGCGTGATGCACCATTGTAACCCCTTGGTCAGTGCTCCATACTCAGCTTCATTGTTAGAATGTGATTCCCAAAAATGGCCAAGCGAAAATACCTTAATACCTTTGTCATCAAAGACCACTATTTCTGCAGCTGCTTTGTCGAATGCTCGCTTGTAGGCTTCATCAAAGTAGAGAGACTGTGCTCTTTCTACCACTAGTGGCTCTGGAAATGATTGAATTCCTTTCCCTTTAAATTGCTTTACCTTCTTCTCAAAGTTTTGGTAGGTCATGAGTCCCCCCAAGCTTGCCCTTGTCGTGCTTTTTACCTGTACCATGTAGTCAAATTCTTGCAGATGAACTAGCCATTTAGTAATCCTAGTAGAAACATCCATGTGTTGTACAACATAGGGAAACATCTCATCCATGGTTAAAATCACAAATTGCCTAGGCAGCAAATATGACCTAAACTTTGTAGTTGCAAATATAAGGGCTAGGACTAGATGTTCCACATGGGTGAAACCTTTCTCTGCTGCTATCATCATTCGACTGGAGAAGTAGATTGGCCTCATGAAAGATTTTTTTGTATCCTTCTGGAGTAGCTCAGTCCCCCAAGGAGTCATCAACCACACTTGAGGTGACATAGAATTTTTCATCCCACTTAGGTGGTGAGATAGTTGGTAGGGTGGCTAAGACCTCCTTTACCTTGTTGTAGTGATGTTCGCTCTCCTCGTCCCAGGTGAAAGTTGATCGTTGTGTGAGTTGTTGTAGTGGTAGAACAAGTTGCAATAGTAGATGTATGAATCTACTCAAGTACCTCACCTTTTGTAAAAAAGAGACCAGTTGATGTGTGGTTGTTGGTGAAGGTAGGGCTATGAGTGCAGACACATAGATCATAAAAATAAATCTACTCTTGAGGATATAACTTGAAAAAAGAAGCAGCCACAAAGAGCCTCCAACCACTCTAAACTAATACCACATTACGCTCATTAAATGTAGACTATTTTCAACACTTGTATCCTTCAATTTGACCTTCACTTTGGTATTGTAGCTTGCATCTGTGTCATATGTTCCAAGGAGTACACAACTTAAATATTATTACAAGGGTGTTTGTACGCAATTTTTGAAAATCTTATCTTTCAATTGGACTTCCTTTCGCATTATAGCTTGCATCTATGTAGTGCATTCCAAGAGATATATGATCACTCATCTCAAAGTATTCATGTGTTCTAAATAGTGTAGAGGTGTGTGTCTACTTTCCATGGCTATGCTTTCAAATCTACTTCTGGTTGAGATTTTGGCAAGCCAACCCATTGACCAATGATGGAGGTGAATCCCCTACTCTAGAAGCAAGGATTCATATAGGGCTAATAGAAAAATAAGATTTGAAGTTAAACTTGTTATCCTAAGCTTCAATAACCTTGTGAGCCCATCTTTGCCTCCACTAAAGCTTCACATGGATGTATTGGCATGCTAGAGACTCCTTCTCCATTGAATATCATGTTGCACGTGTACTAGGTAGGCCCACGTAGCATACAAGACGAGGAAGTATTATGGTAAGGCTAGATTGTAGGTCATAGATGCCTTATTGCAAGATCATGCGATCTTTTCTTAAAGACCCTTCCAAAGAAAACAAGTGATGCAAAAGCCACAAATGCTTGTAAATCCTAATTGTGCAACAATTGAGCACGTCATCAATAATGAAGCAAGAGTGTTATTCTAGGGGCATCAACAACTATGTACCGAAAGCAATAAGGAGAATAGCCTAGTACAATCAAGGATATCACAAAATGTCATAGATGGTGAGACCTCAATTTGACAAGCCCTCCATGTCCCACTGAGAGTAATTGGCAATGATAGCCCATGCCCCATGGCTCTTCTTTGCTCAATTGTATAGTGTTCTTCAATGGACAAGCCTATGAAAAAGCACAATCAATTTGAGCTTCTAACTGCATCCACCTTGAAGGCCAATGACAAGCAACAATGACTCGCATTGCACATTGGCCTACAAGATATTGAGGCTCAAAATAAGTCTCCCTTATATATGTGTTGGTGTATATATCAAATATCTCTTGTATATTCAAAGAGACGAAAATTCTAGATAAAGTGCTTCAATGCATCGTCAAAAATGAGTAGCAACTCTAATTGAACATGCAATTATCCACCATTTGCAAACAAGTGAGGTCAATCCACCACAACACACAATGGTGGCTATATCACAATTCTAGCAGACGCGAGGCACCTTCACCATCTCTAACAAAATTATTAAACTTTGCAAAAAACACAGTGGTGGAGTGTAGAGATGTAATACCATGAGAGTGAACTCGATGTAAACCATCAGTGGGCAACAAAGAAGAAAGTAACCCTTAAAGGAGGTGACACCATGAGAGCAATGATTAGTTTAAGTTGGTCATAAGTGCCTTGATTACATACGATTACATAGGAACAATATAAATATTTTTTTCTAAAATATCATAAATTTACTTTCTTTTGCAAATAATCTTGAACAACTTTTCATGGGCTATTTTTCTTTGCATGCGTGCGTTCGTGCGTGTGTGTGTGTGTGTGTGTGTGTGTGTGTGTGTGAGAGAGAGAGAGAGAGAGAGAGAGAGAGAGAGAGAGGCACATCTCTCTTTATTTTTAGTTACATGCAGTTGGAGCCTCGGCTATGTTACTTCATGTGGATGATTGCACATGCAGGACTCCTTGTTGGCACTTGGACTACACGCATTGCCCACGACCCACCATGTAAGCAATGTACTACACAAGGGGAGGAGTCTTATATGCGATTGCTTTTGGATATGTCCATATGCACAATGGGTTTTGCAAGCGGAGTGTTGTATGATTATCAAAGTTGGCATTCATGACGGGTTTGTGACTTGGGGGATAGTTTCATGTATTGCCATTTTCAGGGTCACACAGTCTATTAGAGGGTTCTCCAACAAGTCTTTCTCACATTGTTGGGTTGCAAATTTTTCACTCTTGACATGATTTCACTGAAAGACTATGCATGCTCATCTTATCCCGATCATATTCTTTATAGGCATCTAGCCCACTTTTAGGAACCCTTAAACCTATGTGTCTAGCTGGCCTTGACTAGGGTCCATGCGCCCATCAAGTCTGACCCTTGTCCTAAAATTTCTGTGATACAAATGAAATACCTGAGGAAACTATGCATGCTCATCTCCTCCCAATCGTATCCTTTATAGGCATGTAGCCCACTTTTAGGAACCCATAAACTTGCATGTCTAGCTTGTCTTGCATAGGGTCCATGCCCCACTCTGGCCTTACCCTTGTCCTGACATCCACCTAGTCTACATCAAGTTAATCTCCATGATTTACTGCATTATGTTATGGCTTATTTGTAGGAGTTCATCCCATTTGGACTTATGACCCTTTAATTCTACTTGATTGGAAAGCCACTTAATGCTTTCGTGATCAAACACTATCATAAACTTTGCACCATATAAATAATGCTTCCATTTCTTCAAAGCATGTACAATAGCATACAACTCCCTCTCATAAAGTGTGTAATTCTTATGTACATGGTCTAACTTTTTACTTTCAAAAGACCCCTTGAGTTAGAAACGCACCTACAACAAAATTACCAACATCTTGTCTCGACTACAAAGTGTTTATTGGGATCCACAATGTACAAAATTGGAGTTGTAGCTATTGATACCTTTAACTTTTACATACTTTTTTTTGTTTTACCCCCCACTCAAAGGTCTTTCCTTTTCCTTTGAGTTGGTCAATCATGGAAACTGCTATTTTGGTATAATCCTTAATGGATCTACGATAAAATCCAAACATTCCTAATAAGGTTTGTAGCTCTTCTAGGTTCTTAGGCTCAGGCCATTGCAAAATAGCTTAAACTTTCTCTAGATCCATCATGATTCCATCATTAGAAATAATATGACCAAGATACTTGACCTCTTCAACAAATAAGTCACATTTGGATTCCTCTTTATAAAGAGATTTTTCTCTGAGGAATTGGAACCCTTTTCTAAGGTGTTCTAAATACTTCTCTCGAGAATGACTATCGATGAGGATATCATCAAGAAAGACTACTACAAAATTGCCTAGATAGGGTCGTACAACACTATTCATAAGCTTCATAAAGGTAGCTGGTGCATTGGTAAGCCCAAAAGGCATTACCAAAAACTCATAATGCCTATATATAGTCCTAAAGGCTATTTTTGCAACATCTTCAACCCTTATTCTAACTTGATGATAGCCAGACCATAAGTCGATCTTAGTAAAATATTTGGCTCCATCTAATTCATCAAAAAGATCTTCCATTCTAGGCATAGGGAAACTGTTCTTAATTGTAACTTGATGATAGCCAGATCGTAAGTCAATCTTTGTAAAATATTTGGTTCCCTCTAATTGATAAAAAAGATCTTCCATTCTAGGCATAGGGATCTGTTCTTAATTGTGAGATTATTTAGTGCGCTATAGTTGACACAAAGTCGCAGAGAACCATTTATTTTTCTTCACCAATAAAATCGGCAAAGCCCATGGAGAGTTGTTGGGTTTAATGAAACCTTATCTATATAGTCTTGCGGTTGTCTTTCTCTTCTAAGTGTTGTGCTTGGCCTAACCTATATGGTGGTTTACAAATAGGCTTTGCATCTTTAACTAAATGAATAACATGATCTACTTCACCTCTTTCAGGAGGCAAACAAGTTGGCAAATCAACAAGGAAAACGTATGTAAATTCCTCTAACAAGACTTTTAAATCACTTTAAAACCATCACAAGAAGACAAAGACGAGTAGGAAACTTGATTTTTCATTTCTACATCAGAGTCCTTATTTATAATAGATTGACACCAATGCATATATACATCATAAGGCCTTTTTATTTACAAGCCTTTGTAACTCAAGAGAACATATCAAAAGACTATTCTATAAACAATGCTCACCTTGCTTGTATAGCAAACTTTTTACCTTCTTTTTCAAATTCAAATGAATTTTGCTAGTAACTCCGTTTCAAAGAAGGTCCTAGTCCCCATAACCATTCCCTTCCCAAAACCAAGTCCGCACGATCCATGTTCATAATTTGGAAATCAAGTTTATCTTTTACCCTTGTATCTCAACTTCCAAATTGGATACTAGAGTATCCCATATCTTTTTGTCTTCACCATGCATCATGGAGACGACGTATTGGTGAGCACATGGTTGTTGAGAAAGCTTTAGTTTCTTGACAAGAGCATAGTTTACAAAGTTGTGTGTGGAAAAGTCATCTATCATGACCTTAACCCTTTTTCCATTTACAAACCCATGCATTTTTAACAGCTCATGTGGATCAAAACTCGATTTTCACATGCTGGCTGACAAACAACAATAATGCTCTTTGTCCTCATGCAACACTTCTATGAATTTATACTTTTCATTACCATTTATCAAAAGTGTTTGGGACAACATGGATTTGTCTATTTTTATGACTCTTCTCGGGACCCTTATCCTTTTCATCATCTTTTTACCTTTTGTTCTTTGGACAATTCCATTGTGATCGGGTGACAAACAATTGAAACACAAGTTTTCCTTTTTAGCCTTTGCAAAGTCCTCTTGGTTGACTTTAGATCCTCGTGCAACCCTTTTTTTGAACAGTGGTTTATTCTCCTTATTGAATGGAAATTTCCTCTTCCCCTTTTGAAAAGGCCATGACACCCCGTATCTATAGGGGTAGAAGTTGTCAAGAGAGTATTATCTTTGTAAATTTGTGCAGATTTAGTTGCTTCTTCCAAACTTTTTGGTGCACTTGTTTTTACCTCTCGCTTGAAATGTCTATCTAACACACGTATAAACCCTTTTTTTGTGATAGTCATCTATCCTCTGAAGCCTGAGGATTATTTCTCTGTACTCTGCAATGTGAGTAAGCAAGGGTCTACCCCATTGCATAGCCTTGTCCCAATCCTCCCAATTTCTTTCTGGTTCATTTTCAAGGAGTAATTGTTTCACAAAAATACTCTCAAATTGAGCCCAATCCACTGTAATTTTTCTTGATGCCTTGAGACTCATCCACCATTTGTAGGCTTTTGGCCCCAACGATAGACTAGCCTCAAGGGGTTGGTACCTAGGTGGGGTGTTTTTTAGTCCATGCAAGTCTTTCTGCAGGAAAGTATAAATGGCATCTTTGTTTCTATCTTTTTCTTCAGCATTAAATTGAGGAGGTTTCATGTCTTTAAGAATAGGGTTGTCCCTAGGTCTAGATGGGGTTTCAAGAGGAGAAAGAGTAGTCTCTTTACACATAGTTCCACTATCTTTAGACGTGGAAGGTATATTTGAGTCAGATGGCACAAAAGAATGTGCCATTGATTACTTCCCCTTTTGTGAGTGCTCGTTTAGTTTAGTCATCTGGTCCTTAAGACCATCTAGAGCAGCAATAAAAGTTTGTAACTGTAATTCTATGTTTTCTACTCTACGCACTATGAGTTAGCATATGGAGCGAGTTTGACGAAGCGAGCTTTGAAGCGAGATTTTTTTTTTGGGGAGGGGGGTCACTAATGCACCACCATTGCCCCCCTCATTGGCCACCAAAGCCACCAGCTCTTCTCCTCCATCCTCTCCTCCTCCACCACCTCCTTGGCACCCATTATTGCCACCCTCCTGAGTTACTTAAGACACCCACTCCTCCTCCACCCTCTCCTCTTCCACCACCTCCACCTATCCTCCATTCTCCACTCTCCTGCTCTCCCTTCCTCTCCGTGCCTCCAAACCTCTTTCTCACTAACTTCTTTCCCTTCCTCTCTGTGTGTGTGTGTGTGTGTGTGTGTGTGTGTGTGTGTGTGTGTGTGTGTGTATCCACCCTTGATTACACTCACTCCCCCAATCTCACTACCATGTCCTCTACCCATTACATACCTTTGTTGCTCTTCTCCTCCGCCCTCTCCTCCTCCACCACCTCGTATTGCTGACCTCCTTGGCTACTTTTCACTCTCCTGCTCTCTGTGCCGCCACACCTCTATCTCACTAACCTCTCTCTCTCTCTCTCTCTCTCTCTCTCTCTCTCTCTCTCTCTCTCTCTCTCTCTCTCTCTCTCATCGTATCCACCCTTGATATTACTCACTCCCTCGATCTCACTACAATGTCCTCTGCCCATTATATACCTTTGCTATTGCCTCCCTCCTTTGACCTCTACATGTCATTTTAGACTGCTTCTTTTCTCTCTATCACCCATTCTCCCTCTGCCTCCTTTGGCCTCCACATGTAGTTTTAACCTACTCTCTCTCTCTCTCTCTCTCTCTCTCTCTCTCTCTCTCTCTCTCTCTCTCTCTCTCTAACATTTAATGGGTAATTACTTATGTGTAGCGGAAATTACATAGACATAGTGAGCATTTCATTAAGAGAGATTCCTAATGAGCATAGCAAGAGTGCTTGGTTGGAGAGAGAGAGAGAAACAAAAGCAAAACAACTAGTTAGAATTAGGCATGAACGATACTTCAAAAGAGAGAGAGAGAGAGAGAGAGAGAGAGAGAGAGAGAGATTAACACTTAACAACAGTTGAGGACCGGATGCACATGGAGCCGGTCCCCCCTCCAATAGGCTTTGTATTATAGGTTCCCCCATCAAGGGAGGCATTTTACAATACAATTCTTTGTGTTCCTTCAATAACTTGCTAGTGCAATGAAGATGGAAGCTTCAAGCACTAAGCTAATACTTTTTAAAACACAACATCAATTCCTCCTTGGTCTAAGATCCAAGACCTCACACACCTTTGAAGATGGTGAGAGCTAGCGGGGTATGAGAGTAGATCTTAGAAGAAAAAGAAGTAGTCTTACGAGAAAGAAGTATTTCTCCTCACATAATCACTCATAATATCTTAGCATAGCTTAGTAATTAGCATGGTAGAGGAGATGAGCATGCATTAGAGCTTGGTTGGACCTTTTGTCTGTCCAATAGTCTTTTAGGGAGACTATTTCTTATTGGTTGTTTTTTTAAGCATTTATAAAATAAGAAATTGAGTTTACACTAGCGGAGCCCTCATTGGTCCACCTCTATGTCCATCCAATAGGATTCAGGCAAGAATTGGGGGTTTTCTTGCATGCCTGACATGTGTCCTATTTGCTTTGTGGAAAGTGTAGTGTGTGTGTGATTCCCAGTCTGTCCTCTTTTCAGTTCGTCCTCTCCTTTGTCTTCTTGCTGATTATCTTTTGTTGACTTCTAGAGTTAGCACTTTTAGTCACTAAGCCAAAAGATGGCTCGAGCTTCTGATGCACGTTCCATATAGATGCGCTCAATCTTGGCTACTAGAAATAATTGAACTCGTGGTTTTGTGTGCTCATTTGATTGAATGTCCTGATGTACTAAAGCATAACTTGCTTTGAACTACGTTGATAGGGTAGATTAATTAACATGTTGTTTTGTTTGGTTCTATAGTTGTGTTGCTTCATGTGTATGGCATGAAGCCATGTACTTAAATTAAGTTTTGAGACGTTGGTTGAAATTATATTTATGTCAAAATAATATGGAGTAATACATTTGTGCCGTGGAAACATAAAGTAACACGTCATTAAGAAAGAGGCTTCAATTACTACAACTATTATTAGCTATGTGAGCGTCAAGGTGGAAATGACATACATGAAAGCTGGATAGCTATCAAAACTTCATTGTGAAAGTTATTCAGGTTTATAGGTAAAAATTGTCTTGCTCCTTTAGATTTGAAGGACCTTTTGCTATCCCAAATAATTGGGTAGTAGCAATTTTTAGACCCCATTATGAGTTTGTAATGACCATTGTAAACAGCTTTAGACAAGGATCATGCACATTAAACCACTTGAACTCGGTATTTTTGTGCATTGATGCATATGCATACCCCTAAAGTTGTGTCCTCTTGGCAAAAATCAAACTTTCTCGTATGGATCTCTTTGCTTTGAAAATTAGTGACCAATCTGCCCTATTATGATGTGCGTCCATAAGATGTGTATAATGTAGAACTTATGGAAGGTTCAAACAAGACAATAGGGTTTGTGGGGTTTTATTTGCAGAAAGGGTGATCAATGTATGATAGGTATAGAGAAATTGAGTATTATTATAGTTATTATGTGCTATCAACTATAACTCCACACCAAAGCATCCTTTGTATGGCAATGGTATGCCACTATTTGTTTAGTTTGTTTCCGATGGATTTTTAAATTTTGCATGGAGACATGAACAATGTCAATCATGAATAAAATTTTTTGGTGTTTGAAGGTTCATTGATATTGCAATTGGGATTATTTGTTTTCAAAAAAGGCATCAAAATCTCAAATCTAAGTGTTTTCTTCCATTTTTAAGTTGTTGCATATCTGTGAAATTTCTATTTTCATAATTATAGATGTTTTACATGTTTTTCATCTCATTATGTGAGAATGTTGAAAGTTTATGGCTTATATTTACATAAATAGCTCTTTATGCATGTTCGCGTGTGATTGAGAGCTAATGGTTTGCTACATATTTAAGAGTTTTAGTGGTATTAATAGTGCACTCTTTTGGTTTGCACCAACACATGGGTTGCATACTATAGTTGTTATGTTGATTCAATTCTCTATGCACTTTCATTGTCATGCAAAGCTGATGTTGGTATTTCTTGGATGGGGTGGAATGTTCTATTATAGGTGCCTCGTCTTAGGAGACATTGGACATTGTCTACGTTTACTTGGATGCTTCATCATCCACCACATCACATCTATGGTAATTAGATCTAATTATATCCTTTGTAAAATTTTCAATTTGATGTTTGAACTAACAAATTTCTCATGTAGATCCACCTAGTTGGAGAGGCGCACTCAGTGTGCATGATGTAGTACACATTATTGAAAGCTTTGAAGTTGTTAGATAAGGAATATCAATGAAGCACGTTATTGAGCTTATTGTTCTTAACCTATTGGCTTGAAGGAATCACTATGATTGTGATAACATTTTAATGGAAGTGCATGAGTTTTTTGGAGGACCCCAAGGTTACTTTCATATCCATGTGGCGTTGAACCATAATGCAGGTTCAGCTCGCATACGGATTTGTGAGCTTGGTGATCGCTTGCCTGCCAATGGAGTATACTCTTATAGGGATAGACATGAGAATTGGAGGATTGTATTGTACACCTTGCATGAGAGGCGTTTTTGTTTTGGTAGGAGTGTTCATTGCGTGGGCCCATGGATTTTGCAGGTGCCCAATGCAATGTCTCACAGAGTTTCATTTTGAAGTCACAAGTTTTTTGTCAGTTAAGATTTAGTGGCTTTCAAAAAACTTTTTGTTTAAGAAACCAATCGCAAGTTATGCTTAAAGAGACTACTTATAGTAATGAGAGTGGATTGTTGTTTTTCTTTTAATCTCCCTCTCCTTGTCTCTCTCTCTTGCCACAAAATTAGCAGCCATGTTCTTCTACTCTCTCTCTCTCTCTCTCTCTCTCTCTCTAGCTCCACTGCATGTAATCTTTTTAGTTCATGATTCAATTCTCTATGCATTTTCTATTGTGACACAAATTTGATGTGCTTTAGAGCAATACAACAAAGGATGCAAAACATTATTGCAGATAATAAAGCAATTAAGATATGGCTATCACTACCTTGAATAGAGTGCATAAAAAAATACTTACACATGTTGTCACCTTAAATAGGAGTGGGAGGGGTACCCAAAATTGAACCATACCCCTTGACCACAGCAACACGCGGGTCACATACTAGTGATAATTGAAAGCGTGCGTAGACTCCTCTTTTATCATGACAAATTCATTCTACTTCAATATTTTTGATGGGTGACTTGCCTCATTACAAAGGTTGAAATCCTTGTGGAACTAGTATAAGGTTGCGATGTCAATGTCTTCAAAGGAAGTAGGATGCATTGGGCCCTTTCTACATAGCATATTCAAGATAATGTTTGATCCAATATACGTTCTGTTATGCTTACAATCATCATTAATGTGTTGGTTCTCAAATAGTTGTATCTATTAGATGATTCTGGGTGACAATGTAGTATTATGATTGTGATCATTTGTTGTCACCAATTTTGTCTATTTGGTGTCTACTTGGCATTTTGTGTTTCTCTTAAATGGTAAAGTTGGCAAGACTTACATTTTCGAGTATTATTGGCATGCTAACATATTCCCTAGAGGAAAAAGGAGAAGAAAAACGTCTTCGACACACCCCTGTTGTCTAAATCATATATATGCTTCTTCTAGTTCTAGTAAGATGGCCATGAGTCCGAGCTCTTCATTGGATACACAACAAAAGTGTTCGTCTAAGTATATGTTTGCCTAGGTATATGTTGTCTTAGCATAAGATTTTGTTGTAAATCCATGCATCGATAGACACACACAATGCTGCAATGTGACAATCGGAGAGGTAGTTTTCTATAGATTGCAATAATGAGTAGATCTCCAAGAAATGCTATACTAGATAACTACATCCCGAGTTTAGTTAAATCCAATCAAAAATTTCGAGCATTGAAGCATTGCAACCACATGGGTTTTGCTCATTGCAATAGTTTGGAAGGAGAAGTGGGTTGCAAATGAAATTTGTTGAGCTTCTTGTTAAAAACGTACCACTCTTGCAATTGGGGAAATATGTAAGAAAGATAAAAAAGTAATGAGGCCATATAGATGACGCATATTCATCCACCTCAAAGTTTATGAAGTTTCACATGGCATGCATCTTTCTTTGTATAGAGTTGCACTTCAATTTCCACGATCTTTTGACCCTCGCAACTTCTCCCAAGTTTTCTATGGATTTCCCCATATGTTTAGAAGTTGCTTAGGTAGCTATGTGAATGTAAGAATTGGGAGGATAGTGAAAGCGAGAATTGTTTTAGATAAGCAACACAAGGATTATTTACGAAGAAAAGTTAATACTAGTGCAAGAGATTTGGAATATAATTGCAACTATTCCCCTACTATGTGGCTCAAGATAAAGGTTTTACATAGCTCTTGTAATGGTAGCTCCGTTGGAGAGTAGCTTGTACCATCCTTACCCAACTTGTTTTTTGTTCTAGCTGCACAACCATAACGATAGCTTGCTCAATTCCAGCAGCCACCTAGGCAAGGAGTAACACTAGCACTAAGGTTATTGGCTCACTTTCAAGCAATCAAGGCCTAGAATTCTTGACATTGGTGCTTGTATTTGGGTTTCCAAGGCATGTGATTTAACGCCATTTCATTGGTATAGCGCTCTTTAAATGAACCTTTAAATCTACTCAAAATTTTTTAGGGGTGAATAGACTATGTTTGAAGGTGCTCACATTAAATCTAAATGTTTTAGATTTTCAATTTAAAATTTTAAGTTAAATGTCAAACTTCATGAATGAGAATTTTAGAGGTGAATGGACTATGTTTTGAAGTGCTGACACTAACTCTCTTAAAGTTTTTAGTTTCTCAATTTGAAATTTTAGGGTAAATGTCAAACTTTGTAGATGAGATTGCATTACACATAGGTCTCTCTTTAGCGAGGAGGTGTATATAGGAGTAATTTTGAAGTGTAGAACATACAAATTTTATTTCAATGATTATGTATATAAGATTAATTATAAAGCTTATAAATTTTCCATCTAGACCTTGGTCTAAGCATTCTTCGGTGCAGCTTGCTCATTGGAAGACGTCGTGATTTTATCACTTGTTTTTAATCTCAAGATTAAACATTAAAAAGTAGTCAATAATTTGAAGGTATCCACTTACAACCGTCTTTGCCTTCTCTTCAGAGCTTCAAAAAACCAACCAAATACCAACACCTTTTCCACTAGCTGGTAAAAAAGATTTCCTAAACAATGTGGAGAGAGAGAGAGAGAGAGAGAGAGAGAGAGAGAGTCTATGGTAGGGAGAAGTCAAGAGAAACGATTAGACAAAAACAAGATGGTTGCTAATTGTGAAACACAAAGAAAAGTAAGGGAGTGGGCATCTATAAGAGACGAGGAGAGCAAGCAAACCACGCACGAGAGAGAGAGAGAGAGAGAGAGAGAGAGAGAGAGAGAGAGAGAGAGAGAGAGAGAGAGCGCATAACCTACCATGTTAGTTCTTAAGATCGACAAACCACGATTCTGGGCAATGCCAACAAAGAGACTCTTTCCATATAAATACTTCGCTAAAGCATTAGGTACAAGGATATCAATATTGAAGATACTGATGGGCAATGGTCAATGGAAACAAGCTAAAGAACTTTCCTTAATACATGCTAGTGCAACATATACATGAGAAACTTTAAAGCATGTTGTATTTTATTAGACTGTTCATTTGTCTATTCAAAAATTTCATTAGCCAGGATGGGGGGCGGGGACGCAACAACAATCCCAACGAAATAAGAGAAAAACCAAGTAACAAATGCAAGAGACTTTATAGATGTAGAGAGAGTAACCGAATAGAATCACATCAACTTAAAAATTGATGTGGAATTTGAACAAGGCACGATAGGTACACATGGCAAGAAACTCAGCAATTCATTGGCCACGACCGCCCATAACACGGTTAATGGCATCCTTGGTAACGTGAACGGCACCAATCACTTAGTCCTTGGCAGCCACGGCAGAGTCTTGCACATAGCGAACAGTGGCGTTTGCCTTCTCTTGCACGACAGAGCCTGCCTCAGCAGCTTTGCCCTTGGCCTACTCCCAAGCCCCCTGTCCGACCTCACCAGTCTCCAACGCCTTCACCTTGGCGGTCTCGCAAGCCCCCTGTGCCACAGTCAGGAATCACATCACATGACACACTCAGATTTTCCTTATGTATTGATGGGTAAATGTACCTGTATTGATGGGTAAATGTACCTGGGCGGCCTCCTGCGCCTAGCCGACCATCTCATGGCCGAACCCCTTGGCCTGCTCAGCCTTCTTGGCTGTCGAATCCTTCATCTGATATGCGTGTAGGTCTACCATCACCAATAATCAATCAATCAGTATACAGGATGAGTGATCCAAAGAAGTCATGATGTAACAAACTACTAGCATAGGAGGCATTTGTTAAATGCTTCATAAGGTGTAATGCTTAAGCAAGCGACAGTCGAATTCTTTCTACAACAAGAAAAACCTCAAGAATTATCATGTAATCAATCTTAATAAGACACTCAAAATTTAAGCAAAAGTAGTGCATCAAAGTAATAGTACTAATCCAAGTAAAGGATGCCCTTTAATCCTTGGCTGGCATGTCATATTATATTAAGACCACATAGAATAAGTCATAAATGCACTCACCATCTTGGCATGCAAATTACAGATTCACATATACATAGATGCTACATATGCAATCAGTAGATAGAGCAATGACGGAATTACCTTTCCTTTCATCTGAGCTGTTGTGAATTTATGCAAAGAATCTAATAGATAGACTATAAATGTTACATATACAACAACAGAAAAGTTCTCATGCAAAATACTCTACAGAATGAGCTTATTATAACCTACCGGCCTCTCGCAAGTCCTCTATTCGAAGCACGCTTGGATTGATCACGTCAACCGGGATATATGTATCGAAAACTATGTACTTATCCTTATCCGAATCCTTTGAGAGATACTTAACCAAGTCCGGGTTAGGTAAG
Source organism: Adiantum capillus-veneris (assembly GCF_014529385.1). Lineage (NCBI taxonomy): Eukaryota > Viridiplantae > Streptophyta > Polypodiopsida > Polypodiales > Pteridaceae > Adiantum > Adiantum capillus-veneris. The sequence goes on along the minus strand of NC_140942.1, from coordinate 65,894,076 downwards.
GCAGTCATACAATCCAGCTCTAGGTGCATTGTGATTGCCTGTGGACAAAGCAAATAAATAGTTAACAAATTCAGGTGTCACCTTTAGTATAAAAATTTGTTAAAAAAAGCATGAAATTCAACGATTTTGGTGTCAAATTTAAGCAAACTCATCAAAAACTACCCAACATGGCTTCCATATCTTTATTAAAAAAGATAATGGAAAGTAGATACGCATTTATACTAAAAGTTTATTGGATAAACACAAGCATTTCATCATCTGTACTTCAACAACCTTCGCAATATTCTTCTCGTTCTGACAAGTCAATTCAAATAGCAATGGCTCTAATTATGAAGGACACACATACACGGTAAAGATGAGCATGCTAGCGAGAAGGAGATTACGCACCAACAACGTATTTATAAAAAAATGTAGTTTTTCGGTGTTAAAATTTAAAGCAGATGGTAATCTCCAAACACATGCCTATAATGGATACGTTAAAAAGCATTACATGGGTTCCAGCAAGCTTCCCAGTGAAGAACTAACAAATAATCACCCCCTTTGTGCAAAGGCAGACTTGTGTTGCTCCTAAGCTAGTATTTTGTGAAGAATCGACTTCAAACAATTCTCATGTTTCATGTTATAAATGAAAAACTTAATGATTACAAGGAGTCATTGACTGTCTTGATGACCATTGGTAGATTGATTTGACAACTTCTTTTCAAGGGCAGAGACCCAAGGACACTCCTTTTTTGTAAACATGGACAACGCTAAGCATGTTGGCTACAATGTTTACACACTAGAAACAAGCCCATCCTTGTAAATATCCTTCATAACTTCACACAACAGACGAGTCCTACATTGGCCTCGATCGAGCCCTCAAGCAATCGAGCATTATAGAATTAGAGCTCAGAAGAAAAATTATATCTATTAACATTGCAAATCAAAATCGTAAAATGAAGAATGGAAAAAAAACTTTACTTTGAAGTACCAGATTCCAATAACAACGCCAATGCTAAATTTTCCGGTCTTCTACTCCGAAGTAGATTGACAACTTCTACTTGGTGCTTGGGAGACGTAGTCGCCACAAACATGGGCACAAGCATGCACAATAAGAGAAGAGAGTCACATAAGACAAGAACTTTGTACATTATATATATTTACATGTGCTTACTCAAATGAGTCATTGTAAGCCTTCATGAGGTGCGTACTATCCTTAAGTTGAATTCCTTGCATCCATTTAGCATGTTCAAAAGGATAATTTTTGAATTTAATAAGATACCATTGAATAATCTTGCCAATAGAAGTATGTTTCGACTCCTCGTAGAGTAGATTGAATCCCTCTATGCCCTGCATAAGGAGGAGCGTGAGATTCATACATTACTTTCTCACGAAGTGAATGAGTAACACATAGCCTATTGCCATAGAGAAGATAACTATCTTGAAACGTAAATATTCTTCTTTCTTCCCTAACGCAAGGGCAAAAATTACATATTTAAAATCTAGATCAGTAGCATACTCGTGTATCATGGAAGATAGATCATTGTGAGTTGCTATTGTTACAACATTTACCCTTGGCCGTCGTGAAAGTGCATCGGCTTTGCATCGGCCACTTGGTTGTGCTTGCCTGCAATGTGAGCAATATGAAAATTGAATTGCAAAAGAAAATTTGCTCACCTCAGATTCCCTAGGAGATAATGCTCCCATGTTTCTAAGGCATGTAGGACAGCTAGTAACTCTTTTTCATAAATGCCCAATGTTTGCTCATCGAAATTCAATCTCTTGCTCTCATATGCTATGGCATGCCCTTCTTGAAGAAAAACTGCTCCAAGGCAATTACTACATGCATCACATTGGATTTCAAAGGGCTTTGAGAGATTCGATGAAATAAGCATAGGTTGGAGATAAGATTTTGGTTGAGCGTCTCAAAAGATTTTTGCTCCTTTCTAGTCCATGCATACTTAACGTTCTTTTTTGTTAGATCATGTAGTGGACCCCGGCTATTAATGAATTTTTTTTAATAAAGCGCCTATAGTATGACACATACCAATAAAGCGCCTATAGTATGACACATACCAATAAAGCTTCATAACTCATGTAAATTCCTTGGTTTAGGTTGTTCTTTAATTACTTCCAACTTTGTGGGATCCATACAAATACCAAATTGAGAGATAATATGACCTAAGTATTGAATTTCTTGCAAGAAGAATTCCCTTTTCTTTTGATTAATGAAAAGCTTATTATCTCTCGAAGCTTGAAAAATTGCTTGGAGGTGTTTCTTGTACTCCTCAAGAGATTTTGAGTAAATGATTATATCCTCGAAGAATACTCCAGTGAAGTTGCGATATGGTCGAAAGATTTTCTCCATCATGAGATTGAGAGCATCATGGAAAGTGTTGTGGAGTACATGATAAAGGTGCATAAAAACTCCTCAGATCGACTTCCTACAATTTCATGGGAAGCAAGCAAAAAAGTTCAAAAGACGCATTAAAGCAAGATCTTGAGCACGGGATGGATGCAAGACATTAAGAAGTGGTTTGGGAGATGGGATGCACTACACTTGTTACATGATGCCTCAATTGTCTCCCAAGTGAATGAAGCTTTTCTACAATGCCAATGAATTATGGCCTGGGAGAAATCTGGTGGGTCATGCTTCATACATTACACCACCCATATTGCCCCTAGCTACAAAACCACGTTCTTCACAGGAAGAGGAAACCGTACTCACCCTTACATGCTTGAGCTTATCCCCTTGTCATGGATACGCACTATCGCTTCCTTTGATGCGAGACAAAGCGTTGGGGCAATGGAGGACAATCAAATCGATTGTGCACATTATGCTCACTGCAAGTTCGAGAGTCTGAGTACCACACACTACTAGAGTGCTCAGCTTTTAGTCACATCGGAACTTGCTTCCCTCACATTTTAGCCATGACTTAGACCTACACACTTTCCTCTCCAAGACACAATGTGGGCTCTCCATTGAGACTCTCATCACCACAATTTTGGAGCATTGAGAGACACTCATCAACCATACACATACTACATCACATGTAACTTTGGTCCCATAGGTCATATTTGACCTCCAAGGACAATAATAAAATCTATCTATCTATCTATCTCTATCTCTCTATCTCTCTACTCTCTCTCTCTCTCTCTCTCTCTCTCTCTCTCTCTCTCTCTCTCGGAATGCGGACTGGGGATCCAATTGGACTAGGGTAATGAGCCACACAGTCTATATATAGGGTGGTAGGGAGGTGGATCTCCTAAACTAGTCCCCTCGGTTCTTAGATTGGTATCTAAGTAAGGTTTTTTTTGGGCAAAAGGCATGGTCACCTCTACCACTTTGTTTTGCATGCTCATGCAAATTGGGGGGAGGATGACGAGGGCGGCTCAAGTAGGGCTCCTTAGGGCGAGGAGGAAGGGGCGTTTGACCTCCGCCAAATCAATCGCAAGTGGGCTCGTTGGGAACACAGGGCCGAGGGGAGCATAAGCAATAACGGGCGTGGCGTGCAAAGAGAAAAGCATCTCTCTCTCTCTCTCTCTCTCTCTCTCTCTCTCTCTCTCTCTCTCTCTCTCTCTCTCTCTCTCTCTCTCTCTCTCTCTCTCTGTGCGGCGGCGGAACGGCCATCGCCCGCTCCATGAGGGCATCCCTTTGTAAGTTTAGAGTTCATTGAACAAGGGAGGGTGCCCACGGCAATCCCCCCCCCTTCCCATCACCTCCTACAAGTTGTCTTGGCCAAGCGAAGCCGGAAACAAGAAGCACAAGAAGTTAGGCCTTGGGATTCAAGGAAAACAACATTCAGAAAATTCTCAAGAATTCTAGCAATATACTCCACGAAGCATAATTGACAAGTGGAAGAAAATACATCGATATGCTTTAATTGGCCGATACCATTGTGTACTACAAGCATTAAAGTGGTGCAATTGGCGGTTTGGTGCGCGGATTGGTTTTCTTCATGAACGGTTGGAAGAACTTAAAGGTGGAATTACTTCTCGATTTGCTTTAGAAGCTTCAAAAGAGGGCTAAGCTAAATGTTCAAAGCCATATTGTTGCTTTTGGCAAGTAATTACAACAATTTGGCAAGTTGTCAAGGCTTTCTTGGCAAGGATTGCTGACCTGTTGGCAAGTAGCGGTTCATTAGGCGATTATTAGAATAAGGTATTCTTATTTCTCTTGCTAGCACAATACACACCGCCATGAATTTGGACATTAACTTGAATCATGCATTTGATTTCAAGTATTCTATGCCAAATCCAACTAATGTTGCCTCGCGAGATCAGATACACCCATGGAACCCGCGCAACACAAAGTGCGGATGATAGCTATGAGCTGCTTGATATATAAGAGTTTCGTGCATTGCAAATATGTAAGTTTGTGATGGATAATAATTTTGCACGTTTGAATGAAAATGTTACTAAATTATCAAATTTAATAGTGCAATTTATGCAATAATAGAGCAAGGATTATGTTGGCACACATATGCAGGAGCAAGGCTCCAATCAAGGGAGCGGAAAGAGGTGGACAATTTGTCAAAAAAAAAACACCAATTTTTAGGGGAGAGGAAAGAGAACGCAATAAAGATATAGTGAATATATTTCGTAGTAATGGGATGGGATTCACCATCTGCCACGCACTTTGGATGCAGCCAAGGCAGTGCAAACAAGTATGACATTAGAAGACAAGGCCTATAAATGGTGGGTGTCTCTCAAGGAGAAGGGCATCATACTAGGGACTTGGGCTGTTATGGAATTGACATTTTACTATTTATTGCAGCTGACAGGTGGAAAAGGCTTGATCGAGCAACTCTATTGCAAAAGGAAATTACATTTTATGTATATTTATTCAAGTGCTCTTTTATGAGCTTTGGCCATCTATGACCGGTCGGCCAGTTTGTAACCAATTTGACCATTCAAGAAATCTATAAAACAAATACGTGCAAGAGGGAAATGGTCACTCTTGCACGGGGGGAGATTGCACCCATTGTCGGTGTACTTCTTCTCTCCTCTCCCCTCTTCTCTCTCGCCGTGCCAGGCGTAGCACTCTGCTCTCGGAGTTGCGCCTACGCATGTTCTCTTCCTCTCTCTCGCACACTATCTCTCTCTATTCGTGTATCTCACGATTATGCGTCTATGTGGTTGTCAGGTATGTCGATTAGTCTGTTTTATGGTTGTAGTATGCTATTTCGGGTATTTTGCAGGGGCGCCACGCCTTCCGTTTGTAGCAGTGGTATCAGAGCTATGGCGACACTCCAATCAATCCGACGCGAAGAAGACTACTTACCCAAAGATAAGTGTTTTATGCATTGTGATCATTCACAATTAATATAATTAATAGTGATTAATTAACAAGGAGTGGTGGTTAAATGATCCTTACTTACGACTATGATATCGAAAACAAGAACGTTGTTATTGACAAGGACACGAGAAGCCCCGTTGCGCATCACGGGAAAGAGATACGCAATGTGTAGAACACACGCATGCACCAATCAATCACAATCGGAGACCGCAGGCCTCATGCATGCGACACCAAATGCAGCATGTACACCACGCAAAGGAAAGAATCAGATACATGCGAGAGAGACACGCAAACATGAGGGATAATACGCAGTCAAAACTAAGTGACAGTTTGGAATCTTAATTAACAAGTTTCATGATTAATTTGTCTAATTATGATTAACCAAGTAGAGAATTGCTTAAACACCTTACATTATCCCGTGCTTTAAAAAAAGAAAAAGAGGAAAAAAAAAAGACTGCTAACTTTTTACTTCCAATGGGATTCGAACCCATGTCTCCCTGTATGACACAGGTGCACTACCAGTTATGCTATGGAAGTCTTAATAGGAAGCCATGTGCGATTCAAGTCAATAGGAGCACAATCGAAAAGGGGACACTGCATGGCACTCTGAGAACCGAATTAGAGCTCTCAATTCAAACCCAAAACGTGCTGAGGGGGTGGGTATGGCTACCCTCGCATACCCTACAACTAGCCACTGCAGACACTAATTGCTCGTGCATTGAGCCCTGTGAGCATGATTTCCATCCCCATCCCTGGCTAGTTTGCTACATCAATGGTGTCCACACACCCCACATTTTGTCCCTACCATGCATGGAAGCGTTGTGTATGCTCTAGGAAGAGCATTGCGCATGCAACCTAGGTATGCCCCTCGTGCTACTACCTGTGACGGGTGGCAATGAGCAGTACTCTGCCATGTGGATCTGAGGAAAGCCTGAGCTCCCGCTGCTTTTTTTACCTTCTCGCCATGCAACATTTGCAGCTGTGTGAGCACTAGTCAGCCCGTCTCTCTCTCTCTCTCCTTTTCATCTTCTAACTTTTGGTTGCATGGTATGCTTGCCAACCACACACACAGCTTCCCGCACGATGCTCTCCAAACCAATCGTCCCACAAGCTGCCCGCTACGCCCGTGCCTACCCCAGCCAGCTCTTGGCTCACCATGCAGCGGCCAGTAACCGCACGCTCAACCGTCATTTTTATTTTTATTTTTTTAAAAAAAAAACTTATCACCAGCCTGCAACGAACGTTGCTGCTTAGTTTGGCACGCCATAGCAACCACCCAATCGCCTGCTTCACCTACTCATGCCCAACCTTTTTTTTTTGCATGCTTACTCGCGGGTACCACTGCACGTGCAACCCATACTCATGCAATACACCCTCCACTCATACAACGAACTCAATCCTCCAGCCAACCCGCGTACATCTAATGCATGCTCTCTCTCGTCGCTCTCTATGACTTAGGGCGCCCATACACCTGCAACCATATTTGTGCTTTGCTACGTCCAAGGTGTGAAGCACTCACGTCAGCTAAGTTTAATTAGGGATGAGCTTTGACGCGGTGGTTGCATTCACTGTATTGAATGCGGTTTGTTACACACACACATCCTGTTCCATGCAAGCAGCGTTTTCTCTCCCCCTCTCGCTCAGAAGCCGAGATGCACTGCTCTCTCTCTCTCACACACACACACACAGCCAGACATGGCGCTCTCTGCTTCTAATGAGAGGGCAAGGATGCATGACCCCCACTACGGGCCGGATCTTCTACGATTCGAGTGTGGAAGCAGCAGTCCATTGTCAATGCCACCCAACAGTGGATTCCGCGGACGCAGCAAAGGCGGTGCTCAATACGATGATTTCGGCGTCTCTACATATTTCCATGTGCTCCGACCCCAGGTCCTCGCACTCAACCTGACACCCGAGTCTTCAATTCAGCGAACAATGCAGGGCAGGACAACACTCCTTTTATGCTTTGTGCAAGTTTGATCAAAGATTTTTCAATATTTGCTTCATAGTATCACGTTTACTATCCAGGTCGTTGATGCTCTCAAGGGAAAGAGTATTGTCGGCAACAGGCAAGGCCGATCTTGCACTTGATGGAGCACCATCCTCCATCGACGGCTTTACAAAAGAGCTCAAATTTGTCATCCTGCTCGTTATTGGCTCCTGCATCTACTGAAAATTCTCACTTTCAAGCCGTGCTGTCTTTGCATGGCGCTGGCCCCAGTTGCAACATAGACCTCGTCAAGGTACGGGGCCGACCTGGTCGCGTTGCCACATTCATCTCATCTTTGCTTGTGCATTAAAACGATTCAGGCATATCACATTGTGAAGATGGGGAAATGAAGGCCTCATTGCTATCTTGTTGGGACTCTGACATCAACAATGAAGGTGCAACAACATCAAGCACTAATGGACCACTTACTGATGACATACCTGGTAGTTGACCCCACTCATTTTCTCTCAGTGTCAAGCACCTAGAACACTTCGATCCCTTGCGTGGTCAAATCACTGCGGCCTGCTTAGCCTCCACGACCTCATGCAGAGGAATGACACACTCGCTCTCTGTGCAAGGGTCTCGGCGCTATTCACATCACTTTCCCTGCACGGCTATGAGCATGAAGTCAATTGATCCACCTTTCGAAATCAGCCATATATACTCTGTCCGCAATTCAGTATGGTCGGTCATCCTTGCCACTTGTACTATACTTGCGTATTGCCTTCTCCAACCCCCGTGGAAAATAAGTAGCTTCTTCATGCAGCCAGTGATTGACTTTTGACAATGCAAGTGCCCAGGAGCACCGGCCTTTGCCCGGTCGGCTATCACATCGCAGTGTTGGCCAGTAGCTTAATTTTGCACACAATGATTAGAGCAATGATTGGCTGCATTGAAATTGATTGTAATGTAATTGGCTAGCAGATAGAATAGCAATGACGACTCCCCACATGTTCGACAACCAGATGGTACGTGGCAAGTCGAAGGAAGTTGTCTCCAACCCAAGTAAAGCATTTTTTCTATTTATTTAAAAAAAATAGAAAATAAAATATAATTACTAATAACAAGTTCAAAGGTGACGTCGCAGCAATGCGTGTAAAATGCACTCTAATATTAAAAGCTGTCGAGTTGATTTTAATGCCCCTGCTTGCATGCATGGTGCACGAGACTCGAGGATTTTTCGTGGGGGTACCGTGATAACACTCCCTACAGTCCTTACTGTACTTTTTGGCATTTAAGCCCACCAAAATTGTGTTACTCTAATTCTACTAATATTTCTGATCTCTTAAGAGCCCCCGAACATAGCGTGATCAATCCTGACTCCACACGCACTGGGGATTCTCCTTGAAGCACTCATTATTCTTGGTGCACATATGTTGTCATTCTTACCGATCTTTTTTCCTATCAGCTATAGTTTGTAGTCGAACATAGTAAATTTATAACCAACTCTATGCTAACATGGAGCAAAACCTTCCATGTACATTAATCATAGGTCGTTTTTTTTAAAAGAATATTTTGTCCATTTCCTTTTCTATTACGAGATAACAGTGTGATGTGCTTTGCCCACATCGACTTGATTACCCAAATATGTCACATCTCTCACATTTGACAAGCATGGACCACTCTTTTAGCTCCTCCTCACGTAGATATATCAAGGCAAGTGTCGTTGGCACCAACTAGTCCGCAACACAGTGCACTTCAGCTCTCCAATCTATGGCACTCTTAGAAATTCAATAGAGGCCTTTAAAACTTGAGTCCCTTTCATGGGGCAGTATTAACATCTAGTGAGACAAGTCAACAATTCTCTACTTTCTCTGATAGCCTCTGTAGCATTTCTGGCAGGCTCTTATTGATCCTTTTCCATTTCATTATGATTTTATCCCATGCTTTTAATGATGTTTTTTTCACTGAGCATGCAGTGGTGTGTGACTTCCCGACGTCTACACAAGATCCATTTTGTACATTTCAGTAGTAAAGTGTAGTTTTACTTGATTTTCCACAAGAGTAAGGTTTCTAATTTTAAACTTCGCATGCACACTGTGTCTTTGTGAACCCATTTCATATCTTAATCCCATGCACAAGCGATTCCATGAGGATGTGCTGCCATAGACAAAAGTTCTTTTTCATTTGCTCAAACCCTACTTCAAGTCAAGTATAATTAGAATATGTACAACTCACTCACATTAATTAGAATCAACTTCTACGTAGTTTTTCAAGTCAAGTATAATTAGAATATGTACAACTCACTCACATTAATTAGAATCAACTTCTACGTAGTTTTTCAACTAACATACTCAGCTTACATTTAGGTTGAACCTCTTTGACGTAACTACCTTTGAAAGCATACTTTAAATAACCTTGGCATTGTTGTTCCACAGGTGTTTGCATTTTATTCCCATGTTCATATTCATCATTGTTGGCATTTTAACTAATAAACAAGGTACATAAGGGTCATGCTCTGTATTAATCGCTAGCAACCTATTGTCATTTAACCTCTAGAATCTATGTACAACTCCTTCATAAATTAATGTTCGTTGATCAATTGTTGTTAGTAACTGTTATACACACATATACATAGTTGAAAACTGCGTAAAGTATAAAATTTTGGGGAATTTTTATTCAAGTTGTCCTCTTTAACGGGCTCATTGTTATATTCTCCACTTAGTACTTGCACGGTATGAATTTTTTTATTGACATGATTCTTCAGTAGCTATGCAGCTCCTCATTTGAGCTAGGGTGCTCTCGAATATCAAGCCACAGTTTGTAAGTGCCTAGTTAGTGGAACATACTCTAATTTGGTGTCAAATAGGTGGCAAATGTTTTCTTTTTATGTCTTGCTTGGTCCATTGGTCACACACACACAGATTCGTCGATTTAGGCGGTGTGTACATACTCATCTTGGTGCAGATCCGCCAATTTAGGCAGCACATGATAAATTGCAGATTCATGATTTTTTTAAACTTATATCGAATGCAGATTCACCGATTTAGGTAGCATTAGTGCAGATTCGCCGATTTAGGAAGCACACTTTATTGGTGTAGACTCGCCGGATGAGGCAACACCGATCACAAAATCATGCTGCAGTGGCTGGCCACCACTGTAACTGGTATGATTTTGTTACCCGAGTATAGAAAATGAAAGATATTTTGGATTTGGATGTGAAATTGGTATATGATGATTTTCTGTCGCGACAGTCTCTATGGAAGTGAACTTGAGATTGATGAGAATTGATTTATACAATGATGAGTGTGACCAATGATATCCTGATTCATCAGGGTATGACATATACTGCTTATTCTAGTGGTATGGGACATTAGAATAGGTAGTATGTGGATGACGGCAAGCATAATCAATGTGTCTAATTTTATGGATTTTTCTTTATTACAAATTTCTAATCATTGTTTTTGACAAGTACTGTCTGCAGATTTTTATCTTCGCAACTGAGGACAGTTGCTTTCCAACGGAGAGGTATGTTATGGAATTGACATTTTACTATTTATTGCAGCTGACAGGTGGAAAAGGCTTGATCGAGCAGCTCTATTGCAAAAGGAAATTACATTTTATGTATATTTATTCAAGTGCTCTTTTATGAGCTTTGGCCATCTATGACCGGTCGGCCAGTTTGTAACCAATTTGACCATTCAAGAAATCTATAAAACAAATACGTGCAAGAGGGAAATGGTCACTCTTGCACCGGGGGAGATTGCACCCAGTGTCTGTGTACTTCTTCTCTCCTCTCCCCTCTTCTCTCTAGCCGTGCCAGGCGTAGCACTCTGCTCTCGGAGGTGCGCCTGCCCATGTTCTCTTCCTCTCTCTCGCACACTATCTCTCTCTGTTCGTGTATCTCACGATTATGCGCCTATGTGGTTGTCAGGTATGTCGATTAGTCTGTTTTATGGTTGTAGTATGCTATTTCAGTTATTTTGCAGGGGCGCCACGCCTTCCGTTTGTAGCATGGGCAGCCTTTGAGGCTGTATTTAAAAAAGAAGTTTTGGCCACAAATGAAGCGGGCAAAAATTGTTCTGCTTGGGAGAAGTGTTACATGCGACAACATAAAACACTATTGGAATATATCTCGCACTACCAAGATGTCACTCAACCTGGAGTTTATCCGCGGTCTGACACCAGAGCTTAAGAAGCATGTCAAGACTCATGATCCCAAGACACTTGAGGAGGCAGCAATGCAAGCTCATATTCACGACGATCTTGATGAGAGACCACTAAATAATACTCATGTGTTTGCCACTACACATGCAAATACACCAATAGAAGAAAGTTTATAATAGTTGCATCGGAGGCCTCTAAAAAACCCAAGGAGTCTAGGGGTCCTCTCTTAACTGAAGAGTTTGAGAAGGCTAAAAAAGAAAAACTTTGTTCACATGTTTAGAGAGTGGGCATGGCAAAAACAATTGTCCCAAGGAAAAATCTGTAGCCCAAGGAAAAGAGCGGACAGTGCACATGCTGCAGCTATTGCCTCTCAAGTCCTCCTCTTGTTTCTCCAATGTGGAGGTAATACACACGAAGGTGGTGCATGAATTTTGTATCACGGCTTCATGTGGAAGTCGACCTTTGGCCCACATGAGTTGGTGCATATGCATGGGTCCATCCAAGGGCACAAGGTGTCGATCTTGGAGGACGATGGTGTTTCGCACAATTTCATCAACTATACGTTAGTGAAACGGCTCAAGTTGCCTTAAGCTCCGAGTTCCCAATGTTACAAGGTAGCGATGATGACCGGCCATGGCCATGATGTTGAGGTGTGGGACACTCAAGTAAAAGATGGGCCATTGGAAACTCAAGGGTATCACACATCCTTGAACTCCAGGTTATGAACTTCCTCACATAGTCTAGGACCATCACTTTAGCATAGCTATGCGCATAACAACTTAATGTTCAAATCCAATGGCATGCACGCGGTGCTGTTGGGGGAGATGGAT